>NC_089492.1:167406179-168011664 GCF_036850765.1 Saccopteryx bilineata
TGCAAAACCTTGGGAAGTAAGAGTTACATTGTAGTAAAGGCAGAATATGCTGTGTTTTATAGCAGAAACAGAAGGACAAAGTGCAAAGATGGGAAACACACTGTAAATGCAGGTGTAGGTGGCAAAGGAAGAATGGGACACAGGTGGCCCTGATGTTCTCAGGCAGGTGACTATGAAAATGGCCATATTCTTGAGGGTAACTGTGCCTCCCCAAGCCACACCAGCCACAGTGCAAGAACAAACTGGTATTTCCCACCAAATTCTTCTCAGTTATTTCATGACAACACCAGGAAATAATTTACCTGTTTTTTCAAACACAGTCTCCTCATCTACCACGGCCAGGGCCCCACCAGTTCCTTCTTTCCTACGGAAGCTGTTTACAGTGAGTGAATTCCTGGAGTTAGCTCCCTTGCTCATTAATAATAGTAATAAGAAGAATAACACCAAACATTTATAGAAGACCAACAATGTTGGTCAGTTAGGTTTATTATCTCATTTATTCCTTATAACTCCAGATGAGAAAACTGAGTTTCAAAGGTTATGCATCTTATCCAAGATCACACACCTGGTCAATGTCAGAGCCAAGATTGGAGCTCAGATTTTTCATACTCCACAGCACACCATGAGACTGAAGACTATCCTACAGAGCTTTGGTTCATCAGCATGGAGCACACTGCTTGGCACAGGAAAAAAAAATCGATGTTTATTGAAAGGTTTAAAAGAAGATAACAGTCAGACTGTAGATGTTACATTCTTGTAGCTGCAAATAATATATGTTATATATACATTTTTAGGGTAAGGAATGCATGTTAATGAATCAGAAGAACTGAGATGATGAGAAGAGGGTCTAAGAATGTTGATGGCAGGCACTGGAGGCCAGAAAGAAAAAACAGGACTATTGGATCAGTAGTAAGCAGCACAATAATTCTCTGAGTAGCAAGATAGGACCGCCACCCATTTGCCTGTAAAAAGGTGAGAGGGGAAGATGGTGGGAGATACTGTGGAGGAATGAGAACCTGAACTAGGCTGGCAAGAGTGGGAAGAAAAATACCAGGTGCTGCAGAGGTGAACCTGGAGGAGCAGTTAGATGTAGGTAATAAAGGAAGACTCCAAGTTTTCCATACAAGAAACGTCTTGCGGCCCTGGCTGGTTGGCTCAGCGGTAGAGCATCGGCCTGGCGTGAGGGGGACCCGGGTTCGATTCCCGGCCAGGGCACATAGGAGAAGCGCCCATTTGCTTCTCCAACCCTCCCCCCCTTCCTCTCTGTCTCTCTCTTCCCTCCCGCAGCCAAGGCTCCATTGGAGCAAAGATGGCCTGGGTGCTGGGAATGGCTCCTTGGCCTCTGCCCCAGGCGCTAGAGTGGCTCTGGTCGCAGCAGAGCGACACCCCAGAGGGGCAGAGCATCGCCCCCTGGTGGGCAGAGCATCGGCCCTGGTGGGCGTGCCGGGTGGATCCTGGTCGGGCACATGCGGGAGTCTATCTGACTGTCTCTCCCGGTTTCCAGCTTCAGAAAAATACAAAAAAGAAAAACAAAAGAATAAAAGAAACGTCTTGCCATTGCAATATTCTAGTAATACCCTATATTTGTATAACCTTTACCACTTCTAAAGAATCTCAATATCCATTAGATTCCTTCCATTTTACAAATGAGACACTAAGACTCAAAGGGTCTCAAATAAGGATTGTCCATTCCAAAGCCCTCCTCACACTTTTTAAGAGATGTTTCCATTGATTTGACAGAGAAAGAGAGAAAGAAGAAAAAGAAGAGGAGGAGGAGGAGAAGGAGGAAGAAGGAGAAGAAGGGAGAGAGAGAAGCATCAACTCATTGTTCCACTTAGTTGTGCATTCATTGGTTGTTTCTCATATGTGCACTGACTGGGGATCAAACCCACAACTTCAGTGCATCAGGACAATGCTCTATCCACTGAGCCACTGACCTAGTCCCTCTTTTTACTTTTGATAATCAATTCTCATTGTGCAGAAGACACCTGAGAGCAAAGAAATTGAGGTTGCAAATATAGTTCATTAACTTAAAGGAAAAAAGTTCTGGGGGAAGAAACCAAATAATTTGAACTCCCTGTTGAAGACTCTGCCTGCACAAGATGCTAATGCATATTCAGCATTCAACTGGACAGTCTCCTCTAGAATAAAGACAGACCCTCAGGTTCTAAGAGAAGGGCATGTGTGCAACATTACACCAGGGACTACAATCTCCACAAATAAAAGTCATGAGACCCTGGCCAGTTTGCTCAGTGGGAGAGTATTGGCCCAGCATGTGGAAGTCCCAGGTTCAATTCCTGGTCAGGGCACACAGGAGAAGCGCCCATCTGCTTCTCCACCCCCCCTTGTTTCTCTCTCTCTCTCTCTCTCTCTCTTCTCCTTCCCTCCCTCTTGCAGCCATGGCTTGATTATAGCTAGTGGCCCTGGGTGCTGAGGATGGCTCCATGGTCTCCACTTCAAGCGCTAAAAAATGGTTCTGGTTGCAACAAAGCAGGGGCCCCAAATGGGCAGAGCATTGCCTCCTTTTGGGCTTGCTGGGTGGATCTCAGTCAGGGATCATGCAGGATCCGTTTCTGCCTCCCCTCCTCTCACTTAAATAAATAAATAAACAAACAAACAAATAAATAAGTCACAAGAGAGGAAAAGTCCTGACAGAAAAGGGGCAATGGCTACAAAATGTTGCCCTATTTAACAGAATGTAATCGTTGCAAATTATTGGTGAACCGAACCAAATCTCTTTCTTACAACCTCTGTCTTTCAAGGAAGGGGTACAGCAGGAAGCCTTCAGAGTTAAAAGGGATGGTCCTAAGTCCAATCCTCTCTTTATGTAATTTTCGTTCTGTAAAAACATTGTTGCCTGACCAGGCAGTGGCGCAGTGGATAGTGTCGGACTGGGATGCCATGGACCCAGGTTCGAGACCCCGAGGTCGCCAGCTTGAGCACGGGCTCATCTGGTTTGAGCAAAAAGCTCACCAGCTTGGACCCAAGGTTGCTGGCTCAAGCAAGGGGTCACTTGGTCTGCTGAAGGCCCGCGGTCAAGGCACATATGAGAAAGCAATCAATCGAGAAACTGATGATTGATGCTTCTCATCCCTCTCCGTTCCTGTCTGTCCCTATCTATCCCTCTCTCTGACTCTCTCTGTCTGTCCTTGTAAAAAAAAGAAAAATTGTCATTAGTGAGGTTCATGAGGACTGGAAAAATAATGACATAATCTCATCAGATGGATAATTATTACTAGAAAAAGAAGAGTCATCCCTCATTCTTCAACCCTAAATAAAACAGTATTTATCATTTCCTGTCGATACTTTCCTTCCTTCTTTTTGTTCCTTTTTCTTTTCCTTTCTCTCTTTCTTTCTTTCTTATTTTATTTATTTATTTATTTTTACCATGATATACTAGAAGTTTAAAAAAATAAAGACAGATGTAAGGTTCTATGTATTTGGAGCCACCTGACAAGCAAAACAGCCTGGAGAATTCCTTTTGTCCTATGGCTAGAAAACAAGGTGTCTTGGTTAATTCTTTATATCTAGTATATTGGCATTTTTATTCCCAAAGCTGTTTCCTCCAGAGGAATAAGATATTTCTTGCAGCCAGGTATGACACTCTTAGCAGATGTTAGCCCATAAAAGATGGAGACTAAAAAATACATGTTGAATGACAATATATACAACTGATCAGACAAGCAGGGTTACCAAATGTAGTTGTCTAAACTATTCTTGCTTCTATTCCTGCTCAAAGCCAAGTGAAAGCTAGCTACACGTGGTCTGCTGCCAGCAAGTTTGCACCAAGTTCCTCCTTGATACTTCCTCTGAGATGGCTCCTGGGGAGGTGAAGCCAAGTGGAGCAGTTCATTCGCCATGCACTTTGAGATTTATGTAACAGACTTTGGATCTCCCCCTCTCTGTAACTGTACTTCCTAAGAAGATGCCATCATATGAATTATTCAAAAATAAATATATGTTGCATTGGTGTGTGATACTGAGCATCGATCATCTCCGTCCTTGCTGCGGCCAGATCTGCTTATCTGTTAATTGCCTTACAGTGATCCTCAACTCACTTCATGCAGATAAAACGAAGACCTAGTTTGAGACCTAGGGCCCTGTTTTTTCTGTGTAACTTTATTATCACTCAGGACCAGGGATGCAGAAGCCTCATTAAACCCACCCTGACATGAGAGAAGTCCTCCACGGTGGGAACAAGGGGTTATTGAGGGGCACTCCCCCTCTGTTGTAGAATCAGTTCTCTGTGGCCCCAAATTTTTATAGCACAGAGGTTCTGATCATTTCCATGAAGAAGTTAGAATCAGATCCTGCAGTTGAAACTGTTCTTTGTGCAAGCACAGAGTATTTTAAGATATCCAGTTGAAATGAATTGCCACATTACTTGAAAACAGTTCTTCACTTTAAAAAGCAGCTTCAGACAGCCTGTTTAGATTTCCAAAACATCTGTGCCTATATCACTTGGAAACATGCTCCGGAGCATAGACGCTATTTCCAATAGGTCTGCTGCCAAGCTGCTTAGAAAATAACAAAAGAATAAAACAAACTCTCCAAGCAAGTGCTCCCTTTCTACAGCAACATTTGCTTCACTTCTCTTTTATTATTTTTTCCAAAAAAGGCTTTGTCTCCAAGGCCTCCTCCAGGATGAAGAGATGTGCTCAGGTGAAGGTAGGCAGTGGCCTATGTCACCCTCTGTCTTCCCAGAAAGCCACGGACCAGCTCCCAAGTGCTCCCACGCATTTCCCTCCAGACATGAACTCATGAAATCATTTTATTTTTTTCCCAAAGAAAGTTCTCTAAACCTACTAGAACCTGTTTGTGAATCTTAGAGTTGACAGGGCCCTTAGAGGTCATCTAGGAGGACATTCCTACCCATGCAGGGATTTTTCCTATCACCAGCCCTCCTGATCATCACCCTGTTCAGGGGTCTTCGATGACAGGAGCTTGCCACCTCAAGGTATAGCTCAGACCTTTTACCTATTTGCTCCTCTCCATATTCTACCCCAAATTGTTTCCCTGTGACTCAAACCATCAGATCCATTCTATTCTGTGAAACCTCAAAAGATAAATCAAATTCGTCTTTTCACAGCAGATATTCAAATATGCTAAAGTAAGTTATAGGGCCTCCTCGTAGTCTTCTCTTCTTTGGGCTAAATCTTTCCAGTTTCCTGAAACTACTTGCATGTCATGGGGTTGCCAGGCTGTCTCCCCTTCGGAGAGCCCCACTGGACATGCTCCTGCTTGAAGATGTCTTGCAGACAGAGGGCTCCTAGATAGAAATAAAATCCTCTGGAGGTGCTCTGCTGAATACAGAAGATGCTATAGAGTAAGAGAACTATTACTTTTCTTATTCTTTGTTCTTTAAGAAAAAAATGACACAATTGTAGCATCCTATGGTCTGTCTGGGGTTTTTCCTGTGCCTTCACCTCATCTTGGACGGTGATGAGTTTTTTGAAGCATAGACCTGATCTTCACCTTTGTCTCTGAAATTTTTATCTCCACAGCTCAGTGGCTTCGTTTAGTTTACTGAAATGTGTTTGAATCTTAATAATGTCATCAGCATATCATCTATCCCTCTTAGCTTTAGGAGGAAAGTGACTTCTATGTCTTAATCCAAGCCCAAGATTAAAAAAAAAGCTATGTATACCAGGGGTTGAGAACCTATGGCTCGTGAGCCAGATGTGGCTCTTTTGATGGCTGCATCTGGCTCACAGTCAAATCTTTAATAAAAAAATGTTAAAAATATAAAACATTCTCATGTATTGCAATCCATTCATTTCCTACCACTCATGTTGATGGTTGCGGGTGGCTGGAGCCAATCACAGCTGTCCTCCAGGACAGCATCAAATTTTTATTGGATAATGCGTAACGTACACAGGTCGTTGTATGGCTGTCATGGAATTACATTTTAAAATATGTGGCATTCATGACTCTCTCAGCCAAAAAGGTTCCCGACCCCTGATGTATACAATAAGGCCCAGGACAGAACATTCAACAGTTAACAGCAATTGAGTGCTTAGGAATAAGAACCAGGCACTGTTTTAAACTTCTCATGAGTCAGCACATTTGTTGTATCAATTGTGATGTAGAGAGGGATAACTAATATCCCCACTTTACTGATGAGACAGCTGAGTAACTTCCCAAGGTCACTCAGCTAGCCAATGTCAGAAGCAGGATTTGAGGCTCAGCATTCTGGCTGCAGAGATTTCTCCCCTGCTCTGTACTCCTGCTGGAAGTCTTGGAGACTTTCCTCCACTTCAACATCATTAGTCCAACAATCAGTGCTCTTGAGGTATAACTGGGCTCACCAGCTACCAGTCCAACATTTGTATTATCACTTAACCTATTTCCATCCATCCCTTCCCTAGAAAGATTTATAAGGAACTCTGTCAAATGCCTTTCTGAAGTCAAATTGTGCTGTTTATAGCATTTCCTTAATCTGGAAATTCAATAAACCCATCAAAGAAAATGATTTAGTTTGGAATGACTTGTTTTTAGAGGATCTATGCTGGCTTAAGGGCTTGCTCTCCCTCTGGCCCTTTAAGCCAGCCTGGCTCTCCCTACCACTTCCCCCCACTGCTTGTGCATGTCTCAGAGGGCCATTCTTGCTTATTCTAGTCTAGTCTAGTCCAGTCCAGCCTTGCTGCCAAACCGTCCACTACCTAGTCAGATTCTTTTACATTCTAATTCCATCTTCTATCCTTTCTTCTCATATTGAGTGCCCACAAGTGTGTCTCTTCTGCCAGTAACAGGTTTTGTTTTGTTTTTATTAAGGAGTGGTTCTTGTGTTAAAAAATAAAATAGGCCCTGGCTGGTTGGCTCAGCAGTAGAGCATTGGCCCAGCGTGTGGAAGTGCCAGGTTCAATTCTCAGTCAGGGCACACAGGGAAGCACCCATCTGCTTCTCCACTCCTCCTCTTCCCCCTTCTCTCTCTCTCACTCTCTCTCCTCCCTTCTTGCAGCCATGGCTCAAATGATTCAAACAATTTGGCCCTGGGCTCTTAGGATGACTCCATGGCCTCCTCTCAGGCACTGAAATAGCTTGGTTGCCAAGCAACAGAACAGCAGCCACAGATGGGCAGAGCATCGCCTTATAGGGAGTTTGCCAGGTAAATCCTGGTCAGAGCACATTTGGAAATCTGTCTCTCTGCCTCCCTGTCTCTCATTTAATAAAAAATAAAAATAAAATAATTTTTAAAATTTTAAAATAAAACTAACTCATTTATTGTGGAGCTTTCGATATGCTAATGTGTATTAGGAAGCTCTGGTTAGAGGACTATTTCACATAGAATTTCAAATTGTCTGACCATAAAATCTGTGCTGTATACACACACACAATCATGTGAGATTTGGGGGTATATTACAAAATAAGGCATATTTGGGCACCAATAACTGTTTTCTAAACTGAATTCTCACAAATCACTGTTATGCAATCTAGAATTCTATCCAGGACAAAGAGAAATCTAACCAGCCAGTCAGTGCCAGAATCTATCTTTTCCTATTTAAAATATATATCAATACACAGTATAAATATTCATGTCTCCATTTTAATGGGAGTGATTTTATATGCATTCTTTTAAGTCTCTAGGATGCATTATCTCTGGGCTCAGAAATTTGAAATGAAAGGAATTACTTTTCTACCTAAATTGTCCTCAATTTGCCCTGAACCATCTCTGTGCTCATCTTTGTAAATTGAACATTTTTTTCTTGCTCCTATATCACCTGAAGTCTTGCTCAAATGCCACATTCTCCAGAAAATAAAACCATTGTTGATCACCTTAGTTTAAATTCCAACCCTTTCCCAATACTCTTTACACCCCTCACTCCTTTCCTGCATTACTTTTCTCAATAGACCTCAACACCTTCAAATGTAGTATATAATTGATATACTTGCATTGTTTTCTGGCTGGGTCTCTACAAGGAGATACTGCTGTACCTCCAGCAATATAATAACACATAGCAGTAAACACAGCTCAGAAGAGGAAACCTCACCTATCATCTCCTCACATCAGTTTCATCCCTTTGTCTCTTGTATCCCCCTTTTGTATTCATCTTTTTTTTTTTTTTTTTAAGAGAGAGGAGGGGAGACAGACTCCTGCACATGCCCTGGCCGGGATCCACTTGGCAACCTCCATTTCGGGCCCCAGTGCTCTACCCATCTGGGGCCATGCTCACAACTGAGCTAATTTTAGCACTTGCAGCTGAAGTTCTAGGGAGCAATCCACAGTGCCCAGGGCTGATGTGCTCCAATCAATCAAGCCATTGCTGTGGGAGAAGAAGAGAGAAAAGGAGAAGGGGGAAGGAGGTGGTAGGAGAAGCAAATGATTGCCTCTCTTATGTGTCCTGACCAGAAATCAAACCTAGGACTTCCACATGCCAGGTCGATGGTCTACTGCTGAGCCAACTGGCCAAGGCCTGTATCCATCTTCTTAAGTTTGTCCTTCACATTATTGATTCTGTTTTCTAAATTATAAAATCATCTTATTGCTTCTGATATGGATTTTAACTAAGCTATTGCATATTATAGACTATAATTTTAAAATTTACCCTATACCCTTGTCATTGTACCTCAGCATTCTGTCTTTTCAGCCTGTTATCTCCTTAGAATTTTCTGCTCCTTTGCTATAGAAGCCATGTCTTCCTGAATTTTATTGGAGATGTCAAGCAATATGCTGATATTTTATTGTGAATCCTTTAGTGTTTCTTTTCAGAGCCTGATTTCATTCTTTTAAAAAAATACATTCTATTGTAAGTGTGTGTAATTTATGGAAACCATACAAGAAATATTTATTAAATAAGTACAAATATCAAACATCTGCTACTTTGTTTTAAATATAGAACATTATCAGTGCCTTTGAAATTCTATGTGTGCCTTTCTCCTATCCCTGACCCTGAGGTGACCACTGTCCTGAGTTTGCTATTAATTATCCCCTTCTTCTACTTTAGGTTTTTACCACTTATCAATGTATCCCTAACAATTAGTTGTTCAGTTTTGCCTTTGATCTTTTTTTTTTTTTGATCCACATTCCTCATTTTTTAAACATTTTTTAAATTTAATTAATTGTGTTTACATAGATTCTAGGGTCACCCCGAATGCCTCCCCCCCCATTCCCTTCAACATCTCCCTTGCCTTCCTCCCTACAGAGCCCTCCCCCCTTCCCTTCAGGTTTATCCCATCCTATCATCCCCTTTCCCTCTGTCCTCTTTTCCTCTGGTCCCTTTGATCTCTCCTCTGTCTCAATTCCATTCCTCAGTTCTCATTGTTCATTGGATTCCCCAAATGAGTGACGTCATATGATATTTTTCTTTCTCTGCCTGGTTTATTTCACTCAACATAATAGTTTCCGGGTTCCTCCATATTGTTGCAAAAGGTAATATTTCTTTTGTTTTCATAGCCCCATACTATTCCATTGTGTATATGTACCACTGCTTTTTAATCCACTCATTCACTTACGGACACTTGGGCTGTTTACAGATCTTCGCTATTGTAAGCAGTGCTGCCATAAACATGGGGGTGCATTTCTTTTTTCAGTTGCTGATATGGTGTCCTTGGGATATATTCCTGTAAGTGGGATGGCTGGGTCAAAGGGCAGTTCCATTTCTAATTTTTTGAGGAATCTCCATACTGTTTTCCACAGTGGCTGCACCAGTCTGCATTCCCACCAGCAGTGCAGGAGGGTTCCCCTTTCTCCACATCCTCGCCAGCACCTATCATGTGTTGTTTTGTCAATGAGCGCCATTCTGACTGGTGTGAGGTGGTATCTCATTGTGGTTTTAATTTGCATTTCTCTAATGATTAATGATGTTGAACATTTTTTCATATGACTATTGGCCATCTGTATGTCTTCTTTGGAGAAGTGTTTACTTATTTCTTGTGCCCATTTTTTTATTGAACTGTTTGTCTTGCTGATGTTGAGTTTTACAAGTTCTTTATAAATTTTAGTTATTAATCTTTTATCAGATGTATTGTTGAATATGTTCTCCCATTGTGTGGTTTGTCATTTTATTCTGTTCATATTGGCTTTAGCTGTGCAAAAGCTTTTTAGTATGATATAGTCTCATTTGTTTACCCTGTCTTTTATTTCATTTGCCTGTGGAGATAATTCAGCAAAGATATTGCTGCGATAGATGTTGGTGAGCTTACTGCCTAAGTTTTCTTCTAGGATACTTAAGGTTTCACGATTTACATTCAAGTCCTTTATCCATTTTGAGTTTATTTTTGTGCATGGTGTAAGTTGGTGGTCTAGTTTCATTTTTTTGCAGGTCACTGTCCAGTTTTCCCAAAATCATTTGTTAAAGAGACTGTCTTTACTCCACTGTATGCTCTTACCTCCTTTGTCAAATATCAGTTGTCCATAAAGATGTGGGTTTATTTCTGGGATCTCTGTTCTGTTCCATTGATCTATATGCCTGTTCATATGCCAGTACCAAGCTGTTTTGAGTACAATGGCCTTGTATTATAACTTGATATCAGGAAGTGTGATACCTCTTGCTTTATTCTTCCTTTTCAAGGTTGCTGAGGCTATTCGTGTTCTTTTTTGGTACCATATGAAATTTTGGAATATGTGATCTATATCTTTGAAGTAAGTCATTGGTATTTTAATTAATATTGCATTGAATTTATAAATTGCTTTGGGTGATATAGACATTTTAATTATGTTTATTCTTCCTAACCATGAGCACAGTATATGCCTCCACTTGTTTGTGTCTTCTTTTAGTTCTTTTATCAATGTTTTATAATTTTCTGAGTACAAGTCTTTAATCTCCTTGGTTAAATTTACTTCTAGGTATTTTATATTTTTTTGTTGCAATAGTGAAGAGGATTGTTTCCTCAATTTCTCTTTCTGACAGTTCATTATTCCTGTATAAAAATGCCTCTGATTTATGACTATTAATTTTATATCCTGCAACCTTTCTGAATTCGTTTATTAGGTCCAGTCGTTTTTTGACTGAGACTTTAGGGTTTTCTATATACAGTATCATATCATCTGCAAATAATGATAGTTTTACTTCTTTTTTTCCAATTTGGATGCCTTTTATTTCTTCTTCTTGTCTGATTGCTGCGGCTAGGATTTCCAGTACTATGTTGAATAAGAGTGGTGAAAGTGGGCACTCCTGCCTTGTTCCTGATTTTAGGAAAATTGCTTTTAATTTTTGTCCATTAATTATAATGTTGGCTGTGGGTTTGTCATAGATGGCCTTTTTCATGTTGAGGTATGTTCCCTGAATTCCCACTTTGCTAAGGGTTTTGATCATAAAGGGGTGCTGGATTTTATCAAATGCTTTTTCTGCATCTATTGAAATTATCATGTGATGTTTCTCCTTCTTTTTGTTTATGTGGTGAATCACATTAATTGATTTATGAATGTTGTACCATCCTTGCCTCCCCAGAATAAATCTCACTTGATCATGGTGTATGATTTTTTTCATATATTGCTGGATCCGGTTTGCTAATATTTTGTTGAGGATTTTAGCATCTAAATTCTATAGTTTTCTTTTTTGTGTTGTCTTTGCCTGGTTTTGGAATCAGAATTATGCTCACCTCATAAAAGGAACTTGGAAGTGTTCCTTCCTCCTAAATTTTTTGAAATGGCTTGAGAAGGATAGGAGTTAGTTCTTCTTTAAATGTTTGGTAGAATTCACCAGTGAAGCCATCAGGCCCAGGAGTTTTGTTTTTTGGGAGCTTTTTTTTTTTTTTTTTTTTCAGAGACAGAGAGAGAGTCAGAGAGAGGGATAGATAGGGACAGACAGACAGGAATGGAGAGAGATGAGAAGCAACAATCATCAGTTTTTTGTTACGACACCTTGGTTGTTCATTGATTGCTTTCTCATATGTGCCTTGACCGCGGGCCTTTAGCAGACCGAGTAACCCCTTGCTTGAGCCAGCGACCTTGGGTCCAAGCTGGCGAACTTTGCTCAAACCAAATGTTCCCGGATCAAGCTGGCGACCTCAGGGTCTCGAACCTGGGTCCTTCCGCATCCCAGTCCAACGCTCTATCCACTGCACCACCGCCTGGTCAGGCCTGGGAGCTTTTTCATAACTGTTTTGATCTCTTTTGTTGTAATCTGTCTGTTTAGGTTTTCTGATTCTTCCAGATTGATTTTTGGAAGATGATATGTTTCAAGGAATTTGTCCATTTCACCTAGGTTGTTTAATTTTTTGGCATACAGTTCTTCATAGTACTTTCTTACAATATTTTGTATTTCTGTTGTGTTGGTTGTTACTTCTCCACTCTCATTTCTAATTTTATTTATTTGAATCCTCTCTCTTCTTTTCTTGGTGAGTCTTGTTAAAGGTTCATCAATCTTGTTTACTCTTTTAAAGGACCAACTCTTGGTTTCATTGATCCTCTGTAATGTTTCGTTAGCTTCTATGTCATTTATTTCTGCTCTGATCTTTATTATTTCCTTCCTTCTACCACCTCTTGGCCTTACTTGCTGTTCTTTTTCTAGTTCTTTTAGATGAAGGGTTAGGTTGTTTATTTGAGCTTTTTCAAGCTTCTTAAGGTATGCCTGTAGGGCTATGAACTTCCCTCTCAGGACTGCTTTTTGCTATGTCCCATAAATTTTGAGTTGTTGTATGCTCATTATCATTTGTTTCTAGGAATTTTAAAATTTCTTCTTTGATATCATTGTTAACCCATTTGTTATTTAATAACATGCTATTTAGTTCCCATGTGTTTGAGTATTTCTCAGTTTTTCTGTTGTGGGTGATTTCTAGTTTCATTTCATTGTGTTTAGAGAAAATGCTTGATATGATTTCAATCTTCTTAAATTTGTTGAGACTGCTTTTGTGTCCTAACATGTGGTCTATCTTAGAGAATGCACCATGAGCACTTGAATGTATATTCTACTGCCTTAGGGTGAAAGGTTCTAAAGATATCCAGTTGATCTAGTGTGTCCTTTAAGTCTGCTGTTTCTTTGTTAATTTTCTTTCTTGAGGACTTATCTAGTGATGTTAGTGGGGTATTGAAATCTCCTACTATTATAGTTTTGCTGTTGATCTCACCTTTTATATCCATCAAAGTCTGCTTTATATATTTAGGTGCTCCTATATTAGGTGCATAGATATTTATGATGGTTATATCTTCCTGTTGAATTGCTCCCTTTATCATTATGTAGTAACCTTCTTCTCTTTTTTGTAGCTTATTTTTATTTTTTATTAATAATTTTATTTTTTTAATGGGGCGACATCAATAAATCAGGATATATATATTCAAAGATAAGATGTCCAGGTTATCTTGTTGTTCAATTATGTTGCATACCCATCACCCAAAGTCAGATTGTCCTCTGTCACCTTCTATCTAGTATTCTTTGTACCCCTCCCTCTCCCCCTTTCCCTCTCCCTCTTCCCCCTCCACCCGTAACCACCACACTCTTATCAATATCTCTTAGTCTCACTTTTATGTCCCACCTACGTATGGAATAATGCAGTTCCTGGTTTTTTTCTGATTTACTTATTTCACTTCGTATAATGTTATCAAGATCCCACCATTTTGCTGTAAATGATCCGATGTCATCATTTCTTATGGCTGAGTAGTATTCCATAGTGTATATGTGCCACATCTTCTTTATCCCGTCATCTATTGACGGGCTTTTTGGTTGTTTCCATATTCTGGCCACTGTGAACCATGCTGCAATGAACATGGGGCTGCATGTGTCTTCACGTATCAATGTTTCTGAGGTTTTGGGGTATATACCCAGTAGAGGGATTGCTGGGTCATAAGATAGTTCTATTTTTAGTTTTTTGAGGAACCACCATACTTTCTTCCATAATGGTTGTACTACTTTACATTCCCACCAACAGTGTATGAGGGTTCCTTTTTCTCCACAGCCTCTCCAACATTTACTATTACCTGTCTTGTTAATAATAGCTAATCTAACAGGTGTGAGGTGGTATCTCATTGCAGTTTTGATTTGCATTTCTCTAATAACTAAAGAAGATGAGCATCTTTTCATATATCTGTTGTCCATTTGTATTTCTTCCTGGGAGAAGTGTCTGTTCATATAGTGACCTTCTTTATCTCTTACTTTAGCCTTTGTCTTAAAGTTCATTTTGTCTGATATAAGTATTGCTACCTCAGCTTTTTTTCATTTCTATTTGCATAAAATATTTTTTTCCATCCTTTTACCTTCAGTGTATGTATATCTTTTGTTTTAAGGTGTGTCTGTTGTATACAGCATATGTACAGGTCCTGTTTTCTTATCTGAGCAGCTACCCTATGTCTTTTGATTGGATCATTTAATCCATTTACATTTAAGATTATTATTGATATATAGTTATTTATTGCCATTTTATTCTTTAAAGCTCTATTCTTCTTTTGCTATATTCTTTTCCCACTTTGATCTGTTTACAACAGGTCCCTTAACATTTCCTGCAGCATTGGTTTGGTTGTAATTAATACCTTGAGTTTTTTTTGGGGGGGGGGGTTTGTCTGTGAAGCTTTTTATTTCTCCTTCAATTTTAAGTGATAGCCTTGCTGGATAAAGTAGTCTTGGTTGTAGGTTCTTGTTCTGCATTACTTTGAATATTTCTTGCCATTCCCTTTTGGCCTTAAGTGTTTCTGTTGAGAAGTCAGATGTCATCCTTATGGGGGCTCCTTTGTAGGTGATAGCCTTCTTTTCTTTAGCAGCTTTTAATATTTTCTCTTTATCACTTAGCTTTGGTATTTTAAATATGATGTGTCTTGGTATAGGTCTTTTTGGGTTTCTCTTTAATGTAGTTCTCTGTGCTTCTTGAACTTGTGAGACCCTTCTTTGCATCAATTTAGGGAATTTTTCAGCTATGACTTGATTGCATAAAGTTTCTATCCCTTGTTCTTTTTTTTCTTCTTCAGGAACCTCTATGATGCGAATATTATTTCTCTTCATGTTGTCACAGAGTTCTCTCAAAGTTTTCTCAGACTTTTTGAGTCTCTTTTCTTTTTTCTGCTCTGCTTTCATGTCTTTGTTCATCTTGTCCTCCAACTCACTGATGAGATGCTCAGCTTCATCCATCCTGCTTTTAATTTCTTCCATTGTGGTCTTCATTTCTGATATTGTATTTGTCACCTCTGATGGTTTTTTTTTTTAATATTTCAATGTTCTTTTTTATTCTTGCTATCTCTTTATTTAGGTGTTTGTAAAGACCATCCACTGTTGTTCTAAGATTCCTAAGCATTCTAACAATCATTATTCTAAACTCTGCATCCGGCAGTTTGGTTATTTTCATATCACTCAGTTTCTTTTCTGGAGATTTCTCTTGTGGTTTCATTTGGATTGCACTTCTCTGTCTTCTCATTATGTCTGTGTGTTTGGGTGTGTTGTTTGTAGGGCTGGTTGAGTCTAGGTTTGGTGTTGTCTGCCTCCAATTTTCAGTTGTGTTATTTCTAGGTCTTCTTGGGTTGGCGTTAGCTGTTATTAGTAATCCACTTTTGGATTTGGGCTACTTTGAAGTCTTGATTTGTTTGTTTTCTTCTCACTTGTAGTCTTGTTTACTGATCTCAGCAGGGGGCTTATTTGAAACTGTATCCAGGAATGCAGTGTGTGTAACCTGAGACTCTGATGGCCTTATCTTCCAGTTACTCTCTCTGGCGGTGGGGTGCTTTTTCTGCTGTAGTAAGGGGAGATATATCTCAGATCTCCATGGAGATCTGAGTTACTGCCCCTCCTCCCCACCTCTTGTTTTCAGCTGTGTCTTGTTGCGCTGATTGGAGCTGGAGAGATGTCTGGAGATGTATGATCTGGAAGCACTTTAGTCTTGTGTTATGTGGAAGGATCAACCCCTCCCCCAGCTATGGCCACCTCCAGCACTGGATGAGTCAGCTTCTCAGGTCCTCCCATGCATTCCTCTGCCTTGTCACTGTCTGTCTCTCTCTCCCCCCTTTCCTTTTGGAAGATAAGCCAGCCCTTTCAACACACCTCATTCCCAGGTTTCCAGGCAATTGGCTGTGAGTGATATTTACTACTCTTTTCCTTGGAATGAGAGCCCTCTGGGCTCTCAGCCTCATACCCTTATTTGTTCCTGTTAGCAGGGGAGATTCACTGCTCCTCAGCACTCCCTGCCAGGATCAATGTGGCTTCTTGTTTGCTCCTTGGTTTTTGAGAGCTGGTCCAGAGTTGGTTTTTCACATTTATTGTTCCTAAATTAATTTTTAATCCAGTTTGGTGGTGTGAGCTGGGAGTCTGTGCATCTGCCTACTCTGCTGCCATCTTCAGGTCTCCCTGCCTTTGATTTTGATGTAAAGTAAATCATACTACATGTATTCTTTCATGACTTGTTGTTTTTGACTCAACATGAGATTCCTCCACACTGGTGCATATAGTTGTAGTGCATTTTTACTTTGGTATAGCATTTCAGTACATAAATTAACTACAATTTATTTGTCCATTCTAGTATTGATGAATTTTTGCATTGGTTCCAGATTTTGCTGTTACAAATAATGCTACAATCATAATCTTGTCCATGGTTCCTGATGCTCCTTTAGATGTTCTCTAGGAACTCCTATGTCACAGGACAGTCACATATTCAACTGTACCAAGGAATGCCAAATGGTTTTCCAATGTGGTTGCATCAGATTATACTCCAACAGTAGTGTCTGAATGTTTCCATTGTTGCACATTCTTGATAATACTTAGTATTGTAAGATCTGTTAATTTTGCAAACCTGGGTGATATAAAGTGCTACCTAATTGTGATATTACTTATAAGTTTAAACATTTTCTCATATTTATAAACCAACCCTGTTTCTTCTCTGTGAAATGTTTGTTCAAATCTTTTGCCTACTTTCCCCCTAAGGCTGTCTTTTTTTTTATTAATTCACAGAAGTTTGTTATATAAACTCAATATTAATTCTTTATTAGTATGTGGCAACTATTTACTAACAATTTGTGGCTTGTCTTTTTATTTTCTTTTGAAGCATCTGTAAATGTAATAAGTCAAATTTATCAACTGAATCTTTACCAACTTTTCCTTCTTTGAAACTTAAGAAATCCTTTTCAACTCCCAAAGTCAAAAGACACTGTTTTCTAAAAATTTTAAAGTTTTCTCTATACTCATTTAGAATTTGTATATGTGTGATAGAATCCAGGGTTTTCTTTCCATGTGGATAACTGGGTTATTCTATATCATTTGTTGAATGATTCACCTTTTCCTAGTTGATCATTACTGCCAGCTTTCCATATGGTGGGTTTTTATCAGATATATAAAAATTTGTCTCTGGTCTCTCTATTCTGTTCCATTGGGCTGTTTCCTTATTCCTCCACCCAAACCACACTGCCTTAATTGCTATAGCTTAAAATAAGACTGAATATATTAGGGCAGGTCCTCTTACCTTGACCTTTTTCTTCAGGAGTGTACTAGCTATATATGGACTTTTGGTTCATTCATATTAATTTTAAAAATAGCTAATTACATTCTTCAAATCCTCTCATCAGAATTATATTACATTGAACCTGTGGGTTAATTTGGGTAAAATGAATAACTCTATATATGTCAAGTCTGTCTCTCTGTAACCATGATATCTACTTCCACTTATTTAGGTCTTCTTCAATCTTTCAATAAATTTTTATACATACCTTCATAAAGATCTTGCATATCTTTTACTCAATATTCTCCTAGGGGCTGAATTTTTGGGTGGGAAGGAGGAGGAAGAAACTTCCCCACTCTGAGCACTTCCTTCCACATGGAGAGAACTTCACCTGTGAAACAATCCTGGCCTGTCCCCACCCCTCACTCATGCTGGCCCTGAAGGAAATGAAGCAACATAATCTGATTAATGGTTTGGAAGGATGAAGTTGGCTTTCTAGCTCAGACCCCTTTTTCTCTTCCTCTTGGGAGAGCTGCTCTGTCTTCGAGAACATGTGGTCTTGATTACCCTAAGCCATGCAGAGAGCTTAACAGAAAGGACCCTTCCCCTAGAGAAGAGGCCTTTAGAGCTCCTATGCCTCTAAGGACTCATTGAATAAGACTAAATCTGGAATTCAGGATTATGAATTTCTCTTAAGCACAAATATAAGCCACATTCTTCAAAATCAGCGTTACTGATAATAGTGTTTCAGCCTCTCTCTGCTTTTTCTTTTGTCTGGTTCAGACTGAGAAGAAAGGTGATATTAATTGGGCTCCCTTGAACTCCAATATGGATGTGTTTTCTAACTAGATCTAAATATTGTATAGACACACCATAGACTTTCATATATTGATCTTATATTTGATAAACTTCATAAATATTTTATTAATATTAATAATTTTCCCATAGATTGTTTTTCACTTTCTATATATATTGATAAAAATATCATCTGAAAAATGTTTCACATTTTTCTTTCCAAGTGTTTTAAGTTTCATTTATAATTCTTGTCTTATTTGTTGGCTAGGCTCTCTGGAAAAATATTGAATAGAAGTGATGACAGAATGCATCATTAGAAGACTTGCCTATAAAACAAGTCTGAATGTGGAGTTTTCTTTTAAGAAAATCCTTAAATACTTAATTCCTTAAATGGTTATAGGAACATTTATATTTTTTATTTTTTCTTGGATAAATTTTGGTAAGATTTTACAATGTTGAGTTCAGGATTTTTTCCCACTCACATAAGTTTTCAAATTTGATTAGCATAAGTTTTTCATTATATTCTCTTAACTTCTATGTCATCATTTATGTAGGTCATCTTGCCAGAGATTTAAATTTTTTATAATTATTTCCAAGGATTCAGCTTAGGCTTTGTTACTTTTCTATCTTAATTTTTAATTGCGTTAATTCTTTCAAATTTTTAGACATTTTGTTATAAAATAAAACAGATATAGAAAATTTCATAAACAAAATGAATAGTTTAATAAAATATTCTTAAAGTCAACATTCTTGCACCCATTACCAAGAACAAAAATAGAACTTTGCAGCTACCCAGGAGTCCTCCATGTTTCCTGACTCAATTGCAGCCACTTCTCCTTCAAAAGTAATTACATATATCATGACTTTTATGGTAATAAGTCTTATGTTTTTAATGTTTTTTTCACCCAAGTAATCATCTTTATAATATTTAGTCTTGCCCATTTAAAAAACTTGGTTAGCTATATCTTTTAATTTTCTCTTACTCTACAGTTTCCCATCTCTTTCTTTTCCTTATAATTTACCTTTTGAAGAACCCAAGACTTTTGATCTGTAGAATTTCTTACAGGTTGGAGTTTGCTGATAGCATACTTACGGTGGGCTTCAACATGTTTCTTTGTCCTCTGTATTTCTTAAAAATTAGTAGCTAGATCCAGAAGCTCAATGAGGTTCAGGTTTGATCTCTGGCAAGAATATAGATGGTATTGGGTTTTTTTCATCAGGAGGCATTTGAGGTCTTGTTCTCTCTCTTTTTGTGATATGAACTTTGATGCTTATTGCTTAAATCCATTAGTTCACTGGCAATTGCAATATAGTGATATTTTTTTAAAGATTTTTTTCAACATTTATTTATTGATTTTAATGAGAGAAAAAGGGAGAGAGAGAGAGAGAGAGAGAGAGAGAGAGAGAGAGATAGATAGAAACATCAATCTTTTATATGTGCCCTAACTAGGGATGGAACCAGCAACCTCTGTACTTTGGGAAAATGCTCTAACCAACTGAACTATCCAGCCAGGGCAATATAGTGATATTTTAATCATATAATTTTGATCTAGTTTGTTAGCTAAAACAATTATATAAAGAGATGTTTCCTTTATTTACTATTTGGTTATAGCCAGTGGCATAGCTCATTAAGGAAGGCAGAATAAGTGCCTACTTTTTTTTTTACCTTATTTACTAATTTTTAAGATAATGACTTGATTCTCTTTCATTACCCAAAGATTACCAATCTGTTCTTTAAATATCATTATAAATTCAAGATTTTGAGTATATTTTCTATCTAATCCTTATTAATGTTTAAATTATCCCTTCTGTGAAGGGATAATTGAAGTCTCTTCAAGTTAGTTCCTGAATCTTTTTGATATGACCTTAGTATCTTTGTTACTTTCCTTGCTGTTTTGTATGATACAACATTCCAGGTTAATCTAATACATTTTTCCCCCCACACTTTGAATCACCCATTTCTCCAAGAAGCACTGGTTTCTTTTAGAAGAAATATGGTGATTCAAAATCACATTCTAGGTTCTAACAATGCTCCTTTTATACAAATTGTTGTTCCCTTCAAGGACACAGAGTATAACAAAATTACAACATCCCATTTTTATTCATTTGTTCTATCTTGATAACATTTCACACATCCCTCCTCTCAGCATAACAATATTACTACTACCACCACCACCACCAATTACAATTTAAAAATATATTTGTGTATGCTATCCTCATTCTAACCCAATTTTGTGATGGTCATCTTAAATATACATTGTCAATGACTGTAGCCATTACATGTTTGTAGAGTTGGCCAGATCCACCTTCAATAAGGGACCTGTTACCCAGCTGCAGGGTGTTAGATTATAGACAACCTACAATTAGAAGCTACATCGAGTCTATCTCAGCTGCAGAGAGCTGCCTTCCTGAGATTTTGCCCTTCCTAGTACAAGCTTTACCTTGCAAACAAGTGAAGTAGATTATAAAAAATTTGCCTCTTTGGCCTGACCAGGCGGTGGCACAGTGGATAGAGCTTTGGACTGAGACACCAAGGACCCAGGTTTGAAACCCCAAGGTCGCCGGCTTGATCAGGGGCTCATCTGGCTTGAGCACAGGATCCCAGGCTTAAGCGTGGAATCATAGACATGATCCCATGGTCAGTGGCTTGAAGCCCAAGGTTGCTAGCTTAAGCCCGAGGTCACTGGCTCAAGCAAGGGGTTACTTGGTCTGCTATAGCCCTACGGTCAAGGCACATATGAGAAAGCAATCAGTGAACAACTAAGGTGCCGCAACAAAGAATTGATGCTTTTCATCTCTCTCCTTTCCTGTCTGTCTGTCTCTCTCTCTGTTCCCCTCTCTGTCTGTCATAAAAAAAAGAAAAGAAAAGAAAAAAAGAAAGACCTTGCCTTTTGGCCTAATGGCAGATACTCTGATGTTTAACACTTGCTCCAGACCTTCCTACCAAACTGAACAAGGCTTTGTTAAACTTCTTCCTATGCCCAATTCTGCTTTATCCCCATTTCCTTTATGGGTGTCGATTTCTAATAAACATTTTATGCCCCAAGCTCTACCTCTGTGTCTGCTCCTAGAAAGCCCATGTTACAACAGTCAGTCTCAGCAACAATCTGAGAACACAGCAGTAGGGTGCTATGTTGGAGCTGAATCACTTGCTGCTCATCTGGCAGTGAGGAGAGTGGATGAATATCAAAGACAGTTAAATGCACACCATGTAAGTCTGTTATGACAAAAATCAGGGCCCTGTGTGAGGAAATCTGGGCCTTGAAACATGGGACAGAGACATCTGGGTCATTGGTTCTGAAGATCTTAACTTTCAAGACTTCTTTGAAGCCTCTGAGCTTGCAGATGCTGCCCACTCCTTATTGAAAGTCAGCAGGGCCTCCACTACCTTCTCCTCATCCCCTTGCTAGAAAAGAGTACAGAGTCCTTATTTTGCAAAGTAACATGTATATCTCTCAGAAATCTCCCACTTTCTTTCCTAGCCACTCATTAGGCTTAGAACTAGCATCGAGCTGCCTCAAAACCCAGCAGGGTATGTGATGGGCCTGGCAAAGGAAACACGGATGGACCAAGGGAGCTCTAAGACCCAACCAGTGTATTCCAGCAGGAGCTTGTTTGGGTCTGGATTCTGAGAGAGACTGATCAAGAATCCAGAAGGTAAAATTGGATAGGGAAGGGTTCACTAACATGGGAGCATTCTTAGAGACATAGGATTCAATGTACTGGCAAGACGCTCAGGACATGGTCCAAACTCCCTACTAGGAGGTTCTTTTAGAAGCACTGAAAAAAACAGTGGTGGTGGCTCACACGAAGCACAGTTGAAATGCCAGACTCACCATGACAGACAGATGGCAATTAAAGAGATTACAATTCTCAAGGAATCAGGAATGCTAAGATGGATATGCAAGATACAACCAGAAGACCTGCTAGACCATTACATTCTCCTGGAACATAATTCACATATTGTTTACAAAATTCATAAGAAACAGGCTAGTGAAATAAGCACCAACATAACCATGAAGCTCAGTGGGGGCTCTCTGTAGGTCAGGGCCAAGAGTAAAGGAGGCCGCTGTCGAGCTTAGTTTGCTGAGAATGACAGAGAGGACAGGACCCTGATGTAACAGAGGCCAGGTGGCAGCACTGCTCTGACGATCTCTAATCAAGTTGAAATTTTATTTGGTTCCTTTTTAATTCTTTTTAGTCACTCTTTACAATCTCTTTTTAAATCCCTTCTTTTTTATTAAGCTTATTAAACATAATTTGCATTCTACTTTTGACAATTCCAGTACATTCAAGCTTTGTCCTTGTGTTTCTGCAATTTGTGTCTTCTGATTCTAGCACGTGTGTGTGTGTGTGTGTGTGTGTGTGTGTGTTTATAATTTCATAGACTTTGAAAATGTAGTGATAGGAATTTCTGAGTCCTGAAATGTTTAAAATATTCTCAGAGAGAGGATTTCCATTTGATTCTTCCAGGGACCTGGGTGGACAACCCATCCTAAGACCTTTTTAAAATAAGTATTCATGGCCCTGGCCGGTTGGCTCAGCGGTAGAGTGTCGGCCTGGCGTGCAGGGGACCCGGGTTCGATTCCCGGCCAGGGCACATAGGAGAAGCGCCCATTTGCTTCTCAACCCCCCCCCACACACTCCTTCCTCTCTGTCTCTCTCTTCCCCTCCCGCAGCCAAGGCTCCATTGGAGAAAAGATGGCCCAGGCGCTGGGGCGCTAGAGTGGCTCTGGTCGCGGCAGAGCGACCCCCGCCCCCGAGGGGCAGAGCATCGCCCCCTGGTGGGCAGAGCGTCACCCCTGGTGGGCGTGCGGGGTGGATCCTGGTCGGGCGCATGCGGGAGTCTGACTGTCTCTCCCAGTTTCCAGCTTCAGAAAAATACACACACACACAAAAAAGTATTCAGCTTGGAGGTTGGTTTTCAGATCTTTATGGTTGTGAATTTTGGTCCCAGATATGTGTCATGGTAAGCTTGTGGTTGCCTTCAGTGATGTTGGCTTTATGGAAGACTCTTAGGTCTGACCACCCTCCCACCTTACATGGGCTCTGTTTTCTGCCCAGTTAAAGTCTAAGCTCTAGAAAATGAAAGATCTACATATGCCCCGTGGCAAATGCTGGCTAGAACGTTCTTGTTATTTACAGGTTTTGAAGATTTCTTTTACTTTCCCACCATTTCAGCAAGGCATGTAAATAAATTATTCAGCATCTTTAAGTGTTCTAAACTTGGAGAGTTCTCTGATCTCTGCCATGTCATGAGAACCAGAAGTTCTCAGTTTTCACAATCATGCTTAATTTTCTTTGCTCTATGGTACTTTTTAGATTTTATCCATGGACAAATTTCCTCTTCACTCACCTTCATAAAAGGCATGATCATATGCTCCGAATCTTTTCAGACAGCAGGGTGTATGAATTGTCCTTGGGTCCACTCTAACTCCTAGGCTAGTGGATGACTCCTCTGCTCAGTTCTATAGCTAAAAGTACGATGATACTCACAGCTCAGGTTGCTTTAATTTGTAACAGGCTTTCATCTAGGTTAGCCTCAGTGGCATTTTTCTCCTATATTCATTGTTCGAAGCTTTCATGCTTTGAACACATATGGTTCTAGAAAAATCAAATGTTTCCAGTATGTACTGTTAGCAACATTATTTTTCTAACTGCATCTACTTTACTCATGAGAACAGCTATTAAAATGCAATGCCCCGCCACCAGTTTCTCCTACTCTCCCCTCCATTCTCTTCCCCTATTCCTATTCATTTTTGCCATGAGTTTGTTCACTTTTCTCAATACACTCATTGATATCATTTTCATAACTGATGAGACTACATCTGTGTTTCTATGAACAGAGAAAATGACTGAGTGATAGGAGAACAATTTACAGGAAATTCAAGGTACTCTACTCCATGTCCTAAAAGAATATTTCCTTACTTTCTTGTTTGTGAAAACCCCAGCCTCTGCTCAATGAAGCAGCTATCAAGGGTTTTGAAGTGACCTTCCCCTCCAAGTGTTCTGTTTTGTGAAGTTTTAAGTGAAACCAGAGTGTGCCATAGAGAGAAAGCTACATAGAATTTATTTCCCAATGTATTCCATCTCCTTATACTTCTTCAATTCTAGCATTAGGTGGTCCATGATGTTTAGTTTAGTTTAGTTTGTATTTGTCTTTTTTCTCCTGCTTCTTCAGGGGTATGTATATCATTGGGATATTTTGAGAATCCAGAGTCCCCTTTCTTGGCCTGCACAAAATAGGCAAAAATATGATACTTTCACCCAGAGTTCTTGTCTTCCACATTTTTGATAAGTTGATAAATGTTTTCAAAGGAGCTGGGACCCTCATAAATAGTACAGAGATTCCAATTATTGTGTTCAGAGTTGAGAATGGTGACTCTTTGCACTGGTCTCCTACAACAATGCATACCAGTTGATGGGGGTGGGGTTGGAGGATCAATCTAAGTGTCTGAGCTAAGTCTATGATCTCAGAAAAATGGTTTTACAGCACAACTCTTTCCTTTCTCTGACTTCAACCCCTGGGCCACTTCTCACAACATAGAGCCCAGTGTTTAAAGCTTCTGTTGTCTTAGGTTTCCTCCCAATGACCATGCCTCCTCATTCCCCTAGTGTCTAAGTAAGTGGTTCTCAAAGTGTGTGCCAGTGCACACTGGTGCGCCCTATGATATTCCAGAGAAATATGTATCTGATGGGGACCAAAAAACCAACAGGGTTTTTGGAGTTTAGATTTTGGGGGACAGAGGTGTGGGGAATTGGCTGCAAACTGACAGTCTGCCCAACCCACCTCTCTTGCCTGATTAAGTTGTAAAAGGCGGTTAAGCTGTGGTGCTGGATTGTTTACACTACCCCCCATGTTCCCCAGAAAGACCGGAGACAAGTTTCTTCTATCCTTTGTTTGGTGTAAAGTTAAGATGACATGTATGGTGGCAGTTTTCTGCACTCAACACAATTAAGAGTAAAAAGAGAGGAATTCTTCAATGCATTAATGAGGAAATGAGAGTTTGCCTTTCAAATATATGCCCAAACATTGAAGAAATTGCTAGCATATATCAGGCTCATGTTTCTCATAAATGCAGAATGAAAGACTTAACACATTTGCACGAGGACCTGCCAAATTTACTAAATCTTACTAAGAATGTATCTATATATATAAAAAGATAACTTTTTTGTCATTTTTTTATTTTTTAACCCCTCTTTTTTACAAATTCTAAAAAGCATAACTCAAAAAATGTAACATAAAAATGTTTTTTAATGTCAGAATAAATTTAATTTTATCGTATTTATTTCATTTAATTACCATAAAAGCACGCTTGGACTTTATATATTTTTTCTTTAATATTTGACTTAATTATTATAACATACTTCTCATAAGTTTGTATATAATGTGCCTACAATTATTTGTAGGATTTTAAATGTGCCCGACTTCAAAATTTTGAGAACCACTGGTCTAAGTCCTTGATTTCCTCCACAGGTTTTTATCATTGTAGAATGTGTACAGACAGGATTATAAAGGATCTATAAATTGTCACATGAGAAACAATAAGATAAACCAGATTATAGAGGATGGAAAAGAGGTCTCTATCTTAAAACATTTAAAGTGTTTTCAGATGAAAGAGGAAGCAAATTGATCTCTGTTTGCTCTATTTCTTAGAACTGGGGCCAATGAAGCAAAGTTTTGGGCAAGTGAACTTATTTCAACTTATAAAAGGATGTCTAGGCCCTGGCTGGTTTGCTCAGTGGCAGAGTGTCAGCCTGGCATGTGGATGTCCCGAGTTCAATTCCTAGTCAGGGCACAAAAGAGAAGCAACCATCTGCTTCTCCACCCTTTCCACTTCCCCTTTTCTCTCTCTCTTCCCCTTCTATAGCCAGTGGCTCAATTGGTTCAAGTGCATCAGCCTAGGCACTAAGGATGGCTCTGTGGGGCCTCACCTCAGGTGCTAAAAATAGCTCGGTTGCAAACACGGCTCCAGATGGGCAGAGCATTGGCCTCAGATGGGCATTGAGTGGATCCCAAACAGGGTGCATGTGGGAGTCTGTCTCTCTATCTCTCCTCTTCTCACTTGGAAAAGAAAAAAAAAGATGTCTAACCAACTTAGCTACACCACATGGCATGGGCTCCCCCATAAAGTAGTGAGCTCTCTGTCATTAGAATTATTCAGGAAGAGTCTGTATGACCATCTGTCAAAAAGTTATCAAAAAATAATAATAAAATTAGGGGAAGGAGAAGGAGTTGGATCGTGACCTCCAACTTTAAGAAGCTATGACTTTAAAATCATTTTCCCACTAGAGATTTAATGACTAATATGCACAACATGATACCAAATGACAAAAACAATGACTAATAATGGCATCACACCAGACCTTATCGCAGTCATTATCACTGGGTTTACAGGAGATAAAATTTTTGTCTCAGGTAGGGCAAGAAGGGTCTTCTTAATGTTGATTCACTGAGGCATCTTCATTGTAAAAGAATAGCTTTGTATCAGTATCTTCACAAGATATTGGAGAGAGGGAGAAAAGAAGGGGAAAGGAGGAAATGTTATCCACTGAATCATAGCCATGCATATTCACATGTTGTTTCATTGAGTCCTTGTGACAACCCAAGGTAGTAGAAAGCATTATACCTATTTTATGAATGAAGGTACTGACACTTAGAGAAGAGCCAAAGGTCACACATAGAAAAGAAGACAAATGGGCTTTCTCAAAGTCTTTTTATGGATTCCAGATCCCTGAGCTGAAAAGAGCAGTAGAGGTTCTCTATTCTAACTACTCATCAGCAATACAAAGTCCTTGGAGAACTGGGTATGTGCACTAGGACTAAAGGTCAACCTAATAAGACAAGAATAAAGCTGACTTTCAAACCAAATTTTTCTAATGTTTCTGCCTTCTTCAACTCCTTCCCACTGGTTTGGACCAGGTCCCTACTGCAGACACCCTGAATGGGTGCTGGGCCCTGGCAGCGGAGACTCCAGCAGACCACTCTCACAGTACCCTCATGATCATCATTGGCCTCTGGAGCCTGATGGGGCCCAGGCCAAATCTCAGGCCTTATCAGTCTAGTTCAGACACTCAGGGAGCTGTGTGTGCTCCACAGCACCCTGTATACCTGCACTCCAAGGAGCAAGTCCCTATGGGAAAGAATGCAGTACTCTCAACATTCATGTCGCCAATTCCATTTCTTTCTCTGAACTTCCCAACCAGGCTGTGGGAAGTTCCCAACCATACTGCCCTGAGAACAGACTCCCAGATGCGGTGCTGTCTGTCCCATAGCCCGCTCTCCCTCTAGCAGGCAGACCTGGGTGCGGTGCAGCATCCACGCCAGTCCAAAGGACAGAACCTCTCACCATCCTGATGTGACTCACTGGCCTCTTGCTTTCCAGCTAGTGACACATCCTGGTTCAAAAAATAAATTTTAATCTTCATCAAATCTTTGAAGAGGAGTCAATAAGAATTGAGTGGCTTAAGAGAAAAAAAAAAGAGGGGAAGAAGAAAGAGATATATTGGTCTCTGGTACTTTTCAGAGCAAGAATCAAGAGTAGGTGGGACTAGTCCTCTAAATTCTATAAGCTCTGGGAGGTCTCCAATGATGGGGCAGTGCAGTTTCCTCTCTTCTCTCACACTGTGCAAGGCTCTGTGGAAAAGCCCAAGGGTGTAAGATATCCCCCTGTCTATAGAAAGCTCCTGGCTCCTGGTCAAGCCTTCTTGAATCCTCCAGGGCATAGTTGCACCTTCCACCAGATCCTTCAGCGATCTATATGTTCCCTTGCCATTGAGTCTCACACTGTAAATGGGTCACTGCTTATGTCCGTCTCTCCACTAGGAGCTTGTTAAATCCAAGAACCAGATTTTAATCATCTCCATATCTACAAAGCAGCTAGCACAGAACCTGCCACACAATAAATGCTTAATAAGTGTGAGATGAGGCCGTCTTATTGGGGAGATGAGAGATATGCAGCACAAATGAGAAGAGCACACTAGGCAGTAAAAGTGCAGCATCAAGGGGAAGAACCCCAAGTGGTGAGTCAGCACCCCTGGCTCCAATCCCAGCTCTGCCAATAATAGCTATGTAAACTTGGACAGCTTGTTTCCTCCCCGTGGGCCTTGCCAACCTTGACACCTAAGCTCCCATGTCTGTCAAATTAAGGTGCTAGTAAAGGATTTCTGGAGACTCTTCCAGAAAGAGGTTCAGAGATGGGTGGGTTCTCTAAGAGACAGGCAGCAAAGTACTGTGTGAACTCACTGCCTTTCAATGGTCCCACCCTGAACTTCTCCCTTTGGAGGTAAGGATGTCTGCTGGTTCCTTTGCCACCAGGAATTGGAGGGCCTCAATTGGAGGAAATCTTTCAGCAAAGATCCCCTGTGACTTCTCTCCATGCCACACCTTGCACAGCTTGCTTAAGAAAAAACTTTAGCAAGTTTTCTGGTCTCTAAATTCCA
Source organism: Saccopteryx bilineata (assembly GCF_036850765.1). Lineage (NCBI taxonomy): Eukaryota > Metazoa > Chordata > Mammalia > Chiroptera > Emballonuridae > Saccopteryx > Saccopteryx bilineata. The sequence continues at coordinate 167,434,704 of NC_089492.1, forward strand.
GAATATACTTTTTTCTTCCATTTATTTATTTATTTATTTATTTATTTATTTATTTATTATTATTTTTATTTTTTTTACAGAGACAGAGAGAGAGTCAGACAGACAGAAATGGAGAGAGATGAGAAGCATCAATCATCAGTTTTTCGTTGCGACACCTTAGCTGTACATTGATTGCTTTCTCATATGTGCCTTGACCGTGGGCCTTCAGCAGACTGAATAACCCCTTGCTTGAGCCCGCGACCTTGGGTCCAAGCTGGTGAGCTCTGCTCAAACCAGATGATCCCGCACTCAAGCTGGCAACCTCGGGGTCTCAAACCTGGGTCCTCTGCATCCCAGTCCAACGCTGTATCCACTGTGCCACCACCTGGCCAGGCAATCCTATTTTCTTTTTAGGTGAGAAGAGGGGAGAGAGTGAGGCAGACTCCTGCATGTGCCCTGACCAGGATCCATCCAGCAACCCCATCCTGAGCCAATGTTTGAGTATTGAGCTACTTTTAGTGCCTGAAGGTGATGCACTCCACTAGAGCTATCCTCCACACCCAGGGCCACACATGAACCAATCATGCCACTGACTGTGGTAGGAGAAGAGAGAGAGAAGGAGACCTGGAGGAGAAGCAGATGGTTGCTTTTCCTGTGTGCTCCGACCAAGAATTAAACCTGGAATGTGCATATGTTGGACCAATGCTCTAAATACTGAGCCACCAGTCAGGGCCCTTTTCCTACCATTTTGAATGTTAAGATATCTGCCCATGTTTGAAGGACTTAAGATTTCAAAGTCACATTGTCCCTGGGATGTGATTCACCAGCCCCATTGGGAGGTGCTGTGTATTCTCTGACCAACTCTTTACCTTTCTTGGACTTCAGACCCTGTGTAACTATGATCAGTCCACATTTTTCTATGTAGAAAATACCCTTTTTAATGGACAAAATTAATTCAAAAATAAGATCATCTGAGCAGTTCTGGGTTCTATTACTCATTAACATTTCATCAGCTGTCCCAAAACGTAGGTCTGTCACTCCTTTGATCTTTCTTTTGTTCTGATTATTGTTTTAAAAGAAGACTATTTTCATTCTTATTTTCATCACTATTTGAAAACTTTATCTCCTTAAGCAATTTCAGAATTCAAACTCCTCTTACAGGTCTCTGCTAACTTTGGATGAGTCACTTCTTTCCATGTCCCATGAATGTGCCCTTGGAAAGCTGAATTCAAGGAGAGCTCCTAAAGAAACTACTTATTCACTCGTGGACATGGGCACAGTGTGGTGATTGCCCAGGGCAGGGGCAGAGGGAGGTAGAGGAAGGTATGGGGCAGATAAATGGTGATGAAAGGAGACTTGATTTGAGGTGATGAACACATTATATAATGCACAGATGATCTGTTGTGGAACTGTGCACCTAAAACCTATAAAATTTTGTTAACCAGTACCACCTCAATAAATTCAATAAAAAGGGGGTCTACTTATTTGTAAAGTTTTTTCTCTTTTGTTTTCTTTATCTGGCTCCTTTTGCTTAAATAGTCAAAATTATCATTCTTAGACTCTCCCAAACTTTTAAATCTACTTCTACTTTTCAGAGCCCTAGAGTTACATCTGATTTTCAACATTTGTGTCCCTAAATCTAGGGAAGGTACTAGGGGTTCCATTCTTGGCTACTTGTATGTAAGACTAATTCCCCCAAATTTTTTGTCATTTCTTTATCTCTAAAATGATTTGTTTCTTATTTTTCACCTTTGAGTTCAGAGAAGGACTCTCCCAAATTCAAAACAATGGCAGTATCGGGAGAGAGGGAGGCGCACCGCTGAGGAGGGGACAGAGGGGACTTCGCTGACTTAGGAATGTTTCCTTCTCCCATAACCATCTCAGGTGAATGTCTCAAAGCAGGAATATTTGTTGGTTCCAGGGGTGAGTCAGGACATGTTTTTTTGTTAGGTTACTCTGGGTATCTTTTTTCACACATTTGTCAAAGTACAATAATACATTTTTAAAAATTAGAATGAGGCCCTGGCCGTTGGCTCAGCGGTGGAGCGTCGGCTTGGCGTGCTGGGGACCCGGGTTTGATTCCCGGCCAGGGCACATGGGAGAGGCGCCCATTTGCTTCTCCACCCCCCACCCCCTCCTTCCTCTCTGTCTCTCTCTTCCCCTCCCGCAGCCAAGGCTCCATTGGAGCAGGGATGGCCCGGGCGCTGGGGATGGCTCCTTGGCCTCTGCCCCAGGCACTGGAGTGGCTCTGGTCGCGGCGGGGCGACGCTCCGGAGGGGCAGAGCATCGCCCCCTGGTGGGCAGAGCGTCGCCCCTGGTGGGCGTGCCGGGTGGATCCCGGTCGGGCGCATGCGGGAGTCTGTCTGACTGTCTCTCCCCGTTTCCAGCTTCAGAAAAATACAAAAAAAAAAAAATTAGAATGATAGTTTACCTCACTGCCTCCTCCATTTTCTGAGAAATGCCCCCCAACACCTACTGTACGTGATTAGCTCCAAGCCCCTCCCCCACCCTGCCCATTGCACAATCCTTCCCTCATTCCTGAGCTCTTCGGCTCTCAGTTTGATTCCCATCTTCCTTCTCGAAACACATTTCTTTCTGACTTCGGTCTCACTCTATTTCTTCCACCTTATCTAGGAGTACAGAAGTCGTTCGTTCTTTCTAATAAGTTGGGACATATTTGTGCATTACTCAGGTCCTTTTGCCTTTTCCTCCTGAAAGTCACATGCTTTTTCTTAGAGCCCACAGCAGTGGTGGCCACCTTTTCTCTGTGACAGCTAGCTGAGAACAAATTTTACCAGAAAAGCTATCCGAAACCAGATAACTGGATGTCTGGACCTCTGTCCCTGCCACCCCAGGGACATAAAGGACAGAAAAAAGAAAAGGCCAGGGGACACAAAAACCAAAGTAACTGCCTTTATAATTTTTCCCATGTTGATTCTATGTAGGACACACAATAAAATAGAAGTTGCTAAACCAAATTGTACTCATGTTAACAAAATTAATGCAGGAAGTTGTCTGCGCAAGACCTTTAGGAACTTGTTTCACAGCAAATAGCCAGTGAGGAGAGAGGCTTTGATAAAGCGCAGAAAGTAACCATAGTGATGAGAAAAGGTGAAGGCAGCCTCATTCAGCCCTGAAGTGTTCTCTTTTTACAAATCTTCTTTATCAATCTTCTTCAACTGCCACAAGCCATAGAGAGCAGGTATTCTGTAATATGCATCAAAGAAAATTCACAGAAAAGACAATGAAGCAAATTTCTTTTCTCTTTAGGTCCATCATTGCACAAATGCATACAATAGACAACAGGAGAAGAATTAAAACTGCTTTAAAAGGAGGATAGCAATTCTGTACCTTAAACCAATCACATGCAGAGAATCCTAAGAGAGCATTCTCTAAATTAGCATAAACCCATGGGATTGGTCAAAGAAAGTGACAGTGTAAAAATACTGTCCTGAATCAATTTGACAACCAGAAAAGAACAATAGAGGTAAAGGCCCAAAACTAGAATCCACCAGAAAAATGCTCCTTAATTACCCCTGGCTCTAAAGAACCTGGTTTCTTACAGGAAACACCAGCACCAGAAGTGTACTACCCTGGTTCTTTAAATTTAGCATATACCATATCTCCCTATGTATAAGAAAGACAAACGCATGTATAAGATGCACCTTAATTTTGGGGCCAAAAATTTGAAAAAAAATGTATTACATAAAGTTATTGAGCTGAAATTTTATTCATTATAAAATTCATACAACTCCTCATCACTGTCAAAACTTCTATACATTAGCTTGTCCTCATCTGTGTCTGATGAAGAATCACTGTGTTCAGCAATGAGTGCAAAAGCAAGTATGAAAAAGTGGGAAATGCAAGCAAAAAATCTATAACTACTATATAAGACGTACCCAGTTTTTAGACCCCAAATTTTTTGGAAAGAGGTCTTATACATGGGGAAACGCAATATGTTCTTAAATTACTCACCATGTTTTTAAATTAACTGCTTAATAAATTCTGAGTGAGAGGTGGGATACAAAACAAAGACTTGTGGACATAGTTAAGACTGCAGTGGTTACCGTGCAGAGGGAGATATAAGGGAGGGTGTGGGAAAAAGGGCTGGGGAAAGAGTATAAACAGGGACAAATATTAAGGTGATAGAGGATGATTTGACTTTGGGTGATGGATATACAACATTGACTATTCAAATGACGTAGAAATGTTTACCTGAAACCTATACACACTTATTGATCAATGTTACCCTGTTAAATTTAATTTTCTAAAATAAATAAATAAATAAATTCTGTGTTCTTTTATAATATGGGTTCAGCTTCTATCAACTCCTCTTCTTATAGCTTCAACTCCTCTTCTTATAGCTTTTATTGAAAGTCAGCATAAAAAATTTTGGGGAAATGTTAAGAAATACCTTAAAGGGACCCACTGACCTTTGCAGAGAAAACTGAAGTGCTGGGAGAGTAAAGCTCATAAAGCTGCCACCCTACATGAGTCACACATGACACTGGACAGGATATTAAAACTTTTAAAAGTCATTTTCTATCAGGATGGCATTGACAATAAAAAAATGGAATTATTATTACATAAAATGTTAAATGATAATAAAAGCTCAAAGGATAGTTGAGATATCATGAAACAATACATAATTTATTCCTAAATGAATACTAATCATAGTTGCTATAAGATATCAGAAAAGGGGTAAAGAAATCAAAGAAGATCTAAAGATATGAAGACACAGTCAATGTTTGTGGATAAAAAAAGACAATATGGTCAAGATGTCAGTTTGTTCCAACTTGATCTATAGATTCAATGCAATCTTAATCAAAATCCCAGCATGTTATTTTGTGAATACAATTACAATTAACTTATTCTAAAGTTTATGTGGAGAGACAAAAGACCCAGAATAGCCAACACAATATTGAAGAACAAAGTTGGAGAGCTGATACCACCTAACTTCAATAAAGTTACAGTAATCAAAACAATATGATATTAGCAAAAGAATAGATCAATGAAACGGAACAGAGAGCCCCAAAATAAAAACACATAAATAGTCAACTGATCTTTGATAAAAGAGAAAAAACAATACAATAGAGCAAAGATAGTCTCTTCAGCAAATGGCACTGGAACAATTGGACATCCACATGCAAAAAGATGAATCCAGACACTGGCCTTATACCCGTCACAAAAATGAACTCATAACAGTTCATAGACCTAAATGTAAAACACAAAACTCTAAAACTTCTGGATGATAACAGATGCTTTGGCTATGGTGATAACTTTTTAGCTACAACACCAAAGACACAATCCATGAAAGAAATAATTGATAGGCTAGACTTCATTAAAATGTAAAACTTTTGTTCTGCAAAAGACAGCATCAAGACAAGGACAAAACAAGCAGCAGATAGGGAGAAAATATTTGCAAAAGGCACATCAATAGAAGACTTATCCAAATACACAAAAAATTCTTTAACTCAGCAAGAAAACAAAGAAGTTGATTTAAATATAGGCCAAACACCTTAACAGACACCTCATTAAAGAAGATGAACAGATGGCAAATAAGTACATGGAAAGATGTTCTACATCATGTGTCATCAGAGAAATGCAAATTAAAACAACAGTGAGATAGCACTATACCCCTATTAGAATGGCCAAACTTCAAAACACTGACAACACCAAATGCTGGTGAGAATGTGAAACAATGAAATTGCCGCCAAGAATGTAAAATGCCGCAGTCACTGTGGAGGATAATTTGGCAATTTTTTTCTAAAACTAAGTATTCTTTTATTATGTGATCCAGCCAATCATGCTCTTTGGTACTCACCCAAAGGAGTTGAAAACTTATGTCCACAAAGAACCTGCACACGGCAGTTTATAGTAGCTTTATTCATAATTGCAAAAATTAAAAGCAACCGAGTACATGAATGGATAACTAAACCTTGGTATATCCAGACAGTGGTATATTATTCAGTGTTGAAAAGAAATGAGCTATCAAGCCACAAAAAGATATAGGGGAACCGTCAGTGCATTACTAAATGAAAGAAGTCAATCTGAAAAGGTTGCACACTGTATGATTCAAACTATATGATTTTCTGGAAAAGGCAAAGTCATGGAGATGGTGAAAGATCAGTGATTGACAGAGGTGCAGGAGGGTAAGGAGAGATAACAGGGCAGAGAGTGGAGGATTTTTATGACAATGAGAATATTCTCTATGACATTATAATGATGGATACTTGTCATTATTCATTTGTCCAAAGCCATAGAATGTAGAACACCAACAGTGAACCCAAAGGTAAAGCACGGACTCTGGGTGACTATGATAAATCGATGTAGATTTATCCTTGGTAAAAAAAAAAAAAAATGCACCACTCTGGTAAGTGATGTTAATAATAATGAAGAATGCTCTGTATATATGGGGTGGGGTGGGGTGGAGAGGTAGAAGACACATGAGAAATCTCTGTACCTTCCACTCGATTTTGTTGTAAATCTAAAACTGCTCTAAAAAAGTAGTCATTTAACAAAATTTATATACTGAAAAATGAATAAAAGTTTAATTTATCACAATAAAAAACAAAGATAGATACATTTCAGAAATGAATATTTATACATTGCATAAATATGAAGCTAATGATATAGGTTCACTTTATTTTAAATGGTTTTAGGACTCCAGAAGCTTCTAACACCCATTTACAATATATGCATTTCATTTGATATTCACAATATCCATGTATAGTAAGTAAGTTCTCAACATTGTCCATAAGTTCTGTGACTTTAAAAAATGCAACATATAATTAAACCACTTTTACCTTAGGCTAATTGATATAAACAAGAGTTAAGTTCTTACGGCATCTCATCAGCACAAAATGACATTGAATGAGACTACATTTGTCAAGGACCTGCTGTACAACAGAAAATATCGGTGTTATCCACCCTTTACAGGTGAGAAAACTAAGGCTCAGAATCTAACTCTTCTGACTGACTCATCCAGTGCTGAAATAATTTGATGACAACTTTCTCAATTAACTCTCTAGCCTTTATTAAAAACTTCAATAGTCACAGTAAAAGGACTCCCAAACTTTGGCTCAGGAAACTTGGAAAATACAGTTCCTTCTTCTGTAACGTGAGGACAGTGATGATCCTTACATCCTCCCATTGAATGAGATCATGTGGGCACTTAACATAAAACCTTGCCCCAAACAATAATTGCTAAGTATTGCTATTATTGTTATAACAACTATTATCAAATTTTATTAAGGGTTTAATAGGTCAATGAACTGGTCAGAACCGAATGTAGGGAAAGACCTGAGAGAGTTTGGGTCCAGGATCTTCAGATGAACCAATCAGAATACTGATTTTTTTTTTCCTTCTTTGGAGTGATTAGGAGAGACTTTTTGTAGGGAGGTGTGAGGGAAGGCAAGTCTGGGGAGAGCAGATAAAGTGTGCCTATTTTGTTCTATATGTATTTTTTCAGTGGGGGAGGGGAGAAAAACCTCCTACCTTCCAGCACCCACTGTCTACTGGACTTGAGAGGGTGAAGCCAGGGCTGGCTCCCTAGGAGAAGGTGTGAGAGGAGAAGGCAATGCCATTGACATTATAGCCCATGGGGAGGGCAGCTGGGGCAGATGCCCACATCCCTCTGCTCTAAGCCATACATTCAACAACATCCAACAATATACAATGCTGAATTTAATAGTGTCCCCAGGGTAACATTAAGTCAGGTTAATTGCTATCTATTTCCTTGGAGATTCAGTTATTAACAACTCATATCTTAAAGCCCAAGGAATCCCCAAATCCTTAAACATTCCCGGGCTAAGAAAGGCATACTCTGGCATTTGACTGAGAGGCACCTGTGGCCTTTCCCTTGCCCCGTCTTCATGCCAACCCCCATCTGCTCAGCCACAGGAGGAGCCCAAGGACTCCACAACACCCACGCCAGAGCAATCCCTTCCAAGCCACACTCACCCCGATGACCTCACACATAGGCAACTACAGCGTCTAGTTTTCTCCATGATGCTCTGAACTAATTCAAAACCTGGGGCCCCAGCTTCACTCAGAGGAGCAAAGGGTCAGGAGTCTGGGGAGACTCACACAGCTTACTGTTAACAGTTCATTATCTGCGAACTTTCCACCAGCATCCCAGACATGGGCAGGGAAATAGAACTCTGAGGTGTTAGCCATTCTAATATGATGAGTAACCCTAGGAGAAAAGTATGAGAAAGGAGGGATTCATCCCCAGACTCTGCTCCCAGAAAGACAGATGTGACTGTTTTAGGTTTACACGGGGCTGTCCCATAGTGTGCAAACTAAAAATATGACCCCAAAGTGGCTCAGTTCTGAGGTGGGTAATCCCCACCTCTTCACTTACTCGCTGTGTGACCACCAAAAAGATATCCGACCTTCTCCTATCTCTTCAAGATTTTCTGATGTGTGACATGGGGCTAATTACTCATCACATAGGGGTTTTGTAAGAATTAAATGAGAGAGTACAAAGACCTTTTTGCTTAGTAACCATTATTAAATTATAACACTGTTTGGGGAACTTGTGGTGAGTTCTGTGGCAGAGCCTACACTCTTGTCTTTGATAAGTTCAGATTATTTCATTTGAAGTTTTCTTAAATAAATCTTGAGACTCCAAATTTCCCACCAGATGAAAACTTGCTTTCTTTAAAATAGGTGCTGTAGGCATATAGGAGAGGATCTGTATTACGGTATAAAAGAAATGGGTACCTCGAGACCCTCCAGTCCCTCCAAGACTTCCACTGTGCTTCTCTGTCTGGGGAGCAGGACTGCAGCAAGGACCTTAAGAGGAGAAGGGTTCAGGTTCCGGAAGAGGCTGGTGTACAGACACCAATTTTCTGAAGAGAGAGCGTTGGTTCCACAGCACCTTCCTGGCTAAGTAATAATCACTGTGACCATGGGTGAGGATCTGCCACTCTCACAGTGTCCCCTGGCCCCTTGAGGCTGCTACTGACTAGAACACTGGTTTGGATATGGCCAGATAGTCACTCTTTGGAAGAGATGAGGATCATAGGGAGTCACACGGGCTCCTTGTTGTTCCTTAGCCACCTATCCAACCTTCATGATCCCTCAAGACCCTGAAGCATATTTGAGGGTGCAGAGTCAATGAGCACAAAGCAGCCTGGAAAGAAGGGTGATGGGGGATGACCACCACTGTCTTGCTGCTCAGCATACAGGCTGCTTCTTCCACGATCCTCATCTAGAAAATGGAAACTGGTGGAAAAATAGTCAAAAAGGTATGATATGAGGGTCGGGAAGACGGGAGCAAGGAATGACAAGGAGAAAGTAACAGCTAATTTCTTCCCACATGACCAATAATAAATGCAGCAATCAATCAATGGATTGCAATTATTCCAGATGGCCCTTCAACAGACGGATGCCAGAGGCATCAAAGCAGAAGAGCCAAGGGAGCCAGTGTGGAGGTCGTAGGGATTGATATGGACGTGCCTTAGACCCAGGGAAACCGAGAGCCATAGGGTTTGAACATTTGGAATGTCACACAGTGGAAAGCCCCCAAAGAAAAGATTCTGTTGAGCCATTTGGCTCCAGGGCAACATACACCAGAATTACTTCCTACACCACTTTGTGTTCAACAAACACAAAAAATGTGCTTGTTCTCTGAGACCAGCTTATCTACATGACATGAGCTAATCTCCTCACATTCAGAAATGTTTGAAACAAAACAAACAAAAAAATCATAGTGTCCCTAGACCAACTTTGAACACTCCGAACATTTAATCCCAGGGTTTTTGTCCACTCACAGGTAACAAGGGCATTTATCAGCAGAATCCCCTTCCCTGTGATTAAACTCATCACTCTCCCTGAAAGGAAAGAAATAAGAGGAACAGAGAAAGAAAGAAAGAAGGAAAGAGCAAAAATAAATTATTTCAGGTGGCATAAATGGAAGTTAAACAGTGCTTTCCAAACCTTGTGACACAATAGGGAGATGAACATGTGACACTTAAACCAACAGTTCTATGGTCAAATACATTTGGGAAATACAAGGTTAGGTACCGGTAAACAGGGCCACTTAGATCCTTTAATATGTTAATGTGCATCCTGAAATCTTTAAGAGAGATGACAGGCTGTAGGATTTCTCAAACATGTTTGGCTGTAAAATTAATTGACTGCCCACCCTGACCCCAGAGCACATCACAGGACCTGGGGTGAACAGAGCTCACTTTGGGAAGCAGGACTTAAAGTAAAAGAACTACTTTCCCCCAGCCAATCAGAGCCTCTCTACAATGTGGCATGCAGCTCTGGGCACCTCTAAGGAAGAGCAGTAGAGATCAGTTGGATAGGATTAGGAAGAGTAGTCAGGTTGGCAAAATATTCAAAATTTGAATATCTAAAGAATGTGGATAAAATGACACATTTTGCCTGAAGAAGGGCTCACTTGGCAGGAAGGGGTGTGAGACCATCACAGAAAGTTGAGGTCTAGATAATTGCAATTCTGTGACGAGCTGTCATATGAGAAAGTAATTAGACTTGTTCACATGTAACCTCAAAAGATAAAACTAGGACCCATGGCTGGAATTCTCTGTGAGTCACATCTCAGCTTATCATATATCCGTTTCCTTTTTACATACTCCTTTCGGCTAAAACTCTGGTGGCTAAACCCAGCTGGGAGTGTTATATCCAAGAGTTTCTGATTCCCTTGCTTTGCATTCTTTTTTTGCCAAGAAAGAGGGGTTGATTCATAAGAGATCAAATAGGGTACTCAACTCCTAGATGAGGTTGCTTGAAAAGAGATGAGTCCATGGGCGGGTCTCAGCCAAGACCTTGAGGGGAAGCTAACAAGCAAGCCAGGAAGAACAAAGAACAACCTCAATCCAAAGGGCAAGAGACAGTAACAAGAGGTGGGTGGAGCCAAAAGTCAGGTCCAGGCAGACAGAACACTGAGGTGGGTGCAGGTGGAGAACCTAGTCTGGGATTGCTGTTGTGAACAGCTGCCCACTTGTGGAAAATTAGCATATGCGGTGTCAAGCTGGCATAAAGAACAAGATAGCAAGGGGTCCCAGACAGCCAAGCTCAGCAGCAGGAAGGAGTCTTTTTGAAGCCATCCCAGGAGATAATCTGCCATAGATAATAAGCAGTTATGTGACATACGTACAAAACACCAATGTTTGCATAAAGCCACGAGTCTCTTTCAATTACCCTCCTAAACTTTAAGAATCTTTCCAGTACTTCAAATTTCTTCAGCACTTGTACTAATTGGTTCAAGCTCATTTTACAAATGAGGAGACAGAGGCCCAGAAAGAGGCAATGACAGAACTTGATAGATTATGACAGGGCAGGGCTTGAGCCAAGATCTTCTAGATTGTCTGTGCCATTCTTGTCCCTTTGTGTCTTCCATAGTGCTCTACACAGTGATCCAGTCTCTGCCCCATAATGTTTGCTGAAGTGTAAATTAAGTAAGCAATAGTGTGGTGAGCACTAGTGTTGACTTCTCTATTTAAATAGCCAAACGAAAGACTAAGAAACAAATGCAGCTTCTTGCTCTAAGTGTAGACTGATGTCCCCACTTGGCATGGGGGGGGTGTGATAAAAGGACCCCTGACCTGGACACCTTCCCTGTCCAAGTGCTGGCATGGACTCTAAATACAGACCAAAGGAAGGCCCTGTGAGCCCACATCGACCGCATCAGATTCTAAGGAGATGCTGAAGGACCCTAAGGAGTCTTTGGTCTCAGGCTGCCTATAAATAAAGTGCAATTTTATTTGAAATATGGGCTATAGGTTTTTCCTTGCGTAGCATTGGGCAATTCCCCTGGGCCCCCAGAGTAGTGCCACAAGAAAAGCCCATTAATTCCCACAACTCAGGGTAAATGCTGCTTCCCAGCCAAGGCTCATAAAATTTCAAACAGAAACCCATCCGAACCCAGGAATATCAGCCTCATTGACAAAAAACACAGGGGCAGAGTCAACACATGGAATGCATTTTGCTCTGAGCAGCTTCTTTTGATGATGTTTCCAAAGGCTGAGGCCACAGCTCTCTATCCCTCCATGGTAAGTGCCCAACTCTTGCTCCCCAGGCCTTGGCATGTTATTAGATCTGCTCTCAGGGACTGTCAACTCTTAATGCCATCATTGTGCCACAGGAGCAGCCCCTGGCCCTTTGGGCATGAACACATTGTATATTGTCACTATCTCAACCAGACCATTGCCTCCCCCATAGGCTCAGAGCTACAGGCGTGGGCCCTTGGCTGTAGGGCAGACAGCCTCATATGGAATGCTCATCCTTGCTTGTACTGAAGACCATTTCTCTGCTCGTTGAAACTCCCTAAATGAGCCTCTAGGCTGACGACGCATCACTTCTTCATCGGAACCTCAACTGCATGCTGATAGGTCCCATGGTCCTTATCCATTCTTCTAGCTCTCCCCCAGCTGTCATTACTGCTCTCATGAGTGCCCGTCCCATGCCCTGGACCACATCCACAGGTCCCCTTATCCCTACCCTCAAGCATTCTTATAGGTCTTTCTTCCAGCCTGTTATGTTTTATTTCCTTTGTACCCCTTCCCTTCTACCCCAAGTACAGTTCTAAGAAACCTTCCTAGGTTGACCTCTCCCAGCCCAGAGCTTTGTCTTTCTCCTTTCATATTTAGCCATCTAGTCTTCTAGCCCCAGTAGAGTGACTTATGTGCGAGTGAATAAAGTTTTTTGGGCATACCATGTTTAACTTCTAAAAATTTCTTCTGTTTCACTGTAGTTATTCAGTGTGGGTGGTTGAGTGGGTGGCTAAATGAATAAATTAAAGATATAGTGACTTCCACCAGGCCCTGGACATTGACTAACCCTAAATTTCTATATTAGTACAAGAATATTAAGCACAGCCTGACCAGTCGGTGGTGTAGTGGATAGAGTGTCAGACTGGGATGCAGAAGATCCAGATTCAAAACCCCAAGGTCACTAGCTTGAGTGCGGGCTCATCTGGCTTGAGTCTGGGCTCACCAGCTTGAGCGCAAGGTCACTGGCTTGAGCACAGGGTCACTGGCTTGAGCCCAAGGTCACTGGCTTAAGCAAGGAGTCGCTCACTCTGCTGTAGTCCCTACCCCCCAACCCTGGTCAAGGCACATATGAGAAAGCAATCAATGAACAATTAAGGTGCTGCAGTAAAGAATTGATGCTTCTCATCTCTCTCCCCTCCTGTCTGTCTGTCCCTCTCTCTCTCTGTCTCAGTCAAAATAAAAATAAAAATAATAATATATCAAGCAGTATTCAAACATGTACTTTAGAGTTCTGGCTGGGTAGCTCAGTTGGTTAGGGCATCATCCTGATATGCCAAAGTTGCAGGTTCGATTCCTGATCAGAGCACAAACAGGAATCAACCAATGAATGCATAAATAAGTGTAATAACAAACTGATGTTTCTCTCTATCTCTCTCCCCCCTTTCTTAAATCAAATAATCAATCAATAAATTAATTTTTTTTAATGTACTCAAGAAAAGTTCCTTTCTCTGGCCATGACATCAGTCATTTTTCTACCTAAAAAACTGCCCAACCTCCAGATCCAAATCATAAAGTCTTTTTTGTTCTGATCAAAGCAATCAGAGGTCTTGGTCTGTGTTCTGGTCAGCATCACGAGAAGGCCAGAGACCCCTCTTTGACTAACTCAGCTCTTCTCCCTGGCAAACACCAGCTGCTCCCAGGCTCCCACCAATAATCTGCTGTCTTACTTCATTCAGGCTACAACAACAAAATACCATAAACCAGGTGGCTTATAAACAACAGAAATTTAGCTCTCACAGTTTTGGAGGCTGGGAACTATTAATACAAGATCAAGGTCTTGGCAGATTCGGTTTCTGGTGAGAGCCCTCTTCCTAGTTCACAGATGGCTGTTTTCACATGTCCTCACATGGCGGAAGGTGTGAGAGAGCTGTCTCGGGCCTCTCTTATAAGGGCCCTAATCTCATTCATGAAGGCTCTGCCCTCAATTATCTAATCATTTTCCAAAGACCCTACCTCCTAACGCCATCACCGTGGGGGTCAGGATTTCAACTTATGAACCTTGGAGGGACACAGACACTCAGACCACAGCTCCTCCCATATGTCGTTTTACCCTACTTTCTGCAAATCTAACAGCAATCAAATGTGTTCATTTTAAACATTTTCTGTTGGCATTTTTTTTAAGAATGAAAAGGAGTAGAGGTAGAGAAGTTAAACATCAGACATAAGCCATCTAACCACAGAAAAGAGTAGAGAATTGAAAAAGAGCCCCTACCCAGAGGGCTTGCTGTGTAAATTAGACACATAGAGGGAGTGCAACAAGACAGGGCAGGCACCCACAGGGAGACAGGTGGCAGTCAAGGATAACTGTCTATTCCTAGCCTGGCCAGTCTGTCACCTGCCACCTTGCAGGCAGCTCAGGAGAATGCTCAAGAAAGAGATTAAGAGAGGGAACAGAGCAGGAATGAATCACCTCCATAATAAGTGGAAATGAAGGCCCAGCAAAGAGGGGCCCAACACTTGGCCTCTGACACCTGTTCTCCCTTATGCACGAGAGGAGAAAAGGGAACAGCAGGGAGACAGCTCCCCACCCCCACCATAAGGGAAAAAGGGGTGTCCAGGATTCGACACTGGCTTTGCTGTATGTCGTGTGGGTGTGAGTGTGAGTGTGAGTGTGTGTGTTTACTTTACCAATGTTAGTCTTCTAATATATGTTACTGTGCTGAACCCTTGTATGTAGGTGACATCCTCCAGTCTCACCCATGTCACAACCCTGCAGCATTCCCTCTTCATAAATTCCAGGGCCAGAGCCCAACAGCATCTCAGTCCAACATGTCTTGTCACATTGAAATAAAAGCAAAATTAAAACATAGACATTGGCAATGCCTCATAAAGCTCCCCCAATGCTCAATCCAGGCTCAGATCACCCAACATAAAAAGGCTGCTCCTGCCTGACCAGTAAGTGGTGCAGTGGGTAGAGAGTTAGACTGGGATGTGGAGGACCCATGTTCAAAACCCTAGGTTGCTGGCTTGAGCGCAGATTCATCTTGCTTGAGCATGGGGTCGCTGGCTTAAGCTTGGGATCATAGACATGACCCCATAGTTGCTGGCTTGAAGTCCAAGGTCGCTGGTGTGAGCCCAAGGTTGTTGGTTTGAGCAAGGGGTCACTGGCTCTACTGGAGGCCCCCAGTCAAGGCACATAAGAGAAAGCAATCAATGAACAACTAAAGTGCCGCAATGAAGAATTGATGCTTCTCATCTCTCTCCATTCCTGTCTGTCTGTCCCTAGCTGTCCCTCTCTCTGACTTTGGCTCTCACACTAAAAAAAATAAATTAAAAAGGCTGCTCCTAAGATAACCTCTTAACAATGTGCATGTGTGATATGTACGTCACAATGGAAAGATTTTAATCCTCCTTGAGTTACATCAGTTCAAGTCATGATATTGAAGGAGAGTGTCTTGGGCAAGCTGCTGAGAGCTGGTTGTATCTGTCCAGTGTGGGACTCAACCTTGGGTTCATCAAGGATACAGGGGACTCTGCTGGAGTCCACAGCATCCATCTGCACCCTGTGAATGCCGCAAAAACTGTGCCCTCCCTGCCTGGGTCAGTAGTCTCATCAGGAGTGGAGAAGACATGGCCAGCTGTAGGCGTGTGGGTCCTGGTCTTTGAGTTCACATGACTACTCCATTTCTTTCCGGGACAGTCCTTTCCATTTGTTAAATGGCAACTCCCCCAATTACACGGCAGTTAATCACCGGGCTGGCTGGAATTGAGTTCTTTGTATTTTTCCCTTTCTTCAGTAATTGTAAAACCTGCTGAAGATGAGCATTTAGTGAGCCAGTGAGGAAAGGAGAAGAGAGGCGCAGAGATAAAGACCTGTGATGAATGAACAGTTGAAACGTCAGAGGCTGATTCTTCAGGTAGGACCCAGAGGGAGGCTAAAGCCTTTCTTGGAGAAGACGGGCTCTGTGATTTGTCAAAGGGTGACAGCTTTTAGCCCTTTCCCAGTCCCCCCTACGGCACAAGGGAGGGGAAGTGCTAAAACGACGGGAAGAAAATGGCTCCCAGAGGTGCCGCTGCCCCAGCGCCAGCTTCCGGAGCTGAGTGTGGGCAGGGCACTAGACAAAATCCTCAATTCCTGAACCATCTGGGGGAAACAAGATAGAGGCACTCTGGACCTGTGGTTCATGCCTCTGCATCTCCTACTGTGAAGAGGGAAAGTTTGGGACAAGCCCTGATATGTGCAATGAAAGCTGTCTTTCTGGATTTGCAAGAAGATTAATAGGGTTGAGTTTTACAGAAAGCATGTTTCCAAACACATTAGCCACAGGCCAAACATCTCCTCAGAAGAATTTTATTTTTAGAAGAGCCTTAAAAGTATCATCTTTACAGGACAATCAAACCCTGTGGTTTTTCGCAACTCCATTTTCCATTAGCTTTCCAAGACAGGGGAGTCATCTGACAACCTCTCCAGAGCAGGGCTGTGGGCTGAGTGCTCAAGGAGCAGGAGAGAAAGACTCTGTCGTGAAAACTGGGAGTGGAGAGGGCAAGAAGCACTCCGTCAATCATGTGCGTCTACCTTCTGCTTTTAAAGTTGTCTGACAAAATGCCAGTTCAGAGAACCAAGTTTCTTTTTGGCTTTGTCACAATCTTGGGCATGTCACAACTTTTCTAAGTCTCCATTTTCCTATTTATATAAGAAAGAATTGCAAACACTAATTCCTTCCTGACCCAGGGATTGCACCTCGGACTCCTGCGGCTTTGCTAAAGGAACATATCTATCAGCAGAAATTTGAGTCAGTCATACTGGAAGTTTCACATTTAAAGTGGAAAACATTTTCATTTATTGATTTTTTTTAAAAAAAGAGGGAAACATCGATTTGTTGTTCCACTTATTTATGCATTCATTGGTTGATTCTTGCATGTGCCCTGACCAGGAATCAAACCCACAACCTTGCTGTATCGGGATGATGATCAGGAGCTACCAGCTGGGGCTCTGAAGTGGAAACATTTTCATGATTGCTGTTGCAGACCTCCCAGGAAGTCTGTGAAGGAGGTAATATAGATGAGGAGATTGGGTTTTAGAGAGATTATGTATGTTCTCAGTCCCAGACCTCTTGAGTGATAAATGATACATTTGTTTCTACTATGTCAGTTAGCAGCACCATTTCTAGCTGAATTCCATGGCCAAGTGCAGAGAAATTATCTGCCTCAAAAGGGGAGGATTGGATAATGATTGTAATAGTTGTTACCAATTGAGATTCTACTATGAGCCATGTATTGGGGCAGCTGTGGTCATTAAACTTGAATTCTCACAGCAACCCTACAAGTAGGTGATATTAACCTCCTCATCTTATAGATCAGGAAGGCTAGGATCACTTAACTATAAATGATGGAGCAAAGATTCAGATCTATGCTATGATTAGGAGAGAAAGGATTCCACCAGGGGACAGTTCAGAAAGCCTAATGACCTTCCCAATATTGCTAGTCTCAGGGACTTCGACTCAAGGTGCTATTATCAGGCCAAGTTTTTAAAACTCTATATGTTGTTGGTGTGGAACATCCAGAAGTTGTGATAATGACCTCAGTGCTCTATGAAAAGTTCCACATGTGTGGGAAACTCTCTCATGTGCTAGGCCAGGCATGGCCAACAGGTTTTTCTCCCTGGGGCCAGATTAAAAAGAAAACTTTTTTCACAGGCCAGACGAAATATTAAAATTAAAAAATGTTGGATGACGTCAGAGTAATGGCGGGGTAGGAAGCAATACCGATAAATCTCCCCCAAAACTCAACAAGATCTTCAGCCAGAAACAGAAAAACCTATCCTTGGAGCCTCCAGATGTTTTGCAATACACCCAAAGGTATGATTGAGTGAAAAATTGGCTAAATATATAACCAAACCCTGAAGGAAATAGGGAGTAAGAAATGCTCCGCCTTCCTCACTAACCTAAACAGGGCGGCTTTCACTGGAAACTGAGAATATAGAAACTAAGGCGGGCAAAGGGGGTGAATAGATCCAGGCCGTGGCACAAACGGCCGAACCAGGCTGTGGCTCAGAGATCCAAGCCGAGGAAAAACTGTTCCTCTGACAACCCGGGCAATACAGCTATCACTCGCGCCAAACCCAGACAAAGAAAGACAAGCGGGGCAGCCATTTTACCCAATCTCCTGGTCGGCGCGTGCAGATAGTGGGCGAGATATTCCTTCCAAAGCCCCGGGAGGGTGCTCCCGTGTTACCCCACAGAGAGGCAGAGTCAGAGGCCTTTGTGTGGGCCGAAAGCCTCCGAGCTGCCCCAGCATCCTGGGAGAGCCGCAAACGGGGAGGGAGCGAGAACTAATTCCAACGCTGGAACTTTTCCATATGGGTGGGGGTTTCACTCAGAGGGTGAGGCCGCTGGTCTGATACCCTGGTCTGCACGTGCAGATAGTGAGCGAGAGATTCCTCCGAGTGCCTCGGCAGTGCCTGCCCGTATTATCCCACAGAGGAGCAGAGTCAGAGGCCTTTGTGTGGGCCAAAAGCGGAATCTCGGGCCACCCCAGCGCGCTGAGGGAGCCATGCACGGGAAGGGAGCGAGAACTAATTCCAACGCTGGAACTTTTCAGTGCGGGCGGGGGGTTTCACTCAGAGGGCGAGACTTCCAGCTTGACATCCTGGTCTGCGCACATGGAGAGTGGGCAAGAGACTCCTCCCTGCACCTCAGGAGTGGGAGCCTATGTTATCCCACAGAGGGGCAGAGTCAGGGGCCTTTGTGTGGGCGGAAAGCGGAATCTCAGGCCACCCCAGTGCCTTGAAAAAGTCGCACACAGGGACGGAGCGAGAGCCAATTCCAACACTGGAACTTTTCAGTGCGGACAGGGGGTTTCACTCAGAGGACTTCCGGCCTGACATCCTGGTCTGCGGGTGCAGATAGTGAGCGAGAGTTTACTCCAAGCTCCCCGGGAGTGGGTGCCCGCCCGTGTTACCGAACGGAGTGGCAATGCCAGAGGTCTTTGAATGGGCGGAAGCCCCACCTGATTATGCTAGCAGCTCTGACTGACTGAGCCTTACCCAGAGCCCTGCACTGAGTGGGAATAGAGTGGGGAGTTGCCAGCTCTTTGAGCCTCTTACTATCCAGGCAGAGGCAGCAGCAACCCCTTAGCTGGATTATCAGGCTACTAATTGAGGAAGGAAAGACTAGGAGAGAGGCTCCAAGAACACGGACTCTCTCACTGGCGGAGCCTATAAATGCTATTGAGCCTCGACTGCCAACGAGACTGAAACACAATACATGACATCGCCATAGAGACTTATCAACTGCAAACCTCTACCTGAGCGTGCCAAAGGGGCAGAACCTGGGGTACAGAGTCACCGACCAGGAAGAGGAGAGAAAAGAAAAGGCAAGAAGATAACCTCTCAAAATCAAGAATAATCCGCAGACTTTATAACCTATCCCATTTTATTATATTTGTTCATTTGTTTCTCTTATCTTCATCCTTGATTTTTTTTTTCCTCCTCCAATTTGGTCGTTTAACTCTCTACCGGTCTTACTCTCTCCTCTCCTTGAACTACACTACCCATAAGTGTTACATCTCTGATTATCTTTTCTTCTTCCTTTCTCTCTATGAGGGTTGCACTCCAAAACCCTTAACTCTCTCTCTCTCTCTCCTCTTTTTTCTGTTTTCTTATTTTAGTGGTTCCCTCTTTTTTCTCTTTCTCTCTCTTTCTTTTCTCCCTCTATATTAGTTTCTTCCTTTCTCCTTTACATCTCCTCTCATTCAAACCTCAATAACGAACAAATTATCTTACCTGGGACTCAAACTTATGTTTGTGGCATTTTGGGGGGCTTTTACTTCACCTTTTTAACTCACTAGCGGTGCTCCCACCCCTCGCTCTCCATTTTATCAAGCTCTTGTTCCACTAAATACAATAGTAATTTTTTAATTTGTCCCCCCATTTTCCTGTTTCCTTCTTATTCCTCTCATCATAACTCTTAGTCAACCAACACCTAAATGCAAATCATTTTATTCTTGATCCAAATTTTTTCATTATTTGCTTTTTGTGGGTCCATACCCCCTCTTTTTTATTTTTTATTTTATTAAATTTTTTTTATTATTTTTTTTTCTTTTTTTCTTGTCCCTTTATTACTTTTCCCCAATTCAGGCCCTCCATTACAGGCATTGTTTGTTCTATTAAATACAATATAATTCACAGTTCACCACAAGATTTTCTCAAAAAAGAGGGGAGAGGAGAGGAGAGGAAAAAAGGAGGGGGGGAATAATTTCCTTTTTTTAAATTTTTATTTTATCTTATTTTTCTTTATTTCATTAATTAAAAAAAACTTTTTGATTTTTTATTTTTTTAACTTTTTATTCTTTATTAAATCTCATTAATACTATCAACAAAACCACCCTCAGATGCCATAAAGGAAGAGGAAATCGAATATCATGGATACAAAAAAAAGAGAGGTAACACAGATAGATGAGGAAAAATCTATGGAGAAAAAATTTAATATATTAGAAACCTTGGAGCTAAATGACAGAGAATTCAAGATAGAAATCCTAGATGACGTCAGAGTAATGGCGGGGTAGGAAGCGATACCGATAAATCTCCCCCAAAACTCAACAAGATCTTCAACCAGAAACAGAAAAACCTATACTTGGAGCTTCCAGATGCTTCGCAATACACCCAAAGGTATGATTGAGTGAAAAATTGGCTAAATATATAACCAAACCCCGAAGGAAATAGGGAGTAAGAAATGCTCCTCCTTCCTCACTAACCTAAACAGGGCGGCTTTCTCTGGTAACTGTGAATATAGAAACTGAGGCGGGCAAAGGGGGTGAATAGATCCAGGCTGCCGCAGCACAAACAGCTGAACCAGGCTGTGGCATAGAGATCCAAGCCGAGGAAAATCTGATCCTGTGGCAACCCGGGCAATACAAGCTAACACTTGCGCCAAACCCAAACAAAGAAAGAAAAGCAGAGCGGCCATTTTACCCGGTCTCCTGGTCGGTGCGCAGTTAGTGGGCAAGAATTTCTTCCTGGGAAAGCCACGCACGGGAGGGAGTGAGAACTAATTCCAACGGTGGAGATTTTCCGTGCTGGAGGGTGTTTCACTCAGAGGGAACCGCGGCCAGCCTCATATCCTGGTTTGCACATGCAGATAAGGAGTGAGCAATTCCTCCGAGTGCCTCGGCAGTGCGCGCCCGTGTTATCGCACAGAGGGGCAGAGTAAGGGGCCTTTGTGTGGGCCAAAGCGGAATCTCGAGCCGCCCCAGCGCCTTGCAAAAGCCGCGCACGGGGACGGAGCGAGACTCAATTCCAATGGTGGAGATTTTCCGTGCTGGAGGGTGTTTCACTCAGAGGGAACCGCGGCCGGCCTCATATCCTGGTTTGCGCGCGCAGATAAGGAGTGAGCAATTCCTCCGAGTGCCTCGGCAGTGCGCGCCCGTGTTATCGCACAGAGGGGCAGAGTCAGGGGCCTTTGTGTGGGCCAAAGCGGAATCTCGAGCCGCCCCAGCGCCTTGCAAAAGCCGCGCACAGGGATGGAGTGAGACTCAATTCCAACGCTACAACTTTTCCCTGCGGTTGGGGGTTTCACTCAGAGCGTGAGACTGCTGGCCGGATATCCTGGTCGCAGACAGTGAGTGAGAGTTTCCTCCAAGCGCCCCGGAAGTGGGTGCCCGCTTGTGTTACCGGACAGAGTGGCAGAGCCAGAGGTCTTTGAGTGGGCAGAAAGCCCGCCTGATTATGCTAGCAGCTCTGACTGACTGAGCCTTACCCAGAGCCCTGTGCTGAGTGGAAATAGAGTGGGGAGTTGCCAGCTCTTTGAGCCTCTTACTATCCAGGCAGAGGCAGCAGCAACCCCATAGCTGGATTATCAGGCTACTAATTAAGGAAGGAAAGACTAGGAGAAAGGCTCCAGGAACACGGACTCTCTCACTGGCGGAGCCTATAAATGCTATTGAGCTTCGACTGCCAACAAGACTAAAGCACAATACATGACATTGCCATAGAGACTTATCAACTGCAAACCTCTACCTGAGCGTGCCAAAGGGGCAGAACCCGGGGTACAGAGTCACCGACCAGGAAGAGGGAGAGAAAAGAAAAAGCAAGAAGATAACCTCTCAAAATCAAGAATAATCTGCAGACTTTATAACCTATCCCATTTTATTATATTTGTTCGTTTGTTTCTCTTATCTTCATTCTTGATACTTTTTTTTCCTCCTCGAATTTGGCCGATTAACTCTCTACCGGTCTTACTCTCTCCTCTCCTTGGACTACACTACCCATAAGTGTTACATCTCCCATTATCTTTTCTCTTCTCTTCCTTTCTCTCTATGAGGGTTGCACTCCAAAACTCTTAACTCTCTCTCTCTCTCTCTCCTTTCTTTTTTCTTCTTTTAGTGGTTACCTCTTTTTTTCTCTCTCTTTCTTTTCTCCCTCTATATTAGTTTCTTCCTTTCTCCTTTACATCTCCTCTCATTCAAACCTCAATAACAAACAAATTATCTTATCTGGGACTCAAACCTATGTTTGT
This sequence comes from Saccopteryx bilineata, assembly GCF_036850765.1. NCBI lineage: Eukaryota > Metazoa > Chordata > Mammalia > Chiroptera > Emballonuridae > Saccopteryx > Saccopteryx bilineata. The sequence continues at coordinate 167,457,163 of NC_089492.1, forward strand.
GGCATTTTGGGGGGTTTTTACTTCACCTTTTTAACTCACTAGCAGTGCTCTCATCCCTGGCTCTCCATATTATCTAGTTCTTGTTCCACTAAATACAATAGTAATTTTTTAATTTGTCCCCCCATTTTTCCGTTTTCCTCTTATTCCTCTCATCATAACTCTTAGACAACCAACACCTAAAAGCAAATCATTTCATTCTTGACCCAAATTTTTTCCTTATTTGCTTTTTGTGGGTCCATACGCTCTTTTTTTTTCTTTTTTCTTTCCTTTTTTTTTTTTTGCCCCTTTATTACTTTTCCCCAATTCAGGCCCTCCATCACAGGCATTGTTTGTTATAATTCACAGTCCACCACAAGATTTTCTCAAAAAAGAGGGGAGAGGAGAGGAGAGGAAAAAAGGAGGGGGGGAATAATTTCCTTTTTTTTAATTTTTATTTTATTTTTCTTTATTTCATTATTAATTTTTTTTAAAAAAAAACAACTCTTTTCGATTTTTTATTTTTTTTATTGTTTTTTTTTTACTTTTTAATCTTTATTAAATCTCATTAATACTATCAACAAAACCACCCTCAGATGCCATTAAGGAAGAGAAAATCGAATATCATGGATACAAAAGAAAGAGAGGTAACATAGCTAGATGAGGAAAAATCTATGGAGAAAAAATTTAATATATTGGAAACCTTGGAGCTAAATGACAGAGAATTCAAGATAGAAATACTAAAAATCCTCCGAGATATACAAGAAAACACAGAAAGGCAATTTAGGGAGCTCAGAAAACAACTCAATGAACACAAAGAATATATTTCCAAGGAAATTGAAACTATAAAAACAAATCAAACAGAGATGAAAAACTCAACTCAAGAGCTGGAAAATGAAATAACAAGCTTAGCTAATAGAACAGGTCAGATAGAAGAGAGGATTAGTGAAATAGAAGACAAGCAACTTGAGGCACAACAGAGAGAAGAAGAAAGAGACTCAAAAATTAAAAAAAATGAGATAGCCCTACAAGAATTATCTAAATCCATCAAAAAGAATAACATAAGAATAATAGGTATATCAGAGGGAGAAGAGAGAGAAAATGGAATGGAGAACATATTCAAACAAATAATAGATGAGAACTTCCCAAGCCTGTGGAAAGAACTAAAGCCCCAAGTTCAAGAAGCAAACAGAACTCCGAGTTTTCTTAACCCCAACAAACCTACTCCAAGGCATATCATAATGAAATTGACACAAACCAACAGCAAAGAAAAAATTCTCAAGGCAGCCAGGGAAAAGAAGAATACAACATATAAAGGAAGGCCCATTAGATTATCATCAGATTTCTCAGCAGAAACTCTACAAGCTAGAAGAGAGTAAACCCCAATATTTAAAGTCCTGAAAGAGAGGAACTTTCAGCCACGAATACTATACCCATCAAAGCTATCCTTCAAATACGAAGGAGAAATAAAAACATTCACAGATACAGAAAAGATGAGGGAATTTATCATCAGAAAACCCCCACTCCAGGAATTACTAAAGGGGGTTCTCCAATCAGATACAAAGAACAAAAAAAAAACAGAGCCACAAGTAAAAGCTCCAAGAAGAACACAATAAAACCAAATTTAAACTGTGACAACAACAAAAAGAAAGGGGGGGGGAGAAGATGGAGATTAACAGTAGCAAAGGACGATGGAGTGCAAAAGTACTCACAAAATAGTTCGCTACAATGAACAGGGTAGGGACCCTTTTCATTACTCAAAGGTAACCACCATTGAAAAAACCACCACAGAAGCACATGAGATAAAAAAGATAGCAACAGAGGAAAGATGTATGGAATACAACCAAATAAAAACAAAAGATAGAAAAACGAAAGAGAAGGATCAAACAAGACACAAAACTAACAGAAAGCAAGATATAAAATGGCAATAGGGAACTCACAAGTGTCAATAATTACACTAAATGTAAACGGATTAAACTCACCAATAAAAAGGCACAGAGTAGCAGAATGGATTAAAAAAGAAAATCCAACTGTATGCTGCCTACAGGAAACTCATCTAAGTAACAAGGATAAAAACAAATTCAAAGTGAAAGGCTGGAAAACAATACTCCAAGCAAATAACATCCAAAAAAAAGCAGGTGTAGCAATACTCATATCGGATAATGCTGGCTACAAGACAGGAAAAGTACTCAGAGACCAAAATGGCCATTTCATAATGGCTAAGGGGATACTGAATCAAGAAGACATAACAATTCTTAATATATATGCACCAAACCAAGGAGCACCAAAATATATAAGACAGCTACTTATTGATCTTAAAACAAAAACTGACAAAAATACAATCATACTTGGAGACCTCAATACACCGCTGACGGCTCTAGATCGGTCATCCAAACAAAGAATCAACAAAGACATAGTGGCCTTAAACAAAACACTAGAGCACCTGGATATGATAGACATCTACAGGACTTTTCATCCCAAAGTGACTGAGTATACATTTTTCTCCAGTGTACATGGATCATTCTCAAGAATTGACCATATGTTGGGCCACAAAAACATCAGCAAATTCAGAAAAATTGAAGTTGTACCAAGCATATTTTCTGATCATAAAGCCTTGAAACTAGAATTCAACTGCAAAAAAGAGGAAAAAAATCCCACAAAAATGTGGAAACTAAACAACATACTTTTAAAATATGAATGGGTCAAAGAAGAAATAAGTTCAGAGATCAAAAGATATATACAGACTAATGAAAATGACAATACGAAATATAAGAATCTATGGGATGCAGCAAAAGCAGTGATAAGAGGGAAGTTCATATCGCTTCAGGCATATATGAACAAACAAGAGAGAGCCCAAGTAAACCACTTAACTTCACACCTTAAGGAAGTAGAAAAAGAAGAACAAAGACAACCCAAAACCAGCCGAAGAAAGGAGATAATAAAAATCAGAGCAGAAATAAATGAATTAGAGAACAGAAAAACTATAGAAAAAATTAATAGAACAAGGAGCTGGTTCTTTGAAAAGATCAACAAAATTGACAAACCCTTGGCAAGACTTACCAAGGAAAAAAGAGAAAGAACTCATATAAACAAAATCCAAAATGAAAGAGGAGAAATCACCACGGACACCATAGATATACAAAGAATTATTGTAGAATACTATGAAAAACTTTATACCACTAAATTCAACAACCTAGAAGAAATGAATAAATTCCTAGAACAATACAACCTTCCTAGACTGAGTCAAGAAGAAGCAGAAAGCCTAAACAGACCTATCAGTAGAGAAGAAATAGAAAAAACCATTAAAAACCTCCCCAAAAATAAAAGTCCAGGCCCTGACGGCTATACCAGCGAATTTTATCAAACATTCAAAGAAGACTTGGTTCCTATTCTACTCAAAGTCTTCCAAAAAATTGAAGAAGAAGCAATACTTCCAAACACATTTTATGAGGCCAACATAACCCTCATACCAAAACCAGGCAAGGATGGCACAAAAAAAGAAAACTACAGACCAATATCTCTAATGAATACAGATGCTAAAATACTAAACAAAATACTAGCAAATCGAATACAACAACATATTAAAAAAATAATACATCATGATCAAGTGGGATTCATCCCAGAATCTCAAGGATGGTTCAACATACGTAAAACGGTTAATGTAATACACCATATCAACAAAACAAAGAACAAAAACCACATGATCTTATCAATAGATGCAGAAAAGGCTTTCGATAAAATACAACACAATTTTATGTTTAAGACTCTCAACAAAATGGGTATAGAAGGAAAATACCTCAACATGATAAAGGCCATATATGATAAACCATCAGCTAACATCATATTAAATGGCACTAAACTGAAGGCTTTCCCCCTTAAATCAGGAACAAGACAGGGTTGTCCACTCTCTCCACTCTTATTTAATGTGGTACTAGAGGTTCTAGCCAGAGCAATCAGACAAGACAAAGAAATAAAAGGCATCCATATCGGAAAAGAAGAAGTAAAGGTATCACTTTTTGCAGATGATATGATCCTATACATCGAAAACCCCAAAGAATCCACAAAAAGACTACTAGAAACAATAAGCCAATACAGTAAGGTCGCAGGATACAAAATTAACATACAGAAGTCAATAGCCTTTCTATATGCCAACAATGAAACAACTGAGAAGGAACTCAAAAGAATAATTCCCTTCACGATTGCAATGAAAAAAATAAAATACTTAGGAATAAACATAACAAAGAATGTAAAGGACTTATATAATGAAAACTATAAACCATTGTTAAGGGAAATCGAAAAAGATATAATGAGATGGAAGAATATACCTTGTTCTTGGCTAGGAAGAATAAATATAATCAAGATGGCTATATTACCCAAAGCAATTTACAAATTTAATGCAATTCCCATCAAACTTCCAATGACATTTTTTAAAGAAATAGAGCAAAAAATCATCAGATTTATATGGAACTATAAAAAACCCCGAATAGCCAAAGCAATCCTAAAGAAAAAGAATGAAGCTGGGGGAATAACAATACCTGACTTCAAACTCTATTATAGGGCCACGACAATCAAAACAGCATGGTATTGGCAGAAAAATAGACACTCAGACCAATGGAACAGAATAGAAAGTGCAGAAATAAAACCACATATATATAGTCAAATAATTTTTGATAAAGGGGCCAACAACACACAATGGAGAAAAGAAAGCCTCTTCAATAAATGGTGCTGGGAAAACTGGAAAGCCACATGCAAAAGAATGAAACTGGACTACAGTCTCTCCCCCTGTACAAAAATTAACTCAAAATGGATCAAAGATCTAAACATAAGACCTGAAACAATTAAGTACATAGAAGAAGACATAGGTACTCAACTCATGGACCTGGGTTTTAAAGAGCATTTTATGAATTTGACTCCAATGGCAAGAGAAGTGAAGGCAAAAATTAATGAATGGGACTACATCAGACTCAGAAGTTTTTGCTCAGCAAGAGAAACTGATAACAAAATAAACAGAAAGCCAACTAAATGGGAAATGATATTTTCAAACAACAGCTCAGATAAGGGCCTAATATCCAAAATATACAAAGAACTCATAAAACTCAACAACAAACAAACAAACAATCCAATAAAAAAATGGGAAGAGGATATGAATAGACACTTCTCCCAGGAAGAAATACAAATGGCCAACAGATATATGAAAAGATGCTCATCTTCTTTAGATATTGGAGAAATGCAAATCAAAACGGCAATGAGATACCACTTCAAACCTGTTCGATTAGCTGTTATTAGCAAGTCAGGTAATAGCAAATGTTGGAGAGGCTGTGGAGAAAAAGGAACCCTCATCCACTGTTGGTGGGAATGTAAAGTAGTACAACCATTATGGAAGAAAGTATGGTGGTTCCTCAAAAAACTGAAAATAGAACTACCTTATGACCCAGCAATTCCTCTACTGGGTATATATCCCCAAAACTCAGAAACATTGATACGTAAAGACACATGCAGCCCCATGTTTATTGCAGCATTGTTCACAGTGGCCAGGACATGGAAACAACCAAAAAGCCCATCAATAGATGACTGGATAAAGAAGATGTGGCACATATACACTATGGAATACTACTCAGCCATAAGAAATGATGACATCGGAACATTTACAGCAAAATGGTGGGATCTTGATAACATGATACGAAGCGAAATAAGTAAATCAGAAAAAAACAGGAACTGTATTATTCCATACGTAGGTGGGACATAATAGTGAAACTAAGAGACATTGATAAGAGTGTGGTGGTTACGGGGGGGGAGGGGGGAATGGGGGAGGGAAAGGGGGAGGGGGAGGGGCACAGAGAGAACAAGATAGAGGGTGACGGAGGACAATCTGACTTTGGGCGTTGGGTATGCAACATAATTGAACGACAAGATAACCTGGACTTGTTATCTTTGAATATATGTATCCTGATTTATTGATGTCACCCCATTAAAAAAATAAAATTATAAAAAAAATAAAATTTAAAAAAAAAAAAAAAAAGATAGAAATCCTAAAAATACTCAGAGATATACAAGAAAACACAGAAAGGCAATTTAGGGAGCTCAGAAAACAACTCAATGAACACAAAGAATATATGTCCAAGGAAATTGAAACTATAAAAACAAATCAAACAGAGATGAAAAACTCAATTCACGAGCTGAAAAACTAGATAACAAGCTTAGCTAATAGAACAGGCCAGATAGAAGAGAGAATTAGTGAAATAGAAGACAAGCAACTTGAGGCACAACAGAGAGAAGAAGAAAGAGACTCAAAAATTTAAAAAAATGAGATAGCCCTACAAGAATTATCTGAATTCATCAAAAAGAATAACATAAGCATAATAGGTATATCAGAGGGAGAAGAGAGAGAAAATGGAATGGAGAACATACTCAAACAAATAATAGATGAGAACTTCCCAAGCCTGTGGAAAGAACTAAAGCCTCAAATTCCAGAAGCAAACAGAACTCCGAGTTTTCTTAACCCCAACAAACCTACTCCAAGGTACATCATAATGAAATTGGCACAAACCAAAAGCAAAGAAAAAATTCTCAATGCAGCCAGGGAAAAGAAGAATACAACATATAAAGGAAGGCCCATTAGATTATCATCAGATTTCTCAGCAGAAACTCTACAAGCTAGAAGAGAGTGGACCCCAATATTTAAAGTCCTGAAAGAGAGAAACTTTCAGCCACGAATACTATACCCATCAAAGCTATCCTTCAAATATGAAGGAGAAATAAAAAACATTCACAGATACAGAAAAGATGAGGGAATTTATCATCAGAAAACCCCCACTCCAGGAATTACTAAAGGGGGTTCTCCAATCAGATACAAAGAACAAAAAAAAAATAAAGCCACAAGTAAAAGCTCCAAGAAGAACACAATAAAACCAAATTTAAACTGTGACAACAACAAAAAGAAAGGGGGGGGGAGAAGATGGAGATTAACAGTAGCAAAGGACGATGGAGTGCAAAAGTACTCACAAAATAATGCGCTACAATGAACAGGGTAGAAACCCTTTTCATTACCTAAAGGTAACCACCATTGAAAAAACCACCACAGAAGCACATAAGATAAAAAAGATAGCAACAGAGGAAAGATGTATGGAATACAACCAAATAAAAACAAAAGATAGAAAAACGAAAGAGAAGGATCAAACAAGACACAAAACTAACAGAAAGCAAGATATAAAATGGCAATAGGGAACTCACAAGTGTCAATAATTACACTAAATGTAAACACATTAAACTCACCAATAAAAACACACAGTGTAGCAGAATGGATTAAAAAGAAAATCCAACTGTATGCTGCCTACAGGAAACTCATCTAAGTAACAAGGATAAAAACAAATTCAAAGTAAAAGGCTGGAAAACAATACTCCAAGCAAATAACATCCAAAAAAAAGCAGGCGTAGCAATACTCATATCTGATAATGCTGACTACAAGACAACAAAAGTACTCAGAGACAAAAATGGCCATTTTATAATGGCTAAGGGGATACTGAATCAAGAAGACATAACAATTCTTAATATATATGCACCAAACCAAGGATCACCAAAATATATAAGACAGCTACTTATTGACCTTAAAACAAAAACTGACAAAAATATAATCATACTTGGAGACCTCAATACACCGCTGACGGCTCTAGATCGGTCATCCAAACAGAGAATCAACAAAGATATAGTGGCCTTAAACAAAACACTAGAGCACCTGGATATGATAGACATCTACAGGACTTTTCATCCCAAAGTGACTGAGTATACATTTTTCTCCAGTGTACATGGATCATTCTCAAGAACTGACCATATGTTGGGCCACAAAAACAACATCAGGAAATTCAGAAAAATCGAAGCTGTACCAAGCATATTTTCTGATCATAAAGCCTTGAAACTAAAATTCAAGTGCAAAAAGGAGGAAAAAAAATCCCACAAAAATGTGGAAACTAAACAACATACTTTTAAAATATGAGTGGGTCAAAGAAGAAATAAGTGCAGAGATCAAAAGATATATACAGAGTAATGAAAATGACAATACGACATATCAGAATCTCTGGGATGCAGCAAAAGCAGTGATAAGAGGGAAGTTCATATCACTTAAGGCATATATGAACAAACAAGAGAGAGCCCAAGTGAACCACTTAACTTCACACCTTAAAGAAGTAGAAAAAGAAGAACAAAGACAACCCAAAACCAGCCGAAGAAAGGAGATAATAAAAATCAGAGCAGAAATAAATGAAATAGAGAACAGTAAAGCTATAGAAAAAAATTAATAGAATAAAGAGCTGGTTCTTTGAAAAGATCAACAAAATTGACAAACCCTTGGCAAGACTTACCAAGGAAAAAAGAGAAAGAACTCATATAAACAAAATCCAAAATGAAATAGGAGAAATCACCACGGACATCATAGATATGCAAAGAATTATTGTACAATACTATGAAAAACTTTATGCCACTAAATTCAACAATCTAGAAGAAATGGATAAATTCCTAGAACAATACAACCTTCCTAGACTGAGTCAAGAAGAAGCAGAAAGCCTAAACAGACCTATTAGTAGGAAGAAATAGAAAAAACTATTAAAAACCTCCCCAAAAATAAAAGTCCAGGCCCTGACGGCTATACCAGCGAATTTTATCAAACATTCAAAGAGGACTTGGTTCCTATTCTACTCAAAGTCTTCCAAAAAATTGAAGAAGAAGCAATACTTCCAAACACATTTTATGAGGCCAACATAACCCTCATACCAAAACCAGGCAAGGATGGCATAAAAAAAGAAAACTACAGACCAATATCTCTAATGAATACAGATGCTAAAATACTAAACAAAATACTAGCAAATCGAATACAACAACATATTAAAAAAATAACACATCATGATCAAGTGGGATTCATGCCAGAATCTCAAAGATGGTTCAACATACAGAAAACGGTTAACGTATTACACCATATCAACAAAACAAAGAACAAAAACCACATGATCTTATCAATAGACACAGAAAAGGCTTTCGATAAAATACAACACAATTTTATGTTTTAGACTCTCAACAAAATGGGTATAGAAGAAAAATATCTCAACATGATAAAGGCCATATATGATAAACCATCAGCTAACATCATATTAAATGGCACTAAACTGAAGGCTTTCCCCCTTAAATCAGGAACAAGACAGGGTTGTCCACTCTCTCCACTCTTATTTAATGTGGTACTAGAGGTTCTAGCCAGAGCAATCAGACAAGACAAAGAAATAAAAGGCATCCATATCGGAAAAGAAGAAGTAAAGGTATCACTTTTTGCAGATGATATGATCCTATACATCGAAAACCCCAAAGAATCCACAAAAAGACTACTAGAAACAATAAGCCAATACAGTAAGGTCGCAGGATACAAAATTAACATACAGAAGTCAATAGCCTTTCTATATGCCAACAATGAAACAACTGAGAACAAATTCAAAAGAATAATCCCCTTCACAATTGCAACCACAAAAAAATAAAATACTTAGGAATAAACATAACAAAGAATGTAAAGGACTTATATAATGAAAACTATAAACCATTGTTAAGAGAAATCGAAAAAGATATAATGAGATGGAAGAATATTCCTTGTTCTTGGTTAGGAAGAATAAATATAATCAAGATGGATATATTACCCAGAGCAATATACAAACTTAATGCAATTCCCATCAAAATTCCACGGACATTTTTTAAAGAAATAGAGCAAAAAATCATCAGATTTATATGGAACTATAAAAACACCTGAATAGCCAAAGCAATCCTAAAGAAAAAGAATGAAGCTGGGGGCATTACAATACCTGACTTCAAACTCTATTATAGGGCCACGACAATCAAAACAGCATGATATTGGCAGAAAAGTAGACACTCAGACCAATGGAACAGAATAGAAAGTCCGGAAATAAAACCACATATATATAGTCAAATAATTTTTTATAAAGGGGCCAAGAACACACAATGGAGAAAAGAAAGCCTCTTCAATAAATGGTGCTGGGAAAACTGGAAAGCCACATGCAAAAGAATGAAACTGGACTACAGTTTGTCCCCCTGTACTAAAATTAACTCAAAATGGATCAAAGATCTAAACATAAGACCTGAAACAATAAAGTACATAGAAGAAGACATAGGTACTAAACTCATGGACCTGGGTTTTAAAGAGCATTTTATGAATTTGACTCCAATGGCAAGAGAAGTGAAGGCAAAAATAAATGAATGGGACTACATCAGACTAAGAAGTTTTTGCTCAGCAAGAGAAACTGATAACAAAATAAACAGAAAACCAACTAAATGGGAAATGATATTTTCAAACAACAGCTCAGAGAAGGGCCTAATATTCAAAATATACAAGGAACTCGTAAAACTCAACAACAAACAAACAAACAATCCAATAAAAAAATGGGAAGAGGACATGACCAGACATTTCTCCCAGGAGGAAGTACAAATGGCCAACAGATATATGAAAAGATGCTCATCTTCTTTAGTTATTAGAGAAATGCAAATCAAAACGGCAATGAGATACCACCTCACACCTGTTAGATTAGCTATTATTAACAAGACAGGTAATAGTAAATGTTGGAGAGGCTGTGGAGAAAAAGGAACCCTCATACACTGTTGGTGGGAATGTAAAGTAGTACAACCATTATGGAAGAAAGTATGGTGGTCCCTCAAAAAACTGCAAATAGAACTACCTTATGACCCAGCAATCCCTCTACTGGGTATATACTCCAAAAACTCAGAAACATTGATACGTGAAGACATATGCAGCCCCATGTTCATTGCAGCATTGTTCACAGTGGCCAGGACATGGAAACAACCAAAAAGCCCGTCAAACAATGACTGGATAAAGAAGATGTGGCACATATACACTATGGAATACTACTCAGCCATAAGAAATGATGACGTCGGAACATTACAGCAAAATGATGGGATCTTGATAACATGATACGAAGCGAAATAAGTAAATCAGAAAAAAACAGGAACTGCATTATTCCATATGTAGGTGGGACATAAAAGTGAAACTAAGAGACATTAATAAGAGTGTGGTGGTTACGGGGGGAGGGAGGAAAGGGAGAGGGAAAGGGGTAGGGGGAGGGGCACAAAGAAAACTAGATAGAAGATGACAGAGGACAATCTGACTTTGGGTGATGGGTATGCAACATAATTGAAAGACAAGATAACCTGGACTTGTTGATCTTTGAATATATGTATCCTGATTTATTGATGTCGCCCCATTAAAAAAAATAAAATTATTAAGAATATCATTGAATATAAACATAAAATAGGCTTGCACATGAGTGATATCCAGCAAAACCCAGAGCAGGTATAATGAGGGATGTGGAAGTTTATGCTGTGGGGTTACCACAGCTGGCTAGTAACACATCATTTCAAATAACTGGCTATAAACAGTACGCTTGGCCCCTGGTCATTATAAAGTGCTTGCTGCACTTCAGAAAACTGAAAATGTAGGATTAAGTCAGTGACAATTTCTCATAGGAGAACATCGTTAAAAACCAGGATGTTGACCCAATTCTGGTTTTATACAATTTACAGTCCCCTGCCCCCTAGAGTTTTCATCAGGCCATTCACTCATTAAATCTTGGGAGTTGATCGGTCACTTGGAACAAGTCTAGTTGTATGGTAATAGATTATAAAAGCAAGTGTTGCACTCCTAGCACTTTCCTGTTTCATCTAAGTGAATTCCTAAGAGGAGGAAAACAAAGATCTGTAAGTGGAATGGAAGTGGAGCATTTTTAAACCGTTATATGTTGGAGTAAATTCAAAGCACTGAGTGACTTTCTGTTCTGACCCTGAGGAAGTGAAGGTTGAAGCCAAGCACTCGTGACTGAAAGTAGTCACGTCCAAGAAAGACCCAAAAACATGAATGTTTAGCCCAACTGGAGCTTTCTGCAGGCCAGGAATCAGACAGCAGATGGTGTTTTATCTCAGAAAGGGACAAGAGAAATCTAATCAGTTTTGCAAAACTAAGTAATAAAAGTGTACATTGTATTGTGCTTGTTAGTTTCTTACGCAAGATGACATATTTCTGTGTAATAAATTGGATAACTGATCTCTCCAAGGCATCTCAGTCCTAGAAATTGGGGTCCTCCACTTGCAGCATTGTTGTTGCTGTCTCATTCCTCTGTGGCTCCTCTTCATGAAACCCTGAACGTAAACAACAATTATACAGCCTGAAAGAATACCAACTCCAATTATCTCTTGGAGTATTAAGTTGTAGTAAGCATTCATTAGGAAAGCAAAGGGCAGAATTTTATGTCTTGTCACCTGATCAAATCTACCTTTTGTAGAATACAGAGTCATTAATATAGCTCCTCTGATAAGAATAAAAATATGTATTTTGCTCAAAAAAATTAAAAAATGTTAAATACAAAAATGATTCCTTTAAATAAATAAAATGTAATTTGTTTATGAATAAATGTAAATGAGTGAAAAATTTTAATATACAATATTATTTTAATAAAAATATATTTTAATAAAAATATAATTACATACTATATAAATATCTAAACTATATCACAATTGAAACAATATTTAATTAATAGAATGAGCTTAAAGGGGTTATATTGCAAATAAAACAATTATTTCGTTTCACAAACAACCTGGACACATTTTCAGTTATCAACTGCAGCTATTGTCTATGCTACAATGCCACTTGATTCAGCACATCTGACCACAAAAATAACAAATTGTTTGACCTTGGGTGCACACTGGCAAACTCCACCTAAAAGAATGTGGGTTTCATTTGCCACTAAACATCAAACACTTCATATCGAGTAAAAACGAGTACAAAAGTTGTAAATCTTTATAATGAAATTTTTTTTTAAAAAGTTTTTTAAAATTTTTAAAAAATAAAGTAGTATCGCAAATCCATTCAACCAATTATTGGAAGTTAACCCTAGATTACTCACAAGCGAAATTCTTTTCTGTGTCGCACTATCTTCTTAAATATCTCGATTTCCAATAATCAAAGATGCTTCTGCTTCTGAGTAGCTGAGATTTTAAAGTAGCAGAGAATATTAAAAATTTAATCATGGGCCACATAAACTCATTACGCAGGCCGCATCTGGCCTGTGGGCCATATGTTTGCCATGCCTGTTCTAGGGGAATCCAGACCTTTCTCACTTTCCACTTCAGACTAGAGCACATTATGACCACTTTTTAAAGTGATTATTTGTACATCTACTGAATATATCATCCTGAAATTATAGTTTTTTGGAGAGCAGAATTAAAACAGCACACAAATCACATTGATCAGCTTGAAACTCTGTCTGCTCCCTTAAAGTAGGTGGTGATTCTTGCAACCTTTGAGTTATTTTAAAAGGACAGCCCTGAGCATGTCCCAGAGTTGTCCTCTGGGTGATCCCAAAACCAAGAATCTTTAGTTTATGGAACTCAAGCAATGGAAATGTGGCCAGCCAGTGCCCTTTACAATCAAGAGGTCCTTCAGTAAGGAAGACCTGGTGCCTAGGCCAAACATGGACAAACAGAACTGACCAATCAAACCCTGCCAAATTGGCCTTTGTGCTTTCGCTTGCCCGTTGACCCTATATCATAAGTGGCCATGTTCTAAACCCTGCCAATCAAAACTTGCTTCACCAGCATAACCTCATGTCACCTGTTCTCCCTTACCCTTAAAACTTATCAGGACCCCAGATTAGGAAAATAGATTTAAGCAGCATTTTCTGACTCCTTGCGGGTTGACTCAAGAATAGTAAAAAGTTTCTTCTTCTTAAAAGCCAGTGTCATAGTTTTGGCTTGTATGCACAGTGGGCAGCAGACCTGTGAATCAAATAAGTTTGCAAATATGATATATATGTTTGCTCACTTATAGTTTGCAATGGGTGTGAGAGACAGGCTGTAAGCCAGCAAAGTCATTATAGCCTAAGGCTTAGTTTTAAGACTAAGCCTTTCCCGCCTTTTTAATACTAAGATCCTTTCAAAACTAAGCTTTTCCCCACACCTTTGATTGTTGCATGATGTGGGGTGGTGCACTCTTGTGAGGAATCCCATTTATGCCTCAGATAGGTGGCTTTGTATCAGAGACTTCCTGATTTGTATATTGGCTTAAAGGTTTTGATTTCTACACTATAAAATGGGGCAGACCAGGGGCTCACTCTCTCTCGGTTTCTGAAATTAGCATTGCATAGGAGAGGCGGTCAAGATGTCGGAGTGCTGAAGGAGAAGACAGTTTGTGCAGAGAGAAGGAGATGGGGAACAGAGATGAATAAGGCTGGTGAGGTAGACACCTTTGATTCTCAGAAACTTGAATGAGTCAGTGGCTTTGGGAGCCCTGAATGGAAAGGGAAGTGTTTTCCCACTGTGTGTATTTCTTGCCCGCTGGGTGCAAGCTAGGATTAAAGGTAATGGCCCACCTGTTCTTGGCTTTGTTATTTCATTACCATCTGTCCAAATCAAATGGGAACCTGCATGGGCCAGGTGGCTGTGATCGTGGCCATGGCTGCTGGCTTTACAAGACCCTTGTTCAGTAACAGAGCCCTAAGTTACACTGCACGGCCTCCTGCTCATGAAGACTGTAGCACAGAATCTCCATATACACATCTGTAGGGGTGGGTGGGTGTACAGATTGACTAGGCCACAGAGAACTTTAGGGGAGACACCAACCTACCTCCCCAGAAAGTCCCAAAGTACTATGTAAAGTAAGGGGACCATGAATCTGCATTTGAAAAGAGCCCAAATAAGCAAGGTGTTGACCATTCTAACACTCCAGAAAATTCCACCTCACATTCAGCCGAGAAGGGGTAAAGTTAACAACAGAAACTGTAAAAACAAGAGGATTATTTTTCTTCAGGAGTCTAGCAAAATTGTAGCACTAGAAAATGTGTATTGTTCTAGGTAGCAAGTAGCGCACATGCAGTCCCTGCTCTCAAGATGGGGTCATAAAACAGGGAGCTCCTTGTGAAGGACTCTTGCCAAAGTTCTCAGAGGCCATCTGGACTCTTCCTCCTGGGAGGTTCCTTCCCAGGAATCCACCCATAAGTTAGTTTCTGTGATCATCAGCCACCTCCAAGGCACACTCGTCCTCAGGGGTTTTAGAACCTTTTTTGCATATGGAAGAAAGCCTCCCACTCCCAGATCACTAAGAGAAGAAACAACTAAGAGGGGGAATAGAAGCCTAACCAAGAGTTTATATCATGTTCAATTTAAGAAGAATCCTCAAGCGCAGTAAACAGTTCATTACACGTGTGACTTTGTGATTTCACAAATTTTCCACCCCATTTGCCATTGCAGGGTCACATCCTCCTGTGCCCACAAATTCCACAGGGCATCTTGTCATTAGTAAGGATTCAGGCGATGCTTATGACCTTCAGTATCAGCTAAAGCAGGAGTAGTCAACCTTTTTATACCTACCGCCCACTTTTGTATCTCTGTTAGTAGTAAAATTATCTAACCACTCACCGGTTCCACAGTAATGGTGATTTATAAAGTAGGGAAGTAACTTTACTTTATAAAATTTATAAAGCAGAGTTACAGAAAGTTAAAGCATATAATAATAATTACTTACCAAGTACTTTATGTCAGATTTTTGCTAAGTTTGGCAGAATAAATCTTTATAATACAACTTACTATAGTTAAATCCATCTTTTTATTTATACTTTGCATACATAGAAATTACATTAGTTAATTGAATTATTAGTGGGATCCCTGAGGCTGATGCTGGGAAATTAAATATTGAACATCCTGTTTAATTTTTGTGAGGAACAAACGAAGGTCTTTGCTTTTGAAAATATTCAGGCAGTTTCTTTCTTTTGTCATAATATGATTAACAGCACTAAATCCTGATTCCACAAGATATGAGGTAGGGAAAGGTATCAATAAACTGAAAACCATTTTCCACATATTTGGATATAAGACCGACATTTTTTTATTTTGTCATAGGTTTTTCTATCTACCACTGTCGAATTTATGTTTACTTTCTTTATCATATCTAATTTCTAACAGTTCTTCTTGGCAAGTTGTATCAGCCTCTTCAGTATTTGCAGTAAAAGGTTTTTCATCCAGTCATATACCTTCAATTTCAAAATATCTTCAAATCATTTTTTCATGTCCAATTTAAATTTGCTGAGGTGACCTCTGAATCTGTCAATATCCTCTGGAGTTACATATTCTTTTACAGATGATAATTGAGGAAACTGATGAAATTCTCTCTTCAATAGATTATGACAAAGAAGTTCAAGTTTGTCAATAAATAATAGCACGATACTTTGGCAACCTATAAGAGTTTTATTAGCTCCTTGAAGCTGCAAATTGACATTAGTCAGAAGGATTCAGGTGATGCTTATGACCTTGTAAAAGACATCATTCTTTACTGTTTTTAACTCTTGACACAGATTGGTCTCATTATTACTTTCAAAAAATTGTATGACACTATCATATAATGCTACAAATCTAGCCAAAGATGTACCCTTTGACAGCCACCGAATTTCTGTGTGCAAAAGTAACAATAAAATCTTCATTATTGTCCTGGCAAAACTGCCGAAACATTCTATCATTCTTTGCATTGGATTTGATCGTGTTTACGGCTTGAATTATTATAGTTAATGATGAATGGAGATTTGTATTGATACGTAGATGTTTTCCTACAAGATGCTGTCTGTGCACTACACAGTGAATACATAAAACATTTGGCACTTCCTACTTCAAATAAGCAACAAATCCACTATAGCGACCTACCATTGATGGAGCTCCATCAGTAGCGCATGCAACAATATTATTCAAAGGAATATTATTTTTTGTAAAGTATGTTCTCATAGTATTAAATATAGATAATTCTTTTGTATCTGTGTTGAGTGTAAGGACCAAGAGAAAATCAGAAAATAAGCAGGGCACTAATGGAACAGGGAACTTAAGGGTTACAGGCAGGTCCTGCTCCTGTTCTGTTAGGAATAACATGCCCAAGGTCGTTCAAGAAGCAGAGACAGATAGGGACTCTGGGAGGCTGAAAGAAAGAGAGAGAAAAAAGGAAAAAGAGACAAATGTTTGCATTCTATTGGTTAAGAGACCCTTATCAGAAGTTTATGTTTGAAATTCTCCACTGAGTAATACCCCCCCATAACTGCGCACGACCTCCCTAGCAAATGACTAACAGCCACATCAGCTTCTGTATGATGCTTGCTCATCCTAGACAGCCACCCTATAAAAAGGAGCCATTTTAGAAGCTCGGGGCTGCAGTGCTCCAGTCTCTTCGGAGGCGTGGGTTGCCTGCAGTCCCTGCGCAGGTTTGGGGGGCTGCAGTGTTCCCCTGTGTGGGTTACCTGCAGTCCCTGCACAGGTTTGGGGGGCTGCAGTGCTCCCTTGCATGGGTTGCCTGCAGTCCCTGCGCAGGTTTGCAATAAAATTTATAAAATTCACTTTGTGTCTGCTGTGGCCTATCTTGCTAGGATGTAACATTGAGATTTATTGCAAGTAGCATTTCTTCTCATATACATTGATTTCATCAAAATAGCATACATATGCAATCAATAAAGCATCATTATCTGCAATGGTAGATTCGTCCAATTGCATGGAAAATGAAAAGTTTTGGAGAGCCTTATAAGTTTATTTTCAACAATTAACTTTAATTTCATCAATTTGTCACTTTACTGTCCTATCGCTTAGAGGCAACGTTTTTAAAATTTGAGGTATATCCTGATGCATTAATGTTGAGATAAATTCTTTTATAGATGGTATTATTACAGTTTCTTCAATATTATAGCTTTTACCACTTTTTGCAATTATTTGTTAAATGCGATAAGTGGCAATTAATCCATCTTCGTCTGTTGTATGCTGTTTCTTAAATAATGCAATGATAGTTGAACAATTTTGAATTTTTTTATATATTTCCTGAAAATATTCAATGGGCTTGTCCTTATCATTTGGATGCTTTGTAGAAAGATGTTCCCACAATTAACTTGGCTTCATTGCCTCATTGGATAATCTTTTATGGCACAATAAACACATTGGATATTGTTTATTTGCAATAGAGTCTATGAAACCCATCTTCAGATACTCTGGCGAATAGCTGCGTGTGTATTTTTTTTTTTTTTTGAGACATGGGCTCATGATATTTCACAATATTTTGTTTGAAGCTGTAAGCACGTACTTGTTCTCAGAAATCTAACCACGTACTGACTTTAGTTTCAATTACATAACGATTTAACTTCACTTACGTACTGTGAACAAAACTTATGCGCTTAAAGTCTGTTGTGTGGTTGCAACATTATAAGTGTCATGGTTGAGCGAGAGTTTATCGAAACGAGACTAAGTTAGTGAGTATCCGTGGTTGTGCGTTTTATAAAATTTTATGAGGTGGGTATTGGCCAATGGCATCACTTCTTTATGATTGGGGCAAAGTAGTAAGACATCAACTAGTTTTGGCAGTCCAAGGGGGGTTCCTAGAATGTCACCCTATTACCCTAAAATCTAGGAATCGAGACGAAAATATGAGTTAATTGGTGTCTCCATTGTCTGGCAGTTTCTGTCATAGAAAGTGTCAAACCATGCAATTCTTTGTCTATGGGGCAATAAAACAACAAACTGCTAGTTTTGGGGCAACAATAGCAGTCATAAACTGCCCGCCGGATCGGGTGGTGGGTGTGGACCCAAGGTCAGGTATGTGGTTGCTCACGGATGTGGGCCAGGTGGTTGCAAAAGAGGTCGGGTGCGGTCCCAATACAAATGCCCTGTAACAGTGTCTGACCGCTGTCCTGATCTTGACTGGTCAACAGTTAGTCAATTAGAATGTAATCTCAGCGCCGTTTGGTTGCTCCCTTACTGCCCACCATGAAAGCTGGAATGCCCACTAGTGGGTGGTAGAGACCAGGTTGTCTACCATTGCTCTAGTGCAGGGGTCCCCAAACTTTTTACACAGGGGGCCAGTTCACTGTCCCTCAGACCATTGTAGGGCCGGACTATAAAAAAAACTATGAACAAATCCCTATGCACACTGCACATATCTTATTTTAAAGTAAAAAACCAAAAACAAAACGGGTACAAATACAATATTTAAAATAAAGAACAAGTAAATTTAAATCAACAAACTGACCAGAATTTCAATGGGAACTATGGGCCTACTTTTGGCTAATGAGATGGTCAATGTCTGGTTCTATATTTGTCACTGCTAGCCATAACAAGTGATATGACGTGCTTCTGGAGCCGTGACACATGCGTCCCACCTCACTGAAAGTAGTACTGTATGTGAGCAACGCCACGCTTTGTGGGCGCCACCACATACGGTACTCCAGCATCCGCATCCTGTGCTCCTCTCACTGACCACCAATGAAAGAGGTGCCCCTTCCAGAAGTTCAGCGGGGGCCGGATAAATGGCCTCAGGGGGCCGCATGCAGCCCGTGGGCCATAGTTTGGGGACCCCTTGCTCTAGTGTCTAGGGTCAACTGCATTGTGGCACATTCTATCAACCTGCTTAAAGAAGCAGGGCTGACATCTCACCCTGTTGCTTTGGTGAACAGAGGAATTTCACACAACTGACCTGACTCTCAACAGCCCAAATCTGGGACACGTTAGGGATGTGAAAACAGTTCCACATCTGCATGATGCCTTCCATACTCCTTGCTCCAAGCTCCGAGGCACCAGAGACTTTCATTGGTGCCTCACTAGCAAAGCAGCATCCTATCCAGAGCATGAGCCCAGACTCACCCTGACCACAGGAGGCCTCCCTGGCCCTCAGTAGGCAGGTTGGACCACATTCCTTCTGCATTCCAGACTCTGCTGTTCCAGGCAGAATTCCCAGCTGATAAGCCAAACTTCAATTGTTTCCCTTCCCACAAAATTGTAAATGGAAGATGTGTTGCTTTTCTTTCCCTGTCTCACTGTCTCCGCTGATTTTTTTTTTAATTTTTTTATTTATTCATTTTTAGAGAGAGAGGAGAGAGAGAAGGAGGAAGGAGCAGGAAGCATCAACTCCCACATGTGCCTTGACCAGGCAAGCCCGGGGTTTTGAACCAGCGACCTCAGCGTTCCAGGTCGATGCTTTGTCCACTACACCACCACAGGTCAGGCACTCTGCTGATTTTTAAAGAGTTTGCCACTTCCTCTCTTTTGGGGTGGATGCCCTTCTGTGACCCATGCTGCCAAGCCAAGCGCTCCACCAGCTCCATCTGGTGTGCAGAGCAAACAGCACTGGTGGGAGCTTCGGCGTTTGCCTCCCTTCAGAGTGAAATCTAATGAGGGGTGGGGATTCAGGGGCTGGGGGTCTCCTCATGCAACTGGCTCTTTCCCCCTCCACCCTTGTTCTCCCCTTCCTTTAGAAATCACATCTTCAAGCTCTGGTTCTCTGTGCTAAGGGAGGGACAGACATCACCCCTGTTCCTAAGTTTGCTAATGACAAACAGCCGGGAAGATGAAGACCTTGCCCCCACTCTCCTGGGAGAGCCATGCTCATACACAGCTCTGGGCCCAGTCCTTGGAAGGCAGGGTCCTTTTTGGTTTGAATTCCCAAGGGAAGTGGCTATTTTGAAACCAGCCTGGGGGGGGGGTGGTATGAAGATGACTGGCCACTCTCGTCCAGAAAGAGGGTGAGACTATCCAGAAGGTGAGAGGCCATCTGTGGCTGGTTTGAACACATTTTTTAAGTTTTACATTGGTTCTTTTCCCATACGATTTCCATAATGTTCCTGCTCTTTCTTTATTTTTCCATGAAAAACTATCCTTCTATAGTCTCCTGTTTATGACTCGCAGGGCTTAAAAAGTCTTGAGGATAAAAAACCCCCAAGCATGTTATTAGTGCCCAATAATGTGAAACTTGAAACAAAACTGTAAAGTGAGTTGAGATTTTCCCCAACACTCAACACCCACCCCTACAACATGCACACACATTGTGCATGCCTCTCTCCCCACCTTAGCACCACTCTGAGCCTCCTGGCAGCCTGAGGCAGACCGAAGTGGCACTACCCACCCACCCCCTTCCTGAGCAGTCCACTGAGCTCCAAGTTCACCTCTCACTCAATCACTTAATCTCTCTAATTCATTTAAATGGATGTGTTAATAGATGATAATGGGAAATAACCATAACAAACCCCTACATATGTACAAAATGAAATACATTTCAAAGCACTGGACAGTTTTCAAAGCTTTTATATTAATTATTTCCTTTGATAATGTTTTTTATATTAGCCTATTATTTAAGGCTGAAATTTTCTTCTCTTATGGATGAGGAGTTGAGATTCTTAGAGTTTAATGGTCTGGCCCAAAGCCACAGAACCAGAAGGATGGTAAGCTGGGCCTAGAGCCTAATATTCTGGAACCTGGTTCCCACACTGCAGCTGACGGTGGTTCTTCCAGCCTGAGTCTCCTTTTGGGAGAAGAGAGTAGCCATGCCTCCATTGTTTCAGAAGGCAGAGACATGCTGGAACCTTGGGGATCCTTGCTCATAGCACAGATTCTTGGACACCATCCCATACCTATTGAATCTGAATCTCTGAGAGGAAGGATACAGGAATCTACTATTTAACAGCCTAATTTTTAAGATGATTCTTATACACACTGATGTCTGAGAACTTTTTACTTAAGTCAAAGAACTAGCTTTCTAATGGTAAAATTTCAGACTTCTGAGAAAAAAGAGATTAAAAAACTATTTAAGAGACAGAAACTTTTACACTGAAGGCCATTAATACTTTCTTTTTCTTTTGCATAGTTTCTAGAGAATGTTTTCCTTCTAGTCATAATGAAAAAATGTTACTTTTATGTTCATAATTTTTTAATCGTATTGCTTCCAAAGCCACTCATCCTTTTTTATTTTATTTTATTTTAATTTATTGTGTTTACATATATTCTAGTGTCCCCCTGAATACATCACCCCACCCCCATGTTCCCACAACATCTCCTTTGTCCCCCTCCCATCATCACCCTCCCCCCTTCCCTCCAGGGTTTGCTTTTTTGTTCTCACCCCAACCTATCATTCCCTTTCCCTGTGGACCCTTTGATCTTGCCTCTGTCTCTATTCCGTTCCTCAGTTCATATTGTTCATTGGATTCCTCAAATGAGTGAGGTCATACAATATTTTTTTTTCTCTACCTGGCTTATTTCACTTAACATAATAGTTTCCAGGTTCAGCCATGTTGTCACAAAAAGTAATATTTCCTTCTTTTTCATGGCCCCATAGTATTCCATTGTGTATATGTACCACTGCTTTTTAATCCACTTGTCCACTGACAGACACTTGGCCTGTTTCCAGATCTTGGCTATTGTAAACAATGCTGCCATAAACATGAGGGTACATTTCCTCTTTTGAATCATTGATGTGGTATTCTTGGGATATATTCCTAAAAATGGTATGGCTGGGTCAAAAGGAAGATTCATTTTTAATATTTTGAGGAATCTCCATACTGTTTTCCACAGTGGCTGCACCAGTCTGCATTCCCACCAGCAATACAGGAGGGTCCTCTTTCTCCACATCCTAGCCAGCACTTATTCTGTGTTGTTTTGTTAATACATGCCATTTTCACTGGTGCGAAGTGATATCTCATTGTGGTTTTAATTAGCATTTCTCTAATGATTAGTGATGTTGAGCATTTTTTCATCTGCCAATTGGCCACCTGTATGTCCTCTATGGAGAAGTATCTATTCATATCTTTTGCCCATTTTTTTAAATGAATTGTTTATCTTTCTGGTGTTGAGTTTTACAAGTTCTTTATAAAGTTTGGTTATTTACTTCTTATCAGATGTATTGTTGAATATGAACTCCCATTGTGTGGTTTGTCCTTTTATTTTGTTCATATTGGCTTTAGCTGTGCAAAAGCTTTTTAGTTTGATATAGTCCCATTTGATTATCCTGTCATTAATTTCACTTGCCCGTGGAGATAATTCAGCAAATATATTGCTGCGAGTGATGTCAGAGAGCTTATTGCCTATGTTTTCCTCTAGGATGAGTATGGTTTTATGACTTATATTTAAGTCTTCTAACCATTTTAAGTTTATTTTTGTGCATGGTATAAGTTGGTGGTCTAGTTTCATTTTTTTGCAGGTAGCTGTCATATTTTCCTGACACCATTTGTTAAAGAGACTGTCTTTACTCCAATGTATGCTATTACCACCTTTGTCAAATATCAATTATCCATAAGATGCAGGTTTATTTCTGGGTTCTCTGTTCTGTTCCATTGATCTATATGCCTGTTCTTCTGCCAGTACCAAGCTGTTTTGAGTACAATGGCCTTGTAGTACAATTTGATATCAGGAAGTGTGATACCACCCACTTTATACTTTATTCTTTTCCCACTTTGATCTTTTTACAACAGGCCCCTTAGCATTTCTTGCAGCCTTGGTTTGGTTGTAGTGAATTTCTTGAATCTTTATTTATTTTTGTCTGGAAAGCTTTTTATTTCTCCTTCGATTTTAAATGATAGCCTTGCTGGATAAAGTAGTCTTGGTTATAGGCTCTTGTTCTGCATTACTTTGAATATTTCTTGCCATTCCCTTCTGGCCTCAAGTGTTTCTGTTGAGAAGTTGGAAGTTATCCTTATGGGGGCTCCTTTGTAGGTGATAGTCTTTTTTTCTCTAGCAGCTTTTAATATTTTCTCTTTATCACTTAGCTTTGGTATTTTAATTATGATGTGTCTTGGTTTAGATTTCTTTGGGTTTCTCTTTAATGGTTCTCTGTGCTTCTTGAACTTGTGAGATGTTTTTCTGCCTTAATTGAGGGAAGTTTTCAGCTATGATATGTTTGAACAAAGTCTCTATATCTTGTTTTTTCTGTTCTTCAGGAACCCCTATGATGCGGAGGTTATTTCTCTTCATGTTGTCACAGAGCTCTCTCAGAGTTTCTGCAGACTTTTTGAGTCTCTTTTTTTTTTCTGCTCTGCTTCCGTGCCTTTATTTATCTTGTCCTCTAACTCGCTGTTTTGATTCTCAGCTTTATGCATCCTGCTTTTAATTCCTTCTATTGTGTTCTTCATTTCTGTTATTGAATTTGTCATTTCTGACTGATTCTTTTTATTATTTCAATTTCCTTTTTTATATTTGCTATCTATTTAGGTGTTCATAATGACCATCTATTGTTGTTCTAATATCTTTGAGAATCCTAACAATCGTTATTTTAAACTCTGCATCTGGTAATTTGGTTATATCTGACTCAATGAGGTCCTTTTCTGGGGATTTCTCTTGATTCATTTGTGTTGCATTTCTCTGCCTTCTCATTTTTTCTGTGTAAAAGAAAGTTTTGGCCACTGGAGTCCACTGGGTGTGGCCTCTATGTTCCCTAGGTGTGGTCTGTCTGCAGGCCTGCCACCCCCTCTGCTGTTGCTGCCTAGGGCGTTCGGGTATGGGCGTTGCCAGTGCCTGCCCACTGGGGCTGTTGCTGTGGTTTCTGCCTCTCCTTTACAGGAGTGGCTGTGATCACGCGCTTGGGTATACAAGCCTCAGTGGCCTTGGCCTTTTGCCCTGCCCCCACGGGTGGTGTTATGCTCAGCCCTGAGGGCAGGGGTGAGCATCTTTGCTCAGCTGTGGGTCTCCGCCTGATTTTGGGCTTTTGCCTTGCCCTTGCAGGAGGATCCTGCTCATGAGATGGCTGCAAGCCTTGGCTGCACAAGGCCGGGCAGGACTGCATGCCCATGCTCAGTAGCAGGACTCCGCCTGTTCTGGGCTTTTGGCTCCACCCTCATGGGAGGAGCCGGCTCCCAAGTCAGGCCTCTCGCCTTGGTTCTGTGTGCAGGGCAAGGCTGAGCTCCTGCGCCCTTGCTCAAGGGTGGGTCTCTGCCCCTTCTGGGGCTCCTGCCCTTCCCCTGCAGGCTGGATTGCAGGTGGCCTGCAGCTGGGCTTGACCATTTTTGCACGTCCCTTCTTCCCCAGTGGGCAAGACTGAGCTCACACCTGTGCCTCAGTGATGGCCAGCTGGCTTCCACCTTGCTGACAGAACTGCGCTTTTGTGTCCCACCACCACCCGCCCTCTGCCAAGCCCTCAGCTGTGTGGGTGGGGGCACTGCAGCTCAGACCCTAACATTCACTACTGTAGTCCCGAAAGCTCCCTAAGCAACTCTGCTCTGAGTGCCACGAGAGAGCTTGTTTGGCTGGTGTCCTGCTTCCCTTTGCTGGTATTGCTGTTTCCAGGGGAAATATTCACTTCAGATTTGGGGAGTGACTCGTCCCAGAGGTTAGGGTGGCTGTCTCTCAAAGTGTTTCTCCCTGTGCCTCCTAGATTACACTATCTTTCCTGCTACTCTGGTCCTCTCCTCTCTCCCTGTACCCCAGAGCTCCGGATGAGTGGTTGTGAGAGAGATTTTCTGTGCTGTCCCTTTAAGAAGAATCCTGGGTCTGCGAAATCAGTCTCTTTCTCACAAACAGTATCCTGTCTTATTTCCAACTAAATACTGTCTATACACCTCTTCTAGGCTCTGGGGCTGCAGGCTGGAGCTTTGTTCCTGGGACTCAGGACCCTCCCCTCTCTCTCTGTAAACTCACTTCCCACCACGTGAGTCTCTCCTGGCTGCCATTCACTCCAGGGATTTGGGCAGCCCTCTCCGCGTTTCCGCTTTTCCTACCAGTCTCAGTGTGCCTTCTTCAGTGTTCCTTGGTGAAAGAGTCCTCTTAGTTAGTCCAAAGTTGGTTTTTCCAGATGATGGTTCTTAAATTTAGTTTGTAATCCACTTTGGTTCTGGGAGGTGAAAGTTGGTATGTCTGCCTACTCCATTGCCATCTTGTCTTCTCCTGTTGGGAGTTTTTTGATAACTGTTTTGATCTCATTTGTTGTAATTGTCTATTTAGGTTTTCTAATTCTTCCAGATTGATTTTTAAAAGAAGATTATATTTTTCAAATAATTTGTCCATTTCACCTAGGTTTTCTAATTTTTTGGCATACAGTTCTTCATAGTATTTTCTTACAATCCTTTGTATTTCTGCTGTGTCAGTTGTTACTTCTCTACTCTCATTTCTAATTTTATTTATTTGAGTCCTCTGTCTTTTTTTCTTGGTGAGTCTGGCTAAGGGTTCATTGATCTTGTTTACCTTTTTGAAGAAGCAGCTCTTGGTTTCATTGATCTTCTGTATTGTACTTTTAGTCTCTATATCATTTATTTCCACTCTGATCTTTATTATTTCCTTCCTTCTACTTACTCTGAGCTTTACTTGATGTTCTTTTTTTAGTTCCTTAAGTTGCAGTGTTAAGTTGTATATTTGAGCTTTTTCTAGCTTCTTAACGTATGCCTGTAATGCTATGAACTTCCCTCTCAGGACTGCTTTTACTGTGTCCCATAGATTTTGAGTTGTTGTATGCTCATTTTTATTTGTTTCAAAGAAATTTTTTATTTCTTTCTTGATCTTATTGTTGACTCATTCATTATTTAATAACACGCTGTTAAGTTTCCAAGTGTTTGAGTGTTTTTCAGTTTTTCTTTTGTAGTTGACTTCTAGTTTCATACCATTGTAGTCAGAGAAGATGCTTGATTTGATTTTAATCTTCTTAAACTTGTTGAGGCTTGTTTTATGCCCTAACATGTAGTCTATCCTAGAGAATGTACCATGAGCACTTGAAAAGAATGTATATTCTGCTGATTTAGAGTGAAAGGTTTTGAAGATATCTATTAAATCCAGTTGATCTAGTATGTCCCTTAATTCTGCTGTTTCTTTGTTCATTTTCTTTCTTGAGGATCTATGCAGTGATGTTAATTGGGTAGGGAAATCCTTTACTATTATAGTATTGCTGTTTATCTCACCCTTTTTGTCCATCAAAGTCTGCTTTATATATTTAGGTGCTCCTATATTAGGTGCATAGATATTTATAATGGTTATCTTTTCCTGTTATCATTATGTAGTGACCTTCTTTATACCTTACTGTATAGTCTTTGTTTTAAAGTCTATTTTGTCAGATATAAGTATTACTACCCCAGCTTTTTCTTTTTCATTTCCATTTACATGAAATATTTTTTTCCATCCTTTTACCTTCAGTCTATGTGTATTTTTTGTTTTGAGGTGTGTCTCTTGTAGAGAGCATATGTACGGGTCCTGTTTTCTTATCCATTCAGCTTCCTTATGTCTTTTGATTGGAGCATTTAATCCATTTACATTTAAGGTTATTATTGATATGTAGTTTTTTTGTTTGTTTTTTTGTTTGTTTGTTTGTTTTTTTTTCATTTTTCTGAAGCTGGAAACAGGGAGAGACAGTCAGACAGACTCCCGCATGCGCCCGACCGGGATCCACCCGGCACGCCCACCAGGGGCGGTGCTCTGCCCCCCAGGGGGCAATGCTCTTCCCATCCTGGGCGTCGCCATATTGCGACCAGAGCCACTCTAGCACCTGAGGCAGAGGCCACAGAGCCATCCCCAGCGCCCGGGCCATCTTTGCTCCAATGGAGCCTTGGCTGCGGGAGGGGAAGAGAGAGACAGAGAGGAAAGCGCGGTGGAGGGGTGGAGAAGCAAATGGGCGCTTCTCCTATGTGCCCTGGCCGGGAATCGAACCTGGGTCCTCCGCACGCTAGGCCGACGCTCTACCACTGAGCCAACCGGCCAGGGCCAGATATGTAGTTGTTTATTGCCATTTTTTTCTTTAAATCTATGTTCTTCTTTTACTATACTTTATATTATACTTTTCCCCCCACTTTGTTCTGTCTACCACAGGCCCTTTAACATTTCTCACAGCATTGGTTTGGTTTTGATGAATTGCTTGAGGTTTTTTTGGTTCTTTTTTGTCTGGGAAGCTTTCTATTTCTCCTTCAATTTTAAATGATAACCTTGCTGGATAAAGAAGTCTTGGTTGTAGGTTCTTGTTCTGAATTACTTTGAATATTTCTTGCGATTCTTTTCTGGCTTCACGTGTTTCTGTTGAAAAGTTGGATGTCATCCTTATGGGGGTTCCTTTGTAGGTAATTTTTTTTCTCTTGCTGCTTTTAGTACTCTTTCTTTATCTCTTAGGTTTGGTATTTTGATTATGATGTGTCTTGGTGTGTGTCTCTTTGGGTTCTTTTTTAATGGGGTCCTCTCTGCTTCTTGAACTCATGTGACTGTTTCCTGCATCAATTTAGGGAAAATTTCAGCTATAATTTCTTCAATCAGGTTCTCTATCCCTCATTCTTTCTCTTCTCCTTTAGGAACCCTTATTATGCAGCTATTGTTTCTCTTCATGTTGTCACAGAGGTCTCTTAGAGTTTCCTCAGACTTTTTTATCCTTTTTTCTTTTTGCTGTTCTGCTTCCATGCTTTTCATTTATCTAGTCCTCTAAGTCACTGATTCAATCATCTGCTTCATCCAGCTTGCTTTTAATTCCTTCTAGGGTAGTCTTCATTTCAAACATTATGTTTGTCATTTCTGTCTGTTTTTTTATGATTTCTGTGTCCTTTTTGATGCTTACAATTTCTTTATTTAGGTGTTCATTAAGTCCATCCATTGTAGCTTTGAGATCCTTAAGCATCCTAACAATCATTATTGTATACTCTGCATCTGGTAATTTGATTACTCCCATTTCATCCAGATCTTTTTCTGGGGATTTTTCTTGATGATTCATATGACTTAAGTTCCTCTGTCCATCCATTGTTTCTGTGTGTGGCTTGCAGTTTTGTTCCAGTTGTGGTCTCCTCAACTAGTACAGCTGCTTTAAAGTCTTGATTTGTCTGTTTTCAGTTTACTTAACTCAGCAGGGAACTTGTTTACTGATCTCAGCAGGGGGCTTATTTGAAACTGTATCCAGGATTGGGGTGAGTGTAACCTCTGAGAATCTGAAGACCTGTTCTGACAGCCTGCTCTCTGTGGGTGAGGCGCATTCTCAGTATCATTAGGAGGAGGTATATCTCAGATCTCCCTGGAGACCAGAGTTACTGCCCCTCCCCCCTACTTCCTGCTTTTGGCTGTGTCTTTTGTACTGATAGGAGCTGGAGAGCTTTTTGAAGGTGGAACACCAGGAACCACTTTAGGCTTGTGCTGTGTGGAGGGATCAACCCCTCCCCCAGCTATGGCTGCCTCCGCACTGGAGAATGAGTCAGCTTCTCAGGTCAGCCCAGTCATTCCTTTCTCTGTCAATGTCTGTCTCACTCTCCCCACTTTCCTCTTGGAAAACAAGCCAGTCCTCTCAGCCCTCCTCGCCCCCAGAGTCCCAGGCAAGTGGCTGTGAGTGATATTTTCTGCTCTGTCCCTTTAAGGCATCCCCACTGTTTCCCACACACAGAATTTTTGCTCTTCTACCCACTCAATACTTTTTGTCTGTCTCCTCCAGTCCCTGGATTACTAGGCTGGGTCTTCGATTCTGAGACTGAGGGCCCTGTCTCTCAGGGTCTCTTTCCTTATAATGGGAGCCCTTCCAGACTCAGCCTCAGCCTCCCCTTGCTCCTGGAAGCAGGAAAGCCCTCACCATGTCCCCTCACTCCCTACCAGGATCAGTGTGGATTCTTCTTTGCTCCTTGGTTTTTGAGACCTGTTTTTTTAGTTCAAAGTTGGTTTCTCACAATGATTGTTCTTAAATTAATTTGTAATCCAGTTTGGTGGTGGGAGCTGGGAGTCTGTGCATCTTCCCACTCCACTGCCATCTTGGAATCTAGCCAAAGTCACTCGTCTTTATTGCTTAACATATAAGATATTCATTGAACTCAAAACAGAAAATCATCACTGTTTTTGATGTTTAAAGTCTAAAATAAATTTCACTGGGTTGAAGTCAATGGTAAGCAGGGTTGTGTTCCTTCTAGTGGTTCTAGAGGAGAATCTGTTTCCTTGCCTTTTCTAGCTTTTAGAGTTATATTCTTTTTATTCTTTAACTTCTGGACCCATTCAAGTCAACATCTTGCTTCAGTCTGCAGCAGGCCATAAATATTTTCTGAGCACACACCTGTCATGTTGTTTTCCTGAACACCCTAGCATAGCCAGAATTTGCTGCCTAAATGTTCTTGACCTCTACCCCCACCCCAGGGCTGCTCTACCCCAACCAGGAGCACCCACTGCAATCTGAAGTGGGGTCCTGCCCTATGCTTTTTTCTACTTTCTCTACTTGCTCTCCATGTTCTATTTTCTTGATGTTGTTAAATATAAACCCACAAAGAAGAAAAAAGTATGAGTATTATGAAAATACTCTGTTCTTCCTTTCAGAAATGTTTTTCTCTGCCATTCTGCAAGAATAATACATTGTTATCAAGGATTAAGTTCCCACAGTGGCTATATTCATGTAAAATTCAAAAACATCTGGATAATTGATTGACTTTTTCTCTTTTCATTCAAATGTGCTACATTGTGTACAAACAGCCTGGGTGTTCCCCCATGGGAACCGCTGGGGATGTAAATCCATCTCTCAGCTCTTTAATTAAAGTTGCAAAAACAGCAAGAAGGTCTCACCCTTGTAAACATAAGGAGCCTTTCCAGGAAATAGCTCTGCCTCTTGTGTTAACAGATGTCATGGGGCAGTTGGGTGAGAGAGTGTTGTTTTAAAATTCTCAATCTGTCTCACAAGAATTTTTCCCTTAGATGGTTCCTGTATAGCATCACATACTTTTTCCTCTTTTCAATATTCATATCACTTCCTTTAGCTTTTCTGCTCTGTCTCACTGCTATGGTTTGTTTGTGTCCCCCCTCAAAATTCATGTGTTGAAATCTTAACCCTCAAGGTGATATTAGGAGGTAGGGCCTTTTATGGTGATTAGGACATGAGGGCAGAGTCCTCATGAATGGAATTCATGCTGTTATAAAAGGATCCCAAAAGAGCTTCCTCACCCCTTCCACCATACAACAAGAATACAGCCATCTATGAACCAGGAAGTGGGCCCAGACCAACTTCATCAATGCCTTGATCTTGGACTTCCCAGACTAAAAAACTGAAAGGGATTCTTGCCCAGAGAGACTCCTTGCACTTTCCAGCACATTAAGACATAGCAAGAAGTGGGCAACCTACAATCTGGAAGAAGGTCTTCATCAGAACCTGACCATGCTGGCACCCTGATCTTGAAGTTCCATCAGCAGAACTGTGAGAAATAAATTTCTATTGTTTATAAGAATCCCAGTCTGTGGATTTTGTTCTAGGAGCCAGAATAGACTAAGACACTCACTTTCAACACTTGTCATGGGGACCAGAAATAACCCAAAGGCTAATTCCTTAGATGTATGAAGGGCATCATCTGCCATTGGCTGGCCATGTTCTCATTATTTGCCTGCTGATACTGAGATAGTGAGCAGCTTTGTAGTTACACAATATTTCATGACCTTCCTGGCTTTAAACATCTGAGTAATAAATAGAAAATCTTTTTAGAAAGCCAGATACATGATTAGGATCATAGTAGCAAGGTTTAAGACACCTGACACTTTTTTTCTAGATCCTTTAGAATCTAGAAATACTGGTTGGACTATTTCTTTTATGCTGCTTTTTGGTAGCAAACAGCCTTCCAGATAAGCATTCTGCTCCAAGGGAAAGAGGCAAGCTCCTAAAGGGAAGCACTGAGCACCTTTACCCCAGCGGGGCACCCAGTGGGGACAGGAGTGAGATTCCGTTCTCAGAGAACAGCACGAGGAGGAGGAAGGCCCTTAGGGAAATTCACCTTGAACCTCTTACATCTGGGAGCAAAAGCTGAGGAGCAGAAAGCCTGCAAAGCAGAGGAGGGATGAATTCAGAGAGAGAAGCAGTGCTCGGGCAAAGAGAAACTCTTGGAATCACTGCTCTTAGACATGAATGAATGTCCAAAAGCCCAGGTTGAGTGTAGGTAACACACAAATACCCAGTGAGTCAGTATCATGGGGAGCTGCAGAAAGAGCACTGGATTGAAAGTCTGAAAATGGAATTCTAGATCTCACCACCACTAAAATTTTGTGTGACCCTAGGCAAGTCATTTAACATCTTCAGACCGTAGTTGCCTCACATGTAAGAGAAGAGGGCTGGGTTGGTTGATCTCTATGGCTTCTTCCAGCTCTGACTTCCATCTGGTTAGGGAGGAGGGAGGCAAGGGAAGCAAAGAGACTCTATGATGAGGTATGGCTGCCAAAATCACTCTTTTCCCCCTTCTCCTGTTCCCTCACTGACTTTATTATCTTGTTGTTGTTCATGCAGTGTTTTTTCCCACAGGGTTCTGTGGGATGGGACAGCAGAGCACACAAAGAGCAGATCAGAAAGGAGAGAGTG
Source organism: Saccopteryx bilineata (assembly GCF_036850765.1). Lineage (NCBI taxonomy): Eukaryota > Metazoa > Chordata > Mammalia > Chiroptera > Emballonuridae > Saccopteryx > Saccopteryx bilineata. Next base: position 167,489,210 of record NC_089492.1, read on the forward strand.
AGTGGGAAAGTGGAGGAAGGGCTCTGCAGGGTTTCCCAAGCCCTTGATGTCCAGGGCCGCAGGCCCAGGATGCACGCCTCCCAGACTGGGGATCTGAGCAGGTGAAGCTCTCTCAGCACCCCCCACCCACTCCCAGACTCAGCAACCTTCTCCAATGCTCCCAGTTCTACTGCTCACCCCTCTGCCATGTCGGGCTTCCTTTCCAAGCCTCTCCGGGACTCTGAGGCCCAGCACATCTACAAAGCATCATATACTCGTAACAGTTTTCTCTACATACAAAACATGAAAAAATTTAATAATTTTAAAGCAGCATCATTTTATTCGCTCCAATTCTGTGGGTCAGCTGGGTGTTTCTTTTTATCTGAGCTGGTTTGTTTGTGGCTAAATGGTCTAAAATAGCACTGGCCAATAGAAATACAATACAAACCACATCTGTAATTTAAAATGTTCTAGTAGCCACATGGAAAACATAAAAGAAACAGGTGAAGTTAATTTTAATAATGTTTTAAATTAACCCAATCCATCTAAAATATTATTACTTTAATATGTAATATAAAAATTAGAAATGACATATTTCCATTCTTTTTATCATGCAAGTAAGTCTTCAAAATCCAGTGTGCATTTTACACTTACGGTATAGCTCAGTTTGCACTAGCCACATTTAAAGTGCAATGCAGGCACCATGCAGGACAGTGCTGGTCAAGAATGCCCACACAAGCCCTGGCCGGTTGGCTCAGTGGTAGAGCATCGGCCTGGCGTGCAGGGGACCCGGGTTCGATTCCCGGCCAGGGCACATAGGAGAAGCGCCCATTTGCTTCTCCACCCCCCCCTCCTTCCTCTCTGTCTCTCTTCCCCTCCCGCAGCCAAGGCTCCATTGGAGCAAAGATGGCCTGGGCTCTGGGGATGGCTCCTTGGCCTCTGCCCCAGGCGCTAGAGTGGCTCTGGTCGCGGTAGAGCGACGCCCGGGAGGGGCAGAGCACCGCCCCCTGGTGGGCAGAGCGTCGCCCCTGGTGGGCGTGCTGGGTGGATCCCGGTTGGGCACATGCTGGAGTCTGTCTGTCTCTCCCCATTTCCAGCTTCAGAAAAAAAAAAAAAAAAAAGAATGCCCACAAGTCTCAGTTGGGATGACTGGAGAGACTTTTCTTCACATAGTCTTTTTCTTTCTAATAATTTTTTATTTTTTAATTCTTTTATCCTCCAAGAGACTGGTCCCAATTTGTTTGCATGGTAAAGAAAGAGTTCCTATCAGCACCAGAACCCCAAAGCACAAGTGATTTTCAAACCTCTGTTTCACACGCGCTAAAGCCCCATTGGAATACAGACCCTCTTTCACTGTCTAAACAAAGTTCTTGCAAATATTGAACATTGAGTACACATGTTTGATGGATATATGGCAAATTATATACATGAGTGAATTTATTGAGATAAGAATAAAGACATAAAGAAAGAGGGCTTCCCTAGTCACACAGCCAGCTTGTGGCAGTGCGGAGGTGTAGTGAGATCAGAATGCTGACAGTGGTCTTATGAAGAGATCCTTGGTCTTATTGTAATTCTACCACCACACACTAGATTCATGTCCTTGGAGGCAGCACTGATCTCTGGAATTGTCATCTTCTCTCTGGATCTGGCTAACACAAAATAGTATACACCTCTACCTTTGAGGACCAGGTCATAAAGGATACCCAGAAAACTCTCCCAGACACCATTGTTGGCCACTACTCACAAAATCATTCATTCATTCAATCAATAAAGTTTATAATGTGCCTAATAATAAGAGCCAGACATTGTTGTAGGTGTTTAGAACTATTCTGGTGTCGGAGATAAACAAAAATACAAGTCAGACCTACATCTATGGGAGAGGTAAACATATAAGTATAAAAATACAGCCAGACAGCAATAGGTACTATAAAGAGAAATTAGGACAAGGTGATAAAGTAGAAAATGACTGAGTGGTTTCTTCAAGTTGGGTGGTCATAAAAGCCCTCTCTGAGGAAGGGACAGTAAGTTGAGATCCGAAAGACAAGAGGAAGCCAGACATGTGAAAAACAGGGGCAAAAAGGGGAGATACAGACATGCTGAAGTATTTTTAAGAAACAGAAAGGATGCCAGAGTCGCTGGAGCCTGGTGATAAGAGGCACATGTGAGATGAAAATGAGAAAAGGAAGCCTTGTTCAGATTTTAATCTAAAAGCCACTGAAGAGCTTTGAGTAAAAAATTTTAGCTCTGATTTCTGTATGGAAAATGAAGAAGGGAGTTGAGGGTTATAGTAAAAATAGAAAAACCAGCCAACAGCGGCTGTGGAAATCTTTGTGAGAGACAGAAGTGACTGATTTTGTTATATTTTCCAGTAGGAGTTCTGATGGATGAGATCTTGGCTTCGGTGGGTGGACGGATGCTGGGACAATTTATTGAAATGGAAAAGTTCTTAGGAGTAGCAGATTTGGGGATAAAACTAAAAACAATCTGCTTCGGCCTTGTCAAATCGAAGAAGCTATGACACACCCAATGGAGACGTAGGGATGAGTCCAGAATGCTGGGTAGAGATCAGGTTTGTAAGATACAGGTCAAAGTTGGCAGGGCATAGATGTGATCTGGCATCATTTTTTACTAACTCCTCTCATTAAGTTGTCAAACGATAAAATGAGTGAGTTGTTGTCAGGAGAGTAAAGAGCATTAACTCAGGCTCAGAAAACAAGAATGATTGCCCTTTCCTGAGCAAGTCATGTCCCCAGCTCTGACCTTCATTTTACTGGTTTGTCAAATGGAGGTAGTGATGATACCTACTGAGAAGGGCTGTTCTGAGGATCTAAGGAACCGGGGTTCGCAGACGTGCTGAGTAGAGTATCTAGCACACTTTCAGTAGGGTATCTAACTCTTTCAGTAAGTGGCTGGCTGCTCTAGTCAATCTGAAAGACCTTCTAGAAAAATGCAAGAAAAATACGGAGGCCCCCCTCAGAGGAGTTTTTGCCATGCTTCTCACAGGCCCGTGTGTTGACAGCTTCGACAGAGGCCAAATCAGTTCTGTACAGAGCCCTCACTCACATCAGAGCTCAGCTGCTTCTGGGGAGAAACAGTGATGAATCTCTCAACAGCCATGCTATTTGTCAGCCCAATAACATATTGTTTCACAAATTATTCAGGCTTGAGCCAAGTAAGCAACAGTAAAAATGCATTCTACAAATATTACTGCTTCTGAGTGGAATATTTTTTCATCTTTTCTCTCTTTCTCTCTCGCTCTTTTTTTTTTCTTTAAGAAAGTGCCTGCGAGGAGCCTATTTTGGGGGCTGTCTGGATTTGCTTTCCTGGCTGTCCCCCAGGGAGGTTACTCAACCTGCAGATAGCAGTTTTGTGGGCTGTTTGTTGCTGCTTTTATGTGCCTCAAAGACCTCTCATTCCCATGTTTTCCTAGTTCAAAATGGAGGTACAGGAATCCTGACCACAAACAATGAGTAAAGATCTTTCAAAATCAAAGGGTTTAGGAGGGAAAGGGGGTGGGCTATCACTTAATTCCATGGTCATCTACTCCCCTCTCACGACAGTGGCAACTCTGAGCTGGCCCTGCTCCAGGACCTGGTGGGAACTCTGCAGACGAGCCACCACAGCAAACAGCACCCTTGGGGAATGTGCTGGTGGTGTTTCTGTCACAAAGGGGCCATTTGCATTCAAGTGGTTTTCACGGAGAGCACCACTGCAGCATGGCATGTCACTTAGAGGGCACGGGCCTGCTGTGAGCCACACCAGGAGGTGGACGCGAGGCTGTCCCTTGAGGACCAGGGACACAGCAGGGCAGTCAACCTGCCAGGCTGGGAACTGGCAGCTCAGGTGGGTACTGAATTCTTGGTGAACAAATTTAGTCTTCACTTGTCACAGACATGCCCCACTCTGAATTCGCTGGGGACATGAGAACCTCTTGGAGCTGCCACCTGAATGGAGAGCTTATCCCTGGACTCAAGGAACTGGTCAGGCTAGGGCAGCAGGTGGGCATCTCCTGATGGCAAGTGGGTGACCAGGAAGAAGTGGAATCCAGGAACCAAACCAAAGCCAAGAGTCATGTGGGTCCTGGTAAGGCAGGGCCCTGGGTAAAGGGTCCTGAATTTCCATTTTATTTATTTTCTAGTGTTATATGTAGCCAACATGTTCCTGGGTGTGTAAGTCAACCAACCTGGAAAGCAAGTTAATCTTTGTTAAGATTGAGAATTATAATGCTGACATTATGCAGGTGATGGGAAAAAAATGAGGCTCTTAGGGAGTCTGTGGTGAAAAGGAGATTATTATAAAAATAGATGAGCTGGAATAGGAATTATTTCACAAGTCTCTGCACTACTTCCTTTTCTTTTTTAATTTTTCCATTGGGTGGGGGCAGAGGGGAGAGGAAAAGGGAGAGAGAGAGAGAGAAGCACCAACCTGTTGTTCCACTTTGTTGTTCCCTTTAATTGTGTACTATCACTGGCTGCTTCTTTTATGTTTCCTGACCAGGGATCAAACCCATGACCTACGCACACAGGGATGATGCTCTATCCACTGAGTAACCTAGCCCAGGCCTATTTTCTTGTGTTTCTATAAGGTCATTCTCTTTATAAATGGGGAAGAATGAAAACCTGTTCCCACATTGTTGAACTGTTTCCTTCAGGATAAAATTCACCCATCCTAGCAACTTCTGCCCCCAGGCAAAGGGCTGTACCAAGTAGAATGAGTTCTCACAAACTTCTACGTTCCCTACATATATGTCACCTGAACACATAACATTCCTCATCCTTCATTTCAATCACACCAAAATTTACTCATTAAAGCCCTGGCTGAGCATGGTGTTGTACCCAGCAAGAGAAGCACACACCTCCTCTGTTGTCAAAGCAGACAACACCATGAAGAAGGAACACAGACGATTCGACATAAACACTGAATGAGGATTCCTTTAATCTGTGGTCTACTGTGTCTACAGGATGCCAAACATCTGGATGAAAGCTGCATCATTCAGGCAGAAAGCTTACTGCTCTTTTGGATAATCAAATAGACTTTTATGTGAATTGCATAAACTTAGCAGTTATAATATTTATACCAACTTATATTTCCATAATAATTTACAACAGCAGGGTATGTGTGTATGTGTGTGTGTGCGCGCACACGCGCAAAACTTCATATAGTCACCATATCCTTATGGAATGAGCTTCATTATCCAGGTTTACATATGAGGAAATTGAGGCTTTTTATCAGACATGATTTGTTCCCACACTCTGTGCCAGTATTCTCAAGGTCTACAAAGGAGAAATAAAACAGTCCTTGTCCTAAAGGTGCTCACAGACTAAGGGAGGAGCTTAAAATTGAATGAACTTGACATGCCCAAGGTCACACAACTATTTAATGTCAGATCTGGGGCTCCATCAACATTTTTGGCACCGAGTTCAGCGCTCTCTTCACAGCTGCCGCCAATAAAGGCCAGACACACTGAGAGAGCAGTGAGGAGAAAGAGAAGGAATGGAGGTGCCACTAGAATTATAAGAGTCTCATTATTAACGCTGAGCTCTGAACTGAAGTACAAATCATTAAAATTACCATTATGAAGACTATGACCAGATATAAGAAAATGTTTTATGTAATGTTGGGTTTGGAGGAAAAAAAAAGCAGAACACAGATGGCATGTCTGCTGACAATTACTTGATACCCATATGAACAGGGGACAGGACAAGAACATGGGCAAATCTGAACAGCTGGGTACTTTTCCTGTGGCCAGGTTAGAGCTGAAATGTCCCTTTTTTCTTTCTTTTTTTTCCTACTACTTTATAGTTTGTTGATGTTGCTAAAACATAATTTTAGATAGGAAAAATGAAATAACATAGAAAAATTAAAGAAATAATATATAAAAAATTCAGGTCTGTTTATAGCCACACGGACCTGACTCCAAATCTCAGTTTTACCGATGACTAGCTGTGTGATCTTGGGAAAGTTATTTAACGTCTCTGTGCCTCAGTTTCTTTGACAGAGAATAACGTTAACCTTGCAGGGTGGTGCTGATGATTAGAGATTAAACATTAGAACACCTAATACACACAGAGCAGCCACTCCAGCATGTTGGAGAACAGACAGGCACTGCAGGGCCTGCTTTGAGGCATAAATCTTGCCAAGAGCCTGCAGTGGTATTTTTAACCCAAAGAACAGCCAAGTAAGTTATCCTTATCAGCAGCAAAAATACATATTAAACCAGGTCCTCAGGGATACAAACCTCTAAAACATCACTTGTCCTGAAAGGATTACGATCTGTTTACCCACTCAGTAAACATTTACCCACACGTCCTCTAAGTCAGAGATGAAAGGAAGGCTCTAGTACGAAGACAACGAGGGCTTAGTCCTTGCCATAGGCCACTGGGAGAAAAGAGTCATGCAAACAGGTAAATACAACATATTGTGGAAAGCTAATCAAAAGCCAGGCATTCAGGGGCACAAGTGGATAAACATCTAACCCAACCTGATGAGGGGAATTGAGGAAGGTCTAGGGGGAATTTCTGGAAGCACTAGCCCAGGAGCTGAGCCTTTAAGCATCAGCAGGAGTTAGCAGAAGAGAAGCCTGAGTGGAGGCAGAGGAGCATCCCAGGCACAGAGGGAAATACAAGGAACCAGAGTTGGAGAACCATGAGCTGATCAGTGTTGCTTGGAATCTGAAGCAAGGACAGTCAGAGAGGGAGGGACCAGCTCACATGAAGTTCATCCAGAGATCAGCAAAGGACTTGAAGCCAGGGAGGCATCAGTGAAGGCATTGGCCTTACTCTTCAGACACTCCAGAGCTGTGCAGAGCAAGGATGTGAATGGGGCAACCCAGCTGCAGGGGTCAGTCACCTTTAGGGGAAGGTGAGTCTGGACTAGGACAGTAAACATGGACATGGAGATGAGGACGATGGAAACCAGAAGGCAAGAAAGTCCCTAAGGATCCCAGTGAACAGCAGAGAGAAGTACCTACTTAAGCTTTGAGAACATTTTTTTTTTAGCAGACACAATCAAGAAAAGCTTCGTGAAGGAGTCAGGACATGAGCAATTCTTAAAGAAAACATAGGTGGAGGAAGAGGGGAGGACCCCAGGGGAAGAAATGGAATTAACAAAGCCAAAGAGGCAATAAAACGTAGGCTGGGCTCACAGAAGTAGCTGGATTGGCAGAAAGAGTGTGGTCTTTGACATCCTCCACACGGGACCCCATCCCATAACAGAGAAAGCATTTGTGGAGGGTAGGTTATGCTTTCTCCCCCAAACCCCTGCTCTCCTGAGACTAGGCATAAAGAGATGCTATGACAAGCTCAAGGTAAAGAAAGCATTAGAAATTCTCCTAGATTGTAATCCAGAAGAGAAAAGAGAGTTCCTATTGATGGCATAAAACATTTGGTGGTCATGTGGTGACTCCATGCTGTGGCCAGCCAAGAAGGGAGACTTTTCTGTTCTGCTTTCTCGTTTCCCACCTCCAGCCCACTCCCTGCCCTGTAGCAGCAGGTTGAAGTGATTGACTGATGAGGAATAAGATGAAGGAGAGTGGGAATAAAAGTGTTAAAGGGACCAAAGGGTCAAGGAGAAAGGAGAGAAAGATGGAGTTCAAGGTCACAGATCACTTGCCAACCTGAATGTCACAGGGGTGCTCGGGGCTAGAATAGAAGCCCACAGACTTGCTCTGTGAAGGTTTATATAGGAGGGATTTCAGCTGTGTGGGACGTTTCCTGTCTCAACTACTTGTCTCCGCCAGTTAGCACAAAAGCTGGCACAGACAATAGGTAAATAAATGAGAACAGCTATGTTTTGGCAAAGCTTTGTTTATGGAAATTGTGCTTTGAATTTCATAAAATATTCACACATCACAAAATATTCTTCTTTGACTTTTTTCCCCCAACCAGTTAAAAATGTAAAAATCATTCTTAGCTCACATACAGACACAGACAGCGGAGTGTGGTTTGTCGTCCAGGGATAGGACGGGTCAACTGGCATAGAGCAGCTGCCCTCACACCTGCTTCCTGTGGATTCTGGGTGGGATAGGACATAGGGCTGAAACTAAGAAACAGAACTGTTTTCTATACTTTTCTGGATTCCACAGGAGCTTCCCTAGCTGACAATAAGTTTTTAGGGATGGACTATACCACCCCCTTTCCTATAATTAAGGATGTAGTGGTGGCGGTCTTACTTGTTTTTATATTAATTCAATTTTGAAATACTGCTTCCTATATTTCTATAATCCATACCATGGTATTAAAAATAATAATAAAATGAAAGTCAGATATATTTTGGCTATAACATGTTCTTCTTGTTACTAAAAAGCTGGGTAATAGCAGGGGCTGTGCCTGTGAGCAGCTGGACCTCTCTGGGGCCTCAGTCACCCATCTGGGAAATGGGCAGACCTTCCTAAGCAGCTGTGAGACGTGCTCTTGTACAATTGCCTGCTCCAACCCAATTTGTAAGACTCTCAGGCCCTCTGCAGACACAGTGTTTTATCCATCCTCCCTAGTCTCAACATTTTCCCTCATTGGGCACTAAATTGTCTTTTCTAGTTTCCAGAGATTTGATGTGGTCTCGCTTAGAAAGCTGAATTCTCAGGCTTTGACTTTTCTCCTAGCAGCATAGCTGAGAAGCTGAGCATCTAAATGGCATGAGGAAGATTGAGTTGCAGGATTCTTGACAAGGAACCTGGCCATGTTCTTTGGTCTGGACATGAGTCTCCAAAATTCCTTAAAATAAGTCATTAATATCATGTCAAATTCAGGCTCTAAAACCCTTAGCCCCTGAACCCCCTGACCCCCAGAATAAAAGGATTCATGTTGTTCCATTTCTCTTCTTTTCTGCTATTTGGAAGCAGTTATCCCCCCTTATTAGAATATTCAGGATGCTCCCACTCACCTTATCTGACTGGTCTTATCTATATCCTAACTGCTCAGCTACCACCCCAGACTCTTTCTCCTTCTCTAACACTCACAGTCTTTTAGAGGTGCGTGTACAAGGGAAAGGCCCAGGGAAGGAAGAGGAGCCCTCGAGAAACTAAAGATGTAAGTTAGGGCTCTTGTTCCTGATGCTCCTCCTGTTCTCGGTTGTCTCAGATGACCGAGAAAGGAGTCAGCCACAAGATCCACCCAGGACCTAAAAAGTGTGTGAAGCACAGAACTCAAAACTGAGAGGACCCTGCAAAACAAATTTTACTAATTCCAACTATGTCAAGCTTCGCTGGGTACGTTTCCAACAAGTCAAATCTCCCTGGACTTGCCTAGCTCTTAGTGGAATGTCCAACCCTCATTGCTGGGGGCTGGTTGGGGGATGGCAGAGATAGATGTACTCTTCCTAGCTCCAGGATTCCAGCCAAAAGCCCCTCTCTGCCATGAGGCACAAGGTTGGTTCAGCTGGCTTCCCACAGATCTGGTCCTGAAGCAAGCACACAGCTCCGCTAAAAGCACATCCATCCTATTCTCCCATTTGATCTTTCTTCCACATGCCTTTTGGATTACTGCTGGCATTTTGTTTCCATCTGTTTTCAACTCTTACTTAGAAACATACAAGCCTGGCTCTAGCTGTCTACAGGGCCGGGGGTCTTTGTCAGGGTGCTGCTCTAAGCAAGGTCCAGGGAAGATCAACTGCATGTCTTATTTCAATTCAACAGATACTGAGCAAGCACTTCCCATGTACCAGGCACTGTGCTGCCTATCATCCACTTGCTGGATGCCACACCATGCCACTGCCCAAAATTCAGCACGGACTCCCATTCCATTTCAAGTAAAAGCTTAAGTCACTGAAATGACCTCCAAGACCTGAAATGACCCCTCCCCACCCATCACCTTTCTGACCTCATCTCTTGCAGCTCTTGCTCTTAGTCACTCCCCAAAGCCGCCCTGACCTCTCTGTTCTTTGTGATCATGTCTGCCACCTTCCACCTCATGCCTTTGCCCTGCTCTCCCCACCTCTACCCTGCATGCCCTTTGCCCGGCGCGGCTAACATCCTCACCTTCTCCAAGTCTTCACTCAAGGATCACCTTTCCAACAAGGTTCACACTGACAATTCTGTTGAAATGGCAACCCATCAACAGCATACCTGATCCCCTTTCTTACCCTTCTCTAAATTTTCTTCTGCAGCACTTATCACCTGCGCTTTGGTCCAGTTCCCTAGAAAACACAGCTCGAGTAAGGCAATGCCAGGGAAGCAGGGATGAGTGGAAAGGGGGAGGGGAGAGCAGGCCTAAGGGAGTGTTTCCAAAAGACAGTGCTGTAACAAGTGTTGGCTCGGTTCTGTGGGACATCTTCAGAGAAGCTGAATGAAGCAAATGCATCTCCAAGCAGTGTGCTGGGAGGGAGAGAAGACTGCATTGTTCAGTGTCTGTCCCTATCAGTTATTGTCTGCCCCGTGGATGTTAGTGCTCCCACTAGGGACAAGAAAGCAGGTTAAAGCCACAGAGGGCCACCGCCTTAGCAGCAACAGGGAAGCCCCAGCACGGGAGGTGGCGACTGAGAGATTCAATGCTCTCATCTCAGGTATAGGGCTAAGAAACATGCGTGTGGACATCATGATGGGCAGTCCTGAGACTGTAGGAGTGGCATGGAGGCCACTGTGGCTACAGGCCTGCAGGGACAGGCCGAGCCAGTTCCAGGGATCCTCCAGCCAGTCAAGGTCCCTGTGTGGGTCTGGACTGTGTGTGATCAGAATTCCGTATGACTCTCCAACATGGGATCCATCTCCCCAGCTAGAATATAAGCTCCATAAAGGTAAGACCTTTGTCTCTGTCCCCGAGGCCCCGAGAGTCTAAAAAAAGGCCCAGCACATGATAGGTCCCAGCACCCTGTGAGAAGGAAAGCACTATGATAATGAAGTCAGTACAGACCCTGCCCTCAGTGGGCAACTGATCTTGAGTCCTGGAGCTTTGGATGTGACAGGCTGTGCCCAGCCTGGTGTAACTGGTAAAACAAGGACACTGGAGCAGGAAATCAAGATCTGGGCTCTCAACCCAACCTCTGCTGCTGACCAGCCACAGGACCTTTGTAACAGTGATCACTCTTCATCAAGTTCTCACTTTCCGCCAGATCACAGGCAGAGTGATTTACTGTCTTAGTCTGTTCAAGCTGCTACAACAGAGTTCCCTAGACTGGTCGGCTGATAAACCACAGACATTTATTTCTCCTCATTCTGGTGGCTGGGAAGCCCAAGATGAAGGTGTCAGAAGGTTTGGTGTCTGTCTAATGATGGCTCTCTCTGCACTATGTCCTCACAAGGCCAAAGGGATGGGAGAGCTCCCTGGGTCTCTTTTATGAAAGTGTCAATCTCATCTGAGAGCAGAGCCCCAATCATCTCCCAAAGGACTCACCTCCTGACACCATCACCGCGGGGGTTAGTTAGAATTTAACATATGAATCTGGGGGTGGAGGTGATAATATTTAGTCTGTAGCATTTGCATACATTTTCTTTTTTTTCTTACAGCAATTAAATGAAACATATGATGATCTTCAGTTAATAAAAATCTAAATTAAGCCGAGAATAGTTCAATGAGCCTGCCCAAGTTCTCCTGGCTAAGAAATGGCAGAGCCGAGACTTGAACTTGAAACTGCCTCTGCCAAAGTCTAAAAGCATAATCACCCCCCTCAAGCACCATATAGCTGGGTCTTAGTGCCTTCTTTTGTGAAATGAAAAGATTAGGCAACATAATCTTTAAAGCCCTTTCCCATGAAGCTGCATCCTAAACATGTCAAGTTCAAAGAAAAATGATCCAGCCCAGATGAGGTGGGAAGTGATTGGATACTGTCCAGGACAAATATACCTACACTGTGCTGGGGCCACCGACCAGGCCTGAGCTGCCAGCAGCCTCCTTCCAGCCCTCAGAGCAGCAGGCACAAGTCTCTCTCTTCTATACATAGGGACATGCCCAGGAGATCAGCTTGGCCAGAATAAAGGTGCCACCTGAGGACACTTAATGTGGATTGTGATGATGCACGCAACATGTTGTCTGCAGTTCCAAGTTACTATATAATATGGTTAATGGAACCTAACTGGTCACTTATTACACAACCTGAAGGTCAGAGGGCACCAGGGCAGGTGCCGTCAAAGCCTGCCACTCAGCGAATAGAACTTCAGGTCTCCATTGTTGATCTATATTTCCACTCTCTGGTAGAAATATAATATGGGCCACATGTGTAATTTTACATTTTCTAGTAGCCACACTTTAAAAAGTGAAAAGGAGGAAGTAAAATTACTATTCATAATCTATTTTGTTTAATCCAATATCTCCAAAATACTATCATTTCAACATGTAATCAATATAAAATCTGAGATATTGTGCATTCTATTTTCCCATAGTAAGTCTTGGAAATCTGGTGTGTGTTTTACTTAGTGCACATCTCCGTTCCAAAGCCACCTTTCAAGTGCTCGATGTGCGGCCACAGGAATGCAGTGCTCACATGTAAATCACAGCTACTGAATGGGAGAGTGCAGGCCCAGTGATTGCTGGAGCTGATGGTGAACACAAATGTACGTGCCCACACTCACCAGAGCAGCACAGACAGCAGGAACTGTCAAATTCCCGCAGCATCAAGACCAGAGAACAGCACCAGGGACAGCCCCCAGATGCCCCCAGGCATCTGGTTACATCCTTGGGAACAGACAGAGACCCAGGTGAAATGGACAGCAACCTGAACTCACACACAGAGTGCAGAGGAATGAGGAGCTCAGCTCCTCATGGGGGCAATAAGACATCTGGCTTGCTGCCTGCCCTTTGAAGTTCAGCTCACCTGCTAATGTCAAGAGCAGCAGGCCAAGATAAAACACTGGAGGCCTTTGAGCAACTGACCCAAAAGGTTCAAGTTCTTTGGTCAATTCATTGGGAAATGAGTTTCATATGAGGGTCAGGGGAGAGGGGCAGGGAATTGTCATAATATTAACAATTTGTGTATTTAAGTGTTGTCAAACCACAGGAGCCTGGAGTCCTCACACATTCATGAAAGCCAAGGCCCTGGCTCATTCACACTGAAATTAATTGCTGTTTCACACTGATGCATAGAAGCAAGAAGCAGGAAGGAAAATGGGTGTTTTTTAGAACTGAATGACTTGAGGAGTGCAGGGGGGGGGGGACTGTGGTTTTTCCAGGAATGAGATGGATTTTTAAAAAATATATGAAAGAAAGAGAGAGAGAGAGAAAGAAAAAAAAAACATTTCTAACCCTCTCTTATAGCCCCCCCCCCCACACACACACCAACCAAACACACAAAGCAATGAAGGAAGGGTGACTCTCCTGCCACCAGGAGAAGCTGCTTCCCTCTCTGACTCTCTGGCAGGGTACCTCCCAGTGCAGACCTTCCTGGGGCTGTCCTCCCAGCCCCTCCCCCATCAGGAGTGAACCACATGGGCGACCCTTCAGAACTGTACATGGGGAGTGTTTAGTTGCTGCATTCATGAGGTTGAGCCTGGAACCACATGGAAGGCACATGCAGGAAATGCGCTGTAATAATCTTATGTTTATAATTCTGGGAGAAAAATGGCAGAGTCCAAGATGGGATTGATCAGGTTCCAAATCTATTTCCTGGAGTCAAATTTAAAAGAAAGACTGTAAGGGTAAAATCTCTAATGATGTGGGTACATCTCAACAAGTTACAAGTTTATTTCTACTGATGTTTATACAGATTTTTTAAATCTGTTGCTTTCTTCTCACATAAACTAGCCCATCCCAGTCCATGCATAGGGAACTCTGAAAATGGCCCCCTGTAATAAATTCTTATCAAATTCAGAAAATCTGACTTTTCAAGAGTTCATTTACAGGACAACCGCTCCCCTTTGCTGTAATGCCTTTATCATTTTTTATTGTTATTGTTCAGATTTTAAGCATTACCATCTGAAAGTCTTGTCCATGTTCAGTGATGTTAGACATCCACCCAATGCTAGTTTGATTTCCAGGTTTCTCCTTGGACAACAAAAGCTCAGAGTGGGTCTGTCTCCATTCCCTGGCACACCTACACGGAGAGCATTTCCAGGTCTGAGGAGTCTCTGCAAAGCTTCCCGTCTGAGCCGGCTGCTCCCCTGCAGCTGCTCTGAGTCACTGTTCCCATTGTCTCAGTCAGGATGGGATGGCTTAGAGATCTTGCTGGGAAGCAGCTTTTCTAGGCTCCCAGTGTGGCTTTCAACTTCTAGTCACCTGACTCAGGTGGAAAGCTATGAGGCAATGAAGAAAAATAGGTGCGCTGGAAAACTAACTGTAAGGATGACTAAGAGTGAGTCCTGCCAGTGGGACCACACTTTACAGTTTAAAAAATGACAGAGATTCAATCTTCTTTCTTTAATGAGGAAACGGAGGTTGAATGTGCCGATACATCTCCTGTAAGGTCACACACATGACCCATGGTGGAGGTAGGAATCGGAGTAGTTCTTCCGATGAGAAACCCAGCCCAGCTCTGTCCATGTACCCTTTCCTAAAACCAGCAAAGTGTCCCAGCAACAGAGACACCCTCACATGGTCTCACTCTGTCAAACCTGAGTGTATAAGGTGTGTTTAATTGCGAATAAATGAGCCTCTTTCACTTAACGTTTCTAAGCCCCTTCCCTTGTTGCCTTTGAGTGGTGCTCAGAATAAACAATTCCAATGTTCACCAAAAATGAATAGAATGAGAGGAAAATAAGTAAAAATTTCAACCAAATATATATTGAGGGTCTGTTATGTACAAAAACAACAAAACTTGATGCTTACTCTCAAATTTATGTTGTTTGAGTAAAAAGGCTATAGATTGTTGAGAGTTAATATCAGCCTAGAGTACCCAAACAAACACCCTCACCACTCACTGTCAAGGTGTGGGGTGCATCCCCGGTTGGGAGAGGACTGTGGAGATTCTGTGGAGAAGGAGGAGTGTGGGCAAGCCCTGGGCAGGGCGCCAGCTTCCCTGAACACAAGAGTCCCCAGGAGCACTTGTTAAAAATATGGATTCCTGAACTTTAATCCTGAGTCGGGATTCTGAGGAGGAAAGCCTAGTAAACTAAATATTTCATCTGTGCCCCAGTGATGCTGGTCGTAGGCTGAGAGCACGGGAAGCATGAGTCAGCTCTGCAGGACAAGATGGTCCAGCTGTGGAGGATTCTGTGCAAGGTGAGAGGAGGGGGAAAAACAGAAAATGTGGTAAGAGAGCTTGAAAGAGGTAAGACGTGTAAACTAAGACAAATGCCAGAAGAAGACTTTATTCCAAAACAAGGGCAGGGACAGACAGCAAGACACCAGCAGGCTGGAGGACAGTTAGAGAGCTCTGGGAAAGAAAGAATCCTGCTCACACCTGCCCTGAGATGGGAGAGGCCTACACATCAAGTGGGCAGCCAGGTGGGGCCCTGGCTCCGGGCAGCACTCGCTGGCACAATACTTCTGCCTGTGAGCCCATCACAGGGACCGAGGCCAGTCCTTGTGCTCTTGCTTCCAGCTGAGGGTCAGGTGGGGCAGCCGAATGACCTATGTTGCTAATTGAACATATGTTTTGCCCAATGCCTGTATTACTTTTGTTTCACCAAGCTGTAGCTATGACTGAGCCCTAGGAGACTCCAGGGGAATTCTGTGCCTTAGGAAGCCTCTAGCAGCCGCAGTTAAGGTGGAAAGGTTCTTGGTTTAAGGAAAACCTGGGTTCAAAGCCCAGTTTCAAGAGAACTTCATGTGTAAAACCATGTCTTTGGTCCTTGGTTTTTTCCTCAATTAAACAATAAAAATACCTAACACTTATATCGTACTTACCACATGGTCAGCATTGTTCTGTACATATTTATATGTTTTAACCAGTTTAATTTGCACAGTAACCACACAAGGTAGGTTCTGTTGGTGTCCCTACTTTACAGATGAGAAAAGTGAAGTAAAGAGAGTTAAATCCCTTACTCAACAAGTAACTGACAAAGGCAAGATTTAAACCCAGGCAGCCTGCATACTGAATCACCATCCCTTGCCTCCTCTCTAAGAAGAACAATGTCTGGCCCATGCAGGAAGAACAGGTGTGTGTGTGTGTGTGTGTGTGTGTGTGTGTGTGTGTGTGTGTGTGTGTGTGTATGACTGTGTTATGTGTGGGTCTGTAGGGGGGGGATACTCTACTTCAGTGAGATGAGAGATCTGATGGTGAACAGAAGCACAGTAGAGCCTAAGGCAGAAGACGATTCCAGGGTGGGCTGGGAAGTCTTCGTGAAGGAAGTCCACCCACCCAACCTGATGCAGAAAGCTCAGAGACTGAAGAAGATCCACATGGGTGGAGAAGGGGGGAGGAAATTTCTGGTGAAAATGTGTAGCACCCCATGGGTTTATGCATTTAGCTCAGCAGCTGTCTAGTGATTGTCTGGTATGTGCCAGGCCCCATTCCAGACACAGGAGACACAGTGGCTAGTAAGCAGACGCTGCCCCTGCCTTCATGGGGCTTATAGTCCCTTGGGGGTGATGGCCAAAATAGAAAGCCAATAAATGAGGAGAATAATGAGAAAAATGATGAGCTGTATGCTGGAAAGATCTGGGGAGTAGGAAGTAGGTAAGAATTTCAACTGGGTAACAGGAAGGCCTGCCTAAGGAGGGACCGTGGCAGTGAGATCTGGAAGAGCTGGTGGGTGCAAGAATGTGGGAGACCGCTGTAGTTCAAGAGCACTGGAGGAGCAAAAGGTGACGGGGTAACAGCGGGAGGTAGGCAGCACTCCTCGCGGCCACCAGAGGAGACAGGAGTGCGGTGGGGAGACACTGAAGGCAGGGTTTTAAGCAGGAAACAGACACTCTCCACTTTATGTTGTGAAACAAAAATCTCTGCTGACTATGAAGAGAACAGCTTGCAGGGACCCAGTGAGGAGATGCTGCTGTCATCCAAGCAGGAACGGGCAGTGATCGACAGGTGGTGGCCATGAAGGTGGAGAGATGAAGCATGATTTGAAATGGATTTTAGAGATAGAACTGACAGGTGCTCATAACTTGGTTCCTGCCACCATCAAAGAGTTAGCTACACAGACAGCAGCAGGATTTAGACCTCAAGTGGGTGCTGTAATCGCCAAGCATAAATCCAAAAGGAAAGGGCCAGAAAGACCATGCGTGTCCACAGCTGGTACCAGTGGGCAGGACAGACGGACACAGAGATGCTCTGTGTTGGGAGAAGTGGTTCCCCCGCTAGTCTCCGGGTACACACAGCTCTGAAAGGGGGTGCAAGAGCCACATTCTCTCATGCACTTCCAAATGAAGCTGAATTTAGGGCAGTGATTCAAAGAGGAACAATAACTGTTCTGTGGGCACAATGGCTGCCCTTGGCACTCAGGGTCAGGCAGACAAGTGTGATAACTGAGGGTGTCCTGGGACATGGCACCATCCCAGGAGACCCTGAGTAGTAAACAGACTTGCAGAGATGGGGAGAGGAGACTGCCAACAGGACAGCACAGCACCTGAGAGTGTGAACACAGGGATGTATACAGAGTGGCTCCAGCGGGAGAGGACACAAGTCAGGGGAGTCCAGGGGCGGCTCGGTGTCTGTGCCATGTACTGATAGCTGGACCAAGCTCTGCTGGAAGTGGACTAAAACTGCCACTGCACTTAGAATTCTAAGTACTAAATGTCATTTTTAATAGGCTTTTCCTTTTCGGTAACACCAGTGGTGTCCGGGTAAATTATTCTGCTAGCTTCCTAATCTTACTCTTTCATTTACTTATTCAGTACATGGTCATTGACACAATATTCCAGACCAGAGATTCTCAGACTTTAATGTGCACGTGGATCACCTGGGCATCTGGTGAAAATGCAGATTCCAGCCCAGGAGGTTCGAGGTGTGGCCTGAGACCCCGCATGTGTTATTAGTTCTCTAGTGATGCTGATGTGTCTGGTCCTTGATTCACATGTTGAAAGGGAAGGCTCTGGCCCAATAAGATGTTCCTTTCACCTGCCCTTTGGTCCATTTTTCATAGCACTTTGACTTTAAAATTAATGAGTTCATGATCTAGTAATAGAGTACCTACTATATGCAAAGCAATGGGAGGAGTGTTGAGAGACATACAGAAATAAATATGATACCATGTCACCTTAAGGAAATTATAGTCTGTTGGGTGGAGAGATGGGCACTAACACAGAATATAAGGCCAGCCCTCCACCAGTCCTCCTCCCACATTGGGATTATAATGCATTGCCCCATGTAATCCTCACTACACTCCAAAGCAGGACCGTCTCCCTCTTACAGAGAAGCAAAAACAGGCTAGGAATAATTAAGTCAATTCTTTTTTAATGCACACAGCCACTGAAAAATTGTATTTTGACTTAGATTTGGGTCTGTCTAGTCAGAAAGTTCAAACTCTTTCTACCAATCCATATCTATGTATAAATACCCCAAAGACTGGGCATTCTATGATGGTTCAAAGTGAGAGAGGTCTGCACAGTGGTGGGAAGAGTTCACCAGGTGAGGTGGTAGGAGACAGAAATATGGGACTACTGTAAACTTACTGGATTTGACTGGTTTGCCAGAAAATAGCAGCAATGAGGACTTCATGTTGAAAATGTATTTTTTAGAGTTGCAGAAAAGAGAGCAGATTCTTTGTTTGTAAATTCTTCTTTTATGGACTGCAATTCTAAAGTCAAGAAAACTGTCTGCCTAGCCAAGAGAGGTTGGTATCTCTGGCTCAGCGCTCCAGATTCTAGCAGACATTTTGTCTGCAAACACCCCGAGTGAGAGCTGCCTAGCCTGGAGGCCAGCTTCTATTACAGTTTGCCTCGGTCTGAACAGGGAGCAGAGCCAAGCCCTGGAACCCGGAGTGGGAGTGTAGTCATTACCCAGCATCACTTGGCTAAAAATCCGCACCCTTGTCACCATGAGATTTCCTTCCATTGTCGCCACCACTTTCCAGGGCCCCTTCCCATAAACGCTGTAAGGGTAAGCCTCCCCCAGCTCCCAACAGCCACCCTCTGGACTGAGCGCTAACGAGAAGCCCCCACAACGGCATGTCTGAGATTCAGAAATAACTCTGCTCGCTCTGCTGCTGAGTCACCCTTATTGGGACTGGAATGATGGAAAGACCAAAACCTATTGAAAGGGGGAGTCTCACTACACTAGTCTCACTAGCCAGGGCCCTTCCCTACACTGCCACATTCAGGGCTGCCTGAGACAGTGTTCCTGGATACTAGCAAAATGTTCCCTTTCATATTTGCAACAAGCAAAACAAAGAGGACCCAGACTGACATTCAACACCAAAATGCATGGAAGTCAGCCACCCCCCACCAGAGTGAGTCTCAGCTTGAAGAAAAGCCCAGAAAATTCACATTAATTGCCAAGAACAGCTGGGCTGAGGGAGGGGGTAAGCGGAAGTGGAGAGAGGAGGGAGGGAAGGCACATAGGACCACCTGCCAGGGAGTGTGAGGCAGCTGAAGGTTTCTGTAAGGGGCTGGCCCTCTGGGGCTCCCTCCAGCCCCTTGGTGCTCGAATGCAAAGAGAGAGAAATTTGATTGCTCAGAAAAGAACTGTGGAGCAAGCTGCCTGGGTCAGGGCCTAAGGACTCAGCCCTGATGAGCAGCCCCTGTGGCCGGGCACCGGCTAACCTTTGCAGACAGCCGGAAAGGAGACAAGCCCCTCCTGAAGGAGCTACCTGCACAGTGGGGGACAGACAGCACAATCCATCCGATGGTTGATTATGACCAACAACTACGACAGGTTCAGATGGAACAAGATACAAAGTCCCTTCCCCCAGTTGTTCACAGTCTAGCAGGGAAGACAGTGTGATAAGGGCTTTGAGAAAGTGCCGTGAAGCCTACGGCGGGGCCACCCAGACACGGACACTCATGGACACCTTCCCAGATGAGAGGGCATTCAGCTGGATGAAAGGATGGGCATGGGAGCCAAGGACGGGGCCCAGAGGGGGAACCCATGCTCTCACAGAAGGACTAGGACACTGAAAGCTCAGAGGTGTGAGGAGGCATGGAGCATCTGGGAGACTAGGAGGAATACAGTTAAGCTTGACTATCAAATGGGGGGAGGGTGAAGAATAAAGCTGGGTAGCAGGCAGGGTCTCTGTGGACAGCACACAGCAGGAGCTTAATAACGGCACATGAGGAGCACTGGGGAAACAGAGAAGGGAGCCATGGAATGTGCTGAGGGCTGGAGAAGACTTTGCCAGAAAAAAAAAAAGCGCCTCTTAAAGAATGACTAGGCATTTCCCAGAAGAAATGAGAAGTGCACCTCAGGCAGAGGGAAAGGTGTGTATGAGAGCACTCTGGCACTTTGAAAATTAACCCTCTCTCTCCTCAATCCCAGGAGGGGTCCAATGTACCAAATTCTGTTTGGTAAGGTTGTGTCAAGATCAAGATTATAAGGCCTCGAGCTCCAGAAAAAGTGGAGGGAACTGATACCTTGCTTACATGTTATGTAGGCCAGGGTCCTGTTATGCAAGGACCATCCTGCTGAGAACAGCAGACCTCTCCCAAATCAGAAACAGAGTACAGCCAATGAAAAACTTCAGGGGGAGCCAGGGAAAGGACCACCTCTTTGTGGAGGTTCTCATAAGAATTTATTACCTTATTAACAATATAAAAATACCCTCAAAACAAGGACCCTCAGAAATTATGTCAATTTAATAGGCAGCACTCACTGTGTGCCAGGCACTGTGCTCAAAGCTCATGGTGTTGTCTCATTTAATTCCCTAATTAGCCCAATAAAGTGTGAGTGTTCCTGTTACTTTTTCTTTCTATTTTAGTGATAGAAGGGAAGGTAGAGAGACTCCTGCATGTACCCCAACTGGGATCTACCAGGCTACCCCCATCTGAGGCCTATCCTCTGCCAATCTGGGCCCATGCTTGTAACCAAGCTATTTTTAGCACTTGAGTCAGAGGCTTCACAGAGCAGTTCTTTGCACCCAGGGCCAATGCTCTCAAATCAATTGAGCCATGGCTGTGGGAGAAGAAGAGAGAAAAAGGATGAGAAAACTGAAGTGAAATATCCTGCCCAACAAGTCAAGATGGTTGGCAAATGTAAGGACTAGGGCCCTCTAGGCCACATTTGCCACCACTTGGGCCCACTGCAGCCATAGACAGGTAAGGGCTCCAGCAAACCATCTCGCCACAATGCCACCAGAAAAAATAATGTGGAGACCAGCAAGAGAAAGATGATATCACAAAAGAGTGTGAACCAAAGAGTTACTGTGGGGTTTATCTGAAGTTAAAACCTCTTTGGCTTCTCAGGCAATGACAGCAACCAACCCTCCTCAACTTACTAAAAATGAAGCTGCCTCTTCTGTGAAGCATCTGGAGAGCACTGCACACAAGACCTCTTTGCTTACCTTGTCTTGTATGATCCCCAAAATGCCCATTTTATAGGTGAGGAAATCAAGATTCAGAGCTGCTAAGTATCTCTTCGAATGTCTCACTGCTACTGAAGTGCTGGAGCCAAGACTCAAACTGGCTTCTATCTGGTTCCAGGAATGAAGCCCTTTCCTCACCCACCATGTCGCAGGGGGAATGGAAGGGAGCCACGCATGTTCCCAGCAGGAGATGTCCACAGCCAGTGAAAGAAAGCTAAGGACCCACTCTGCAAGGCCTTTCACCAAGAGAAATTGTACTTTACAAGGATGCTAACATGTCTCTTCTGCCAAACACAGGTTCTGCTACAAAGACAGTTATCAGGGCCAAAAGGGAGAGAGAGGGAACATCTACAGATGAACACAGTACTTTTCTCCCAGCCAAACTTATGGTTAAACTTTTCACTCTGAAATATCATTGTTGAAAAGTAATTCTCACACTGCAGGTTCTGTATTATACAAGACAACGTCAACAAAGTATATGGAAGGAAGGACCCCAAAGGACCTCGGGTAGAAGAGCAAGACAGGTCACTGGGGGACAAAAGGTCCACAGGAGAAGAGCTCATCTGTGTAGACTTATACAGATGAAAGCTCCATTGTATTTCATGCCCAGATGTATAGACTCTCAAGCTGCCTGTGATCTTGTTCAGAGCACTGAAATGTGATGTCAGAAGAAGGTCACTAGACAGAAGGGAGAGCGGGGTTCAAGTCCTGGTCTTGCCACCATTCCAGGAGTCACAGAAGCTCCTCAGTCTCTTATTTTCTTTGTCTGTAACATAAAGAAATCAGGCTAAATGATCTCTTGAGTTCTTTCTGCTCAAGATCATGTGATCATAAGTCTAGTGCCTCTCTCTTCACATTCTTGATGGGGCTACAGAGGCAGAGCCCACCTGAGAGATGCCCTACATAAGCAGGACCAAAAGAATGTATGACTAAAGGCGCTGGAGCCTAAAGACAAAAATTAAATTCTGTCCACACCATACATAGCCTTGCCCAAGACCACCCTGCAGCCCGGTCACCAGACTCGAACAACCCTGAAATCCCCACTCTCCTGGCATCTCCGCTTATCTCATAGTCATAGTGGTCATCAAATTACATATAAAACTCTAAGGCTTGGTAAACAAAGCAGTTGCTGCCCCCAGGGCAAGTCCATGGGTAATGACCAGGAGCCTAGAGCAGGGCTAAGGGCTATTGTATGTGTGAAGCTCAGTACACACTAAACCAGCTTTTTGCCTCTCAAAATAGTCCCAAACTGCTACACACTTGTTGGAAGGAAGAGGATTCACTCTCCCCAGGGTGAAGGAAATATTAAGTAGGTGCAGGGGAGAGGATCCAACCACTGGGCCAGACTAGGGAACCCACCAGTCATCACCCAGAAGCATGAGTCCCCTGGGACCATGGAGGGAGGGGAGTTGGAACAGTTGTCTCTTTCCTGGCTAAACCAATTCCACAGAAAGTGAGTCAGGACAGTCCCCAAGAGAGAGCTGTATCTCCCCAAGACAGGGTCACTTCCTGTGCACAACTCAATGCCCAGCACCCAACCTAAAGCCACAACATGGTGGACACTGATTCAATATTTGTTGACTGAATGAATGATTAGAAATGCAGAGGTTGGTGGAGCAGAAATCCCAGTGAGCAAACTAAGTAGGAGGCTAAGGACCTAATATAGCTGGATTGGCTTCCGGACAGACGGCCCAGAGGTTGAGATGACCTGGAGAACTAAGGATAGCACTCGGAGAAACTAGACCAGAGAGAAGGTCAGTCTGTGAGTCACCTGTCCTTCAAACCCAGTACCTGCGTGAGGAGGGAGCTAAGGAATGCAAGGCCATGAGTCAGAGTGTTATTTCTGCTGCCTTCTGAGTCACGGCCTGAGCCCCTGCGGCCTACCCTCTTGTGGGGAGGGGTGGGGGGTGGTTATGTGTTTTTATCTGTCCCCACACATTCAGCAGACATCACCAGCCAAGGTGAGTCAAGAGTCTCTCTCACGTTTTATTGAAGCTATGTCACTGGGCTGTTCTGAAAATGACTCACTGTGTACCTGCCCACCCCCAGGGGAAATGCCTTCCACCAGAGGTGAGGCTTGGCATGCCTCCATGGGTCAGGGCCATACGATTTGCTTCTTCTGCCAGGCTCTGTCTACCTCCGGGAGCCCTGTGTCTCCTGGCTCTCCATGACTGCTTAATGGGATGAAGCCAGGCCCAAGGCTCAGTGTGGTGCCTCGCCTCGACCCCACTAGGAACTTGCTCCCCTGCCTCTAAAAGCCCTCCTGCAATTCCCCCCTTGCTGCCACCTGCTTCTGTACAGGGTCCTAGGGAATAATTACAGAAAAGTCAACTCACTCCCTGGCTATTGCAATCTCTTATTAGAAAACTCTCAAAGGGCCTAAAGCCTTCCCAATACCCCTCCCTCGCCCTGCCAAAAGAAGTTCTAGTAAATCATTCCTGCCATTGGAATCATTCCTGACATTATTACCAGATGGACCTTCCTCAAATGTAGCTCAAAAACTCCATCCATACCAAATTCAGGAAGAACATCCCGCCCCCTAACACTGTATAGTTCACTGCTGGACGCATGTAGGGAGAGCGGGAAGAGAGGGGCTCGGGAAGTCATGCTCGCACCATGTGGCCCCAGCACACTGAGAGTCCAGGGGTGAGCCCCAGACCTCACCTGGGCCAGTCAGAATCTCTTCCTGGGAAATTCTGCAGAGAGGCTCAGAAATTCATCTCAGTGTGGGCTAAAGACTTCAACAAGTAAGATGTAAAGACTCAGGAGGTGGGGATGACTGATGCGACTGACGTGACCAGGAAAGCTCAAAAAGGCAGGTCCATGATGAGGGCAGGATGCAGCCGACATGCGCAGAGATGCAGAGACGCTGAGATGGCAGGAAAACAGAGTGCCCAGGTCTCCTACAGTCCCTGCTCCCGAGGCCCAGTGCTGCCCACTAAGTACTTTCTGCAGTTTTAATATAGAAACATAGAGGATGGGTGATAGATGAGAGAGTTAAATATCCACGTACAGTAAAAGATTTAATTAGAAAAGTATTTAAAATAACATCATATATAAAATAATATTTTAGAAAAATTTTGCACATTCACAGAAAAAGAGGAAGGAAAGGAGAGAGTTTAGGATGGAAGGAAGAAAGGAGGGAGGGAAGGATGGAGGGAGGAAGGGAGGGAAGGAGAGAGAGAGGGAGGGAGAGAGGGAAAAAGGAAAAAAAAACAAAAAGCAATTTATAGCATCAGAAATGTTATGTTTTTCATTCTTCTTATAGGTGATTATTCATGATCTAAAAATGATCTTCAAAAGACTTGTTTGTAATTACATCCATCACTTGCAAGCGGGAAGCCCTATTTCCAAGAAGAATCATTTAACCCATACTAAATTTATCTGCCTTCTTTTTCCCCACATGGTTTCTATCTAAAGAACTTTAAAACATTTCAAAGGCATTGATGAAGCTTGTTTCAGGCTCAGACTTCACCAAACACTACCCTGTTGTTCAATACAAAGTAATCGAGATAGTTCCCTGTAATATGAGAGCCTTCGTGTGGTCTCTAACACAAGGTTGCTCCCGTGGAATAATTTGGATAAACACTCATTTATATTCAGGCATATACATCACTTTATCTCATTTAAACTTTACAAGCACCATTTGAGGAACTATTATTGTCTTTATTCTATTGATAGGCTGCTCAAAGACTCAGGGGATACATGCAAGTGAGACCACACAGGACACAATAGAGCCAGTTTTGGAAGTTAGAGTGTTCCAACACCTCTCCAAACATAGAGGATGGGTGATAAATGAGAGAGTTAAATATCCACGTACAGTAAAAGATTTAATTAGAAAAGTATTTAAAATAACATCATATATAAAATAATATTTTAGAAAAATTTTGCACATTCACAGAAAAAGAGGAAGGAAAGGAGAGAGTTTAGGATGGAAGGAAGAAAGGAGGGAGGGAAGGATGCTGAGCAATCAGGTACTAACTAACTTTTCTGTTAGTCCTATGCACATTTACCTCACATGAGGAAGAAAATAGCTTGCTAGTAAAGTTGGTAAGTTGCCTTTAAAATGAGTCAGGTTATTCAACAGACTCACTCAATCTAATTTCACTGAGCACCTACTATGGCCCAAGGGTTCTGCTTCATTTTATTATGACAATGAACCACACTGCTGCATTTATCATTACAGTTTCCAGTGTCACATCGGCATGGCCACCCACGAAGAACAAGCTTGGAATACCAGAGAATCTGGAAACCTGAGCCTTAGAAAGGAGATGGAGGGAGACTGTGGAGAGTGGCACCTTCCTCCCTTGACCTCCTGTAGAAAAGGCAGGAACTGGTAGGCACATTAGCCTGCTAATTGAATTTAACTCTAGGAAACAGAATGTTGGTTCAAATTTTTTTTAATCAAAATTCACATACATTTAAAAAATATTAATTGCCCTAGAGCATGAGTGACCCTAAAACTACACTATACTGCTGAAAAGATGGCAGTGGAGTAGGCAGATGCACAGATTCCCAGCTCTCACCACAAACTGGAATACAAATCAATTTAGGAAAAATCAGCATGAAAAACCAACTCTGAACTACAAGAACAGCTCTCAAAAACCAAGGAGTGAAGAAGATGCCACAACAAACCTGGTAAGGAGCACCTGAATCTCCCCTGCTTACAGGAACAGAGAAGGGATGTGAGGCTGAGAGTCCAGAAGGGATCTCACTCCAGGGAAAAGAGCAGAAACTACTGCTCACAGCCGCTTGCCTGGCGACCAGGGAGCAAGGTGTGTTGAAAAGACCAGCTTATCTCCCAAGTGGAAAGGAAAGAGAGAAGGACAGACTGTGAGGGGCTAAGGAATGAAGGAGACAACATAAACAAGCTGACTCATCCATGCTGGAGGAAGCCATAGCTGGGGGAGGGACTGAACCTTTCACAAAACAGAGCTGAATTGCTTCCAGATCAGAGATCTCTGGACATCTCTCCAGCTCCAATCAGCGCAACAAGACACAGCTGAAAACAAGAAGTGGGGAGGTGGGGAAGTAACTCAGGTCTCCATGGAGATCTGAGATACACCTCCCCCTACTGAAGCTGAGAAAACACCCTGCCCCCAGAGAGACTAGTTGGTTAAAGAGGCCTTCAGAGTCTCAGGTTACACCCATCGCATTCCTGGATACAGTTTCAAGGAAGCCCCCTGCTGAAATCAGTAAACAAGACTATCACCAGTTAAGAAAACAAACAAATCAAGACATAAAAGCTGCCCAAATCTGAAAGTGGATTACAGATAACAGCTGACACCAACCAAAGAAGACCTAAAAATAACACAACTGAAAACTGGAGGCAGACAACACCAAGCCTAGACTCAACCAACTCTACAAATAAAACACCCAAAACAGACAATGAGAAGACAAAGAAGTGCAATCCAAATGAAACCACAAGAGACACCTTCAGGAGATGAACTGAGTGATATGGAAATAATCAAACTTCCAGATGCGGAGTTCAAAATAATGATTGTAAGGATGCTAGGGATCTTAGAACAAGAATGGATGGTCATTATGAACACCTAGATAAAGAAATAGCAAGTATAAAAAAGAATCAGTTGGAAATGACAAATACGATATCAGAAATAAAGACCACAATGGAAGGAATTAAAAACAGGATAGATAGAGCTGAGGATCAAATCAGTGAGTTGGAAGACAACTGGATTGAAGGCATGAAAGCAGAGAAGAAAAGAGAAAAGAGACTCAAAAAGTCAGAGGAAACTCTTAGAGAGCTCTGTGACAACATGAAGAGAAATAACATCCGCATCATAGGGGTTCCTGAAGAAGAAGAAAAAGAATAAGGGATGGAGACTTTGTTCAATCATATCATAGCTGAAAACTTCCCTAAATTAATGCAAGAGAAACTCTCACAAGTCCAAGAAGCACAGAGGACTTCATTAAAGAGAAACCCAAAGAAACCTACACCAAGACACTTCATAATTAAAATACCAAAGCTAAGTGATAAAGAGAAAATATTAAAAGCTGCAAGAGAAAAAAAAGTTATCACCTACAAAGGAGCCCCCATAAGGATGACATCTGACTTCTCAACAAAAACACTTGAGGCCAGAAGGGAATGGCAAGAAATATTCAAAGTAATGCAGAACAAGAACCTACAACCAAGACTACTTTATCCAGCAAGGCTATCATTTAAAATCGAAGGAGACATAAAAAGCTTCCCAGACAAAAAACAACTCAAGGAATTCATTACAACCAAACCAATGCTGCAGGAAATGTTAAGGGGCCTGTTGTAAACAGATCAAAGTGGGAAAAAAATATAGCAAAAGAGGAATACACCTTTAAAGAATAAAATGGCAATAAACAACTACATATCAATAATAACCTTAAATGTAAATGGATTAAATGATCCAATCAAAAGACACAGGGTAGCTGCGTGGATAAGAAAACAGGACCCATACATATGCTGTCTACAAGAGACACACCTTAGAACAAAAGATACACCTAGATTGAAGGTAAAAGGATGGAAAAAAAACATTTCATGCAAATAGAAATGAAAAAAAGCTGGGGTAGCAATACTTATATCAGACAAAATGGACTTTAAAACAAAGGATATAGTAAGAGATAAAGAAGGCCACTACATAATGATAAAGGGAGTAATCCAACAGGAAGATAGAACTATTATAAATACCTATGCACCTAATATAGGAGCACCCAAATATATAAAGCAGACTTTGATGGATTTAAAGGGCAAGATCAACAGCAATACTATAATAGTAGGGGATTTCAATACCCCACTTAACATCACTAGATACATCCTCAAGAAAGAAAATTAACAAAGAAACAGTAGACATATTGGAAACACTAGATGAACTCGATTTAATAAATATCTTCAGAACCTTTCACCCTAAAGCAGCAGAATATACATTCTTTTCAAGTGCTCATAGTACATTCTCTAGGATAGACCACATGTTAGGGCACAAAAGTGCTCTCAACAAATTTAAGAAGACTGAAATCATATCAAGCACTTTCTCCGATCACAAGGGCATGAAACAAGAAATGGACCACAACAGAAAAGCTCAAAAATTCTTAAACACATGGAAACTAAATAGCAGGTTGTTAAATAATGAATGGATTAAGAATGAGATCAAAAAAGAAATAAAAATATTCCTAGAAATGAATGACAATGAGCATACAAGAACTCAAAATTTATGGGACACAGCAAAAGCAGTACTGAGAGGGAAGTTCATAGCACTACAAGCACACTTTCAGAAGCTAGAAAAACCTCAAATAAACAACTTAACCCTACATCTAAAAGAATTAGAAAAAGAACAGCAAGTAAAGCCCAAATGTAGTAGAAGGAAGAAAATAATAAAGGTCAGAGCAGAAATAAATGACATAGAGGCTAAAGAAACAATACAGAGGATCAATGAAACTAGGAGCTGGCTCTTTGAAAAGGTAAACAAGATTGATGAACCATTAACTAGACTCATGAAGAAAAAAGAGAGAGGACTCAAATAAATAAAATCAGAAATGAGAGAGGAGAAATAACAACTGACACAACAGAAATACAAAATATTGTAAGAAAATACTATGAAGAACTGTATGTCAAAAAACTAGACAACCTAGATGAAACAGAGAAATTCCTTGAAACATACAATCTTCCAAAAATCAATCTGGAAGAATCAGAAAACCTAAACAGACCAATTACACCAAATGAGATCGAAACAGTTATCAAAAAACTCCCAACAAAGAAAAGTCTGTGGCCCGATGGCTTCACAATGGAATTCTACCAAATATTCAAAGAAGAACTAACTCCTATCCTTCTCAAACTATTTCAAAAAATTCAAGAGGAAGGAAGACTTCCAAACTTTTATTATGAAGCGAGGATAATTCTGATTCCAAAACCAGGCAAAGACAACACAAAGAAAGAAAATTATAGGCCAATAACTCTGAAGAATATAGATGCTAAAATCCTCAACAAAATATTAGTAAACTGGATCCAACAATATATGGGAAAAATCATACAACATGATCAAGTGGGATTTATTCTGGGGAGGCAAGGCTGGTACAATATTCATAAATCAATCAATGTGATTCATCACATAAACAAAAAGAAGGAGAAAAACCATATGATAATTTCAATAGATGCAGAAAAAGCATTTGATAAAATCCAGCACCCGTTCATGATCAAAACTCTCAGCAAAGTGGGAATACAGGGAATATACCTCAACATGATAAAAGCCATCTATGAGAAACCAACAGCCAACATCATACTCAATTGGCAAAAATTAAAAGCAAGATCCCTTAAGATCAGGAACAAGGCAGGGGTGCCCCCTTTCACCACTCTTATTTAACATGGTCCTGGAAGTCCTAGCCACAGCAATCAGACAAGAAGAAGAAATAAAAGGCATTCAAGTTGGAAAAGAAGAAGTAAAACTATCATTATTTGCAGATGATATGATATTGTATATAGAAAACCCTAAAGTCTCAGTCAAAAAGCTACTGGACCTGATAAACGAATTCAGCAAAGTGGCGGGATATAAAATCAATACTCAGAAATCAGAGGCATTTTTATACACCAAAAATGAACAGTCAGAAAGAGAAATTAAGGAAACAGTTCCCTTTACAATTACAACCAAAAAAATAAAGTACCTAGGAGTAAACTTAACCAAGGAGACTAAAGACTTGTACTCGAAAAATTACAAAGCATTGATAAAAGAAATCAGGAAAGATACAAACAAGTGGAAGCATATACCATGCTCATGGTTAGGAAGAATAAACATCATTAAAATGTCTATATTACCCAAAGCAATCTATAAATTCAATGCAATACCAATTAAAGTACCAATGACATACTTCAAAGATATAGACCACATATTCCAAAAATTTATATGGAACCAAAAAAGAACACAAATAGCCTCAGCAATCTTAAAAAAGATGAATAAAGGGGGAGGTATCACACTTCCTGATATCAAGTTATACTACAAGGCCATTGTACTCAAAACAGCCTGGTACTGGCATAAGAACAGGCATATAGATCAATGGAACAGAATAGAGAACCCAGAAATAAACCCACAGCTCTATGGACAACTGATATTTGACAAAGGAGGTACGGACATTCAATGGAGTAAAGACAGCCTCTTTAACAAAAGGTGTTGGGAAAATTGGACAGCTACCTGCAAAAAAATGAAACTAGATCACCAGCTTACACCACTCACAAAAATAAACTCAAAATGGATAAAAGACTTAAATGTAGGCCGTGAAACCATAAGTATCTTAGAAGAAAACATAGGCAGTAAGCTCACCGACATCTCTCAGAGCAATATATTTGCTGATTTATCTCCACGGGGAAGTGAAATAAAAGACAGGATAAACAAATAGCACTATATCAAACTAAAAAGTTTTTGCACAGCTAAAGTCAGCAAGAACAGAATAAAAAGATAAACTACACAATGGGAGAACATATTTGACAATACGTCTGATAAGGGATTAATAACCAAAATTTATAAAGAACTTGTACATCTCAACACCAGGAAGACAAACAATCCCATCCAAAAATGAGCAAAAGAGATGAATAGACACTTCTCCAAAGAGAACATACAGATGGCCAATAGGCATATGAAAAAATGCTCAACGTCACTAATCATTAGAGAAATGCAAATTAAAACCACAATGAGATATCACCTCACACCCATTAGAATGGCGCTCATCAACAAAACAACACAGAATAAGTGCTGGCGAGGATGTGGAGAAAAGGGAACCCTCCTGCACTGCTGGTGGGAATGCAGACTGGTGCAGCCACTGTGGAAAACAGTATGGAGATTCCTCAAAAAACTGAAAATCAAACTGCCTTTTGACCCAGCTATCCCACTTTGAGGAATATACCCCAAGAACACCATAGAATGGCTCCAAAAGGAGAAATGCACCCCCATGTTTGTGGCAGCTTTGTTCACAATAGCGAAGACCTGGAAACAGCCCAAGTGTCCGTCAGAGGACGAGTGGATTAAAAAGCTTTGGTACATATGTACTATGGAATACTACTCAGCCATAAGAAATGATGACACCAGATCATTTACAATAACATGGATGGACCTTGATAACATTATATGGAGTGAAATAAGTAAATCAGAAAAAAAACTAAGAACTATATGAATCCATACATAGAAGGGACATAAAAACGAGACTCAGAGACATTAACAAGAATGTGATGGCAACAGGGGTGGGGGGTGGGGGGAGTGGGGATGAGGCGAAGAAGGAGAGAGGGGTTGGGGGAGGGGAGGGGCACAAAGAAAACCAGATAGAAGGTGACAGAAGGCAATTTAACTTTGGGGGAGGGGTATACAGCCCAATCAAATGTGAAAATAATCTAGAGATGTTTTCTCTCAACATATGTACCCTGGTTTATCAATGTCACTGCATTAAATTTAATAAATAAATTTTTAAAAAACTACACTATGAAAGATGGAAGACCCCTATATGCCGCCAATGTGCGAATGAGAAAAAGACCAATCAGCCGAATAAACAGAATCAGGCTTTATTGGGAGCTCCGGGCGAGTTCACTGACCCTAGGACGCAGGCCAGTGAAGGCGCGCCCGGGTTAGGACTTTTGGGTTTTTTATATTTGCAGGAGGGGGTTGGTAACGGCCAGCGGGATGGGGGTTTGGTGAAGCGTGCAGTTCCGGGAACAACCTCAGGGATGATTCCGAGGACTTGGGCGTGTGCGGTTTCGGTGAGATTAGCACCTGCCGGAAAATTCAGGGCAAAGGAGGGTTTCACAACCCAACCCCAAGGCAACTATTGGACATACTATACTATATTTACTCTGTATTTACTATACTATATTGACTACAGGCAAATGAGCTCCCAGTCAAGGTGATAGGGTCTCTGGAAGAATCCATAAACTGTCTCTTTCTCTCTCTTTGTGTGTCTGTCTCTCTTTCCATACCTCGTGTTTTTGATTCCTAGGTGTGGAACTCAAGAAGGAAAAGGAAGTAGGGGAGCCAATAGAAGGAAAAGAAGGAAGAACGGATGTACCTGAGAAGAGTTTTAATAGCAATAAAAATAGCTAGTATTAATTGAGCATTTACTATAGGCCAATCACTGAGCTAGCGGTTTACAAAAGTTATCTCAGGAAATCCTCACAAAAAGTCTGAATGGTGGGCATTATCCTCACACTTCCTCTGAGCAAGAAGCTGAGGTCCGAGGTCACTCAGCTAGAAAGTGGCAGAGTCACTAAGCTCAAAGCCTAGGCCTTTAATCCCCAGGTACACTGACTCCTGTGGCCGCTCTGGATGTTGGCCCTCAGCTGAGCTATGACCAAATGACATAGCCCACATTCATTAGCCAATCTAAAATCTAGGCCAGGTGCTGGGGAAGTCTCTGTGGTTTGAGACTAAGAGAAAGAACAGCAGCATCCCAGATTAAAGGCCTCCAGCTCAGATCC
Organism: Saccopteryx bilineata; assembly: GCF_036850765.1. Taxonomy (NCBI): domain Eukaryota; kingdom Metazoa; phylum Chordata; class Mammalia; order Chiroptera; family Emballonuridae; genus Saccopteryx; species Saccopteryx bilineata. The sequence goes on from NC_089492.1 coordinate 167,521,876, forward strand.
AACAGCTTCCCTGCCCCACTTGTGTCAGGTACACTCCAGACAGGTGCCGAGCCTGGCAGCCTCCTCATGGAATCTTGAAATCTCTGGAAGGTCCAAAGGGAGAAGGAGTTATCGACCAGGTGATGGTTCAAAGGCCTGGCCCTAGATGTAAATGGGTTTTAAATTACTCTCGAAAGATCAGAAACCAAAGAGACAGGGTCCCCTCATTCTCCAAGTCTCAGAGGCCCCCAAACATCCCCAGGAAAGCAAAAAGGAGCCACTGAAGCATCTGGTTTTCATTGCACCAGAAGTATCCCATCACAGCCCAGACACTGTGCTCTCTAAGCTCTGCAGGCAGAATGTGGAGTGCCTTGTGGGGAGCCTGCTCCCTGCACTCGGGGTCCGGCAGCCAAGAACACTACCATAGCTGCGCTTTGCTGCCTGATTCCATCTGGAATACATGGACTTTGTCCCTTTGATCTTTCCTATGGCTGCTCGGAGGGACCGGAGTGCCAGACCTCATTCTCTACCAATACAGCCTCTCCAAGTTCTTGGGCACAATTCTGTAACTCTGCTTTCCCTCCTCTTTCCCTGTCCCCTCACCCTACTTTGAGAGCATGCCTTAATATGCAGCCTCGCCATCTATGACCTTCTTTGGTCATATGGGGATGAAGGAAACTTGCTCCTCTTCTTTTTAAGACACCTCCACAGTGTTCGCCACACCTCAGATACAAGGACCAGACATCTAGATGCTTGAAACAATCATTTAGTTAATTGGCTGATGGCTTTTGGTTTGTTTCTTTCTTTTCATCCAGATGTTGGTGTCGTGCAGACCCCATCTGGAATGTTGTATTTTCTATTATGATTTGGAATAATAGAAACACAACAACTAAACAAAAGTGAGATGCTGCTTGTTCTTTGCCAGCAAGGCACTTTCTGGCACCCTGCCTGAGAATAAGACCTTAACCTGCTCAAAGAAACAGAGCTGTGGACATGCCACTCTCTTTTCCAAAAAGGCACTTCTGCAGAAAAAGGGGTGAGAGCAAGATCTCTCATGCCTGCTTATAGTGGGCTGACTGGTGGCCCTGGCGACACCAGGTCCCAAGCTTTGGAACCTATCATGTTACCTTATTTGGGAAAAGTATCTACAGATACGATGAAGTGAAGGATCTTGAGAGATGAAAAAACAATCCCGGGTCATCCATCTGAGCCCTGAGCACCATCACAGGCATCCTTACAAAAAAAAACAAAAACAACAACAACAAAAAAAACAAAGGGAGCATTGACACAAATGAAAGAGGAAAAGGCCAAGGGAAGATGGAGGCAGAGATTGGAATCATGCAGACACAAATTAGGGAATGCTGGAAGCCACCAGAAGCTGGAAGAAGCAAGGAGGGAGTCTCTGGAGGGACTGTGGCCCTGCTGGCATCATGACCTTGAACTATGGCTTCCGGAACTATAAGAGAATAAATTTCTGTTGTTTTCATCCAAGTTTGTGGTGAGCTGTTACAGCAATCTCAGGATATTAATTCAGTGCTTCTTTCTAAGAGCCACTGAAGAAAAGCCCAGAGGTGGAGGTTAATGAGGAACAAGCAGAACTAATAGACTATAAGATCTACATGTGAAGCCTGACTTGTGGTGGCGCAGTGGATAAAGTGTCAACCTGGAAATGCTGAGGTTGCCGGTTCAAAACCCTGGGCTTGCCTGGTCAAGGCACATATGGGAGTTGATGCTTTCTGCTCCTCCCCCCTTCTCTCTCTCTCTCTCCCCTCTCTATAATGAATAAATAAATAAGTAATAAAAAAAAAAAGATCTACATGTGAGAAGGTTCACTGCTGACTGATGTTTGCATCTGTCTGGGGTCCATTCAGATTAAAAACCCACTGCAGAGCAGAAGGAGAATAATACCTTTACCAGTGACATCAGGAGTCCAGGTGAGGTTCAAGGTCCTGCCAGTAGGTCCTCCAGATCTGCATTGGCCCAGCCAGCCCTCCACCACGTGAATGTGTAAGGGAGGTGAGAGCACAAGGGAAAACATCAAAAGTAAAACCAATGTTCCTCTTATTTAACCGTCTGACTGGCTTGGGGCCTGAGACTCTCCTGTAGAGTATCTTAGCAAGCTGGGCTGACACATGTGTCCCAGTCTAAGGGCTGGAGGGTCTCACCACCTTCTGGCCAGTTGTAGAAGACCAAGGAGAAGAGTTCCCACACACTGCCCATTGTCCTTCAAATTCTACCCACTAGGAAATGTGGCTCTCTGTCCCGGATTGTGACTAATCTAATTAACAACTCACCCTCCTCGCTGGACACAAGAAAGGAAGTGGGAAAAGGGCAAAGCTTATCCCTGTCCTATAAATAAAAACTTGGGAACCACAATCTCCCCAAGACTATAGATCGAAGTCTCTATTTGGGGGCATGAATGATGAGAGTGAATCACACCTTCTGCCCATGTCAGTGTCCTTCTCTCATTTCCACCAAGCGGGAGAGACACTGAGTCAGCTTTCCCTAGGTGCCTACCTGATGCCATGCACTGTCCTAGGCACTGGGGATAGAGCAGCAACAGGACAGACACAGTCCCTGCCTCCAAGAAGGACCACAAGTTCCCTCCTAGGCTCCACTAAGCCTTTACCATTCTGAAACACAGTTCAACGAAGTCCACTCCAAACTTAGTTCCTCCCAGCACCCAGGACCCTATAGTCACACTTCCCACCAAGTGCCATGCGGGTCTGAAAACCTGAGGACTCAATTCATGAAAACACCATGTCGTCAGAATATAAGATCAGATAAAATAAACCTTAAAGAGCATAAAACACTGGGAGAAAATACAAGGCATTTTTAATTGTAGTCTGTAACCAGTGAGGTCAGAGGATCAGAAAATTGTGCTGCTGAGGTCAAACTTTGTAGTCTCATTAACTGCATTTATTCTCATGTCACATTCTGAACTTAAACACCAAACAGCTAATTAAGACGAATAGAAATCAGCTGACTCCCACTCAGCCTTTTTGGGGCTCAGCCAATAGCACTAGCTTCTTTTACAGAGGATGGTATGTTGTTTTTCAAACATGAAGAAAGAACAGAAAGGGGACAGTTCACAAGTCCTACCTAGTTCATAAATAAGCAAGTCATCTATCTAGGAGTGAAGGAGAAGAAGGAAGAGGAGAAGGTAGAGCAAAAGAAGAAGGAGGAAGAGGAAAGCAGAAGAAGGGAAGAGGAAGGAGGGGGAGGAGGAGATAATGGCAACTACACTGCTCACAAAAACTAGGGGATCAGGGATGTGCAGACACTCCAGTACTTTCAGCCTTTTGTACAGTGCAATGTCACCAATGCAATAAAAGTTGGTTTTGCATCTCATTTGCATAACTGAACAATTTTCTTTCACTTGTTTTTGCTTTTCTGATGTTTTTGCTTAATAAAAAAATCAAATGTTTCTTTTTTTATCACTTTATATTCATTTTGAAATATCCTCTAATTTTTGTGAGCAGTATATTTCTAAATATGCAAATGTTTATTATGATGTGGAGACAGAAGCTCTGAGCAGCCATGAAAGAAGACTCTGTTCTTTATATGATAACCATTTCCATGCACAAACACTAAAACTAATCAAAACCAAAACAATTGTTCCAAAATGATGAAATTTGGGGAGTACGTCATTTGTTTAATGCCAGTAAAAACAAATCAGTTTTGACTAATTCCATGGGAAATGGCACAAAGCTAACCTGTCCAAGATCTGTGGTTACCTGGGTGGCACACTTCCAGTATTAAACATCTTTGTTTTCCTATTCCCTTAGTCCCAGCTCACCATCGTCACTTGAGAAACTTTCCACTTGACCACAACACATTAGGAAGAACAACCATTGTTTAGGTCAAAATGAGTGGAAAGTGCACCACGGTTGAAGAAGCAATAGTAGAGTGAAACAGAAAGAAGAAAGAGAGGAAGTGACAGAGATAAAAACAGCATGGGAACACGTAATTTGAAGAAGAAGAAAGTGGGAACCGGCCACTTTAGAGGTTGGTTGAACTGAATGAACTGGAGACATAGGTCAGCAATGCATTCTCATTACCCTTCTACTGGGTTCATTATGTCCTCACAGAACAGCCAGCCCAAGAGTTTACTTTGGTATTCACAATAATTCATTCACTCATTCATTCAACAATTACTTGCAGAATGTGTGGGGCCCTGGGCTGAGTTCTAAGGAGGCAGAAAGATGAGCACAAACCTGAGAGTGGGGCCCTGGTTGGTGGCTCAGTGGATAGAGCATCATCAGCCTAATATATGGATGTCCTGGGTTTGATTCCTGGTCACGGCACACAAGAGAAGCCACCATCTGCTTCTCCTGCCTTCCTGTTCCCCTTCTCTCTCTCTCCCTTCCCACAGCCAGTACCTTGATTGGTTTGAGCGTGGCCCAGGGTGCTAAGGATAGCCCTGTTAGAGCATGTCAGCCTCAGGCCATAAAAATAGCTCTGTACTCGAGCATCAGCCCCAGACAGAGGTTGCCAGGTGAGCCTGGTTGGGGTGCATGCAGAAGTCTGTATCACTATCTCCCCAACTCTCACTTAAAAAACAAAAATCTGAGGGTAGAACCTTGTGGAGACCTGACACATAAAATAAATGTCTGTACTACTAGTGTGACCTTTCCATGGGAAGAGCAGAGCTGGCAGAGAATACTGTCAAAAATAAAATTTTTTGCCTGATGAGGCAGTAGTACAGAGCATTGGACTAGGACACAGAGGATCCAGGTTTGAAACCCCGAGGTCTTCAATTTGAGTGCGGGCTCATCCAGCTTGAGCGAGGGGTCACTGGCTTGAGAATGGGATCATAGAAATCACCCCATGATTGCTGACTTGAGCCCAAAGGTCATTGGCTTGAAGCTCAAGGTCACTGCCTTGAGTCCAAGGTCACTGATTTGAGCATGAGGTCACTTGCTCTGCTGTACCGCCCCCCCTGCCCCAGTCAAGGCACATATGGGAAAGCAATCAATGAACAACTAAGGAGCTGCAGCGAAGAATTGATGCTTCTCATCTCTCTCCCTTCTTGTCTCTCTGTCCTTATCTGTTCCTCTCTCTGTCTCTGTCATGAATAAATAAATAAATAAACTTTTTCTTTTATAATATTTTTCATTTACAACAAAATTGTGAAAAAGCACAAAGTTCCCATACACTTCACACCCAAGTTCCTCGTTTTTAACATCTTACATTAGCATGTTAATTGATCACAATTAAAGAATCAATATTGATTAGTTACTATTACCTGAAGTCCATACTTCATTCAGATTTCCTTGTTTTTACCTAATGTCTTTTCTCCTTCCCAGGGTCGGTCCCATCTAGGATATCACATTGCATTTAATCATAGTCTTCACAAGCTCCTCTTAACTGCGACAGGTGATAGCATACATTTTTTAATCAATTTTTTTCTTATACTGTCTCTCCAGACAGGCTTGGGGACTGGTCATTTCTCTATCCCTAGGTGAAATCTTGAGCTGGTCCCAAAACATTTTCAGTTTCTCTCAGATAATGTATCCTAAATACAAAATAGTTATGTCTAGTAAAGTGTAATAATTGCTCAAAATTTGAGGGCAGGTATCAGCAGAGGAATAAATGGAGAAATGAGCACAGAAGCTGAGGACCCAGGCAAGCAGAGCGTGATGGAGGCCAGGAGGTAGAGAGTCTAAAGAAAGAAAAGGCACCAAACAAACCAATTAAAAAATGCACAAAAGAACAGAATAGACACTTCTCCAAAGAGGACATACAGATGGCCAATAGGCATTTAAAAAAATGTTCAACATCACTAATCATCAAAGAAATGCAAATTAAAACCACAATGAGACATCACCTCACACCAGTCAGAGTGGCGCTCATTAACAAATCAATACACAATTAGTGCTGGTGAGGATGTGGAGAAAAGGGAACCTCCTGCACTGCTAGTGGGAATGCAGACTGGTGCAACCACTGTGGAAAACAGTATGGAGATTCCTCAAAAAATTAAAAATGGAACTACCATTTGACCCAGATATCCCACTTTTAGGAATACACCCCAAGAACATCATAGCACTAATTCAAAAGGAGAAATGCACCCCCCATGTTTATGGCAGCATTGTTCACAATAGCGAAGATCTGGAAACAGCCCCAGTGTCCGTCAGTGGACGAGTGGATTAAAAAGCTGTGGTACATATATACAATGGAATAGTATGTGGCTATGTAAAAGAAAGAAATCTTACTTTTGTGACAGCATGGATGAACCTGGAGATTCTTATGCTAAGTGAAATAAGCCAGGCAGAGAAAGACAAATATCATATGATCTCACATATATGTGGAATCTAATGAACAAAGTGAACTGAGGAATGGAATAGAGGCAGAGGTGGGGTCACGGGGATCAGAGGGACAACTGTCACAGGGAAGGGGAATGAGGGGATGGGATCAGAGAAGGTGAAGGGATTAGTAAAATTATATATACATAACACATAGATACAGATAAGAGGACAGCAAATCCCAGAGGGAAGGGGGTAGAGTGTTAGGGGGAGGTAGGCAATGGGGGTAATATTGGGCACACAGGGGTGAGGGTGAGGGTGTTATATTGAGTGGGACACTTGAATCCATGTTAACACAACAAATTAAAATTAATAAAAATTAAAAAAGAAAGAAGGGGTGGCAGATGTTGAGGAAAAGCTCTGGTAGAGGAGGACAAACAGTCTTCAAGAAAACAATTGTATATGTGTCAAGAAAGGAAGCCACAAAGGAATAGGTTAAGAGGTAAATATGTGGCCAGTGAAGTAAATGAGGACCACCAATGTGGACTCCTGTCCAGAGAAGCTGAGTGGTAAATGTAAGGAGAAAAATAGGTTGACACCTTGACTGAGTAGCAGCAGGTATAAGCTTTAGGGTTGAGGGAGATGGTAGTCAGCGGCTAAAAGGTTCCCAAATAAGCCCCATTCTGATCTCCACAGCCTGGCTTAACCCCTAGCCCTTGCATATGGGCTGGACTAGTGGTTCACTTCTGTCCAACAGAATGCAGCAAAGGTGATGGGACATCATGCTATAAAAGACCATTTTTTTTCTTACACTCTGTCTTCTCTGGCTTTCCTCCATTTGCTCACACTGATGAAGCAAGCTGCCATGTTATGAGCTGCCTCACAGACAGGCCCATGTGGCAAGGAACTGGGGGTGCCCTCAGTCAACAGCTAGCAGGTAACAAGGCACTCAGCCCCCAAGAAGCTGAGTGCTGCTATCCATCATGTGAATGCACTTGGAGGCAAGTCCCTCCCTGACTGAGCCTTGATGAGGAGAGCTGCTCCCACCAACACCCTGCAGCCTGTGAGAGACCTTGATGCAGAGGGCTCTACTAAGCCACATCCTGGTTCCTGACCTACGGACACCTGTGAGAAAAAAATGCTGTTTTAGCCACTAAACTGCGGGATAATTTGTTACACAGCTATGGGTAGCTAACACAGGGTGGTCAGTTTTGATAAGGGAGGCTGGCACGTGATTCTAGTTTCAAAATTTACAGTTCTTAAAAATTACCTTGGGCCCTGGCTGGTTGGCTCAGCGGTAGAGCGTCAACCTGCCGTGCGGGGGACCCAGGTTGGATTCCCGGCCAGGGCACATAGGAGAAGCGCCCATTTGCTTCTCCACCCCCCACCCCCTCCTTCCTCTCTGTCTCTCTCTTCCCCTCCCGCAGCCAAGGCTCCATTGGAGCAAAGATTGCCCCGGCGCTGGGGATGGCTCCTTGGCCTCTGCCCCCGGTGCTGGAGTGGCTCTGGTCGCAGCAGAGCGACGGGCAGAGCATCGCCCCCTGGTTGGCGGAGCGTCGCCCCTGGTGGGCATGCCGGGTGGGTCCCGGTTGGGCACATGTGGGGTCTGTCTGACTGTCTCTCCCCATTTCCAGCTTCAGAAAGAAGAGGAAAAAAAAATTACCTTGGAGTCTATCAAAATGCAGATTGTGGACATAACACCCTAGGGTTTTTATTTAGGCATTGAAAGTACAGAACTGACTGGAGAGCACTCTTTGGGAAAGGGCCAAGGAAATTGAATTTGTGAAATCCCGTGGATGGTTCTGGTGCAGGTAGGGCAGAAAAGGCTCCAGTGGAAAGGAAAACCAAGGCATGCAGCTCAGACATGTGGGTCTTGATATGCTGAACAGGCAGACAGACAAGAGTCCAAGGACCATGGGGACGCTGGCCTGGAAGATCTGACTTTGTTCTCTGAAATATCAGGGAAGAACAAAGGTAAGGGGAAGGCTACATAGAAATTTTGAGACAGAAAGAAGGAAAAGCCTCGATATGGAACCATCTACAAAGCCTGAGGAAATGTAAATATTGGTCAAAGTTTAAAGAGCAAAGAAAGGCTTTCAAAAAGAAATAGATTCCTTGAGCAAACTTTGGTGAGTCAGTAGGAATTTCTTAAATAATTGTAACAGTGGAGAGGGCCAGAAGGTGACTAATGATCACCATGTGGAGGGAAGTGGAGGTGCCTGCTCCCCGCATGCTCCTCATTCTGAGCTACTGGGAGTGGGAGAAGGAAGGTCTTGAGGAAAGTTCCAGGACCAGCATCCAGGGAAATGACAAGTGTCTGTTGTGATAAGGAGGCAGGAAGAAGTCGTTAGGGCAAGATGAAGAGGAGTCTGTTCTCACCAGAGCAGGGCCCCACAGGCCCAGTGGGAGAGTCCCCAGGTGGGGGGTGCGGCTGACTGGACAGAGAGAGAGGAAGGCAGGACTGGGTCATAGGAAGGTAGGAGTCAGTGTCCGGGGAGGCTGAAGGTTGGAGATGGGTTAGACATTCCTGACAATAATGGAAAGACAGAGCAGATACCTGTCAAGTTCACTGAGTTAACTAACCCCCAAACTCTAAATGAATATTAATCCGTCATCAACATCTACAGCTCTTCTGCAAGCAGGTCCAAGGCCAGGACTGCCTCTGACAGCGGCCTGGACTCAGGAGCGGGTCTCAGGAAAGCAGCGGGACATGTCCACAATCAAAATGTTTAAAGTTCCATATTTATCCTTTGAAAGTTCTCCATTCGTCTCATATAGAAATTTGCCCATGGCTAACTTAGCAAGAGTTCGGAGACCTGGGTCCTCATCTCAACTCCACCCCAACAAGCAATGTGACCTTAAAAAGCCATTGACCTCCCTGACACCATCTATACAGGAGAAGACTGCACCAGATGTTCCCTCAAATCACTTTCCAGCTCAATATCTAAGGGCCTGAAAACATGCAACCCTAAACCAGGTCTAGCGATCATGTCATTTAGTTCCTGGAATCCAGCTTTAAAAAAAGGAAAAAAACTCCAGCTCTTATCAGCTAACTTCTGGAGACTTCCTACCCATTGATAAGATTTCCTATGGGAAATGTTTTGAAATAATGAACATTCCATGAAATGAAATTCTGGGGATTAATCTGCAATAGGGCTGAAACTTTTTTTGGTGATTTTTCCCAAATGTATGAGAAATCTTTATCCAGTTGGATGTGGGGTAGATTCTTTTTTGAAGCATCCTGTTTGCATTCTCAAGACAGCAAGAAGCACTTAGGCCCAGATAGCTTACTCATAACGTGGCAGGGGAAGATGCGCTGACAGCGACCAGTGAATCATGTCTCAGTCATTTCATAGCTGAGGTTCTCAAGTATCTCCAAGTATTGCCACACACACACCCACAGATTGTGAAAGAACTTCAATCACATCAAGTGAAAGCAGGACTTTCTCTTGACCTCCTGTGTCCTTGAGGAATACTCTCTCACTGCCACTTGCTTCTCTGATGGGAACCCCTGAGGTCACTTAGCCCCATCTTACACTTTGGAAAATCAAGATAATCTAATAGATGTCCTAATGCATATCCCCAAACTTTAAGTAAAAGAAATGGGATGAAAAACAGATATGGAAACTTCTTTTATTTCCAAATGCAGGAAATTTGATTACCCTGGCCAGGACTCTATTTACTTTTTCACAATATATTATCACTAAGAATAAAAACACCCTTTAACTTTACTATGCTACACTGTATATTTTAAATATGCTATACTTTATTTTCAGTTGTTCAAAAAATATATATATAGCACTGTGCTAGGTGCTGGGAGGGAAATCAATATCTAAGCTATGAATTGTCTATAATGTGATGAAGTAAATTCCATAAGGGTGATGTATTCAAAGGAGGATGTAATTAACTGCCTAGGGGTAAGGAAGTTAACGAAGGTGAGTCTTAAACAATGGCTAAGAGTTTGAAGATAAGTAAGAGCTATCCAGGTGATGGATGGGGTCTGAAGGCATTCAAAGAAAAGGAACAGGGTTGGGAGCAGGGACAAAAATGTGGGACCACATTGAAGGATATTCCATGGCCATAACTTGAAAGAACCAATATTGTAAAGATTTCAGTTCTCTGTAATCTATAAATTCCACACATTCCAATAAAAATTCCAACAGGCTTTTTTTTTGTATAGAAATTAGTATGCCAATTCTAATATATGTCTGGAAACACAAAGACCAAGGACAGCCAAGACAATCTTGACAACAAGGGAGAAGTCTTCCGGGTAGCAAATTTATTCTAAAACCACAAAAAGGAAGAGAGCAGGTTTTGTGCAGAGATAAACAGACCGATGGAATAAAAGAGCAATTTTAGAAATCCACACATCTAGGGACACTTGATTTGTGACCAAGGTGGTATGGTAAAGAAGTGGGAAAAGTATAATATTTTTAATAAATGGTACTGAGTTGACTGTATATCCATATGAAAAAAAATAAAGTGAACTCCTAAACCACACACAAAAGCAACTCAAAGAAAAATGTAGCTTTAAATGTCAAAGACAGTATAAAGATTCTGAACATTGATATTGAGAATATTTTTATGACTGTGAGGAAGGATTTAGTTCTTAAATAGAAGGTAAAATGCATTAATTGTAAAAAAAAATTGATAAGATGCTGTTGGGCAGATAAAATGTATTATGCTCACTTTGTTAAAGACGGTGCTGCCCACGAGGAGGCCGTCGCCCAGGTGATATTAATGTGTGTCTCTGTGGGCAGGTAGAATCCTTGTAGCCTGGTGCTTGGTTTTGGGATTAAGCCTTTCCCACCCGTATTGATGTGGGGTAGTACAATCCAATCATGCCTCAGAGAAGTGTCTTTGTATTAGAGACTTCCCTATTTTGTATATTGGATTAAAGGTTTGGAATCTACACTATAAAATGGGGGCAGAATGAGAACTTGCCCTCTTGGTTCCTGGGATGATTAGCATGAGAGAGCAGAGAGAGTAGATCCAGCAGTGGAAGGAGGCCACGTGGAGGAGGCCAGGAAAAGCAGCCAAGATGGCGGAGTGCTGAGTGAGATGCCAGTTTGTGTAGAGTTTGTATCTGGGATAAGGAAGGAGATGGAGACCTGAGGAGAATAAGGCTGGTGAGCTAGAAACCTTTGATTCTAGGAAACTCAGATAAGTCAGTAGCTTTGTGAGCACTGAATGTGAGTGGGTTTTGGAGCCCAGTGTGTGTTTTTACTTGCCCGCCGGGTGCAAGCTAGAATTAAAGAAAATGGCCTATCAGTTTTTGGCTCCATTGTTTCTTTACCGACTGTCCGAATCCAATGCGAACCTGCATGAGCCGGGCTGCTCTGATGGTGGCCCTGGACCTGGCTCCTGGTTTTACAGATGCATTAAAAATTAGAACCTCTGTCACCAAAACATAATTAAGGGAGTACAAAGGCAAGTCACAAAATAAAAGGTGGTACTGGCAATTTATGTAACTGATGAAGAGCTGTCACTCATAGAAACTAAAGAATGTCTAATGAATAAGAAAAAAATAAGCATTCCAATAAAATATGTGAAAGAGATTTGAACAGGCACCTTACAAAGGATAATACCCAAATGGTCAGTAACTAGGACAAGTTGTTCAATCCCATTAGTTATCAAAAAAATAGGCCAAAAAAATAAATAAATAAAACCACAGTGCTAGCTAGCTGTACATTTTCACCAGCTTGGCTAAAATGTAAAAGACTAAAAATAATGAGTGTTGAGAAGGATTTGGAACAATAAAATTTCTCATATACCACTGTTGGTTGCAGAAATTGGTACAACCAGTCTGGAAAATAGTTTGACATTAACTATTCTTTAAAATTTACTTTTTTATTTATTTATTTTTTACAGAGACAGAGAGAGAATCAGAGAGACGGATAGATAGGGACAGACAGACTGAAACAGAGAGATATGAGAAGCATCAATCATCAGTTTTTCATTGCGACATGTTAGATCAGAGGTGAAGCCAACCTTTTTATACCTACCACCCACTTTTGTATCTCTGTTAGTAGTAAAATTTTCTAACTGCCCACCAGTTCCTCAGTAATGGTGATTTATAAAGTAGGGAAGTAACTTTACTTTATAAAATTTATAAATAGAGTTACAGCAAGTTAAAGTATATAATAATAATTACTTACCAAGTACTTTATGTCAGACTTTCACTAAGTTTGGCAGAAAAAAATCTTTATAAAACAACTCACTATAGTTAAATCTATCTTTTTATTTATACTTTGGTTGCTCCACTACCGCCCACCATGAAAGCTGGAACGCCCACTAGTGGGCAGTAGGGACCAGATTGACTGCCACTGCCTTAGTTGTTCATTGATTGCTTTCTCATATGTGCCTTGACTGGGGGGCCTTCAGCAGAAAGAATAACCCCTTGCTCAAGCCAGCAACCTTGGGTCCAAGCTGGTGAGCTTTGCTCAAACCAGATGAGCCCGTGCTCAAGCTGGCGACCTCAGAGTCTCGAATCTGGGTCCTCCGCATCCCAGTCTGATGCACCACCGCCTGGTCAGGCTAAAATTTACTTTTCAATTAGAGTTGACATGCAATTAGTATATTAGTTTCTGGTGTACAACATAGTGAATAGACATTTATATAACTTACAAAGTGATCCCCAAATTATCCTAGTACCCATCTTACACTACACGCAGTTACTACAATATTATTGACTGTCTTCCCTAAATAGCACTTTACAATCCCTAGGAGTACTTTACAATCCCCACAACTATTTTTGTAACTGGCAAGTTGCACATCTTAATCTTTCACCTTTTTCACCTATCTCACACAGCCCCTCCCTTCTGGCGAACATCAATTTGTACTCTGTATCTATGAGTTAGCTTTTGTTATGTTTGTTCACTTATTTTGTTTTCCAGATTGCATGTATAAATGAAACTGTATCCTGTAATCCAAGCATATACCCAACAAAAATGCATGCATATGAGCACCAAGAGACATGGTCAAGAATGTTCACAGTAACCTTCTTTGTTGTAGCCAAAACCAAAAACAACCCAAATGTCCACCATGTATAAATAAATTATGGTGTATATATACAATTTAACACTATACAGCAATAAACTTTATAAACTTTAGGTACATTTAACGACAGAAATCAAACAGAAAAGAATAATTATTAAAGAGTTCTAATTAGATAACCTTCAAAAACAGGCAAAACTAAGCTATAGTATTAGAAGTCAAACAATGGTTAACTTTGAAAAACGGGCATGAAAAAGATAGTAACAGCTTCTCTTTCTTGGGTGAGTGGCTTACACAGGTTATTTACTTTACTATAATTTACTGAGTATACATATAATTTCTGCATATGCATTATATTTCTCAATGAAAAAGTTAAAAATAAATTAAATAAAATTGCCTGTCATGTAATAAAGACTCAGAAAATAGTTCCCACTATTATTCTCTCAGTACCTCTCTCACCCCTGAGCACATAAAACAGACTTTCTTCTCCCAAAGGACTCTCCAAAGAAAATCACAAGCTGTCATAGGCAAATAATGACCTTCCTTTCCCTCTCCCCTTGGGAGAAAGGCCATCAGAATACATATTTTATTTAAAAATGTATTGTATAATAAATATGTATTTTCCGATGGCTTTAGGCGCCCCCTGTGTTTTGGTTGTTTGACCCCCGCAGGGGCGCGACCCACAGGTTGAGAACCACTGTTATAGATAATAGGAAGGGCCCTGAAGAAGCCTTTCACCGCTGCCCCAGGACCAGACTAAGGGAGGACTCTAGTGAGCATCCTCATGTGGCCATGCCTTCTGTCCCACAACCTTGTAAACAGATATAACCAATTTGGAGGCAAACTTAGCTTTGCAAGTAAAGTTGAAGATGCAAATGCCCTGTGACCCACCAGCTCCACTTCTGGTTTCCTATCTCAGAGGTGCTCCTGTACAGTATACAGGTACAAAGGTGTTTAATGCAGCATCATTTGTAATAGCCAAAAAGGAAAGAAAAAACCCAAAACCTGGAACAACTAAATATCCATCAACATGGGCACAGATAAGTAAATGATGGAGTAGCCATACAATGAGCTGTGGTTAGAATGAATGAACTAGATCTAATTAATTAACATGGAGAAATGTTAATAAATAATGTGTACAGTAGGATGTCATTTAGATAGGTCTACGCATGCTAAGCTTATGAATGTGGAACAAAATTACGAGAAAGGACCCTGCAGGGAAGTGGTTACTCACAAGAAGGGGAGGATGGAATTTGGAGGAGATGGTTACATCTGAATCTCTAATATTTTATTTCTTTAAATAAGTATTTGAAGCAAATATGGTAAAATAGTAACAATCATTTAAACCTGGTGGTGGGTACAGGGGATCTATTACATTATTTTTGTGCTTTTTATGTTAGAAAATGTGAGTTATCTCTCTTGAAAGATTCTCTCAGCTCTGACCTCCCGCAGAGAGAATCCACTGTCTAATTTTACCAGATTTCCCTCCTTCTTCAAGATGCAAATGGATTTATGATACACAAAAGTTGGCAGCAAGGTATGCCCATGCTTCTCCAAACCCTGCTTGATCCCGAAGCGTCTGTGACGGGACAGAGGCCCCCACACCCTGCTCTGAGCCCAGCAAGCTGACCCCTATGGACAACAAGCTCCTTGCCTTCTGGCTTCTAATTGGGTTGGCAAATGGGAGGCAGAAGCAGAGATGGCTGGACAGATAGAAAGAAAGGCTCAGGTATTTATTCCCTGTTTTCTTCCCTGCTGGCTGACAGGTTGAAGGGGCTGTATGTTCTCCCGAAGGCCACATTTCCTACACGCAGACCTCCCCTGGGCTTCCATGGCTCTAGCAATCCCTCCTTGCATTGGTTCTTTGGGCCAAGGGGTAGGCAATGGCTCCCTGCTGTCACGAGCCACAGGCGTTTCAACATCCGTCTGGTTTCCCATCATTCTACCCACATCTTTATAAACAGTATGCTCATTAAACTCTGATTGACTTCCTGACTTGACTGTACCATCGATTGTGCTGGTACCCTGACCTCCCGGGGCACAAAGGAAGTGTGCAGAGCATGCATATGGAAAGCCCCAGTGGTCAGGGAAGCTGCAGAGATGACACTTAAATGTCAGCAAAGCCATGAAAGAAGAGCAGCAGTCGGCCAGCTGGTCAAGGGACATGACAATGGTGGGCCTACTGAAGGAGGAGCTTCAGCAAAGCTTTCGTACCAGGCTGACCATACATAATTGCAGTATTAGGCCATCTTTGCCAGGCCAAACAAAAAGGCAATTTCATACGGTTTGGCTTAATAGAATTCAGACTATGATGACCTTAAATAGGGAACATGGTCCACAGAAGCAGAAGGCATTAAAAATGACCTTGTCTGTACAGGGCGGATGTCAGGAAGAGTGGCGATAACATTATCCTGAAGAGGAGGAAACAGCTTTGCCAAGGGTGATGAAATATATGTTCTATGTTTTAGTTCTTTTCAAACAGAGCCCTAGATCCCTTTCTGTTCTCCTTGTATCTGAAACTGCAGTCCAGTCCTTACACAGAAAGTAAAGGCACATGGGTTTCCATATTCTGGGCCATAACTCTCAGGCTAGATATATCCTTAATGTTCTATCCTCTCATTTCAAAGACTAAAAACGTAATGAGGCACAGGGGCGAAGAGTCTGGCCCACCATCACACAACAGTGTGACCCTTTAATTAGATGTCTGGATCATGGAAAACTCCCAGAAGGAATGCCTTTGGAAAGATTCCAATGACACGATTCTATGGCGAGAGGGTGAGGTCAAACCCTGATAGAAGCAGAGGAGTAAAAAGTTGCATGAAGAGACGATGCTGACAGCAACTTAGCTTGGCTGGAAGAGCAAAAAATGCTTAAATGAATTATTTCTTTTTATTAATCTTATCCTTGGACCCAGATTAATCTTTTTCTACATTTGTTAGGCTGACCAAGACAATAAGTCTTTCCACGTTTGGGAAGATTTATTTTTCCTGAGATCATTCCCAGACCCATCATGCTGTTCCTCAAAACTAATATTTGGCATTTAATAACCCAGGGAAATTAGGCCATGTACTTGACATTAGCCAATTTAAAACAAAACAAAAGCACTAAGTGATATTTAAAGTTGGAGTTTGTTTTGATTTCATCATTTCTCTCCTGACATTTGAGTTAATTGTGTTAATTACACTCTGGAACCAGATTTTTAGAAGCCTGCATTCAGGGTGAGGTCAGCCTCCCTGTGTCCCACATAGATCGGTGCCCTTGACTCTCCAAGGTCCCAGTCCTCATCCAATGGGCCAGAATGGTGTAGAGCCTGCACCCTTGGAAGCACTGCTCAGATCAGTATAAAAAAGGACTGTAGGGGGACTTTAGGGTTTGTGAGTAAAGAGTATGATGAATTCTTACTGGAGAAAAAGGGTAATGGCTAAATCTCATCTCCTGCCAGGTCGGGGAACCTGCAAACACATCTATCATGACTGCAGACCAGGGCCGAGGGCAACGCCCAGGAAGTCTTCCACAGCCACAGCGACTGCAGACCAGGGCCGAGGGCAACGCCCAGGAAATCCTCCAGGAGCACACCGCTCATGTGCTGCTGTTTGCCGGCTCAACATGAGCCAGCAGGCCTGTGTGCTGTTTATTGTCTCAAGGACCCATATTTACAAATAGGTTACTGAATCACTTATTTCAGAACTAAATCATCAATCGTCATAACCCTAAGCCATTGGGCAGACCTGGAAAAGGATGAAAAGTCAACAAAATAATCAAAGAATTATCCCTGAGAAGGAAACTTGGTGATAATATAGTGTTAATTATCATCTTGAAAATGAGAAAACGCCAACCCAGAGACAGTGAATGACTTGCCCAAGGTCCAACAACTAGTAAGTACAGGATCGCCCTTGACTTGTCTTTCACAGACAAGCAATGGCTCCTGGATCTTCCATCGGTAAGTAGTCCACTAGTCAAACCACCTGGAAAGTTCTTCTCTGCCTTCTTGTTCTGTTTTAGACTTTGTATTTGTCTTCCTGAAAGAGACAGCATGCGTCTTAAAAGTATTTCTGTTTGGCGTAATTCAAGACACATTTACTGGGGGCCTATTGCTGACAGGCCTGGCACACAGAGTAAGCACTCAGTTGGCATTATTAAGCTTGGCTGTACATGGAGGCCATTCTAGCATCAGGATTCAAGAGACGAGAGGATGTGGGACAGGGCATTGGGGAAACAGCTGTGCTATGACACTAGTCATGACATAATTTGGTCCTTAGAGGGTTTGTGGTCATGGTGATAGGAATGAAAGCCTTAGGGAAAACTGTGGAATGTGTTATATAGTACAAGTGGATGTCAGGAGAGGAGAAAAGAAAGGACTGATAGGAAATTATATTTTGTGCATTTCAAATGTGAGGTAGCAATTGCATACGTGGTGGGAAAAGTTTAACAAAAAGGGTGAAAAGCATAGGCAGGACTCAGCAGGAGTCAAGGTCAGAGTCTGCAGAGAGGGATGGTTTCAGCTGTGGGGGGAGAGCTTACCGTTTTAAAAGTCAGCACATCTGTGCTAAAATTCTCCTACTGCTTTGAATTACTGGAACTAGACCAAGGACTAGCAAAGGTAGCATAAGTAGAAAAGTGAATAGAACAAAACCAGCAGCATGCACAGGTTTCCCCGGTCTTTGCCCTTTCGCTCGGTAGGCCTTCTTCCTACACTTCATTCCAAGTGCCCTGTTTTTTTTATGAGATGAGGAACACTGGGCAGGTTCGTCATCCCCATGATTCTATTAGTGGCATATGTGCTCATCTGATGATATTATTTTACGAAGATACTGATAGTTGCTACATCATCCATCTGAACACCTTCCCTCCATAAGTGGTCCATGTCCCCTTTGTTGCCACCTCCCTCAGCTCCCAATACTAACCTCCTTTCCCTCCAATCTCCCTGATGCTCTGTTATCTACCCAAAGCCTTGATAAGTTACAGCAAAAACTGAGTTTTATAAAACAAAACTTAAAAAAAAAGATTCATGTTACAAAGAAGAAACCTGCTTAAAATAGACTTTGGCTTTGTAAATATTCTACGTATGTTAGAACTACTCCCTAAATGCAGCAAGGATTTCCATATGATAAACCTCTAACTCGATCTCATTTTAAATATTTGTAAAATTTCCACTAGAACATGCAACATTGAGTGGTGGCAATGATGATAAAAATAGAAGCAAGGAAACTGGGTAAAAACAGCAGACCACTAAGGCCACCCAAGTGGGGAAACCAGACCACAGAGGAGCAGCAAAATCTAGAACAGGGTCTTCTGTAAAACCTCTGGCTTCCTCTTCCAGAACAAGAATGCAGCAATATGGTGGTTTATGTTATCATGAAAGGAGCACCCAGCCCAGAAGCTGGAAGGGCAGGGGTTTCGTACGCCGCCTGCCACAGTTCCGCACAAACAACCTGGAACTCATCACACACAGTCCTCTACCACCCGAACCTTCAGCGAGTCCACCAATAGGATCCCATTACTGATACCAGAATAGTGAGGGCCTTATGGGTATGAACGTGAAGTCTAAAATTCTTATGGCCCGTGACTTGAGCAGGTCTCCTCCTGAGTGCTACGCAGCATTTACTGTTTGGCCCATCACACCTTCTGTTTAACAGGCTAAAATGAACAATTTAAGCCATTTCAGCCACTCCATGGCTTAGAGTTACATGAAGATAAGGAGATTTCCCTGTAGAATATTGCCCACCACTGCAGATAGCAATTGTGTCTTCCTCCTAAGGCAGCCCCTCTTGTGAAAGCTCACAGCAGACCCTACCATGCCCAGGAATGGGGACTTCACGGACAAATGTTTCTCATCTGAACCCAGTCCATTTAGAGGGCATTACACAGAGCTACAGATGTGTTCCCTATACTCTCATTCCCTGAGACCTTGAGGCCTCAGCCCCAAATCAAAATCATACTACTTCTGTTGTTGTTTACACTGGTTCTTTTTTCAAGTGTGAAGTGCAGCACAGTTCACATTAGCATTTTATCCCTGTTCACTGCAGAGACTACTAGAAATAAAGGTGAGTTGGAGAAATATATTGACATTGTTGTGGCCTTGGTATCATTCCTCCACCCAACCCACTCACCCACCCTTCTCATCCAAAGGGAGGTATTGGCCAGGGGTCCCTGTGAGATTGTGTTAACACAGCTGCCCTCGCGCATAACATAACAGTTCCTTAGCACAGCCAAAGCAGGGAGAGCCAACCCTCTGGACTCTAGGAATCGTGATGTTTGCACCATCAGGCCTTAGTGAGGAATGCTGAGGCAGACTCGTTGGAGGGCTCTTTCAAGGGAATGTGCACATTGGGGAAAATGATGGTCTGGGAGTCTGTGCCTACTGGAGGACTTTCCAAAAAGAGGATAATCAATGAGGTGATTTCTGGAGAGCCGTGGGCCACTCACAGAATGGGGACAGCATTGTCCCAGCTCCTTCTAAAGTACCAAGCACAGAGTACCTTCTCTACCTTACCCTTACCGACTATAACATGCCCAGCCCAAATTCATAAGCCCATCAGTGTGCTTGAGCATTCCAAATCATGTTATAGCAACTTGGGCAAAAAGGACACAGAAGGAGAACTATCTGCCTGTAAAATGGTAGGATCCATCTTTCAGAGCTCAAAAGAGCAGATCCATACTTCAGGATGAGCCTTACCCACACACATCTGCATCCACCATCAAATGCTCAGTAGAGATGCTTCTGTGAAGGCTGCTGTTCTGGAAGCATGCCTGGGGTGGGGTGGGGGGTACTGCTTAAATAAAAAATAGCAGCTTTTCCAATGCACTAAAAAATGTGAATACATAGACTTCTCTAAATTGCAGGCATTTCCCCCATAATTCTATGTTCTGTCCCCAGTGTCTGTTACCACTTGCTTGTCAGCCAGAGCTAGCATAAGACAAAATAAATGAATGAGTAGAAACTATTAATAGTAAAAGTCAGAAACAAATACTCACATATCCTTCAATAGCGTGCTTTTTTGTGGCCCAGGCTGCTGGTGTTTTTGGTTTAATCTGAGCATTTATTTGCTGGAAAAATAGTTTCTTGCTCATTTGAAGGAATTCAACAAATTGTATTTTACAGCATACTAAAAAACCCCTCACAAGTCTCAAGGTCCCAGCCCCTGAACTGGGTCGGCTCCAGGACAAGGGATTTTGAGCCAAGCCTGATTCTTACCTTGTTAATTGACCTGACCTCTCTGAACTTCAGTTTCTACATCAGTAAAATAGGAGTAATAGTAAGCATCCATGGGGAACATTCTGGGGATGACACATGACCATGTATGTAATGTGCCTAGCATGAGGTAAGCACTCAGTACATGTCAGTGATGGTTATTACCAGGACTAAATGAACATCCTTTTTTTTTCATTAAGTGAGAATCAGAGAAGCAGATAGACTCCTGCATGTATGTTGACCAGGATCCACCTGGCAAACCCCCTACCAGGCAATGCTCTGCCTTTCCTGGGGCCATTGCTCCATTGCTCAGCAACTGAGCTATTTTAGCACCTGAGGCAAGGCCATGAGCCATCCTCAGCACCTGGGGTCTGACTTGGCTCCAACTGAGCCATGACTGCTGAAGAAGAGAGAGACAAAGAAGAAGGGAGAGGGGGAGGGGTGGAGAAGCAGATGGTTGCTTCTCCTGTGTGCCCTGACCAAAAATTGAACCCAGGACACCCACATGCCAGGTCAACACTGAACATCCATTTTAAACATGCCTACTGGGTTCCTATACTTGCAAGATGATCCATGAACCCTTCTTTCCTTCCGCTTCATTTGCTGAGTTCCAGCCCCTTAAGGGCTGTTACTGCAGCTTCTCTGCCCTCAGACCTCCCTGGGCTCTAGAAAGATGCTTTTGTCCCTGCTAAACACTGCTGGGCTTCAGAGTGGTGTGCAAGCTCCTAACTAGAGCTGTTAGCTGACAACTCCACAAACAGCCCCAGAAAGCCCCAGGGAGCTGAGGCTCAGGCAAAAGTTAAGCCAGAGGAAAAAGGAGTCCACACACCTACAACCAAAGAGGGTCTTTCCTGCCCAGACCAAATCCTGCTGTTTCCTCAACAGAGCTTTCTGACATGTGGTCCACCCAGACCCAGACCCGAGGGTCACCCTCTCACAGCTTCACCTGGACTAGACCCAGGAGTTTTAATCAAATGCAAAAAAAAAAAGAGTAAATAGTTCTCCTTCAAACAAAGAACAAGTGCTATCTGTTCAGAAAGAGCTGACCCTTACAGAGGCTCAGCCTGAGTGCTTCTTCGCAAGGTGTTAGCGAGTTGGCAGAAGAGCAGGGATGGGAAAGACTTTTCTTGAAGAAAGAAGAAAAGTTGGCTGGGCGGGAATGCTGGCCCCCCAGCCCCCTCCCCAAAGTGACTCCATATTTGGCTTCCTTAAGTTGAATTTAATTGTTTAAACAAGATTAAACAAGCATGGAATTTGAGAGGGAGAAGAAAGACCTTTCTTTTTAAAGCAAGGAAATTTTTCTTCCCAAAGACCCAAAACAAATTTAAATTCAAAGAACAGCGCTAGTTCTTTGTAACTCAAAAATAAAATCTCCAGGGCTGAAAGTGTCCAAAGGAAATTAATTTTCTGGGGGGCAGCATAATACAGAGGAATGACCAAGAAGCAATGAACCCAGAGTCACTTTGCCTTAGAAAAAAGGAACACATAGAAAGCCTTCCTGCCCTGATGCATTTCTGTTGGGACACCAGCATCAGCCGCCATAAGATGAGAAAACCCTGTGCTCTGTTAGAGGCCTGAGGACCTCACAACGTGTCCATACAGAGGGTGCAGAATCAGACTCCTGATTCACTAATTAGCCACTCAACAAACATGTTATGGACATCTACCCTGTGCCAGGTACCATGCTAGGCATTGGAGCCACAGCCAGAAACCAGACAGAAATGATACCTTCCATCAAAGAGCACGAAGACTCACAGGGCAGGAGGGTTGTAAACATGCTCATTACTTAGATGCCATGAAACAGAGAGAAAACACGATTGGTTCTATCCAGAGGGGGCATTGAGGTAGCGGACTGCTTCAGATAGGAGGTGACCGTTTTCCCTGGACCTTAAAGAAGCAGGGGTTCTTGAGGAAGAAGAGAGCCAGGAGCTTTCTCAGTAAGGCACAGAGTTATCCCAGACAAGCCACGTGCTGGGACCCAGCTGGCAGGGAAGCATGCTGGGTCCGAATTGCCCATGCTTCATTAACTGTTCTCCAAACGCCAGCTTTGCCCTATGGGTCCTGGAGCTTCTCAGAAGGCAGAGTAACATTATGGAGAGAACATCAGGTTAAAAGCCAAGAAAACAGGCCCTGGCTGGTTGGCTCAGCGGTAGAGCGTCGGCCTGGCGTGCGGAGGACCCGGGTTCGATTCCCGGCCAGGGCACATAGGAGAAGCGCCCATTTGCTTCTCCACCCCCCCCCCCTCCTTCCTCTCTGTCTTTCTCTTCCCCTCCCGCAGCCAAGGCTCCATTGGAGCAAAGATGGCCCGGGCGCTTGGCCTCTGACCCAGGCGCTAGAGTGGCTCTGGTTGTGGTAGAGCGACGCCCCGGAGGGGCAGAGCATCGCCCCCTGATGGGCAGAGCGTTGCCCCTGGTGGGCTTGCTGGGTGGATCCCGGTCGGGCGCATGCGGGAGTCTGTCTGACTGTCTCTCCCCGTTTCCAGCTTCAGAAAAATACAAAAAAAAAAAAAAAAAAAAAGCCAAGAAAACAAAGGAGCTGCCGTTTCCTAGCTGGGAGACCTTGGGCTAGGGACTGTCCCACTCGGGACCTCAGTTGCCTCCCTCGTCAAATGAAAGAATTGAGCTAAATGATTTTTCTATTCCTCATGAGGCAAGTGACACAATTCAAGGAGAAGAGCAGGGTGTAGAAGCAGACTATGAGGCTGTCCCTAGAGACCACCCCCTACATCCCTGGAACATGTACATCCATATGTGTGCATTCACATGTATACACACTCAATCATGCCCCTACAGACCATCCTCCATCTGCTCACCAAAGTGCTACGATTAAAACGTTTCTGGGATCCAAATCCTTCTAGGATCGAGCTGAATAATTATGCCTGGAGAGGAAAACCTTCATAACTCCACAGTCCCATATCACTAACTTTACAACTAGATGTTCATGCTCTGGCCTGCCGTGCCTCTGCCCCTCTCCCCAACTCCCCTAATATATCACGTGGCTTCATCTGCCTGGAATGCCCTTCCTCTACCTTGCTCACTTGCTAAACCCCTGTTTATTCTTTAAAACTTGCTCTTGGCCCCAGACGGGTTTCCAGGTGGATCCTGGTCGGGGCAAATGAGTGATTCTGTCCATCGTTCCTCCTCTCACTTAAAAAAAAAGAAAGAAAGAAAAATTTGCTCAAAAATGACCTCCTCAAGAAAACTTTTCCTCACTTCCTTCCTACTCTTTGTGCGTACTTCAGTCCATGCCTGGGGCACTGGATGGAGCCATTGGCAACATGGCACTGCCCCCTAGGAGATGAACTCCTTGAGAACAAGGGCTGTGTATCTCAGTGACACTCATACCTCAGTTCTAGGACTGCACCAGGACATAGAATGTCTACAGCAGATGACTGTGGAGCTTACCACTTGCATTTTTATTTAACTGTGATGGTTTTTGCATGATAATACAGGAGAATCCTTCTCCTAGAGCTAAATGAGCTATCCGAAAAGAACTGTCTTGCTTAGACTGGACACTCACCATCTCCTTGTATAGCCCCAACTTTTTATAAACTCCATATCAGACTATGGGAGGACTGGCAGAGGTGCGCCCCTCAAACCTATCTGACAATTTGACATTATCATGAAGTTACAGGCTTCCAGAATTGGAAGGAAACCCGGATGCCATTGCAACCTCTCCCCCCCCCCCCCGCCACCTCTTTTACCCCCATCCCCCCCATCCCCTTTACTCCTGTCTCCAGGGCAGAGCACCTCTGACTTCACAGCAGCTGTTGTGGGTAGCTCAGCCTCTCTAGATTGGTCATTTGATGTTTTCTCTCTTACCCACTCCCCAGAGTCTGCACTACAAAAGAAGTCCCAGAAGTTTCCTGGGTGTTGAAAATACTTACATTCTTTATTCTTCTGTTCTATGTTGGTAGAAACAGAAGCATCTCATGACAAGACATCAACGCCCTCTCCCCGCCTCTATCTATTCCAGTCTACATGGCCCCCATGTCTTCATCTGATCCTCAAACGGCACAGTCCCCAGAGCCTCCCCATTCCGGTCACCCTCTTTTGATGTTATCCAGGAAAAATGCTCATTGTATTTGAAAAGAAGGGCTCATCACTGAATGCAATCATTCAAAGGGGTTTCACAGCACACATCACTGCAGAACTTCCCGGGAAGAAAGGCCTTTATTAATAAAGCTAAAGGACTCATTTCTTTTACAACATTTTCCTTACAAAAAATATACAGCCCAGTTCAAAACTAGACACTAACCATCAGAGGTGGAACTATGGTCCGTGGGCACATCGTGTTTGTGAGAGGTGTGCTAGTGGGTGTGTGCCCCAGCATGTCAGTCTGAGCTGAGCACTCAGAGGCCACCATGTGATGCAATCTGGGGACCCCACCAAAATGTGCCCACCCCCAGGACATATAGCATGTTAATAAAAAGGCTTTAAAAACAACTGTTAACATACAACTATATCAATAAGAGAATGATACCCTCAGAACGTGTTATTAATTAGTGTCTTAGCTTAAGTTATTTATGAATTGTACACCTGAAACCTATACAATTTTATTAACCAATGTCACCCCAATACTGCTTTGTTTTTAAAGAATGTATTGGCTACCACTAAAAGAAGTAAGGAAAGATGGACTGTGAGCACAGTTGAAGCACAGTTGAAGGCTATGTACAAGCAAGGGGAGAATGAAGTGAGAGAGGGAGGAGTAATGAGAGACTGGCCAAGCCTAAGGTCCTCCAGGCAGCACAGCCCATGAGGCATGCTCAGGCTCAGACTCTGCCAGACAACAGGAGTGTACGTCACTGACAATGAGACCTCTGGTGTGGAGCCATGCTTCACTCAGCCTCTAGGGAAGCACTTGGTGAGAGTGTCCTCTAGTGGAAGGAACAAATGCTCACCACCCCTCAGGTCTGTACATCTACTTGGATTTCAATGCTCCGTTACCCTCTTTCATCATTCATTCAACAAATACTGGTCCAATTCCCACTACATGCTGAACACAATGATAGGCACTGGACAGACATGTAAATAAGACATGATCACTCTCTCAAGAGGGTTTCAGGCTGCTTGAGGAAGTCAGACAAATCGTGGTAGATGTGTGTGTGCAAAGGATGGTAGAAAGATGGTGGGCATGAAATGGTGGGCTGAGGTGCTAGTCACACAGAGAGTGGGATCCAGGTCTTCCTGGCAGAGCAGCACAAACTGGTGGTGCTCTAGTCCAGGGGTCAGGAACCTATGGCTCGCAAGCCAGATGTGGCTCTTTTGATGGCTGCATCTGGCTCACAGACAAATCTTTAATAAAAAAATAATAATGCTAAAAAATATAAAACATTCTCATGTATTACAATCCATTCATTTCCTACCGCTCATGTTCATGGTTGTGGGTGGCTGGAGCCAATCACAGCTGTCCTCCAGGACAACACCAAATTTTTATTGGATAATGTGTAATGTACATGGGTTGTTGTATGGCTCTCATGGAATTACATTTTAAAATAAGTGGCGTTCTTGGCTCTCTCAGCCAAGAAGTTTCCAGACCCCTGCTCTAGTCCCATCTGAGATAGAGAAGGTGAGGTCATTGCCCAAGAGGAAGCTAAAGAGAGGTAAACTGGGTCTGATCATGGAGGGTTTAGCCCTCATCCTAGAGGTGATAGAAGCCAGAGAAGCATAAATCATTTTTGCAGATTTAAAAGGAGCAGAAGCTGAAACATAAGCAAAAACAAGGGCCTGAACTGAGGAGCAGGATTTAGGGACAGCAGAGGAAGAGGAGTGACCAGGCTCTGAAGGCCTTGGCTTCAGATGGTGAGGAGGGTAAAGAAGTGAGGAGTCTAGACTAATGCCAGCTCCAGGCTTGGGAGGCTAGCTTGATAATGATGTCATTATCAAACCAAAAATAAAGTGAAAGGGCAGACTGGGGAGAAAGGGTGAGTTCAGCTCTGAACATGTAGAATTGGATGTGCCTGAGGGACAATCAAGGGGAAATTCTGGGCGGTAATTGGTAATTGACTATTTAGTCTGCAGCTCTCGGAACTGATTTGAGGTTTGGAAGTAATCTATGGCATTGGAAGGGGAAATGTCTCTTAAGGTGAAGAGTCAGCATGAAGAGAGCAGAGAGCTGAGGGCGGGCCCTTAGGGAAAGCTCACTTTAAGAGGAAAGCAGAGGAGCTGCCCTCCAGAGAAACTAACAGGAAGAACTGAGGTGAGAACCCAAAAGGAAAGGAAGCCCTGGAAGACAGAGAGCTTCATTAGGGCAATCACTCCCATCCAAGGGCAACTGAGGCTACAAGTCTTGCGCTGAGCTGACTATGTGAAGCTGAGAGAAAGCATGTGGCCTTGCAGGCACTCAGCTTCATGGTCTCTTCAATTCTGAAAATATCCATCTTGTTTCATTTCACCGCTCAGCATCCAGGAATAGCCAGGGACAAGATTTTGTAGGGGATGCAGTCCCTCAATTTGATAACACCCCTCATGGGACTGTGGTAAGAAAATGATTTATGTAGAGTGCCTAGGAAATTGCCCTACACACAGTAGGCACTCCAAGCTACCTCTTCTCCCATGATAACATAATTAGGAAAGTTAATCTAACAGGGTACAGACCCACATTAGATTAGCTGGTGTCTAGGCTGACTGGGTCATGGCTCCCATCCCTGAGCTGGGAAACTAAGAGTGGCTCAGATCAGGTGGACGTAATCTCTACCAAGTGGCCATTGTGGCCAGGTGGCTCATGTGTTCAACTAGGGGTCAGAAATTGGATCCTGAGATGTAATTACTGGACCTGAATGACCATCACAACAGTGATATGAGGCAGGTATTATTCCCTATTTACAGATGAGGACATTGGCCCTACAAAGATTATGTCATTCTCTTAAGGCACACATTCTTTCTCAGGAAATGGTGTGTGCTTTTAAAAATTGTCATCTACAGCCTGACCAGGCAGTGGCGCAGTAGATAGAGCGTCGAACCGGGACGCGAAGAACCCAGGTTCAAAACCCTGAGGTCGCCAGCTTGAGCGCAGGCTCATCCGGTTTGAGCAAGGCTCACCAACTTGAGCCCAAGGTCACTGGCTTGAGCAAGGGTCACTCGGTCTGCTGTAGCCCCCCCCCGGTCAAGGCACATATGAGAAAGCAATCAATGAACAACTAAGGTGTCGTAACAAAGAATTGATGCTTCTCATCTCTCTCCCTTCCTGTCTGTCTGTCCCTGTCTGTCCCTCTCTCTGTCTCTCTCTGTCTCTGTCACGCTTTAAAAAACAAAAACAAAAAACCTGTCATCTCCAATGTCCTTTTTGAAGATTTAGGCGGACCAGAGAGGAACACACACACACACACACACACATACACACACACACATTAACTGTACTGGATAGCAGCCACTCTGAGGCAAAGCCCAATTTGTTTTCAACTCTGCTGTTAGCCCATTAACTTGTCCTTAAAACTCACTCTCAGTTTCTCCACCTAGAAATGCAGGCCTTGGTTCCAGATGCCTAATAGTCCTGTGCCTGCCACCGCCCTCTAAGGAGTGGCCCTGACAATATCAGGTCTGGGTTGTGTGCCTGGACAGGTGAAGGCCTGCTCCTCTTCCTCACTTGCAGGGATGTGCACATTCAGTAGTCCTGACGAACATGGCACCTATCCAATCGTGTTACTCACTTCTGAGGCCTAGAAGAAATGGGAGGCCCTGGCTGGTTGGCTCAGCGGTAGAGCATCGGCCTGGGGTGCGGGGGACCCAGGTTCGATTCCCGGCCAGGGCACATAGGAGAAGCGCCCATTTGCTTCTCCACACCCACTCCTTCCTCTCTGTCTCTCTCTTCCCCTCCTGCAGCCAAGGCTCCATTGGAGCAAAGATGGCCGGGGCGCTGGGGATGGCTCCTTGGCCTCTGCCCCAGGCACTAGAGTGGCTCTGGTACAGCAGAGCGACGCCCCGGAGGGGCAGAGCATCACCCCCTGGTGGGCAGAGCGTCGCCCCTGGTGGGCATGCCGGGTGGATCCCGGTCGGGCGCATGCGGGAGTCTGTCTGACTGTCTCTCCCCGTTTCCAGCTTCAGAAAAATACAAAAAAAAAAAAAAAAGAAATGGGAATTGGGGGGTTTCAGTGACAGTTTTCCACAATGAGCAGCAAGAAAATAGAGCTCAATTTCAATGAATAATCTTCCAAAAGAAAGGTGGTGGATCCAACTGGCCAAGTTTCAATTATATTCCAATGAGGTCTATAAATTTCCTATGGGATTTGGACCTGGGATCTTGATTCTGCCCTGATCCCTAACCTTCTGATTTTAATCTGGCTCCAAGTCCAAGTTCTGAGTCCAAACAAAGAAGCTGAAAACATCTTTATTGACTACAAAGTAAAGAAATCTCTCCAGCCTGGCCAGGAGGGAGCACAGTGGATGGAGCAGCAAACTGGGATGCAGAGGACCCTGGTTAGAAGCCCCTGGGTCACCAGCTTGAGCACGGGCTCATCCAACTTGAGCATGGG
The DNA here is from genome assembly GCF_036850765.1 of Saccopteryx bilineata. Taxonomy (NCBI): domain Eukaryota; kingdom Metazoa; phylum Chordata; class Mammalia; order Chiroptera; family Emballonuridae; genus Saccopteryx; species Saccopteryx bilineata. Next base: position 167,550,758 of record NC_089492.1, read on the forward strand.
CTTACTAGCTTGAGCTCAGGGTCACCGGCTTGAGCATGGAATCGTGGATGTGACACTATGGTTGCTGGCTTGAACTCAAAAGACACTGGCTTAAAGTCCAAGGTTGCTGGCCTGAGCCCGAGGACACTGGCTTTAGCAAGGGGTCACTCGCTCTGCTGTAGCCCCCCCACCCCCCACCCCCATCAAGGCACATATGGGAGAGTGATCAGTGAACAACTAAGGTGCCGCAATAAAGAATTGATGTTTCTCATCTCCCTTCTTTCCTGTCTGTCTGTCTGTCCCTATCTGTGCCTCTCTCAGTCTCTATCTGTCCCTCTCTCTGATTCTGTCTCTGTCAAAAAAAAAAAAAGAAGAAGAAGAAGAAATCTCTCCATGAGGTCACCTAAAGTGTATTAATCTCTTATTTTCTTCATCATTCCCACCCAGTCCCTTCTTTCCTCTCTCCCACCCATACTGGGAGACCAGGGGCCAGCCCTGTGCACAAAGAAAAGCCTTGAGTCCACTCAGAATCACCTCACACATCCCCTCCCCATGACCTGAGGCCAGGCTCTTTCCACTTCAGGCTCGGCAGTGGCCTCTCCGCTGAATCCCTGCTTCCTTCACTGAGTCAGAATGTAACCCTGGTTTTGCCATGTATGTTTCTCTTTCTCTCAGCCTTTACATTATTCCCTGGTGCTGCCATTTGCCTATTTCCACTATCTAGTTGCCTCATCAAGCAAACTGCAAAATTATCCAGGCCAGGAAGGAACTCACCTTTCTTGTACGTGTGTGACAAAGCACTGAGCATGCATGCCATGCAGGTCAGAGGCATGAATGAAGTTATTCATTAATTCTGGAATAAGAAGGGCTTGGCCAGTTGGCTCAGTGGTAAAGCATCAGCCCAGCATGTGGAAGTCTCGAGTTCGTTGCCAGTCAGAGCACATAGAAATGACCATCTGCTTCTCCACCCTTCCCCCTTCATTCTCTTCCTCTCTCTCCCCCTCCCAAAGCCACGGCCCACTCAAGCAAGTTGAACCTGGGTGCTGAGGATGGCTCAATAGCCTCGCCTCAGGCGCTAAAATAGCTTGGTTGCTGAGCAAAAGAGCAACGCCCCAGATGGGCAGAGCATCGCCCCCTAGTGGGCTTCCTGGGTGGATCCCAGTCAGGGAACATGTGGGAGTCTGTCTCTCTGCCTCCCCACCTCTCACTTAATAAAAATTAAAAAAATATTCTAGGAAAAGAAAAGACTGACTGGCTGACCATTACCATCTAAAGCCAATTGGCCTGCAGAACCCTGGACAAGTGAATGTGTTCCTCTGCCCAGCCTGGCCTCAAAGGCCCCCTGCTCTGGCTTCCCCAGGGCACTAAGGCTACAAGTGACTGAGCACTCAGCTACCCTGTCTGGATGGTTTGAGGGAAAGGTTTCTTTGTCTTTTAGATTCTGCTCCTCAGAACCCACATGGAAAATCAGCCATCTAATTTGGTTACTGAAACTCAAGACAAGTCCAAAAAAAAGAAGCTCAGGAGCATATTAAGAGAAGAATATCTGGGACAAGGTGGAGGGAGGCAAAGAGAGGGCCATCTTAGGAAGTCACGAGCTCAGCCCCTAAGCTGGGCTTGGGTTCTAGGCCTGGTGCTGTTGCTACTCCAGTGGTGTCCCGTGGGCAGTCTCCACGGTGGCCATTCACCTCATCAGTCTGCCCACCTGCCAGGGTGACTGCGAATGTCAAATGTAGTCATAACCATAAGGGGGGGGTATCCTCAGTATCCTCGTCCTCATTGCAAGGCAGACCCCTGTGCTTGGTGCGGCTTGGTGCCCCCTGGGTCTCTGCCACCCCAGACAGACACACTCATCTAGACAGACTTGTTGGAAACACAGACAGTGGGGAAAAATCAAAACTAGACACAAACACTCATGTGTGTATATATTATGTATCAGATGAAGCTAAGTGGTTGTTTATTTTAAAATACAAGGTTGTTTACAGTGTGGAGCCCATACCCCAAGCATACAACCGACTCGAAATGAAGAGAAAGGAATCATAAAAAGCCAATCCCCAAATTCCAGGTGAAGCCTTGCTTCATTTATTCCTAGAGCAGCTTTGATATTATTATCTTCCTTGTAGCAGAGAAGAAAACTAAGTGTGTGGGAGAAGTAGGACTTAACCAGGTCTGTCGGACTGGAAAGTTAATACCTATCCACTCCCACTGACTTGCCCTAGCACCCAGGCAAGGAAGCTGAGTGGCCATCCAGGCCGACCTCCCTGGGGAGCAGTCCATGAAAGCACAGCTGGTCTCTCTGGTGATGGGCAGCACAGACCACACTGGGACACCTGGGGCCATTAAAAAGGTGGCTGTCCACTAGCACTATGGAAGGGCCACATTGGCTCTTGGGGAGGTGACACTGGGAAGTCTTCCTGGGCATTCTCATAGACAGGGACACACATCAATGCCGAGAAACCTTAACAGTCAAACTGATTGTTAGTTCTCATTTGAATACTAAGTAGTATGTTCTGTTTTATGAATATCCCGGCATCTTAAATAATGTAAAAACCAGTGACATAAATGTTTAACCAAAGGCACATGGGAGAGAAGTGGCCCAGCACTACAGGATCTAACAGACTCAAGAACTGCCAAAGAGAGGCTGGTGACTTGGGACTCAGTCTCTGTTTCAGGGCCTTGCTGGGACAGAGCCACGCTCATTTATAAACTGGGCTTTTGGGCCTTCTCAAAGATCCCAGAGCCACAGCCCTGCTCTCCTCCCCACGGGACCAGGTGTCCTGGGGCCAGAATGTGAGTCTGGGTGGGGGGGAGAGCTGCACAGTGGGAGTCCAAGAGGAGGACAAAAAAAACAGAGGAATTTCAAAAGGGCAGCTGGTGGCACTCCGCGCCAGGGAGCAGGACTCTTGAGCCAGACGTGGCCATGTATTGATATTGTGAGTTCCTGCTGTTTCTAATCAGCAAATCCACTTTTGTGGAGTTGGCTTGCTTGGCTCAGTAGACCAGCACCTCATGCTTTTCAAATATGTGGGAAAGAATGAAATGGCTTAAATAACTAGGGTGACTTTTTATCACAGCTTCCCTGAGAAGATATTTGGAACCCCAGAGGGCAGGCAGATAGGAAACAAATGGGAGGTCCATTCAGGACCAAAGTTCAGGACAACCCACCCCTCCAAGAACCTGGAAGGTCACTGGACCCGGCCTGCTCCCCTCAAGTGACCTAGGCAGAGGACTTTCTGTCAAGACAGGGCCTGACTCAACCTCTCCCCAGAGAGCCAGCGCCAGCCAGCACACTGCCCGCACAAGACTTTCCACAATGAGAAGCTTCCAGGGAAGTCCCGTAAAACCTTTACTGTAAACTCAATAAACTGAATTTCAAACATGGTGGCCAGGCTGGGGAGCTGGGAGACAAAGCACCCCCAGCTCTCCGGCACCTCCGCACACCCAGAAACAGGCCCGTCAGCAGACACGCAGCCCCGCCCTTCTCCCCAGTGCCAGCCCTCCCACTCCTGAGTCAGCTCCACACGTGCCACCACAGCGCCGGCATCGCCAGCCCCACCAGGCCAGGCACACAGAGAAGCCATGTCCGCGGAGCCCCTAGAAGACGCCCAGTCACTCAGAATGGGAGAACAAGCTCTCTGACCCCATTGGGCCACCAGGTGCTTCAGGGACTCAGCTACTTGACACTTGTCAGAGCCCCCTCTTGCCTCTTTGAGCTCCACACCATTAATCCAATGGAGGGACGCCCAACCACTGATGACCATAACAAGGAAGTATACTATGACACTCTTCCTCAAACATTCCATTGAGACCCAGAAAACAGCTGGCTCAGGGTGACAGGGTCATAGCATTTCTCTTGTCTTGGTCAAAAACCTTGCCCCTCGCCCTGGCCAATTGGCTTAGTGGTAGAGTGTCAGCCCAGCGTGTGGAAGTCCCAGGTTCGATTCTCGGTCAGGGCACACAGGAGAAGCGCCCATCTGCTTCTCCACCCCCCCCCCGCCCTTTCTCTCTGTCTCTCTCTTCCTCTCCCGCAGCCAAGGCTCCATTAGAGCAAAGTCGGCCCCGGCACTGAGGATGGATCCATGGCCTCCACCTCAGTCATTAGAATGGGTCCAGCCACAACAGAACAATGCTCCAGATGGGCAGAGCAACGCCCCTGGTGGGCATGCCGGGTGGATCCCGGTCGGGTGCATGCGGGAGTCTGTCTGTCTTTCCTCCTCCCACTCTCCCGCCCCCGCTTCTCACTTCAGAACAATACAGGTTGGGGGGGAACCTCGCCCCTGGACCCCCAGCCAAGAGACTCACACAGCCCCCCCCACCCTTGCAACACTGAGACCATGATTTTCTCACACACAACTCTCACCCACACCTTCCACGATCTCACCTGAGCCCCAGCCTCTCTGCCCTCCTAGGGCTGTGCCACGCAGGGCTCAGCGGCCTGCTAAGCACCTGGTGTGAGTAGGCGGCCAGGGTCTGTGTAGAGCCACAGGCAAAAGCAAGCCTGAGCCTTCTGGAGTTTGTGCTCAGCCCGCTCCCCAGGGCATGGTGGTCCAGAAGAAGTCACGCAGAGAGCCCATGAAGGGGATGGGGCAGAACGGACTAGAGGGGGAGGAAGGGAGGGGACGGCATCACTGTCAGGGGCGAGAAATGTTGGGTTTGATCAGAAAGTCTAGCTCCTCAAAACTCTGGGATGAGTTAGGGCTTAGGCTTCCAACTCCACACTTGCACTGTGCAGATGGGGAAACTGAGGCACAGAGAAGGGAAATTGACTTGCCCAAGATCATGTCTTCATTCTTTTACACAATCAACAAGCCAGTGATGGCCCAGGCACAGTTTCACAGAAAGTAAGGCCCCTGATTCCAGAACACTCGCTCCCCAGCACCTCCTGCTTCTAAGACAACTGCAGCAGGGGACCACAAGCATCTCAGGCAGAGGGCTGTGAGGACACTGGATTCACAGAAGATGAGGGTCTATGTGGCCCCAGGCAGACAGCTGCCCTCCCTCAACCTGAGTCTCCTCTTCTGTTCAACGGGCCCAGTAGTATCTACCTCCTACACCTCATGTCCTCAATTGCCACAAGTGTCAGATGAGAGTGTAAATACAATCATGAATCGTGACAGAAGGTAGGATATGAGGGACAGGTAACAGGGAGTAGGTGAGCCCTGGGAGGCTTGGACAACCCCAGCATTCATGAGGAAACAGACTCATGCTCCCGGAGGAGGACCAGGACTCGCCACGTGCTGGTTCACTGCCTGTCAGGAAGGGAGATGTCCCGGTCCCCGGCCCCTTCCCAGAGTGGGCAAGAGTGAAAGGTACTTCTCCCCCTGGGGTGATAGGGTTCCACATTCCTCCCTGCCTCTTCACAGGAGGGACTGGGATTCCAGCTGCCAGTCTGACTAGAAGCCTTCTCGCCCCCACTCTGTGCAGACACTTGGGTTGTAGATATTTTCCATATTTTTTTTAACTGCTTTTTTTGGAAATGATTTTCCTCCATCCCTGGACCAAGGACAAGGAGTCAGCACTTGCCGTTGTGAGACCAGAGGGCAGCCAGGCATCTGCCTGAAGGCTTTCAGGGCCCCGGGGCTGCCTGTACTTTTCCATGAATGGGAGGGAGGGGCCACATCTGGTGGCCAGGTAGCCTGGGGAAGTCACCAGCTGGCTCTAGGGAAGTCACCCCAACCTGGTCTAGCTGTGGCAGGCCCCACTGGGTGTGAGGATTCAGACTGTCAGCCCTGATCTTAAATAGGAGGTGGCCTCGCTTCTCTGGAACCAACTTTCTCTCCTTCCAAGCACTCACCCCTTATTTACACAGTTTAAACCCTCCCACCCCCCGTTTTAGGGCTGGTGGGCCTCACCACTGCCAGGTGCTCATGTCCAGTCCAGCCCAACTGTATGGTCAGATGGAGAGTATGTGAACTGCCACCAACAAACCAGAATGACAACAGAGGGTTTCAAGAGGACACAGGCTGTGCTAGGAAATGGTTAACACATGGAATTTGGGGTCTGACATTTAAATTTAGCCGGCTCTGCTGCTTCCTAGCTGTTGGTTCTTTTCTGATCTTCAGTTTCCTAGCAAATTAAAAGTGTAATATGACTTATCTCAAAGAACTGTAGGTAGGATGAATTAAAGTGACTCACAGAAAGAGTACTCACCACAATAACACTGGTGTGATCATGGACAGGGGATGGGGGCTGAGGGCCATGACCTGTCCCATCTGTCATGCTGGGACTACAGCTAGTGAAGGTAGAGGGCAGAGGAGGACAGGAGGCCCATGGAGCAGCACAGGACATACTCCCCACTCAGAAGTGCACAGGTGAGCTGGTTTGGTGGCAAAGGTCTGCAGGGAAAGAAGAAACACTGGTTCCTTGAAGAACTTGGGGAAACTGGGATCTCCAGCAAGCCCATATGTGGCTTAAAGACAGCCTTCCAAAGTGACAACCTAAGCCTGTGCCCCAGACACGAACCACGCTGTGGGCTAACTCCCATGGAACACGGCAGGCTTCCTCCTACCCCCACCCACGTCTCTGGTTTGTTTCTCCCCACCAACATCCTTTTCTTTCTAAAAGACCTTGGCACAGAGCTACTGCAGAGCACTGTGCTTTTCTCAGGTATGGGCAGGCGAGTAATGTGTCCCATGTGATCATTTTCTCCATCACATCTCTGCACAGGCTGTTCCTCCACCCAGAATGCATTTCATTCTATTCTTCACTCGGTCACCTCCTTCCCCACCTTGGTCTTGGATTACCTGTTCCTTCCTCAGAGAGACCTTCCTGATCACCTGCTCTCACCTCTGCCCATCCTGTTACTCTCTCAGGCTCATAACACCTACCCTTCTCCTCCAGAAGGTAAAAACAAAATTCCAAGAGCCCAGAGGGGAGAGTCAAGAGGCACAGAGAACAACACCCAGAGAGCAGAGTTGAGCCCCAGTTCTGAAACAAACTTGCAATATGAGTCCAAATAGACTGTAGGATTATAATAGACCAGCAACAGTTATATTCTTCCCTTTTCCCTCTTTATGAACCCACTACTGTGTGTTGGCTATGTGGGGAGCATAAAACTTATCCCTTTAGTTCACAGTTCTTCAGGTCAAGAGGAATATACTCAAAGTAGTCCTTGGGGACCACACCTGAGTAGACTCATTCGCATTTGAACCTGATTTAAACTATGAGATCCTGAACTATAAACTGGTATCATAATGGATTAAGACGTAATGGGGGAGGGAATGAGTACAGTTTGCATACAAGAGGGATGTAAATTGTTATGGCCAGAGGGTGGACTGTAGTAGGTTATATTTTTCAAAAATAGTCACAACAATATCTCACATCCCATATAGTCTTCCTATTGACCTTAGGTGGGCCTTTGTGTCTGCTTCCACCAGTACGGTAACACAGAAGTGACACTGTAATTTTCAAGGTTAAATCACAAAAATTCCATGCATTGTTGCCTTGCTCTTCAATGACACATGCTAGAACCCAGCCACCATGTTGTGAGAAAGTCCAAATCATCCCACATTGGAGAGGTGAGATGTAGGTTTTCTGGCCAACAGCTCAGTTGAGATCCTAGCCAACAGCTGGCAACAACCGCAAACCATGTGACTTCTGACATCTCCACATAATTCCAGACCAGCTGTTGAGTCACCTCACACTCTTTAAGTCAGTGGTTCTCAACCTGTGGGTCGCGACCCCGGCGGGGTCGCCTAAAGCCATCGGAAAATACATAATGCATATCAGGTATTTACATTCTGAATCATAACTGTAGCAAAATTACAGTTATGAAGTAGCCACCAAAATTATTTTTTGGTTTGGGGTCACCGCAACATGAGGAACTGTATTGCGGGGTCACGGCATTAGAAAGGTTGAGAACCACTGGTTTAAGTCTTCCCAGCTAAATCCCTAGATGTTGCAGAGGAGGGACAAGCCAGCCCTTGTATTACCTATCCAAATTTCTGACCAACAGAAACCAGGCAAGATAAAATGATTCTTACCATTTTAAGACACTGCATTTGGCGATGATTGTTATACAGCAATAGATAACTGGAACATATGTCTGGGCAACATTGTTTAGAATCCTATTTCTGGACATTTGAGTTATTTATTTTTTACTATTGTGAAAATTACTGCTATAAACATTCTTATACATTTCCACTATTTTATATATAAAAAAGTGTCTTTCAGTATATATAATACTTAGGAGTGGGATTGCTGTGCAAGATAATGCCAAATTGTATTTCAAAGAAGTTGTACTAAGTTACATTCTATCAGCAAGGTATAAGAAATTCTTTTAACCTCAGGGCTCTTAAACTTATACTGGCTGTTCCTTCTGCCTGGCATATTCTTCTCACAGACATTTGCATAATTCATGTCCTTCAAATCTTTCTCAATATCACTTTCTCAATGAGTTAGATCCTGACTTGCTTCATTAAAACTGAAAATTACCCCACCATCCCTAGCACCAAGCTCAATTGTCCTTATCCTCCTCCATTTCTCCCTTCCCAGCATACTATATAACTAGCTAATTAATTATTAGATTTATTACTTATTGTCCCTCTACTTCCAGAAGAATGTAAGCCACCAAAAGAACTGGCATTTTTGTCCTTTTATCCACTGCTATATCCTGAGCACCTAAAAGAGGACCTCCTGCAATGTAGGGCCAGATGAATTTTTATTAAATACTTGAATGAATGGCTATATCTTTTCCAATTCCCTATAACAGACTTTGTAGTTTTTGCCAATTAAACAGATAAATGTTAACTTGGTGTCTGCAATTATTTTTTCTTATTACTTTTTCATATTTTTATTAGCCATACACACACACACACACACACACATTTTATTTTCTGTGAAGCACCTGTTCATATCATTTACCCATATTTCTATTGAGTTGCTCTTTTTATTGAATTATAGGAATTCTGTATGTATAATCTTGATACTGACCTTCTGCAAGTTATATGCACCCCAAATATCTTCTCCCATAGTGCAACGTACCTTTAAGATGTCTAATAAACAGAAATTCTTTGTTTTAATATTATCACCTTTACAGCAAATTCTTTGTATGCCTTTTTGAAGAATAAACCATTCTTCTCACGCCAGAGCATCAATGCTGGGGCCAGTTCTTTCTAAAACATTTCTTTTAACTAAAGACTTAGTTTCTTGACCACAGATGGACCTGTGCATAAAATTCAAGGTATTACAAAGGACCCCAGGGCCCTCCAGAGACAAGCCCACCCACCCCAGGCCGAAGCCCTTCTCTTTCCTTCAGCCTTCTCCCTCCCCACCATGTAATGAGAGATGCCATCAATCACTCTCTAAGAGCTGCCAGGTGGGCAAGGGGTGGGACAAAGTGGAAAAGAGCCCAAGGGAAGGGGATCCAGTTAGAAATACCAACCAGCAGGGGTAGCCCTCCCCTCCCAAAAGAACTGGGCAAGTCCCAGCAGAAGATTCTAAGAGGCACTTAGGGATTTTGAAATACAGCAAAGGATGATGATATTGGGGTGGGGTGCTGTTCCAAAGAGAGCTCAGGCTAAAGCAGAAGCAGCTGCTCTTACAAAGCTAAAGGCCCCCATTCAGAGGGGCTCCATGGAGGCAGGGGACAGGTGACCAGGCTGGTATGATGTGCACAGTGGCACAGGTTCCTGGAGAAAGGTGGACATCAAAGGGCAGGAGAGGGATAAGGGAATGGGTTTCTTTGAGCCCAGAGGCTTTCTGTCACTAGTGTTCAGAACTTGATGTTGTCACTCACCAATCACCGGCTTCCAGAGGCCTTCTTGCCTTCACAGCCCAAGGATAAAACTTATTTTTCTTGTAAGGAGGAGGAAAGGGGAAATTTCAAAACATAAGTACCAGAAGACACCCCTGTCCATCTTCCTAAAATTACTCTCGGGTCTTGAGTCCCCCCGCTTACCAGATGAGTCACTAAATCTTATTTGAAGTGTTCAGACTTTGCCTCCAGGAAATATTTGGCTCTGACACTTTCTGTCAGCTCTGCTAAGAAGAGAAGCAATAACCAGAACTGCTGTCAGAGCTGGGGCCTGGGAAACCTCCTGCCCCCTCCGGCTGTCCTCTGCACCCCTATCCAGCACCCAGAGAGACAGCTTCGGAAGCACTGGACTGAGAGCCAGAGGGGATCCTGGTCAGGCAACTCCCATCAGCTACACAACAGTCAGCCCCTTTGTTCTGAGAGGGAGCAGAAACCCTGACACCGAGTCCTGGCCTGACCTTTATCCTGTATCACATGCCAAAGAAAAGTGCTAAATGAACCTCCCTGTCCTGCAAAACAGTTTGAGGCCCCCAGAGGAAGCCCATAGCTTGGGGCAAAGCCCCAGCCCACAGCCCTCCGGGCCTGTGCCTGTCCGAATTTCCCTCCAGGTTTCCCTGCCACTCTCCAGCCTATCACCACTTCAGGAAATGTGGTCCTTTGAGCAGGCAGATGCACCAGGACCCCTGTGGCCTTAGCCCTGTTGGCTGTCTCCTGAGGCAAGGGATCCCACCCCAAACTCTTCGCCATGTGCAGAGCCCTGGGTGGAGCAGGGCTTACCCAGACCATCTAATGTGAGGCAGCAGGAGAAGGGGTGCAAGTCCTACCTTCAAGGAGAAGTCACTGGTGCCAGTTCTCCTAATCTAACAGGGTGCAGTCTGGCAATATAAGAAACATCCACACCTGTAAGAATTTGAGCCAAACTGTCGATCTCAACGGCTTGAGAAAGTGCTCCGGAAAATGGCAGTTTCACCACTTATTTTATACTATATTTCCCCATGTATAAGACGCACCCTTTTTTGAAAAATGTGAGGTCTAAATACAGTGATTGTGGCATTTCAAATGCCATAGATGGAGCTGAGGACGAGGCAATATATGAAGACAGTGATTTGTCATCAGACACAGATGAGGACAAGCTAATGGATGGGAGTTTTGACCGTGATGAGGACTTGTATGAATTTTATGATGAATAAAAACTTGAGTTCAATAACTTTATGTAATTTTTTTTTTCAAATTTCAGGCCTCAAAATTTAGGTGTGTCTTATACATGGGAGTGTCTTATTCATGGGGAACATGGTACATCAGGACTCAAAGGGAAAGAAGTAAAGGGTTACATGACATCCACTGGTGATAGATTAGGGAGGCAGGAGAAAGCAAAGCGGGAAATCTCTGGGGTTGGATAAGAGTAAAAGGAATAGATACTGTCCCAGTAGAGCCCAAGCTCTACATCGATCAGGTGTCCCTGATTTGACTTCCCTGTGCAGTGGGACACTCCTGCTTATCAGCAGGGCTGGCAGCCTCTTCGAGACTACTCTTGAGGCAGCTATGAGGATGCTACTGTTAAATGCCACTGGAGGAAAGACACGACCGACACACAAATTAGTTGCAATAATCACACAGGCAATTTATTACTCACAAATCCTTTTGGCATGCCTGGGTACAGCTTAAGGGGGCCCCGTCAGCGTGCTCCTCTCGGCTGGCTTTGGTCAGAGCTCAGAGCTGCGTGGAGACAGTCCACATCAACATTGGAGTCTGGGCGACTACTGCAGCACGGGGCCCCACAGCTTGGCCAACACCTTCTAACAAGTGTCAATCTATAGGATTATCACCTTAAACCACCTTTTTAGGAGTTCCTCTCAGGGAACCCCCTTTATGTCAATCTACTGAAATGTTTGTATTAAATCATTTTTTTAAAGATGTTATTTTCATTAATTTACAAAGTTAATGTAAATAACACCAAGCTACTTCTTATCTATGTATAACTTCACACACATACTAACGGGCTCTGCTTGAAAGTCAGAGTCTGTTTATCACATTACAGAGTTATGGCACCAAGTTACTTCTTATCTATGTATAACTTCACACACATACTAACTGGGCTCTGCTTGTAAGTCAGAGTCTGTTTATCACATTACAGAGTTATGGCACTAAGCTACTATATTAATTCCTATCCAGTTGGCATAACTTTACTTAACTTTAATAATTATTTTTAATATCCTTTTAATTACTTTTATATATCATTCATATTTTTATATTTCTATATATTTAATTACTATAACCTTATATTACTACAACATTCCACTTGCTGATCCCAGCAAACTATAAGCTTGTGGGGATCATTACAAAACTATTTTTTATTCCTTTTTAAACATATATTGCAAATGGGATTACACACTTTCAATCCAAATACAATCACAACAAACAGGCATATAAGTATTATTATTTCCTTAATTCCAGTCCATATAGATGTAAAGGTATGAATACCTTGTTCAATATAATATACTGGATTTAATAAATTCCATGTTGGTTTATAACTCAGTGTTGAAAATATAGATCCTTTAGTCTCTATAAAATTTCATGGTTTACCCAGTCCTTTCGCATTATGGTCTAAGGATGATGCTCATACTATTAGGTATCAGTCTCATTTCCTTTATAACATTCTGTTCTTGTCCAGCTTTTGAGATAAGATTTTTTATTCTCATTATGGAGTACTTCAAATTTTTCGAAGGATTTTCCATAATCTTTTTTTCTGTTCATATGTTCTTCCTGCAGTTTGCTGAATGTGGTTGTTGGTAAATGTTTCAATGTGCTGTGAATTGCATATGATGAGTATATGGTTTTTTCGCTGATTTTCACATTCATGTTGTCAGTGATTAGTTTGCAGGTATCCATTGAGTTGTCTGCGATATTATCCATTGTCCAATTCCCTGAGTTCGCAGTGTAGTCCCAGTAGGTCAGGTTGGTGTTGCAGTGTACGAAGGCGAAGTTTTCTAAATTCTAAAATGCTTCCCTTGGGGTGGTTTCCACCATGGGTAGGTCAAAAAAGTTTATGTCTAGCTGCTGTGTGGTTAGTACATTAGGAAATTTAAAAGTAGTCACAATAGCAGTAGCAGTAACAGCATTGTTATTATTGTTAGTATTATTAGCATTACACCCTAATATTACATTGACAACCAGGATGAACAAACTCATGATCATATTGGATGATTTTATTCTGGTTTGGCCAGTTTCTAGGTTATCTCCTAGGCATTCTATATAGATGTTCTACTATTTTGCTTTCCTACTGTTTTCTCCAGAATGTTCCATGGACTAAAATGCAGAGAGTATTATTAATTTGAGAACAGTGGGATATCTGTGTTCCATTGCTCAGGCAATTTCTATTGGCACACTAGGTTATATGTAGAATTATAATTGTATAAGGTACGATCATAAGGAGTACCAGGATCCAGATTAAGAATTTTACTAAATTACACATTCTCAGTCATTTGGTGTGAGGTTATCTACTTTGATCTGTTGTATTTGTCCCTGTTTACTAATTGTCCATATGGTGTTGTATCCTGCGTTGCAGATTATTTCCTGTTGGGAAAGAGATGCATCCTTAGGGGATTTTACTATTATTTTATATGGATTTTTCTTAATTTTAGGTATATTTCCCATTTTAATTTCTGCTTGTTCTAAATGGGGTTTAATCAGTTCTAGGGGGAGAACTTCTGTTTACTCTTGGTCTACTATTTAGGGCAAAGCAAGCTTCGTTAAGAAGTGCTTGTAAATTGTTAAATTTTCTATCTATTAATAATGTATAACATTTGGCTTTTAATAATCCATTATGTCTATTATTCCTGATGCTGTTGGGTTATATGACATATAAAAATTCCAATCTCTATTATTTATAGCAGCAAAAACTTGTACTCGGCTGGCTGTAAAATGGGTTTCTTGATCTGAATCTATGATTTTAGGAGTTCCAATGAATGTTTTCCACATATTTAATGTCTTAATTGTAGTGGCTGTTGATGGGTGTTTTGCTGCCAAGGCAGACGTTATTCCTGTATGTACATCAACCATCGTACATGCATACTTTTGTTGGAAAGGTCATGACAAGGGTCCAATAAAATCAATTTGGGCTTGAAAATTTGGTATTTGGGGTCTATCTAACCCTGGTGGCTTTGTTGTCCAGAATGTATATACATTTTTACAGGCTATACATCTATTAATGCCTCTCTTTATGTCTTCTATTTTTGCCTTTAAATTTCTGGTTCTAAACCATTCTATCATTGCTGTTTGTCCTGGATGTCCTAATTGGATATGAATTTCCTTTATAAACTCTGGTGAGAAATCCAAGTATTCTTCTTGTATTTTATATTTATCCCTTTCCCTTTTTAACTTTATTGTAGGTATTGGGGATATTTTATATTCTCCTGTATCTTCATCTTTTTGTAACCTTAACTTTATCCCATGTTTTTGTTGTATCCCTACAATTAATTTCTTCATTTACCTTAATTCCTCTTGCTAGCTTATCTGCTATTTGATTCCCTAGTGTGGTTGGAGAATTATCTGTGGCATGAGCTGATATATGGATTACATAGAGCTTTATGTGTGATGTTAATGCATCTAGTTTCTCCCAGTGTTCTCTGGACCAGAGGTCCTTTCCATTAATTTGCCAATTATTTTGTTTCCATTTTTCTGACCGTTCTGTTATTCCCTTATATACTGCTGTTGAATCAGTAAAACATATAAATTCACATTCATGGGTCTCGTGATTCCTTTGTCTTGAGGTATATTTGTCAGTCACATGATTTCAGGATGGGAGGGGTCTTACAGGATGCCAGAGGATAATCATTTGTAAATCACCCATTAAGGAAAAAGAAAGGGGAGAGAAAAGGGCTACGCAAATCTTCCTCCCCCTCCTGTATTCCTGGCTGTTTACCATCTTTCACCCAGGTATGGGAAAGGGAGGGAGTCCAGGTGTGGGGAATGGACTCCTTCTATTCAAAATCTTCTAAGTATGAAAACTTCTTTATTTACATTATAACAGCCCTTCCTAAGCAGGAATACTATCGGCCATCTTGAGCTGTTGTAAATTACACACAAGTATAAAAATCATATTTACAAACTCTCTCTGAACGCTTGGCCTAAATTATAAAATATCCTTGAAGCCTCTATCTCAAGAGGGGTTTCCTTTCTCAATCTAACCACCATCCTCCATTACATCCACAGATGAGTTGACTCCCAGCGCCTCTGTCTCAGCACAGCCTGAGGTTTCAGCCTCTGGAACCGAGATGCCACCTCCATAAGTGATAATTATGTGTATTCCAAACTGTCCTCTTGATGTTCCGCTTATCTGTCAGACTGGAACTATTGCCCCCAAGACAGAGGAATTCCAAGAAGCTGACAAGCCGCTCCAAGGAGGGGTTCCGGACATACCAGGACTTTTGATTTAATACCCACATGCTCGAAATTCTTCTTGACCCCATATAATGTGTCCCCCTAGCTTGTACTGGTGCTCTTCTCTCTCGGAGAAGTCCCAGCAGGGTTCCTTTCTTCCTTTCAATAAAGCCTGTTATTCTGGTATTTCTGACTCCCATGGATTCCAACAATAAAGTGACCAACTTTTTTACAATGAAAAGGACAAAAATAGCCCTGGCCGGTTGGCTCAGCGGTAGAGCGTCGGCCTAGCGTGCGGAGGACCCAGGTTCGATTCCCAGCCAGGGCACACAGGAGAAGTGCCCATTTGCTTCTCTACCCCTCCGCCGCGCCTTCCTCTCTGTCTCTCTCTTCCCTCCCGCAGCCAAGGCTCCATTGGAGCAAAGATGGCCCGGGCGCTGGGGATGGCTCTGTGGCCTCTGCCCCAGGCGCTAGAGTGGCTCTGGTCGCAACATGGCGACGCCCAGGATGGGCAGAGCATCGCCCCCTGGTGGGCAGAGCATCGCCCCATGGTGGGCATGCCGGGTGGATCCTGGTCGGGCGCATGCGGGAGTCTGTCTGACTGTCTCTCCCTGTTTCCAGCTTCAGAAAAATGCAAAAAAAAAAAAAAAAAAAAAAGGACAAAAATAAATTGAAGGAAACAATATCGTAAATAAAAGAAACATTTTATTCATTGCAACAATAATACACTATAATATGATAAATGCATACTAAAAGCATTTGTAACATTTTATATTGTAATTATGCTTACATGCTTATGAATTTTTAATAATAATTGTAAGAAAAAAGTACTCATTTAGTAAAACTAAATATCAAGCAAAGCCACTAATTTGGAGTGATATCATTTTCTAATTAAAAAAACATCTGTTTTATGCAACTATTTAACCAAAATGTGTTATTAATAGATATGGTTTGAGGTTAGATTTCTACTTTAAAACTCGAATTTTGGGAAAATACTTGTAAATAAAATTATAAGTATTTTGAAATTATTAAATAGATAATAAATTAATAAAATGTGAATTGTGCTTACCTATGATTGAACATTCACTGAAAAATAAATAATCATGAGTCTCCATGTCGTATGTGCTGGGTGGTGTTTCAGTAAGAAGTACACAAAGACATTTGTGTGCTGGGTATATCACACTCTCTCTCAAGGTCTCCCCTCCCATGCAGAGCGCATGCATCTCATAATCATGTCTCGCCACACTGTACTGATCCTTGACAAATCATAATGTCAAATACAAATACATCCCATCACATGCAATGGATCGACTATGCATCGATCAAATATGGATGTTTACAGATTAGTCTTCCAATATCAAAAAGGAAGACAGTAGGACACTTTTCCAGGGAGCATGGAACTTACAAAAGAAGGACTGTCCTCCCTAAAGGAGGACGATTGGTCACCTTTGTTACCAATGTTAAATCTAATCCGGAGGGACTCGAAACATTGAAGACATGAACAAAATCTGTCAATTCCACACCAAAGCTTTATTGTCTAGCTTGGCCAAGCGTTGGCAACTCCAACAGAAATCTGAAAGAGAGCACACCGGCCCTTTGTTTTACCGAGTTTTTATAGTTTTGTAAGTGGGAAATACAGAAGCAAAAATTGTAATTAGGAGCCCCTTACCACTATTGGTTATAGTCATATGCCCTTTAACATGATAGGACCATGTTCAATTTGCAAGCCATACATCATTTTGGAGAAAACAAAATTTACAAGTCAACACAATGGTAGAAAGATGTCTCTTTACATATTAAAAGGCATTCCTATATTTTCTAGTGTTTATCCACCATCTCTTTGTCCAGAGTCACACAAATTAATTATATGCATTCATATGGGAGAGGTAGTTTCTGTGGGGACAAATGCCCGCAAATGGCTCATTGCTATAAGAAAAGGTTTATTTTGGCTTTTCTCTTCCTGCACCTGGCTAGCCATTCACCCCGTTCCCCACAGGTGTGGTGGAATGTCAGGGAATTCATGTTTTCCTTCCCTTTGCATTTACAATACAATGCCAAGGGTCATCCTGGTTTTATGCCAATCACACAGCACAGAGATTATTCACAAAATTTCTCTGCACACCTCCTTAACCCAAATTAATAAAATGTTCTTCAAGCCTTTTAAAATGTTAATATTGATTCTGTAGCTTTTGGTACTTTATAACACCTGCGGGTGAGGTGGCACAGTGGCTCCTCAGGACTCCTCACCATAGGTCCTTCAGAAGGGCAGTTTTTCAGGGTTTGGGCAACCTCAGCTCCCCCAGGCCTGAGGCTTGAGAACTGCCAACACTGATGAGCTAGCTTCCTGGCATCTGCCTTGCTCAGCCCAGGCGTCCTCTTCCTCTCTTCCCCCTCAGGTTTGGGCACCAGACTGCTGGTGTCCCACAGTGTGCAGGGTTGAGAACTTGCTAATGTCCCAGAACATCTGGAGTCAGAGCAGCGCTCACCATCGCTGAGGGAGACCCCCAGCGCTGCCTGTTTTATGGAGCTTTGAAGAGGCTCTGGGGACCCTTAACAACGAGCGGTCCCCACTACTATTTACTGAGCACTAACCGTAGTCTAGGCAGTATTTAGAACTTTATACACTGCCTCGCTAATGCACAAACAACACCGCTGACCCCGTGTCACAGATGAGAACCTGACCGGCACAGGCATCTACCAAACTATCCAGTTTACACTCAGGGTTAGACAAAATCTCCGACTTTAGAATTGATTATCAGGGTTAAATCCCTGATTCTTGAAGGAGAACAGTATCAAGGCAGAGGAAACTACAAGCAGGCTTCAAAGCTTGCAAAGCTGCTCTTCAACAGCAGGGGGCGCCAATGTCTGCAAGAAGCTACTTGGAGAAAAATCTTGGCACCATTCGTGAAGAGGAGCTACAGATGCCAAAGGGAAGGAGTGGAAATGATCCCTAGGGCCCTCACAGGCCCCAGAAAAGAAATGCAAAACAAAATTGGCCCGTGGTGTAAGCAGTGCAGGCCCAGATTCAGTGAATGTTAGATCCTGAGTGAGCCTTCTTATCAGCTTCCCCAGAGTTCAGCAAATGCCTCGTGGGGAAAACCAACCTTTCCTTTGGGGCTACTCTGATTTTTCATCTGTCCTGCCAGCCCCTCTAGTTGGCCACAACCTATGTGGTTTCTTTTTCCCAAGGTCAAGTTTACATCCAAATGCCCCCAGGACAAATGCCCCCAGGGAAGAAAATGAATAGGGAAGGCTGGTCTAGGAAAGGATCTTCTTTCTCCCCTTTAGTTGTCCTCCTACTCCTTGTTTCCACTGTTCCCTATTGTCTTTCAAGATCTGATTCTCACAACGTATCCAGTTTTATTCTAGTTATTGTGTTATTACAACAGTAGAGGTGGCCTGTTGTGACTTTCTGTAGCACTGGGGAACAAAATTTTTGATGCATCCACAAAAACACTTGTTCTTACCTAATTCGAGTGTGCTGATCTCAAATCTGACATTAGTTTTTCTCTGTAAGCTACAGGTTTTTTTGCAATTCAAGATTTTAGGTTTTCATCTTATTGTAAAATTTTCAACATTTAATTTAACATCATGAAGTAGAATATCTTCTTGGGCATCATCTTTGTGAAAAATAATAATTTATATAATGCAGTAAATACACTAAAAGATATGATTGCATCAGAATTTGTCTACAATTTCAAAATAGAACATATTAAAACACGTATTTTAATCATAAAATTTGCGCAAAACTTATTTAAATTCTATTCAGGTAAAAATTTGCGTTTGTAGCTCTTGCATTTGTGTACTTGATGAGGACAATCTCGTTTGATGCTCCAGCAGTAGTCTGCTCATTACTAACAGCTCCAAGATTTTGGGGAAACTTATCAAGGTGACTCTTCAGGAAGTGAATCGTAACACTCATGTTACATCCAATGTTGCAGAAAGCCAACAGCATCCTTTGAACCAGAAGTTCATAGTTTTCTGCTTTTTTGTTGCCAAGGAAGTTCTTTGTAACTGCTACAAAAGACTGCCATGCTGCTTTCTCCTCCTTATTCATCTTCCTGGCAAATTCTTCATCACGTATGAGGGTTCAAATTTGAGGTCCATCAAATACACCTGCTTTTATCTTCTCAAAAGACAAGGCAGAAAGCAGAAATAATATGTTGAAAGCATTCACTTTCTCTATTCAAAGCCTGAACAAACTGCTTCATTAGTCCAAGTTTGATGTGAAGTGGGGGGAAAATGATCCTGTCTCAATTAACTACAGTTTCATTCACAATATTTTGCATCCCTACTTCTGGAGCTTCAAGTTTCGGCTACTCTTTCTCTGTCCAGTGTTTCTCCCGAGCTTGGCTGTCCCACAAACACAGAAAGCAAGGATACTTTGTGAAACCTCTCTGTTGTCCTAGCAGGAAATTTACCATTTTAAGATCCACACAAATGATCCAGTTATGCTCCTCATACTTCAGAAAGTCGAGGACAATTTTTATGTCATTCTTACTAAGTCATTCAATTCGGATTGGCTAAACTGCTGAGGGGTTAATCACTGCTTGGCATCAGAAGAAGACCCCTCAGATTCTACAACCATTTCATGCATCTTATCAAAATACATTTGATCACCATGTTCACTTTCTTTGTCCTTAGAAGAAATAAAACCATTGAAAACTGGAATTGGGAGTGTCTCAGAGTGTGGGATATGTTGTATTGCTGAAGAAATATTAGGATATGTGATCATATGCTGTTTTTTCTTGCCAATGCCCTTTGTATGGATCAGAAAGAAATAACAGTCACTGCTGTGGTCCTTAGGTTCACGCCAAACCATGGGAATACCAAAAGGCATTCCTTTGTGTTTTCCTTTTGTACAGTCATGAAGCATTTCCTCACAATCATGACACACAATAGCGGGAGCCCAATTCTTGTCTTGATCGCCAAGGGAACTTGAAAATAGGCAATACATGCACGAGTCACAAATGATGAAATATTGCGCCTCTGATGTTGAAGTGTGTAACAGCCACATATATAACAGAAGGTGTCAGGACTATTCTTACATTTACGCCTACTCAAAGAAGCCATAATTCAGTCTTAAAACAAAATAAGAGGGTGTTTTTTATCAGATAACAATTTTTTACATTTAAAAACAACTAAAATTACATAAAAGTGATGTTTGTAAAACATTAATTGCCTTGTGGTTATGTTCAATTCAAGAGTCATTGCCCTTTAACTCCAATTTAAAAACCAATGCATGCCATTTACTGTAACAAAAAGAAATTAAAATTGCATAAAAACTAGAACATGCACCAAAAAACCAGATTTCAGATTTGGAATCAGCGATGCAGAAATATATAGAAACAGTTCTAAAACCTCATGCAACAAAAAAGGGGGAAAAAAATTGTTCCCCAGTGTAGCTTACCCAGGTTCCCTTCCTAATCTCCTGCTCCCTCATTTGCAAAATGCTGATGTGATTGTAAACAGTAAAAGAAAGGGAATGTGTGAATCAGCCAGGATGTCCAGAGACTGGCAGGCACTGAGCACAGCAGGACATTTGGTCAGCCACCTAAGTGATCTGCAGTTGGGGGCCCTGTGGGTCCTGGAGAAAAGCTCTGGTCCCAGAGTCAGTAGGCTCAGACTGGAACCCCAGCTCCTAGATTTGTACACTGTGTGATCCTGGATAAGTTGTTTAACCTCAGCTAACCTCAGTTTTCAGTGAAATGAGGAAAATTAATGTCCATCTCAGAGGTATTAAATGAAATGCCATGCATGAGGCCCTCAGCTCTATGCCAGGCTCTTGGGTGGAACCCAGTGGTGACTAGTAGTAAATCTTATTTCATTTACTAGATGACACAAAAGTAGGTAGGTTCAGGCACTATAGTATTTAGAGAATGCTTATAAAGGACTAAATATTATAACAAATATCAGAAAGGTATAAGATAATGATAAATATTTCTTACAATTTATATCAATTTAGCAACTTTCCCAAGTATTTGGACATTTGTTCTCATTACCACCAGGTATTATATAGTGAAACAGATATTATCCCCATTTTAAAGATTGGAAAGATTTAATGAGATTAAGTGAGTTAGCTAATGTCCACCTAGCTACTCTGCCACAGAACCAGAATATGAATTCATCTTCACACCCCAGATTTCTGCTTTCAAGGCTGTAATAATCCTACATGAACTGGCATCCATAGAGAATATAATCAGTGGTATAAGGTGGATATTAGGCAGGGAAAGGGGAGCTGAGGGCAAGCATGGTAGCAAAGACTAGGTCTATGTATTTGGTTAAACCTCTCTGGTCACTGCTGTCCAGTACAGACCAGAGCCCTAAGAGAACAGAAGAATGTGAGCACAGTTCATATCTCAGGTAGCTTGACAAGGTCTGATTGTACTTTTTTTTTAATTTTCACTCCACAAATATGTTTTGGACTCTTATGACATAGCAGGGGCTGTGTTAGATACTGGAATACAATTGGGGACAAAAATACAGTTCTTATCCTCATGGACTTATCATCTAGTGAAGGAGACAAACAATGATCAAATAAGGCACACATAGAATTGTCATTACAAATTGAGGTAAGTATTATAATGGGAAAGTACCAGGTGTGTCAAGAGAGCCCCTAACCAAGGATGAGGGTTGGGAAGGTCATGGAAGGCCAACTCTGAGAGCCCAGCAGGCAGAGGCAGACTGTGTGTGAACTCCCCACGTGAAAGCGCATGGAACACACAAGGAAGGAAAGGAGGCAAGAGAGTTGGACGTGAGAAGGTGGAGTAAAGAGAACGCCAAGGGCTGGGAAAAGGGCCTGCAGAGAGCTGGGCAAGGGGACCTGCAAGCTGTAGGTCTTACTCTCATAGAAATGGGCAGCAGCTAGCATGTTAAGCAGGGGAAGAGCGAGGAGAGCACTGAGAAGGAGGAGCAGAGAATGGCCTTTCCAGGGGTCTGTGATCATACACAACAGTAACAGAGTCTGGCTTACTTCAGAAAAAAACTGTTATTGGAAGCAAATGTTGCAATATCAGTACGGCTGAATAACTGAGTAGGAACAAAGGAAGTGCCACAGATCCAGGGTGTAGAAATGAAGAAACAGTCACCATTGTCAGATCGAATCTGGCCCAGCCACTTTGCAGTTTTTGAGTTACTCTTCTGAAGACTCGTGTTCCCCAGACATAGACTCTGATGTGCTCAGCTTGAGTCACGTGCTCATTTCTTGACCATAAGGCAACATACCTAGACTGATGGTCTCACAACAAGACAGCTTCCAAAAGGGGAGGGTGTTCCCCAAAGAAAGTCACAGAGACACTGGCATGGTGCTCCTAAAGTAGTGGGTAAGGATTCTGGAAACCCACTGCCTACCTCCCCCAAAAATCAGATGTCTACTATAGATTCTGAAAGAAAGGCTGAAGTATCCTAAGGACAAACAGGATTTACCAGTGGTTTTGCCTAAGAAAACATCTTAGGTGGCATCATGTCAAGGGGGGAGGCCATACAGGAGGTTTGGGAGACAAGAAGTAGAGAAAAGAGATACCAGATGGCACCTCCTATCAGGTCACACATCATATAACCCTTCCTCAGGCCTCATTCTCTCACTCATCTGTAGCATTCCTACAGATAAGGTAACCACCACATAAATAAGCCACCAAGGGCCTGACCAGGTGGTGGTGCAGTGGATAGAGCATCGGACTGGGATGTGGAGGACCCAGGTTCGAAACCCTAAAGTTGCCAGCTTGAGTGTGGGCTCATCTGGTTTGAGCAAAAGCTCACCAGCTTGAGCCCAAGGTTGCTGGCTCGAGCAAGGGGTGACTAGGTCTGCTGTAGTCCCCCAGTCAAGGCACGTATGAGAAATCAATCAATAAACAACTAAGGAACCGCAATGAAGAATTGATGTTTCTCATCTCCTTCCCTTCCTGTCTGTCTGTCTCTATCTGTCCCTCTCTCTGACTCTCTCTGTCTCTGCCACAAAAATAAATAAATAAATAAATAAATAAATAAATAAATAAGCAAGCTACCAGTGAGAGGTGGCAGAGGAAACTGAAAGAAATTTTTTCATTCCACCAATAATTAATTATGCATAAACATCAACCAAGGATTCTGGCTTTGGGAAGATGAAGAAGGAAATAAGTGTTACCTCTGGGTGAACTTTGGGATGTGCAGAGCCAAAAGCCAGGGAAATACATTATGAAGTCTGTCAACAGACCTGCAGGCAGAAAGCACCTGAGATGGGCCAGGGTTTTGCCTCTGCTGCTGAAAATCTACCCATTGTAATGGTATCGTGGTTTCCTTCCTGGACAGGCAAGCTTTGCTCAAAATATGCTAATTCAATGCCTCATTTCTCACAGGAAGAACATTTCAAATGTGCATTGCAATATCTTAAGAAACCCACAATACATCAAAGTACATAGATATTGCAAAAGGACTGAAGATAAGAGTTTCACAAGAGCTGGACATCAGGGTGAGACTGAAGCCCCTGCTTCCCTCTGTGCTGTTTTCTTTCACTGGAAGAAAGCTCAAGGTTCTTTGTGCCTTTTGAAGGGATTGGGATGACAGTTCCAAAAGTCTTATTTTCCCTCCCTTTCCATGGGCATCTCCTTCCACTGCATTTAGATGAAAATTGTGAGTGCAAAAGGGTGGCACTGAGTCTAAAGAAAGGAGCTGAGAGATGAAATTGATGTGTAATGTGTCAAATCTTCAAAACAGCACTACCAAAACCAAGGGATGTGTTTTTGCAGAAAAGCAGTAGGAGAGATTGTGGCCACTTCCAACAGCACGCATCACTTCTTTGTGGAGCAAGCTGATGAATTTACTATAAGAACACGCAAACACTGGAATGTGTGAGAGGAAGCAGCACGGGTTTCTTAAAGAGGACACTCTTGCATTATAAGTTGCCTTACTGGTATCTCTGGCTCAGGTCTTTCTGTCCAACTTCATCCATTTTACACCAGCTCTCAGACTGATCTTTCCACCAATGCACCACTCTGAGCACTACGGTGCTCACTCTCCTAAATCATTCCAAACTCCTTAGCCAATTTCCTGGAAATTTTAGGTCTTTGCATATTTCTTTGATGATTTTATCTGTGCATCATTCATATTATAACTTCCTGTATATTGATTAAATTGCCTCCTTTTCTTAACTTTGCCTCTTTGTAAGCAATACTATTATCATTATTTAAATATTTTCAATGTGCATTAATATACACACCTAACTTACAAACTTTAAAACATCCATTATATGCCACCAAAACCATTTCGTGCATCCCTAGTGGCCCCGCACTTTGGGAAGCATACTTAGGGCCTGCTCTTGGCTTCCATTAAGCACCCTTGATACACCCTGCACTCTGGCCAAAGTGGACAGTCCACCATTGCCCCACACACCCTTCATGCTGATGTCTGTCTCACCACTCAAACTCTGCCTTTCAGATCACACTGATCATTCCAGACCCAGTGCTCTGATGCCACTCTCTCTCTCGGCCTTCTCCGACTCCCCCCAGCCTGAAGCCCTTGGAGCTCTTGAGAGGACTTACAAGAATTCAACACTGGCCCCCTTGAAATACGAGGTTTTGGTGGACACGTTCTCCTCCTTCAGAACATCTTCTCGAGACCAGAGTTTACATTTGTTCATTTTGCACAGGGTCTTGCTCAGTTGATGCTTGTTGAATGAATGTGTCCTGTTCACTGTTCAGGGCTCTTTTTGGACACAAATATGATTGTGTACTCTTCTGATCCCCACAAAATAGAGTTCCAGTATTTTAACAGACATAAAGAGACAGGTCCTTCACAATTTGGCCCCAAATGTCATTTTATTCTCCACCCCACCTCCCCACCCCACCATAAACACACACTCTGTGCTCTAGTGACACCCACTCCTTGGCATTCCCTGACTAGGACAGGCTATCTCCTGGGCTGGTCCCCATTCCAACCGCTCATTAAACAAACTCCCGCTGTGTCTGTTAAATCCTAACTCAGTCCTTAAGTATTAGTAAAAATGGCAGTTCTTCCTTGAAGCCTCTCCCAGCTCCTCTAGGTCCCTTCTTGTAATCCACATCATTCTACACATTTTTTATTGAAGCACTTATCAATGACATTAGAACTTCTTATCTAAACGACATCACTTTCACTAGCCCATACATTTCCCATGAGCAGGTATTGTATTGAATACAATATCCCCAATGCCTAGGGTGGTAGCACCTGGCACAAAATAGGTTCTCAGTATTTGAGTGACTAGCGTGAGGTTAAGAATGTAGGCTCTCTAGCCAGACCTCCCAGATTTGAAACCACGCATTGTCTTGGGCAGGTTACTTAAATTCTCTGAATCTCAATTTCCTCATTTTTAAAATGGTATAAACGCATAGAGTTTAAGTGAGAATTAAATGAGTTACAAACTATAATGAACTTAGGACAGAGCTCTGCATATTAAATGCTCAATAAAGGTTATTATTTACATTATTCCTGTCAAAGACTCTATGACCAGATGGGTCTCATTTAATGCTTATATAATTGACGGGGACATGGAGTGCCCCAGTAATTCCCACATTTGTAATAATGATCAATTGTTGCTGCTAAACTCCTAATAGGTTTTCAGAAGTTAGATGAGGAAAAAACTATATGGCTGAGTGGGTTCAGTGTGAGTGCATGACGATGGAAGTATTTCAGTATACATGCCTAAGTGGAAGGTACCTGAGAGAGAAGTCTGGGCACCTGGGATCTGGCCCGGCTTTAACTACCAACAAGCCACATGACCTCCCTGGGCCTTGGTGTCCCAGCTATGCAATGAGGTTAGAATATTAATATTTGTGGTAACTTCCACCTTTTATGTTCTCCTTAAAAGAGTCTTTGAAGATGCTTTTTGAGGGAACTAGTTAGTTTCCTCAGGACAGCACCCCTAAACTTCACTAAACTACTAGATAGCATACATGTAAGCCAAATATCATTCATCTCAGAGTTCCTTGGTCAACCTTCCTCTTAATGTTATTTTCAAACTGATTAAGCTTGCATTCTATATTTGGTGGGAAAACCTGTGGTTGCCTATTTATTCAAATACACCCATATATTTTCTGTTTATTTGCTCTTCATTTATTCCAAACTCTCTGACTGTCCTTCTGCTTGACAGTCATTTTCCTTCTACGTGAATACAGTTTTTTATTTTTTTATTTTATTTTATTTTTATTTATTTATTTATTTTTGTGATAGACACAGAGAGAGAGGAACAAACAGGCAGGAAAGGAGAGAGATGAGAAGCATCAATTCTTCATTGCGGCTCGTTAGTTGTTCATCTATTGCTTTCTCATATGTGCCTTGACCAGGGGGCTCCAACACAGTGAGTGACCCCTTGCTCAAGCTGGCCTTGGGTTCAAGCCAGCAACCTTTGGGCTCAAGCCAGCAACCATAGGGTCATGTCTATGATCCCATGCTCAAGCCAGCAACCTCGTGCTCAAGCTGGTGAGCTCACACTCAAACCAGATGAGCCCATGCTCAAGCCGACAACCTCGGGGTTTTGAACCTGGTCCTCCGCGTCCCAGTCTGATGCTCTATCCACTGTACCACAGCCTGGTCAGACAGTATTTTCTTTAATGCAGGTCTTTTGGTGGAAAACACAGGTCTGAAAATGTTTCTTTTTCTTGTGTTCTTGAAGGATGTTTTTGCTGGGTACAAATTTCTAGAATAACAGATTGTTTGTTTTTCCAGAATACTGAAGATATCGTTCCATTACTAGGAGGATACAAACAAACAACTTTGTTCTTTCTTACTACTTGCCCAGGAAATTTGCTCTGCAGCCCTCATCTTCACCATTCCAGGATGAAAAATCAGACAGTTCCTACAGTTTTTCTGGTCCTTTTCAGTTAATAAGAATCCCAGACCAGTCTCATTCAAAGCTCCAGATTCTCATTTCATGTTAAGACTTTTCCCACTACTTAATGCGCCTGTCTGAGGCATAAAAGCCTGGAAGGAAAGGGATCATAGTAAGCTCCTTCTGTTTCCTTACTCCATGCTCTTCCCCCACTCACTAGCTGCTTTTTGGAACTCTTTAGGGCCAAGCACCCAAAGCAAGCAAAAGAAATGAGGTCTTACTTGACTTCTGGATGTAGCACATGTCCATCCTAATTGTTTCTTCTGAAGAGTCACTTTGTGAGGTATTGGAGCCCTCTCCCCATCTTTTGTTCTCTTGAGTTAGGCCTTTCCATCCAGGCTCTCATCACTATCCTTCAAGCTCCTGGCTTCCAATAGTCCACCCCTCTGCTGGAAACACCTCTTGAACAGGCTGTCTACCTCTAATCCCAGGACCCTCTGAAGGGCCCACATCTGGTCCACAAGAAACACTTGAATCATTGTCTTACCATTCCCATTGGAGCCCTATCTGTATCTGCTGCAGGCAGGCACAGTGCCCAGCTTGAGTCTAATATTAGTTCCTCTGTTCCAAAAACTCCAGGTAACATACATCAAGTCCTCCAAGCCCCTCTCAGCTTACTTGAAGTTGGAGCAAGGAAACACCCCCTCCTTCCCTATTCCCAGTATGGTGAGATTGATGCTCTGTCTTCATCTGTCAGTGTACCCTTAACCTTCTCTTACAAAGCCAAGATGATACAGGATGTCCCTGGCTGTCAGAACCAGGTTTCATTTAATCCCTTTACAATTCCACATAGACAGTGTGATGGTTAATTTTATGTGTCAATGTGACTGAGCCATGGGGTGCCTAGACATTTGTCCCAACATTATTTTGTGTGTGTTTACAAAGGTATTTCTAGGTGAGATTAGTATTCGAATTGACAGACTGAGTAAAGAAGATAATTGAAGGCCTGACTAGAACAAAAAGGCTGATAAGGAACTTCTCCTATCTTACTGCCTTGAGTTTTGACATGAATTAGTCTCTTCCTGCCTTCAGACTCTATCTGAAAAAATGGCTCTTCTTGGACCTTGAGCTTGCCAGTTTTCAGACTGGTACTCCTGGGTTTCAAGCATGCTGACTATAAATCTTGGGACTTCTCAGCCTCTGTAATTACATAAGTCAATTCCTTACTATTTTTACAAGTGAATCTTTTTTTTTTTTTTTTTTTTCTGAAGCTGGAAATGGGGAGAGACAGTCAGACAGACTCCCACCTGCGCCCGACTGGGATCCACCCAGCACGCCCACCAGGGGCGATGCTCTGCCCACCAGGGGGCGATGCTCTGCCCATCCAGGGCGTCGCTTTTGCCGTGACCAGAGCCACTCTAGCGCCTGGGGCAAAGGCCAAGGAGCCATCCCCAGCGCCCAGGCCATCTTTGCTCCAATGGATCCTTGGCTGCGGGAGGGGAAGAGAGAGACAGAGAGGAAGGAGAGGGGGAGGGGTGGAGAAGCAAATGGGCGCTTCTCCTATGTGCCCTGGCTGGGAATCAAACCCGGGTCCCCCGCACACCAAGCCAATGCTCTACCGCTGAGCCAACTGGCCAGGGCACAAGTGAATCTTATTGGTTCTGTTTTTCTAGATAGTCCTGACCAATGCAGACAATCTTGTGCCTTGCTTTAGATTGCAAAAGTCCTTAAGTGCTTATGACTTTTCTCTCAATTCTTTTAGGGCTCTGTTGAAACTTAGAAACAATAATAAAGTCACATTAAAATTATGCCTGATTATTATTCTGTAATTTTTTAAGTTTTTTTGTAATTCTGATGATTCAAATAAGGATTATCTATGAGACACAATACATCTTCAGATGCAGAACTTTCACCTGAATGGGTTATGTTCCCCTCTTCCCCCAGCCTCCTGTAAAAGTGAAAACAAAAATGAGTAGGTTATTCCCATAGGGTTCTATGGAAACAAACCAATTATCCTTTGAGTTTGCTCCCCTCTCCTGTTTCATAGTCCTTTCTCTTGCTTCACAAACATCTGCACAAGCAGCTATACACTCCTTCCTCTCACCAGCAACACCAGAAGCTGAAAAATAGTGAAAGGAAGCTATTGCTGCCTAAATGCTGCTGGGAGAACATTGAACGAAAAAGAGTAGGCCCAGCAACCTGTGACCATGGAGATGGTTTGTAATCAGCAAGCCAAGGACCTCGCCTTCCTTCCTTCTCTGGGCATTCAAGACATGGTTGGTTTAGAAACCCTGAACCCACAGACTGTTTTCTAGCAACTGCATAGCAACAGGATTAACATACTGTAAATTTAGCAGTCAAAAATCAGCTCATGTCTTGCTTATCAGAACCAGAGTTATGACAGCAGGACACGAGGCTTCTTTTTCCAGTTGCAGGGCATACTTGATAGCCTGAACTACCTTTTCCATTGAAACAAAAACACTGGATAAAATGTAAGCATTTTCTTTCAAAAACACACTGCTCAGCTAAACACAAAAAGGAAGAGACTCTACAGAGGCCAAAATGAAGTGAAAGCAGAAACCTCAAAACAAAGCCATTTTTGTCTTTCCACGGCTGCAAAGACTTGGGCTCATTAAGTAAAACCTGAAACCCCACTAAGGTAGAAAGTCTGTCAGAAGACTCCAGCCAAACCCTTGAAAGATCCACACCCTCCAGGTAAGAGTAGACAGGGAACAACCCTTTATGCAAAAGACAACCACAAAGAAATGTACATGCTTTGATCTTGGTGTTGGGGCAGCAGGAAATCTTCCCAGGAAAGTGTACCCACAAGCCAGTCTTTGAATGAGTTTGTTGTTGGAATGAATACTTTGTGGTAGTGCCTTGGGATGATTCGCAGAAATTCAAGTAAATCCTCTCTAGAGGAATAAAATCTCAACTGACGACATGAAGAAGTGCCGCAATTTTCCAAGGAAAATGAGCAGCTTAGTCTCTTTTTAAAAAAGAGAGAATGGCCCTGGCCGGTTTGCTCAGTGGTAGAACGTTGGCCTGGCATGCGGAAGTCCCGGGTTCGATTCCTGGCCAGCGCACACAGGAGAGGCGCCCATCTGCTTCCCCACCCCTCCCCCTCTCCTTCCTCTCTGTCTCTCTCTTCCCCTCCCGAAGCCGAGGCTCCATTGGAGCAAAAGATGGCCCGGGCGCTGGGGATGGCTCCTTGGCCTCTGCCCCAGGCACTAGAGTGGCTCTGGTTGCGACAGAGCGATGCCCCGGATGGGCAGAGCATCACCCCCTGGTGGGCGTGCCGGATAGATCCCGGTCAGGCGCATGCGGGAGTCTGTCTGACTGCCTCCCCTGTTCCAGCTTCAGAAGAAAAAAAAAATCCAAAAAAATAAAATTAAAAAAGAGAGGATGATCACCTAATACACAAGGAAACAAGATACTGAAATGAACAGGCAGAACATTCCCCAGGCAAAACAGTTCACAGCAAGTCCAAATATTGGCAGTGTGAGCTATGGAAAACAACATTTTTCTGCAACTTAGTCCTTGCCTATCTTCTCCTGTCCCCAAATGTAAGCACCCCCTTCGGTGTCCTGACTCTCGGTCCCTTTGTTTCCTCAGAGAGAGATACTGCTCTTGCTTTTCTTCTTCTTCAACCTCTTTCCCCAAGGACTATGAACATATCCAAATCTTTCCCTTTAAGGAAGGAAAGAAGGAAAAGAGAAAACTCACTTCCCCTCATCTAGCTTTACCAGTCCTACAGCTAAGTTTTTCTAAAGCTTTCATATGTCCACCCTTAGGCATTGCCCATCGACCCCTCAGATGACCTCTAGTTCCCCCACCAATCTTCCAAAAAGGCCCTTACCCAGTTGTCAAGGTCCTAAATCACATTTCTAAATGCACTTAACTATACTCTCACCTGTTATTGCTGAGCTACTGGCCACTCCCTCCTTTAAGAAACTTTTTCCTTCTTCCGCTTCTGTGAAGTGAGTTTCTTCGAATTTTCCTCTGATCTCCCAGGTCATTTCTTTCCAGTCTCTTTTGGGTGTTGTGTCGCCTCAAGCCACTTCTTAAAATGTCGTTGTTCTAAAGTTTCTGTTCTCAACACTTTTCTGATGTCAACAACAGTTTGCTGATACCAATCTAATATCAATAGACATCCCCAGTCTCAGGTGCAGAGAAAGGAGAAACTTTATTCAGGGGAACAATTTGCAAACCAGAGAAACAGTACCCTGGAGTGCTCAGGAGGCTTTTTATAAAGTTTCCACCTGGTTCCTAATTGGTCTGTTTTTTAAGCAAATGAGAAATCCAAATTTGCACAATCTGATTGGTCCAAATAGCAGTGTTCTGATTGGTTGACTTCTGTGATCTAGTCACTGTAGAGTTGCTGTGATTGGTCAGGACATATGCAAATGAGGATAGAGCTGCACAGTTCCTATTGGGTGGGCAAGTTTCAGTCTATTGGTGGAAGGAAATACAACATCAGGATCTCTTGCTAGTGTGTGTGTGTGTGTGTGTGTGTGTGTGTGTGTGTCCCCTTTGTGAGCAATGGCTGCTGGGCTCTTAGAATTTGTGCCCAGTTAACCAGGAGGAGTCCTTGGCAGTTATATACCTTCTTGCTGTTCACACTGGCCCTATCATCTGTTCTCATAGCTTAAAAACAGCTGTTATCTCTGAGGCATGTGTATCCTGGATGTGAGTATCTTTCCAGAGGGCACTCCAAGATAAGTAATTTTAAGAGAGAATCAGTGTCCAGACCCTCAATTTCCATGTGTATTGCTTCCTAGGATTAATCTGCCTGAGAATATGCATATATATATATATATATATATATATTGTAAATTAGAAGGTTTCCAAGCCTACATTGAACAAAATTGAAGAAAAATGAAATAAATTTGTGTGATTCTCATTAGAAATAGTTTTTGAAAGAGCAGTATATGAATTGGGCATAGAATGAGAAAGGGTACTGCTATAACAACTTCTCCCATCCATAACTATTTATTTGTCTAAAAAAGTTTCTCAGCATTAATGTCAAGGGAATTTATGCTGAGCCCTGTGTTGTTCTAGCAATGAATAATATTCATTCATGAATACACAAACTAGTAGGTAAAAATTCCAACCCCACCAATCTCATTAAGAGATACATTTCCAAGGCCCTGGCCGGTTGACTCAGCAGTAGAGCGTCAGCCCAGTGTGTGGAAGTCCTGGGTTTGATTCCCAGGCAGAGTACATAGGAGAAGCACCTATCTGCTTCTCCACCCTTCCCCCTCTCCTTCCTCTATATCTCTTTTCCCTTCCCGCAGCCAAGGCTCCATTGAAGCAAAGTTGGCCCGGGCGCTGAGGATGGCTCCATGACCTCTGCCTCAGGTGCTAGAATGGCTCAGGCCACAGCAGAGTAATGCCCTGGATAGGCAGAGCATCGCCCTCTGGTGGGCATGTCAGGTAGATCCCTGTTGGGGGCATGCAGGAGTCTGTCTGACTGCCTCCCAGCTTCTAACTCCGGAAAAATACAAAAAACAAACAAATAAACAAAACAAAAAAAACCAGAGAGAGAGATGCTTTTCCAATAATATTTTACTTTTATGTTTAATAAATGTTTATCTAAATTATATTTGTTATTGTAATCAATTGTGTACTAAGAATAATTTTAATGCTAACAATTTAAAAGAAATTAATGAACATTTAGAGCCTTATGGTCTCAGGAGGAAAATTTTAGTTTCTTTTAATAAACATAAAGTAATATTTGCCCAGACAAATATAAAACGACATTCAAGAAAAATATTTTATGCATAAAAATGCACTACTTCAAGATTACATTTTGTGGAAAGAGTTGAGTGGAAGTACAAGTTCAAAAAGAAAAAGGAGCCTTGGCCAGATGACTCTGTTGGTTAAAGCATCAGCCGGAAGCGCAGAGGTTGCCAGCTCAGTCCCCAGCCAGGGCACATACAGGAATGGATTGATGTTCCTGTCTCTTTCTCCCTTTCTCTCTCTTTCCCCCTTCCTCTCTGGTTAAAATAAATAAATTTTTAAAAAAATTAAAAAAGAAGAAAAAGGAAAGATATAACACTTTCACCCTGCTAAAGAGGATGTTGTCCACATATTTTTTAAAAATCAATAATGGTAGGTAGCAGATCACACATTAAAATGAGCGATGTGACAATCTTCTTTTAAAATGTCAATATATAAAATGCATCAGAAACTATACCTCTTGCAAATACTCAAACCTACAATAAAGAAGTTGATATATCAAAGTTAAAAATGTGTGAAGTAAATACTGAACATTCCAATTATATGATGTTATAGAACAGGCAAAATTAATCTATAGTGAAAAAAATCAGAACAGTGGGTGCCTTTAAGAGGAGTAGGAGCATAGTTTAACTGGAAAAGGGTACAGGGACCTATCCAGGGTGATAGTAATGTTTTATACCTTAAGGGTTCAGAGTTTGAAAAGCAAATGCATTTTTCAAAAATCATCAAACAGTACACTTAAAATGTGTACATTTCATTGAAGTAAATTTTATCTCAAAAAAATAGAAAATCTGTAAATAAATATTTAAACTCTAGGTAATGTTATATATAAATGCTGAAGAGTTTAGGGATAAAACATATTGATGCCTAAAATTTATTTAGAAATGCATAAAAACAATAGACTAACAAATGAAAAAATGCAGAAATAAGTAATATAACTACAGCAAAATGGTTATAGTAGAATCTAGGTGGTAAGTATACGGTGTTCACTGCTTAATTATTTCAACTTTTCTGTCTATTTGAAAATATTCAAAATAAAATATTGGGGGAAATGGGTAAGGGGGATATACTTTTTCATAAGAAGAATTTTTTTTTCATAATTCTCTTAGGGAACATGTGGTTAAAAGTTAGAAAAATTGGTTTCTGTTATCACCATTTGCTGATGAATCTTTAACCTAAACTTACAGCCCAAATCTCTCTTCAAAATCCCAATCATATTTTCATCTGTCTCCTGGCCATTCCATCTGGATTTCCCATTATATCTAAAACTCAACAGAACCAAATATAAATTTACTGTCTTCCTGTGTCAGAAATATCTGGGCCCTGGCCATTTGGCTCAGTGGTAGAGCATCAGCCTGGCATGTGGCTGTTCTGGGTTCGATTCCCAGTCAGGGCACATGGGAGAAGCTACTATCTGTTTCTCTACCCCTCTCTCTTCTCTCTCGCTCTCTTTATATCCCTCCCACAGCCATGGTTTGATCAGCTCAAATGCATCAGCCCGGGCCCTGAGGATGGCTGCGTGGAGCCTCAGCCTCAGGTGCTAAAAATAGCTCCTTTGGGAGCATTGGCCCAAGACAGGGGTTGCTGGGTGGATCCCATTCCTGGTGCATGTAGGAGTCCTTCTGTCTGTCTCCTCTCCTCTCACTTGGAAAAAAAAAAAGAAAGAAGAAAAGAAAAAGAAAAGAAATATCTGATACAAGCAAAAGAATATAAGAATCAAACAAAATAAGGGTTATTTTTCTTACATAACAAGAAATCTGGAGGTAGGTGACTGATGGTATTGATTCAACATTTCAACAATCTCCTGGTTGGCAACTATGCAATTCTCTTGGCCTTTGCTCATATCACAAAATGTTCTATAGCTCCAGTCATCATGTAAGAGTTCAAGACGGGAAAAAAGAAAAAGATTCAATGCCAGTGACAACTGAACCTTTTATTAAGACAATTTCAGATTTTCCAGAAGCCTCCCAGCAGTCTTTCACACAAATTCCATCAATCAGTTTTGTAATATATGGCCACACCTAGCTGCAAAGGAAATCAGAAAGCAAGTACTTAGCTTTCCTATTATCTAAACTGGACATAGGATTGGGTGACAGGTGAGCCCATCTACAGTATATGGATCATTTTCCCCAAAACCTATTCCACCTTCTCTACTCTGTATCTCTGTTAATGGTTCCATTATCTGCCTAGTTGCACAAGTAAGAAACCCAGGCATTATCCTTTCCTCTTTTTCCCCTTCTATTCCTCATATCCATTCTGTCTTGATTTTTTATCAGTCTTTGAATCTCTCTCAAATCTCAGTCTACTTCCTACACCCACTGCCATGGTCTTGGCTCGGGTTCTCATTTCTACCTAAACTGCTATATTTAGTCTCAAAGTTTCAACTTTGAACCATCCTCCCTAAGGTCCCAGCTTGACCATTCTAAAAACAGAAATCTAAGCATTTTATCCTCTGCTTAGATCTTTACTGTGGCTTTGCAAAACACCTAGTTTAAAGGCTAACTTCCGTATTATGTCATTTAATGTATTCCCCCATTTTCATAATTATGTGCTTTTGAAAATGTGTTATCAGTTAGGATGCCCTAGTCCTATCAAGAGTCAGATCCCCCAAAACACAACTTTGTGCATAGGGGAAAGCTGGGGAAGTCTATACTCAAAATTTAAATCTGTTATGCTAGGCAGGCAACCATCTGTCTCTAATACATGTATGCTAAAATTGTATTATGAAAGAACAATCAATTTATGTGTTATAATATGGGTTCTATTCCCAGAGAGTGTAGGATCTCTAATGTATTTTGTCTTAGAGATCTAACATTCAACAATCTACTTGAAGTATAATATCATTGTTGTTAATTCAGCTCAGAGATTTATTAAATGCCTACAATGTACTAGTAGACACTACTTTTTCATTTAGTTCTTTTCTTTTGTAATAAAACAGAAAAGACAGATATAGAATAAATGTTTTATAAAATATTGCCTCTTTCTGCATACCTAATGACTTCCATCTCTGTCTCTGTTTCACTATTTGAAACTTATGCTTAGGCCCTGGCTGGTTGGCTCAGCAGTAGAGCATTGCCTGGCATGTGGAAGTCCCAGTTTTCATTCTAGGTCAGGGTACACAAAAGAAGCGACCATCAGCTTCTCCACCCTTCCCCCCCACACCTCTTTCTTTGCCTCTCACAGCCATGGCTCAAATGGTTCAAGCAAGTTGGCTCCAGGAGCTGGGGCTGGCTCCATGGCCTCGCCTCAGGTGCTAAAATAGTTCTATTGCTCTAGCAAGGGAGCAGTGGCCCCAGATGGGCAGAGCATTGCCTGGTAGGGGCTTGCTCAGTGGATCCCCATCAGGGCATGCAGGAGTCTGTCTGTATGCCTTCCTGCCTCTCACTTAAGAAGGAAGGAAAAAGGAAGGAAGGAAGGAAGGAAGGAAGGAAGGAAGGAAGGAAGGAAGGAAGGAAGGAAGGAAGGAAGGAAGAAGGAGGGAGGGAGAGAGGAAGAAAGAAAGAAATTTATACTTATTACCAGAATCAACACTTTCCTTTTTCTGTCTTCTACTCATTTTTTATAAGTGAAATTCACTTTGACTACTCAAATAAATGTTCAAAACAGATGTAGGCAAAGATGGCAACATGGTCAACTAACACAATACAAGAACAGTCAACCTTTAAATAGTACTTATTCTGTGCCAGGCAATGACCAATATTAACTCACTAACCTCCACAGCTCTGAGATATATACTATTACTTCCGTGTTACAGAGGATAAAACTGAGTCCTGAAGATAGTTTTGTACTTTTGTCAGTTGACTCAAAGTTGTAACCTAACATCTTTCAAACTCACCTCTTTCTCTGTTCCCCTTGGGCTAACAACAGCTCTTAGTTCCCCAGGGGGCCTTTTCTCTCCCTGTTCCACATGCTATCCTATCCTCAAGGACTGCTCTTCCTCTCTACTCAGACTCATTTTTCAAGACCAGTTCAGGCCCATTCTCTGCAAAGCCTTCTGGGCTCAGTGCAGTGGCGCTGGCCCAGACCGCCTCACCTTGCAGTAATTATTTGCTTACAGATCTGTCTCTACCATCAGAGAACGTTTCCACATTGTTGAGTCCCTGGGGCCTGCTGCTACGGGGCCCGGCCTTGTAATAGGCACCTAAAGTTTTGCTGAATTAATGCACAGGCTCCCTAAATTTTACACTTTCTTGTCGCCCCCTCACTGTCTGGCACCACATATTGTAGACACTTAGGCAACCAGGGTGGGAGCCTGATTTTCCAGCCAGCAGCCTAACTTAATAAAACAAAGCAAAACAAAACACTCCCCCTTTTAACTCCCATCTCCACATCACAGTTAATCCCTGAGGTTTTGGATCCCTTTCCATGCTTTCCCATCGCTTGAATCCAGCAGGACCTAGGGTGTCTGACACCCCTTCCGCCTACAGGCCGACAGGGTGGGGAGCAGCCATCCGGGCAGGACAGCCGCGTCCCATGCCTTCTCCCAACCCTGGCCTATTAAGGTTAGAGTCCTCGGAGGAGCGCAGGAGGGGCCGTGGGAGGGTCCCTTGGAAGCGGCCTTCACCGCCAAGTGCGCTTGTTGGCGCCAGAGAACGAAAGGCCGCAGCCGGGGTGCCCCGCGACGGGTCCTGTCAGCTTCAGGACGGCTTCAGGTCCCAATTATCTCTCTACCCTAGGCCACCTTCCTAAGGTTTCCACAGCCCCTGGGCGTGATCTTATCCTCAACCTTCACCTCAGGCCTCAAGTCCCTGCACAGGTCGCTGATTAAGTGGGTCTCGGGTCCCCAGTGAAGTCTCTTTCCTGGCAGATAACCACAGGGAGCGGGACGCCTGCGGGGCACCTCGCCCAACATTGGGAGGGGGAGGCGGTCCCTCGTTCCCGGGGACAGCAGGAGACATGCTCCTACTGGCCGCGATAGTGCCCCCGCCCCTCGCCAGTCTCTTGGCTCGGGGTCCTCCTGGGCCCTCCCCTGCCTGTAGCTGGACTCCCGCCCCGCCCGCTGCAGGCCCCGCCCCCGGTCCTAGCGCCCCGCCCCCTCCCCGCCGGCTCCCGCCGCTCCTGGCGTTCAATCGCCGGCCTGGGGACTCCGGATTCCGCCACTGGGGCCGCAGCATGGGGCGCTTTCGCGGGGGCCTGCGGTGCATCAAGTACCTGCTGCTCGGCTTCAACCTGCTCTTCTGGGTGAGACCCAGAGCCGAGAGGGCTGGGCAGAGGAGGGGGCCGGGCAGGGGCGCGGGGCCGGAGTCCCCGGGGAACAGATCGCTGCGGCGTCCGAGCCGGGCTCCGGGAGAAGGCAGGGTGTTCCAAATGGCCGAGGTGAGAAGTCAGACAAAGAGGGGGGGGGGGGGATGGAGAAGAGAACGGAAAGAGAGAGACTGAGCAACGAGAAATGGTGAGAAGGGGGGAGATACTGTGGCTCTTTCCCTGGAGGAACCTCGCCTCTTAGGTTTTCTTCTCACAGCTGGGGACTCCAGTTGGGAGGATGCTAGCCTCTTCTCACCTCCTCATGGGTCAGCTCCTCTCCAGCGGTGCACACACCCCCTTCTCGCTCTCCTTCCCGCTGGAGCGTGGGCCTGGCCAGGGCGGTGGGAGAGGAGCCCCTGCACCGGGGCTGTCAGGGGGTGGTACTCCATCTGAGCGTGTGGACTCATCACCTGCCTGTGGTGGATTTGTGCAGGAAATTGGGAGTAAGAGAGAATATAGTATGGGAGGGGAGGGTCAACCTTTTTCTGACCATTAGGGAAGGGTCCGGCTAGATGACTAGATGAGAGGAGGTGGTGATGCTCTTCTGTGAAGGGAACGGTGAAAGGGAGGGGCAAGAGCGTCTACCCCAACCCCCAACCCGCAGCCTCTGCTACTTACTAATTATCCCAGGGATGATCTCATTCAACCTTGCATTGAATGAGCATTCCTGGGATTAGTGGTCCAGAGAGTCGGGGCCATGAACCCTGTTTCCTATATTATCTAGGGCTGGATCATCCTTAGATCCTTGGCTATCCTATCTCAGACCCTAAAGGACTATGAGTCAAAGTTTGAAAATTGTCTTCTCTGCACATTTCTTCTTGGGCTTCCTCAAGAGAATGCCAGCCAGTATAACTGCTCAGATAGACCCAGAAGGAAAATACAGATCTTGCTTTGGGTGAAGAAGTTCTTAGAGACAGGAAGGAGCGGCAGGGGCATCGGGTGTTTTGAAACATCTGGGATGGAGGAGGTGGTGGTTGTCCTAGCTGCTTTGGGGAGGTTGTCTTCCTGTGACTGCAGCTAGTTAATTATTGATTGATGGGCTCTGGTTGTGTCTGCAAACCTATTAGCCTAGATGCCTGGGTGACTCCAACAACTCAAGCTCTCAGAGGCCAAGTTGCCATCCTCAGCATCCTTCATCAGGGAAAAGTGTAAATGAGGTAGTCCGAAGACAGCCCCTGAATTTTGAAAATACACATGGCTTTTGTACACCTGGGCACTTCCACCCAATATACTACAGGGAAGGGTATTTCTAAAGGCCTTTATGCTGTGCTTTTGAATAGCCTGGCTCAATTTTAAAAGCTGTTTATTATAAATGTCATGATTTGATGACACCCTTTGCTCTCACTGCTTACAAATTAAAAAGGAGTTGTAGATTAACCTGAGAAGGGATTCTGAGGCTGGGTTCCATGCCTGGTTAGTGCCTGACATTGTGCCAGCCTTTCCAGGGATAACAGGAAACATTATAGAATGTTTTCAGCAAGTCAGGGATAGTACTATGCACACTGCATTCATTATTACACCTAACCCTCACAACAATCCCAAATTGCGTATTATTATTATCCCCATCTTTACAGGTAAGGAAACAGAGGCTCAGGTTAGCTTGCCCAAGGTCACACAGCTAGTGAGTGGAGATTCAAACTCAGACTACTTGCTGCTAAGCCCTGTGGCATGTTACACTCCTAACCTGTGGTTCTCCAAGTGTGGTTGCTAGACCAGCAGTATCAGAATCTTCTGGGAACTTATCATAAATACACATTCTCAATCCATTCTAGGCTTGCTAAGTCAGAAGCTCAGTGGGAAGGCCCAGTGAGCTATTTTAACAAGCCCTCCAGATAATTTCTAATTCATGCTCAAGTTTGAGCCACTCTGTTAAACAATTATTAAACAGGCATTATAAAGATAATTTCTACATGTATAAATATAAATAAATATATATGTAATTTATAAGTATATATAATTTATAAATATAAAACCCTTCTCTAAGCTGCCAATCTAGTTGAGGAAGTGAGACCAATGCATTTAGAACAACAATTAACAAAACAGACAGTACAAAAACAAGTGACAAATTTCATACTTCTGACCAGAAATTCAATAGGGAAGAGAAGCAGGAAGAAAGCGATGTCTGAGTGCCTCGCTGGGTTAGATAGGATCTTTCATATACATGATCTAATGAAGGAGATTAGTGAAAAGTCCATGGCAGTAGTGAGGAGTCAGAACAGTTCTCCTGGAGAAAGCGTATCTAAGCTGAACTGAAGGACTGGAGGAATAGAAGTGGACAAAGATTGAGGGGATGACCAGCAGAGGAACAGAGCAAAGGTGCGTGTGACTACCATCTGACAAAGGGATCAGGCTTGAGTACAGAGATCCCAAGCAGGGTGTGCTTCAGCAGTTTATTCAGACTTCTAGTCCTCTCTTTTTTCATCTGAACAATTAGGCTAAGAGTTGTTGAGAGGATCAAAAGGAAATAGGGCAGGTATCTGAGCCCCCCTTCCTAGGAACCTAGTAGACAGTAAGTGCTCAAAAAATGTTATTACTGAGTTCCTGGCACACAGGAAGCATTCAGTAAAAGTTAGCTCTCTTCCCCTTATCCCTTAATGTTAGGGGATACTGTGTATGTTTGCCAAGTGACTTTCAGCTTGTCCTCGTTTTAGGATAACCACACATTATCTTCTCAATCTGTACTTGTGGACTTTCCCCATGAGAGCGTTAGAGCACTCTGAGAGCAGGGATTTTTTCTGTCTTGTGCACAGCTGTATTGCCAGTGTCTAGAAAAGTACCCAGCACACAGGAGGTGCTCAATAAATGCCTGCAAAATGAATAAATGGAGGTGCAGGTTGGAGGGCTTGGTACAAATGGCCTTCCCAATTTGCACAGATAATCAATTCTCAGCTTTATCTGGAGGACTGAGACCCTCTCTTCCTGCTCATTACCTATTGATTTTTCTCTGTTTGCACAGACTGAGCCCTGGATAGAAATATGGGGCATTCCCGTCTCCTAGTTCCATGGTGTTGGGGGGTGGGGACTGAGGGTCTCCAAATAGCCACTGTCACAGGCAGCCTTCCCACACCTGTACTTGCACAACCAAAGGGAAAGTGCAAACTGAAACAGGCACCTAATGATTTAAGGGCAATGACTGTTGGGGATAAATTACCTAAGTAATACCTCCACTGTAACCGAGGGAGCTTGGTTCTAGAAAAACCCCACCCTAGTTTTCGAAGTTGTTTTTTCTGGTTGGAGCGGTCTGTGGGAAGTATGAGGAAGGGGCAGGTGGTCAGGGACAGTTTTCCTTGAAGGATAAGCTTCAGCTGTGACTTCAGTGTACTGCTCACACCCTTACATGCTGTGTGCCTGCCCTCCTGAGGTCTGAGTCCCCCCTGTGACAGCGCTCCTTTCCTGCAGGGGAACTCACTAGAAGGCAGGCACAGAGGCGGGCAGGGGAGGCGGTCTGTTTTGTGATCTGCACTTTGACAAATCGATTTGCAACCTCATTCTGGCAGGTTGGTTTTAGTTTCCTTAGGCTGTGCTCCTGGTTTTATAAACACTCACTGGATCCTGCCAGGGCGACACAGCACTCCCTGGATCAGGGCCACTGGCTGCATTCACCACTGAATTTTAAAAAACAAAAAGTAAAGCCTAGCCTTGAACCCCACTGAATTAATTTCTGTTATCATGGTTGGTCCCTAACATGAAAGAAACCCTCGCCAACATCTGTCAGGTCTAAATTTGGACACTACTCTTCAATTGATTGCATAGCACATTCCCATGCCTTTCACTGAAATCATCTTTTTTAAAAATTTCCTTTGTTGCATAGCAATGGGAATAACACACCACAGTCCACCAAGCCACATATGTTGGTTTAAAGAGAAACCTGGGCACTGTTTACTCCTTGGTTTATTATTGTATGCTTAGCATTTTCCTATCATTGTGCTGTGTGAGCTGCTCGGGGTTACCCACTGACAGGAAGTAGGACTGTTCATTGTTGAAAGTCAGATGCCATATATGGCTTGTTTGAAGTTGTCTTCTTTACTCCTTACGGTGGTTAATGCAGCCTTGGGGTTTCACTCGGTGATGACTGACAGGTGCCTTTAGGAAAGACCGTGTCACGTGGCCGTGGGAGGGAAAGATGTTTGAGACTACTGAGGCCTACAGAAGTTGCCTCCTCCTCTTCTCTGAACTTCTTTCAAACAGTAACTTCAGAGCTTCGACACGTTTAAAAAAAATACCTGAAGAAAGTGTTTGAGGTCCACCATAAAGCTAGACCACTCCAGAAGGCAGATAGGAATTTCCTCAGCCTTGTTGCAGGATAGTCTCTATTTCTGATTTCTGTCAAGGTAGGAAGAGAGTGGCAGTGGCTAAGCCTCCCCTAACATGGACCAGAGGGCCTAGCGTTGGGAGGGGCAAGGACTCACTGATAGGGGCCAGTCTGCAGCAGCTAAAGCCCTAATTCCAGTCACCTGGTAGAGCTGGGACAGGTCTAGGCAGTGTGTCAATTTATATCCAGGGAACCAGAGCCTGGAAGGTGGACAGTGGCAGCATACTGCCTGGGGGCTGTCCCTGGCTATACTATTATCACTAGGGGAGCTTGGTTAGTAAGTTGTTTAGCTTCTTTGAGCCTCAGTTTACTGATCCATAAAATGGACATGATCAAGTTCCAATATCAGCCTATGGTCTTTGTACAGATAAAATAAGTAAATACATGTAAAGTAGCAAGTATGGTAAATGTGCATAATAAAGACTCGATAACATGTTAGTGGTCATCATATTTAAGCATTAGAAGTGCAAGTGGAAAGTAGAATCCAGAATCCAAGAGGTTTGTAAAGGTAAAGAGACATGGGAAACAGATATCCCAGGTCTAACCAACCAAACTAAGAGGCAGGAGGCTTGTAGTTTATCAAGGGTATGGAGTCAAAAGGAAAGATTCCTTCCTCAGCAGTTAGTCATTTAGCACAGTGGTCCCCAACCTTTTTTGGGCCACAGACTGGTTTAATGTCAGAAAATATTTTCATGGACCAGCTTTTAGGGTGGGACGGATAAATGTATCATGTGACCAAGACAAGCATCAAGAGTGAGTCTTAGACGGATGTAACAGAGAGAATTTTAAAAAAAATAAAACATCGTTCAGATTTAAATATAAATAAAATGGAAATAATTAAGTTATTTATTCTTTCTCTGCGGACTGGTACCAAATGGCCCACAGACCGGTACTGTTCCATGGCCTGGGGGTTGGGGGCCACTGATTTAGCAGACACATGCTGACTACCTACTGTGTGCACCCCACCCAGCCAAGTGCTGGACATTCAAAAATGATTAAGATACAGTCCTTGATCTTGAAACACTTTTGCATTTCTTTCTGTAAAGTCTTTGTTCCTTGAGGGCAGGGAGTGTGCTGTGCCTCCTCCCCCTATCTCTCAGCACCTGGAAGAGGTTTGATGGTAACTGGCATGGCTCCTGCCAACAGGGTTGTGTGCACTGACCCCAGCACAGGAATTGTTTGTCCCCTACCCTGCCTCTGTGCTGCCAAGGGGAAGCCAGTGGGTGGCAATGGGTTTGGTGATCAGTACCTCTCGACTTTCCATGTGCATACAGGTCACCTAGGGATCATGTTCAAAAATATATTCTGGACCCTGGCCAGTTGGCTCAGCGGTAGAGCGTTGGCCTGGCGTGCGGGGGACCCAGGTTCGATTCCCGGCCAGGGCACATAGGAGAAGCGCCCATTTGCTTCTCCACCCCCCCTCCTTCCTCTCTGTCTCTCTCTTCCCCTCCCGCAGCGGAGGCTCCATTGGAGCAAAGATGGCCCGGGCGCTGGGGATGGCTCCTTGGCCTCTGCCCCAGGCGCTAGAGTGGCTCTGGTCGCGGCAGAGAGATGTCCCG
Organism: Saccopteryx bilineata; assembly: GCF_036850765.1. Taxonomy (NCBI): domain Eukaryota; kingdom Metazoa; phylum Chordata; class Mammalia; order Chiroptera; family Emballonuridae; genus Saccopteryx; species Saccopteryx bilineata. The sequence goes on from NC_089492.1 coordinate 167,594,506, forward strand.
GAGGGGCAGAGCATCGCCCCCTGGTGGGCAGAGCATCGCCCCTGGTGGGCGTGCCGGGTGGATCCCAGTCGGGCGCATGCGGGAGTCTGTCTGACTGTCTCTCCCCGTTTCCAGCTTCGGGGTGGGGGGAATATATATATATATATATATATATTCTGATTTCGTAGCTCTGCCTTTCTAATAAGCCTCCCAATGACACTGATGCTGCTGGTCTAGGGAACTCACTTTCAGACCCCCGACTGAGTTGTGGACTGAAGAGGTCAAAGGCTTGCTGGTGGCTCTCATTTCTGAATGGTACAGAGAGTACCCTTCTTTTTGGCGTAATCACCTGGTTTTTCTTAACTCCAGTACCATTTTGCCATTATTGTCTTAAGACTTTAGTTTTTACATTAAGACCCAATAGTTTCTACAATTACCAGGTGGCCACCTATCCATAATGTGTTGCATTTCACTGTGTTATTCTAGAATGTCACCCACGCAGTATCTTTGGGTCTCCAACTATGTGTGACAAAAGAGAACATAACCTCCATCTGCCGCATTAAAATTGACAGTTAATATCACAACAGGGTTGTTCTCTAAAGCAAGTGATGCTATGCTGACAACTGAGACAACAACTCATGACATCACAGTTGCTAAGGAATTAAAGAGAAGAAACTGAGAAAGACCAGTGAGATGAGAATAACAGACGGGCTGAGAGCACACCTTACAGCTGAGTAGGGTGCCTTGGCCTGCCTACTTCCTCCTCTTTGGATTTAATTAGGAACAAAAATAATACAAATAAAATCCATATGCTGTTTTAGCTCATAAAGTGCTTTCATATGCATTATCCCATTTGATCATGAATCACAATAATCTCATGAAATAATATAATCATCCCCATTTTACAAATGTGGAAGCTGAAAGTTAGAGAGCCTGACTAGGCAGTGGCACAGTTGATAGAGCATCAACCTGGGACACAGAGGTCCCAGGTTTGAAACCTTGAGGTCATTGGCTTGAGTGTGGGCTCATCTGGCTTGAGCACATTCTCACTGGCTTGAGCATGGAATCATTGAAACGGGATCCCATGGTTGCTGGCTTGAGCCCAAAGGTCACTGGATTGAAGCTAAGGGTTGCTGGCTTGAGACCAAGATCACTGGCTTGAGTCCAAGCTTGCTGGCTTGAGCAAGGGGTGACTGGCTCACCTGGAGCCCCCTGGTCAAGGCACCTATAATAAGCAATCAATGAACAACTAAAATAATGCACTTACGAGTTGATGCTTCTTATCTCTCTCCCTTCCTGTGTATCTGTATCTCTCTCCCTCTTCTGCTAAAAAAAAAAAAAAAAAAAAAAAGAGAGAGAGAGAGAGAGAGAGAGAAGCAAAGGCAGGATTCACATACAGGTCTGATTTTAAACCCTGTGTTCTTTTTCACTGTTAACTTATGAGGGCAAGGGGAATGTGAGATATGAGAAGTGCTACCAGCTTGGAAAATGTGAAGTCTGTGACCAGGGAGCTTATATCCAGTGTTGGATTTAGTCTTTATACATTCCAGAAATGCAGGTGCAGAGAGATGCATAAAACAGCCCGGATCAGTTCAAGGTCAAGGAACAGGGAGATGAGAATTGAGAGGGGTGTGTACCAAGAAGCTTAATTGCTGTAGCAAACACTAGAAGAATAGTTACCATTATATTAATATAAGCTATATACAGGCTGCTTTCCTAAGCACATTTTGGATCTTTATCTTTACAGTAACCCTCGGTTGTTGTCAACTCCAGTTACATGTGAAAAAAACAGGGGGACTTGCCCCAGAACTCAGAGCCAGTCAGTGACAGAGCTGGGCTTCTGTGTGTGGCCCCAGACTCTGTGGTTTTAACCATTCCAAGTTGGCAGACTAATGGGGAGAGAAGGTTGAAGCTTTGAGAAGCATGTGAATGCTAGGCCTGCGTTCTCCAATATAGTGGCTATGCTGTTAATCACATGACACTATTAAAATTAATTAGTTCTACAAGAAATTTAATGTTTAGCTCCCGAGGCATACTAGCCACATTCTGAGCGCTCAGAAACCATAAGTGGCCAGCTGCTACAGGATGGGAGAACATTTACATTTGTGTCACTGGAGAAAGTTCTACTGGCTAGCTCTTGCCTAAATATATTTACCTTTTCTCTCATAAATTATTTTTTTCTCTTTTTCTCCTATTGGGTCTTCTAAAAACTAAAAAGAAAGAGGGTGAGGAACGTAGTTTCTGGAAAAGGGCGCTGGCATCACTAGAAGGTTTAGAAAACTGAGGGAATTCCAGCTGTCATGGAAAGAATGTAGAGATAACATCAAAATTAGTAAATGGAGGCAGCGCAGACTAAGTTATTGGTACCGTGGGAGTGGTGTTTCCTCTCCTGAGTAAGACCAAGTTTCAGTATGAATGTAACATCAGCGAGTCTATCAGCAAAACACTAAGCACCTGGCACCCACTGTTCTAAGTGTGCAATGTGAACCCATTTAATCTCTTATGGAGGCACCGTCATTACCTCCACTTTGCAGCTGAGAAGCTGAGGGTGAGAGAGAGGTTGTGACTTGCCCAAGATCACCCACTAGTAAATGGCAGAGCCTGACCCAAAGCCAGGATGCCCAGAGCCCCAGGGTTGGTTTGCTACAACTGCTCAACACCAAAGCACAGACATGTGGATGTTTTTATTACCCTGTCTAAGGACATCATTGTTCAATTTTCTAGAAGAGCAGTTGGCAAATGTTCCAAAATATGTGCCAAGCCCTGTCCTCCCCATCATAATGGTGATTGGGTGTCAATTGATAAACTAGAGAATCAGGAAGAGCTGGCAAAGCCCCCCAAGTGGGGAAGGGACAGGGGCCTTGGAAACTACTGCCACTCCTTCAGGAAATCCTCACTTTCCCTGTGCACGCTTGAATCTGTCTAGTCCCCTGTAAATGGCCCAGCACCCCCTGCCTTGATAACCACAATTGTTTCTGGTAAAATTGCTGTTACAATAAATCTCTGAAACATCAAGCTAGACTTTCATAATTTCTACTGGATAACTTGTGTGTGTGTGTGTGTGTGTGTGTGTGTGTGTGTGTGTGTAACAGAGACAGAGAGAAGGACAAATAGGGACTGACAGACAGGAAGGGAGAGAGATGAGAAGCATCAATTCTTTGTTGCAGTTCCTTAGTTCAGTGATTGCTTTTTCATATGTGCCTTGATTGCAGGGCTCCAGCAGAGTGAGTGACTCCTTACTTGAGCCAGTGACCTTGGGCTCAAGCCAGTGACCATGGGGGTCATGTCTATGATCCCACGCTCAAGCCAGGGACCCCACACTCAAGCTGGTGAGCCCCCGCTCAAGCCAGTTAAGACCGCGCTCAAGCCAGTGACCTTGGAGTTTGGAACCTGGGTCCTCTGCATCCCAGTCTGACGCTCTATCCACTGTGCCAGCACTTGGTCAGGCCAAAGTTAACTTTTAAATAAAGTGTTTGGCTTGTTCCAATCTAACCTGAATTCTACTGAAACTGTTTTTTCTCCATTGTCTGTAACAGCAAAAACTGGGCGATAATCATTCTTATTGATTGATATTTAAGAGTCCTGTTTATCTGCTTGAGAGTAGTTCTCTTAAACTATCTCAAAGACAGTAGGCTAATAAATAAATATAGTTTAATGTCCTGGCTTTGTTGATATAAAGCTCAATATAGATGAGATGTCACAGTAGTTAGTGCAGCCTCAGGTGAGTGTGTGTGCAGTGACTGAGCCTGGGGAAGAGCCAGGCGGACGCTGCAAGGAGAAGCCCGGAAAACACAGGAAAGACCATTGTTGTCCTCCCAGAACCCATCTCCTAGGTGAGGGAAGGCAAACATTGGGTTTATGTCACTTGGGTCTCTTGGATGACTTAGTAAATTAGATTTTAGCTCTCTATGTATTTGATCTTCACTCAATGAAGTCATCCGCTCACTGGACTCATTAGCCAGTAGTCTGTGACATTTATTTTGCTGTAGAAAGAAAGCTATACAGCCATCATCATTCTCCAACTTCTTGCTAATCTCTCCTCCCCTCCTCCTTTCTCTATATTCTTCAGAGAAAAGGCATTATGTATAACCATGGAATAATTTTCCACTATTTATATTTAAGATACCTGCGTCATCATTCATAGCAAGCTTTTCCTTTTCATCAGGTTAGTTTCCTTCCCTTGAGCTTGGTATCCCCCTAGCACCTCTCTCCTGACTCCTGGCAATATCACTTGATCCATGCAAGTTAACTTTGTAACAACCTAAACAGAAGAAGGCGTGTTTAGCACAGTATACAGCCCAACGTTCTTTCCAAGATGCATGGACCACTCCCGATTCTGTGGCAGTTTGGAGTACAGAACCCTTCCATCAGGGCAGGGAATTAAGCATTGATTGATTTAAGAATAGATCCTTACCTGAAAGAAGTCTTTCAGGAATTTCTCAGCAATAGCTTGTTCTTAGGAAATTATTAAAAGGTAAAGTGTAGGGGAAATCAGAAACACAGGTATCTAACCAGAGCATTTCCAAACTAACAGCCGTCTCATCCCATGCCCCAAGACCCCCAACCCCAGTTTCACCTCACCTGATCCTGTGGTTGGGACAAGGGCAGCCAGGTTCCTCGGAGGTGGTTTTGTATGGATGTCCTGTGGCATTTGCCTCTTGTATTTCTTGACAGAACCCTTGGTTTTGAGAACATGCTATCCGAATCCTTGACTTGCTTTCACTGCAGACAAGGATGGAAATGTTGGGAGCTGGCTTTTCTCTTTGAGAAAATTAGTATCATCTGTCAGAGCAAATGCACTTCTGCTTTATGACTGCTAAAAGGATGAGACTTTGTTACCCTCGTGGCATCATAAAGTGCTTTGCGATCACATCAAGGATTGTGAGTGCTCATTGTATGATTCTATCCAGGATAAGAATTGCCACCAGGAGCATGTATTAGCTTAAAAGCTTTTCACCGAAACTGTAGAGTTAAAAAGTCATTTCCAACTCTGTGACTTCATCCCAAAGAAGAGCATTGCAAATGAGTTGTGTCATGTATACACATAATGTTCACTCTGGAAAAGCAAGAATACGCAACTGACATGTTCATTCTTTCATCTGAGTGTAGTGTATGTGTAGCTGTGATTGTATGAAATGTCCACATACTTCTGCCTGTAAAAGGCATGTATCAGTTTGTTCTTTGTGTTCATGTAGGATGTGAAGCACACATCCCCCATGCTTAGGAAACACAGAACTGACACTATATGCTCTATTTTTGTTTTGAGTTTCTGTGGGAAAATGTTTTGCCGAATGTGTTCAACAGTATGTTCACATAGTACCTTCTGGGGTGTTTCCCAGGTACAAATGAATTTGAAAACACTGCTTTGCAAGGTATTCCCTTGAATGGCTGTGAGGGAGCTTCTGTCAACCTGTCTTAGGTCAGGTTCATTGGGTGGCTTGAACAACAGAAATTTACTTCTCACAGTCCTGGAGGCTTTAAGTCCAAGATCAAGAGGGTGGCTGATTTGATTCTTGTTGATAGCTCTCTTCTTGGCTTGCAGAGTGGGAAGGGAAGGGAGAGAGGAAGTTAGGGAGAGAAAAAGAGAGAGGGAGAGAGAGAGAGAGAGAGAGAGAGAGAGAGAGAAAGAGAGAGAGAGAGAGGAAAATAAAAGCAACAATACCATCATGAGGACCCTACACTCATGATCTCATCTAAACCTAATGACCTCCCAAAGGCCCCATCTCTAAATATCATCACACTGGGGATTAGGACTTCAACATGTGAATTTGAAGGGAGGGGCACAATTCAGTCCATAGCACAGCCTAAATGATACCTTTGTGAAGGGCCTCCAGTCATTCACTTAACAGATGTCTGTTGGGAGCTTCTCTCCAAGGCAGAGGGGTAGGTGCTCAGGACGCAGCAATATAGACCCTGTTCCTGCCCTCATGCAGCTCTGGGCTTAATATAAAAAATTACAGAAATATTTAAATAGGCCCTGGCCAGTTAGCTCAGCTGGTTAGATAGAGCATTGTCCCAAAACACCAAGCTTGTGGGTTTGATTACCAGTCAGAGCACACACAGAAAGCAACTAATGAATGCACAACTAAGTGAAACAATACATAAATTGTTTCTCTCTCTCTCTCTCTCTCTTTCTCTCTAAAAAGGAAGGAAGGAAGGAAGGAAGGAAGGAAGGAAGGGAGGGAGGGAGGGAGGAAGGAGGGAGGGAGGGAGGGAGGGAAGGGAAGGGAAGGGAAGGGAAGGGAAGGGAAGGGAAGGGAAGGGAAGGGAAGGGAAGGGAAGGGAAGGGAAGGGAAGGGAAGGGAAGGGAAGGGAAGGGAAGGGAAGGGAAAGGAAAGGAAAGGAAAGAGGGAGGGAGGGAGGAAGGAAGGAAGGAAGGAAGGAAGGAAGGAAGGAAGGAAGGAAGGAAGGAAGGAAGAAAGGGAGGAAAGAAGGAAAGAAAGAAAGTATTTAAATAGAAATGGTTATAAGAGACATGAAGGAAGGTACATATTTAAACCAGATGGGCTTCCTAGGGGAAGCAACACCAGAGCTGAGAGCTGTGAGTGGTGTGAGCTAGGTGAATTGGAGAGTTTTCTAAACTAGAGCAGAGACCCCAAGTGGAAGAAAGAACTGAAACTGTGGCTAGAACATCTAGGACAATTTTTGTCTCCCATCTAGGTAAAAGCACATGCTGTCTGAGAACGTCTGCAAGTGAGGCTTTTTACCCAAAGGGGAGCTTTCTGCTGGGCTTAGTCATTACAGAGAAAAACAGCATGTGTTGGCTTTTTGTGATCAGGGCTGCTCAGCCTCCCTGGGGCCAGTGGGGGTTGGGGGGACTAGACAGACTGGAGGTTTGGGGAGTGATCTTCGTATTTTTGCATCTTCACACTGCCTTTCAACTTAGTGCCATTCTCAGAACCATGTTTGTGATTTATGAAACATTTTTAAGTGAAAAAAATATGTCCTTAAGATAGAACATTTCATCAGCGATCCCGGTAAAATAAAATTGAAATTCATTAACAAGCTCTACTTCTTGCTGAATGACTTGTTTCTGGCCAGTAGCCACTTCTTAAGGGAAACTTTTTGCCCACCAAACTTTGCTTTAAATGCTTTCTAATCAGGTCGGCCCTCCCTCCTGCTACTTTAATTTTAGAGGACAAACTGTCTTTTCTAAAAACATATGCTGACAATTTGCAATGTCGTGTCCTGTGAACTGTATGGAATATAAAGTTAGCTACAGAAATAATTTACTTGTGAAAGTGCATAATATAATTGTATCCAGTGAACTCCTATTTAATGTCATAGATGTCTATGTCATTGTCCCCTCACTGCTATCTTCTCATCTTGTTTTTTTTTATTTCTTTACTCTTTTTTTAATAGTAGGCATAATTTTGCCTTCAAAATCCTGTTTCATCACATTCTCTGAGAGCCTAACACACAAATGGGCACTCAGAAAAGAAATGATGACTCAAGGAATGATAGCAGACATCTTCTCGTGGGCCAGTTCTGTGACTGGTTGCTTACCTGCAGGGTTAGTGTCCCTCCTGGACCATCTCAGGGGTCAGCTTCTCCATGAGCCCCTGAGATCCTCTGGAGAAGGGACTAGGTCTTCCTCATCACCCTTGGCTCCTGGCTCACATTCGATGCTCCATAAATGTTTATTAAGTGATTAACAGCAAAGCCCAACTCATGCTGCTGTATGAAAAAGCCCATTCCTAGAAAACAAAAGTATTTCTGGTACTAATTACCTCGAGGCTTGGGGATTGGTACAGGAAGCAGGGCAGCCCTCAGCCAAGTTCTTTAATTGGTAGAGTGGGTTCTTCATGGTCCTCACTACTCATCACACCCACTCCCTAGCGTCCCCCACTGTTGCCTGCAACCACTCCGGCTTTCCCTTTGGCTCCCCACTGTGTCTGGCAGCAGGCAAGGAACACTCCTCATTGCTCCCAGGATGAGTAGTTCCCCTCTCCCCTCCCTTCCTGGCTCAGCCATAGGCTCTCTGAGGTAGTAGCAAGCTAAGTAGAAGTCATGAGCCACAGTTGTCCCAACAGACCCCTCAAGCCCCAGACTCTGACCTTCCCCAGACTCCTTTCTCCCCAACCCCATGTTCCAAGTAAGAAAGCGAAGTCCTTACTCACACTGTTCACTCGTCCCTCCAGTCCTTCCCTGTTCAGTGACTTCAAACATATTCTTCAAGATATAAATCAAAATGGAATGTCTCATGCTGAACGCTGGTTGTCCCCGACAGTGTGAGCACTGTCCTGCATGGTATTGCGTTTATTAGTTTGTGGGATCACCTTGAATGTGAGGGTAAGAGTTGTGTCCTTGGTATCATTGTTTCCCCAATGCCTAGCAGTCTCTGACCAGAACCACAGTTGATTCCCTGAAAGACAGGGAGGGAGGGAGAGCAGATGCGGGTGGGGATAAGAGAAGGAAAAGGACAAAAGAGGTAGCCTCTCATTCCTTACTGGTTCTGACATTGGCTGAGGTGTGGTGTTGTGGCTGAGAGTAGAAGGAAAAGAAGGTATGGGAGGGGCCTAGGGGACTTGATCTGACCAGTGGTGGTCAACCTGGTCCCTACCGCCCACTAGGGGGCGCTCCAGCTTTCATGGTGGGCGGTAGTGGAGCAACCAAAGTATAAATAAAAAGATAGATTTAACTATAGTGAGTTGTTTTATAAAGATTTATTCTGCCAAACTTAGCGAAAATCTGACATAAAGTACTTGGTAAGTAATTATTATATGCTGTAACTTGCTGTAACTCTGCTTTATAAATTTTATAAAGTAAAGTTACTTCCCTACTTTATCAATCACCATTACTGTGCACCGGTGGGTGGTTAGAAAATTTTACTACCAACAGAGATACAAAAGTGGGCGGTGGGTATAAAAAGGTTGACGACCCCTGCTCTAGAGGATTAAAATTGAGGATTCAAGGGGGCTGCAGGCTTCCTTTGGGTCATTCAGTAAACCTTGTCTTCCAGGGTATGTGACACACAGAGCTATGGGACTCAGTGACAGTGGACTTGCTCACTTTGTTTCTGACCAGGCTAGACTTGGTGTGAACTTTTTTCAAGAAATTTCTAGTAGAACAACCAACCCAAGTCCAGTGAATGCAGAAATTCAAGAGCCTTACAGGAACAGCAAGTTAAACAAGACCCTTTGGCTACATGGTCCCTGTCAGTGCCACTTTTCAAAGCAATCCTTGTCCTCGGGGCTGGCCAGGTCCTCCTCCACAGTGTCCACAGTGTCCCTGCCACAGCGAGTGGCTGCAGGCGGGGAGGATTCCCTCACATGGTGATGACATTCAGCTAAGCCACAGTTTCCTTGACTCAGGAGGAAATCCATGTGGTTTGGAGTTGAGGGGGCATGGAGGAGCAAAATGCAGGTTTTTTCTCATTGCCCCATGGCTTTAAATTGCAACGTCTCTTTTAATTTTCCATTATGCATCAAACACGTCTGTGCCAGCAGGGGACAAATGTATTCCATCTGGGAGGGTGATCCAGACAGCTATAAATTAGAGTTTTTGTACAGAGATGCCAAAAATGTGGCCACATGGTAGGGTGTCCCTGGAACCAGTTACCTCCTCCACTGTCTGCTCGGTGGCTGCAGGCCTCATGCCTCTGTGAATAGAATGCACTTTGTATTTGGAAACTGTCTTTCCATCAAGTCGCCACAGAGGCAGGTGGGCAAGGTTGCTGGGGAGGCTCTGCTGAGCACAGCCGTCCTGGGTGGCCGTTGGCACTCCCAGGATGGTGCTTTCCCAAGGGCATCACTCTTTCTCCTGCACCTGAAACAGGACCATGAAGCTGCTTTCCTCCCAAACTAAAGCACAACCCAGGAAAACTCCCCACTTCGTCTTGATTGAACAAACTATCCTATCAGCTTTTAAAGAAACAACATATTTAAACGTATAAGAGTGATAGATGCTTCATGCAGGAAACTTAGAAAATACAGTGAAAAGAAAAAGTCACCTGTAATCCCACCCTTCAAAGATAAATAATACTGTTTGAGCAACTTCTCTTTCAATATTTTTCCATGCCATCTTCCCCTTTTTAAAAATGCAAAAATTTTTCAAGCAGATTGAGCCCAGTTCCTTGAGCTGTCCCCTCACATTATCCAGTGAGTGCCTTCCTCTAAGTACTGGAAACTTTGACTTTACTCCACAGTAGAGACTCAGCTGGTAGAACTTGGCCCCCCTAACTCTTCCTTGTTGAAGTCATGCCTTGCTTCTGAAGGACCTGGCCACAGAGGGGGTCGGCCTTGAGGGGGCAGAGGGTGAAGGATCAAGTCCTTATATAAATCCAGCCAGTAGCCCCAAAGGTAGTGGCAGGCCTTACAAGTAGCCCGGCAACTAAAAGGATCCTGTGTACCCAGGGCCCAGCCTGCCCTTGACTTTGGTATTACTTTTCCTTCTGGAACCTGTCTTGCTCACTGTGTCCTCCTGTTACCCTGTTGGGGCAGGGGCAGCCTCTACCCTGTTCTCCGGTGAGAGGCCAGGGCAGCCCAGCACTGGAGGGGTTGGCAGAACCAGGGATATTTTTACATTTCTGCTTGCTTTCCCCTTGTGCCTTGAGCTCAGAAGGTGCCCAGTGAACATCTGTGGACTGATTGATAAGATAAAATTTGAGATGGTGTTTGTGGACAGTGTGCTGGGGCTGGAGCCAGCTGGCAGGCAGTTGTGACAGTCCTGGAGGGGCAGAGGAGTGGCTGAGGGAAAGCAGGCAGTAACGATGCCAGCTGCCAGCCTGCCTGCGCTGCCACACCAGCTTCTTTGCCTCTCCTGGAGCTACGCAGCACACAGACCATGCTTTTTTAGAAAATTATTTTTTCCTTTCTCACTTTCCATGGAAACTCAAAATAGCAACCAAAAAAAAAAAAATGGACAAGCTCCCTCCCTCCCTTCAAAACCATCCCCAGGCAGTGCAGTGACCATGGAGGCCCGGGTGGGGGGCAAAAGGGTAGGAGGAGGGGGTGGGATGCAGATGCAGCTGAGACAGCCCTCTCACTGGGCGCTGCACCAGAGGTGTGGGCAGGCCTGAGGCTGGTGTGCTTGCTTGTAATCTACAGAGGTGGGTTTCCCCAGGTCTTGGAGTTCATATTGCTCTTGGTGACCCAGCATCTGAAACACAGTGGTATAGGTTAGGAAGTCCAAAGTGCTCAGCAAGGGACAGTAAGACAGGGTATAGATGCCTACCAGGGAGACTTACAGAAAAGCTTTTTGAGATGCCTCCCAGGCTGCACAGACCGTGTATGCCATGAACCAGCCTGAAGAATGGGGAAACTGTGCTTGGAATCAGGAAACTCCAGTTGTAACATCACACCAGGGAACTGGGGGCTCTGAGCACTTCATGTCACCTTCCCTGAAACATAAAGGATATAGCCTTCCAGCTCCAGAGTCCTGGGCCTCCAGCTTGATCATGGACCACCGGCTTGCTCTGGGTGCACACAGTCCTGGGTACACATGCTCCTGATGCACTCAGTCCTGAGTACACATGTTCCTGATGCACACAGTTCGTGAGTACACATGTTCCTGATGCACAGTCCTGGGTACACATGCTCCTGGTGCATACAGTCCTAAGTACACATGTTCCTGATGCACACAGTCCTGGGTACACATGCTCCTGATGCACACAGTCCTAAGTACACATGTTCCTGATGCACACAGTCCTGGGTACACATGCTCCTGATGCACACAGTCCTAAGTACACATGTTCCTGATGCACACAGTCCTGGGTACACATGCTCCTGATGCACACAGTCCTAAGTACACATGTTCCTGATGCACACAGTCCTGGGTACACATGCTCCTGATGCACACAGTCCTGAGTACACATGTTCCTGATGCATACAGTCCTGGGTACACATGCTCCTGATGCACACAGTCCTGAGTACACATGCTCCTGATGCACACAGTCCTGGGTACACATGCTCCTGATGCACACAGTCCTGAGTACACATGTTCCTGATGCACACAGTCCTGGGTACACATGCTCCTGATGCACACAGTCCTGAGTACACATGTTCCTGATGCACACAGTCCTGGGTACACATGCTCCTGATGCACACAGTCCTGAGTACACATGTTCCTGATGCACACAGTCCTGGGTACACATGCTCCTGATGCACACAGTCCTGAGTACACATGTTCCTGATGCACACAGTCCTGGGTACACATGCTCCTGGTGCACACAGTCCTGAGTACACATGTTCCTGATGCATACAGTCCTGGGTACACATGCTCCTGATGCACACAGTCCTGAGTACACATGTTCCTGATGCACACAGTCCTGGGTACACATGCTCCTGATGCACACAGTCCTGAGTACACATGTTCCTGATGCATACAGCACTGGGTACACACGCTCCTGGTGCACATACTCCTGGTGCACACATTCCTGGGTGCACATGCTTCCCTCCATTCTTTGTAAAGCATGTTTACTTTTCAGCTGGCAGGGTCGGCTGTCATTGCCTTTGGACTATGGTTCCGGTTTGGAGGCACCATGAAGGATTTCTCATCAGAGGACAAGTCCCTAGAGTACTTCTATGTGGGTGAGTGACATCAGCTTCCCTAAGCTTTAGCAAGAGCTGTCCCTGGACTCCTGGGGAGGGGAGAGAAGAACAGAGGGAAAGGAAGGAGGAGAAGCCCAAGCACCTTAAGACTCCTCCTGGCCTTGGGGGAGGATGTGTTCCAGGTGGGAGAAGACCCTGCCACCCCCTCTACTCGCCCACACATGGCTCGTCCCTCTGCCCTCCAAACCCAAGAAAGGCTAGTGCAGGAAGACTAGCCCGTGCTGCTACTCCTTTTAGCCACTTCAAGAAAAGAAGCCCAGAATGTAACTATAATTTGTTTCCAAAGAATTAGGAGCTCCCTTCTGCCCGCTGAATGAAGTGGGTATGCCCTAGTCGATTATTATTCACTCACCCACCTGAAGTGGAGGGTGACTGAGGTCCCGCAGAGTCCGGGCTTTATTTTGTGGTCCTGTATCTTACATTGTCTATGAGAGGAGCATAATTCAAAGTGAAGAGACATTGTAGGGTTTGGAGGTGCTCATCTCAGTCCCTCTGTGATGTGACATGATGAGGGACTGCAGAGGGGAGGTGGGGACAGGGCTGCCTGGGAAAGAGGCCTCAGTGGAGCAGGGGTGATATGATAGTCCACCTCCCTCCAGCTGTAGGAAGGATGAGGAGTGTGAGGTAGGCAGAACCCTCCCATTCTGAGACAATGTGATAAGCAGGGGCTGAGGGTCTCCCCCTGGGTCGAGAGCCAGCTCTCAGTCTGCTTCCAGTCCTCTTTGTGGCTTTTCTCATTCTGCAGCCAAGTGCACCTGGCCTCTGGATTTTAAAACATCCAAGACCATTGTCAGTACAGGCTATGGCCCTATGTGACTGGTTGTTTTAGGATCCACTCCAGCCGCAATCTACACTTCAGCTGTTTATGGTGACCTCTGTGCTTGGGGTGCAGCGGGATTCTGTAGAGATCATTTGCTTCAAACCCCAAGAAGTGCAGAGCTGTTTCCCAGAAGGGTCCAGCATCCAGGCCCCACTCAGAGCCAGGTGTGCCCTCACAAAGGCCCCTCCCAACTGTGTGATCTCCTTTTCCGATCACCCCACCCCTACCTACCCAATGCCCTCCTGTGAGGAAAGCAACCATATTCATGAGGGTACTTTTAAGAGGAAAGCCTACTAAAAGATGGAATCCATAAGGAATCCCATGTTTCTATAAACACCCAATTAGTTTGAGTTCCACTAAGAAAATAAGAAAAACTGCCATTTTAACTAACATAGCATAAAATACGCATTCTAATTTCAGAAACTTTAAAATGCAAAATTAATGAAATGTAGGAAAATAAGTGTGCTGGTGGGCAACCTCCAGAGTTAGGTCAGCGGTCAAAAAAGTCATCGAAGACCCAAGTAGTCTTCACCTTTCTACTCACCACCCTCAGGACAAACTCAAACACGTCCCCTCAGGATTACAAAATAGCTGCTGTGGCTCCAGGCATCATCCTCATACGGCAGCATCCAAAGGGAAAAAAAGGAAGTGTTACCTCATTCGACCCTTTTTAGGAATGAATAAAACCTTTGTCAGGAGGCCCCCAGCAGACTTCCCCTTGCAGCTTATTGGCTGGAATTGCACTGTGTGCTCATGCCCAAACCGTCCTGGCCAAGAAGAGAATTACTGTGGCTGCCTCCCTGACTAATCGGGAGTCACCATGGACCTGGAAAGGGGCCCAGTCTCCCCATAGGGCCTTGGACACAGACAAAATTAGAGTTTTGTTACAAGTAAGGTGCAGAGGAATCTGCCATTCTACTTAACTCTGAACTGCTCTTCTTTTCCACCCGCATGGTTTCCAAAGGGTACCCACCCTTTCATCCAAAATCTGGCATGCATATTTAGCATGTCTTTCTTCCTTGAGGAACTCCTGGCTCTGAGTACCTTCTTGGAAGCATTCTCCTCTCCCAGAGTCCCAGAGCAGACCCCAGGAGTCCCAGAACAAAGTACAGCCTATCCTCGGCCTACACCATCTCTGAAAATCTTTGAGCCCTCCCCAGGGACCCACAGGGGCAGTCAAGGCAGGGTACAAGGAATGCATCTTCTCTCATTTTGCTACTTATTTCATAACTTTTCCTATAATTTCTAACTCGTTTTAGCACAGTCATAACTCAGTGCCTACTGGATCAACCACAGCAAACTTCCACCCAGTTTTCATGAAATTCTTGCCTCTCTGAACATATACAACATATACAATAATCAGTAGCAGACAAGAACCTCAAGGCTTGTCAACACACTGGCTGGATAAGCCTCAGGGCAGACGGGTGCTTGAATGGGCCCTTGGAGGACAGATGAGTTCCAGGTAGCCCGAGCTAGGGGGAGCCTGATTCCTGACTCTGAATTAGCAGATAAATGGTAGGCAGCTACCACCCTTTCCTGGCCTGTCTGGCTGATTGTTCAGGATACACTTATAGGGGAGTATTCCTAACCTAGTTCCTCCCAACCATTTACAGTGGCTGATTAGGATGAACTTCATTTTCTCTCCCCACTATAAGTTGAGTTACTTGATGGCCTAACACGAGGTCAGTCCCAACAAAACAGTGGAAATCCTTTGCTCCTAAAATTCAGGTATGTTGGCATTCAGCCTGTCTGCTCTGCACATGCTACTGGGTTCACACCGAAACCCTATTTACCTCACAGTCCTCAGGTGTGGCCCTCAGACTTTCCATCAAAAGCTGCATTTGTGCCCTCAGGTAGCAGGGAGGAGCCCCCCTCAGTTAGAACCAAAACATGGGAAACATTGACCAGTTCAGTTACAGTCAGAGATTGTCCTTCAGGTTGTTTGCATAACTAACTGCCTAACACTAGCCACACCACCCCTTTTGAGGCTGAAAGACTTAAATCTCTGTAATGTGATTTCTGAGCTTGAACTGGAAATTTTCAGCCATAGTAGAGAAAATCCATTTTAAAAGGCTAGGAAGACCTGGATTATGTGAAAAACATAAAAGGGACTGTCTCCCTTTCAATGATAGTGAGTCTCTGGCTATCTAAAAAAGCTTTCCATAGTTTTGTTTTTTTTTAATTTGGGGATTTTATAAAATATTTGGAAAATATGGTTATGCATTCAAGCAGGAGTGCCTCTATTCTTTGTTTGTAGGCTCTTCTATTTGGGAATAAAAATAGAACCTACCCATGGGTACATCAGCCAGCATTCAGAATCCTGTGCTCTGCAGCCACACAAAAACATTTGAGAACACTGGACTTGCCCCATGAAACTTGCCATCTATTTCAAAAGGCTCATAGATGTGACCATTTAAATTATGATAGAGGCCCTGGGCGGCTGGCTCAGCAGTAGAATGTCGGCCCGGTGTGTGGAAATCCCAGGTTTGATTCCCAGTCAGGGCACACAGGAGAAGTGTCCATCTGCTTCTCCACCCTTCCCCCTCTCATTTCTCTCTGTCTCTCTCTTCCCCTCTGCAGCCAAGGCTTCACTGGAACAAAGTTGGCCCAGACGCTGAGGATGGCTTCATGGCCTCTGCCTCAGGTGCTAGAATGGCTTTGGTTGCAATGGAGCAATGACCCAGATGGACAGAGAAGCGCCCCCTAGTGTGCATGCCGAGTGGATCCCAGTCAGGCACATGCGGGAGCCTGTCTCTCTGCCTCACCACTTCTCGCTTCAGAAAAATACATTAAAAAAAATTATGATAGAAACTTCTGTTCGACTATATTCTAACTAAGTGATATTTGCAGCCCATGCCTCAGGGGCATTCTAAACTGGTAAGCAAGGAGTTAAGTTAGGTTTGAAAGACCAGACAGACTGTAATCACTGGACAGGATGAAGAATGAAGACTGCAGAGGTCATAGGGCAAGATGACATGAGGCATGCCTGTGGCGCACTGATGAGCAAGCCCAGGCCAGGCAGAGGACTATTAGAGGAGTATAAACAGTTGGGCTATGGTGGGAGGTAATATTACAGATGTTGGGGAAGGAAGTAAGACAAGCATTAAATCTTTGGGTTAGTTAATTTGGTAAGGTGTAGAAGACTAATTTATATTTTGATATCACTGCAATTTTTAAAAGATTATTCTGGCAGCAATGGGATGAGAGGGGAGTCACAGGACAGAAAAGAACAAGCTAGACTGGGTATAAGAGGGTATGCATGGGATCAGTGGTGATGGAAGGAGACTTGATTTGGGGTGTTAAACACTCAATACCATAGACACATGATATATTATAGAATTGTATACCTGAGACCTAGATTATTTCATTAATCAATGTCACCCCAATAAGTTCAATAAAAAAGGAGAAAAAATGAACAATTTAGATTATTGATACAGTTACACATAAGGACATGATGATTTCAGTAGGAACAGAAGAAACATTATTAAACATTATTAAAAATATTATCAAACATCATTAAATTCAGGGACAGAAGAAATTCAAAGAACAAATGATGTCAGTAATAGAAACTAAGCCAGAATTAATGTAATGATTTTTAGACAGGAACCCAGAGGACAGAAATAAGAGACCCTACCTAGTCAGAGGGAGGGTAGGTATATGAAGTGGGGTGAAGTCCCTAAGTCAGCCTGGGGACAACCTGTCTGCTCCAGAAACAAAGTGCTGCTAGCAACACCACAGGTACAGCTTTGGGTCCGATATAAGAAAACCTTTCTGGGGAATTGATAAATCCAAGAAGCTGAGCTGATTTCCACAGATGAACATGAACTCACCTCTACAACAGTATTTAATATACCACTAATGTTGCAACATCGGAATGGGGTGTGTGTCCATTCAGGAGAGGCCTGTGTTGAGTAGGAGGGTCAACTAGCTCTATACAAACATTCTGATCCTATTTTCCATCCGCAAGCAATATGAATTGCTTGAGATGCAAGAAATGTCATATCTTTTTCTTCTTTTTTTTTCCAAGTGAGAGGAGGGGAGGTAAAGAGACAGACTCCCGCATGCGCTCTGACCGGGATCCACCTGGCCTCCCTTCTCTGGGACTGATGCTTTGCCCATCTGGGGCCATGCTAGCAACTGAGCTATTTTTAGCACCTGAGGCTGAGGCTCCACAGAGCCATCTTCAGTGCCCGGGGCCAATGCACTTGACCCAATCCAGCCATGGTTGTAAGAGGGAAAGAGAGAAAGAGAGAGAAAAGGAGGAGGAGGAGAGGTGAAAAAGCAGACTGTCATTTCTGTGTGCCCTGTATTGGGAATCAAACCCAGAACATCCATACACCAGGCTAATGCTATACCACTGAGCCAACCGGCCAGGACCAAACATCCTATATTTATGCACATATCTTTAGGACATTTTTTATTGCAAATCACAGAAACTTGACTCAAACCATGTTGAGCAAAACAGAAATTTCTTGATTTACATAACTGAAAAGCCCAGGATTAACACTGGTCTCAGGGACGCAAGTAATGTAATTGAATCCAGCCTGAAGCTCCGCTTTCCTGGGCTCCACTCCAGGCAGGTTTCCTCTACTTGCAGTAAAATGTCTGCCCTCAGCTCCAGGAGCCATCTCCTGGGCGACTATGGCCACAGAAGTTCAACCAGAGTCCTGAGCCTTCCTCTCGTTGGCAATCTTGGGTCCTGAGCCAGTCGTTGTGACCCCCTGGTCAGGATGGGTTGGTTGGCTGAAGCCCAGGCTTTGAGGCCACTGGGCCCTCTCAGACCTCAGGACTGAGCGTGAAGGAGGTTCATTTCTCCAATAGAGAAGACGAGGAGATGGATTCTGGGTAGGGAAACAGCAGTCCACAGGCAGGGCCTGAGGCCCATTGTTGTTCGTGGTGGCCAGGGGCAGGATGTTGGGTTTGCCCACCCTCAGTTCCCTTCTTGTCAGCCACACTTCCCTCTGCCAGTCAGCTCCTGATTGGCTGGTGGTGGAAATATCTGTGATCAGTGCTCAAAGTTCAGGAAAGCGGGTTATCATAGAACCTAATATATATAAAACTTAAAACATTTTTATTGATTGATTTTAGAGAGAGACAAAGAAAGGGAGAGACAGAAATATTGATTTGTTCATTTATCAATTGATTCTTTCTTGTATGTGTCCTGACTGGGAATTGAACCTGCAACCTTAGTGCAGCAGGACAATGCTTTAACCAACTCAGCCATGCAGCCAGGGCATCATAGAATCTTAGCACTAAGCACAGTAAGGAAATTAAGGACCAGGCAGGGAAGCAACAGGGGGCTGGCAGTCAGCGTGGGATCCAGCTCTTCATGGTGCACTCAGCCCATAGCCCAGGTCTTCTGATAACCAGGCCCGTGCTGTTCCCATGAAATCCGGGACCTCTTCTCCACTTCAAATACTTTTTATAAATAAATTGAGCAATATACATGTTCATAGCAATTATTATTTCTTTACTTGATAAATAATTTTCCAAATAGGAAAGATACCCGCTCTCTAGCAATACAATGAGAAGAAAAATACGTTAGGATACCATTCATGCACTTGCAGAACAAACAGTGTGAGGTTGTAGGACTTTTAAAATGAAGCAGCTGGGCTTTTGGAAAACCTCACAGGGTACCATTCACTGATCTGTGTATTTTCTTTTCAAAATAGTTTCCAGAACAATCAACCCATTAAACTCTTATCACCCCTTTGTTAAAGAGTGTTTGTGGACAGGTGCTGCACAGTCAACTGACTTAAAGAAATAGGGCCTTAAAGCCCAGAGTCCTGTCCTAGGGAAGGCACATGGTCTGGTTCCTGCCACACACTGTAGGAAAAATCTTTCTGTCTTGTGGGGGGATGCTTTCTTCTCTGGGATCCTTGGTTCTCCCACCTTGGGGATAAAGAGAAGGCCCTTTCTTGGGATAAATCTGGACACGACTTCACCACCAGGGGACAGGGTGAGAGGATCTAGCCAGGAAGGGAGTTGGGAATGAAGACAGGGAGCAAGGTAGTTAGACTGACTGCCACCTGCTGCCTCTTAGGGACCTGGGCGTCCCCTGGGGACACCCACCCAGGGTGCCTGTGTCCAGGATAACGTGGAGAAAGGAGAACCTGGCAGAAGTGGAGTTGGCAACAGGAAAAGCTAGGGTGACCCGATGTTTCCTAGACCCTCTCCACTTTTGTATTTCAGTGGATTCAAGAGGAACCCCCAGTTTCTCCCAAATTCCACCCACCTTCCCGCCTGGCTTTCTGCTACAACCCAGATCTGGGGCTGCTTCTTGGAGGGACAGGCTTCCCAGGGGTCTTCATTCCAGGACTGCTCTGGAGAGCAACCCCCTCAGCCCTTGGAAGGCTGGAGAGACTGTGCTGGAACGCATGAAGTCATGTCTGAGCAGAGGACATTAGCAGGTTTCTCCACGGGGTGGGGGTTGCCCACACAAACAGCAGCCACTTGGCTGTCCGTGATCACCGCTGACTTAGCCACCTCTCCCTGTCAAGTTTAGAGTGCGGAGGCTGGCTGGGTTGTGGCTGGACGTTATGCATAAGGAAGGCATTTCAGCGCTGAACGCTGAGTGGCTGGCTTGCCTTTTTAAACACTGACTCACTCTGGTAATATTTTTCTTACCTCTGGGTTTTCAGTTGTACCTGAGAGTCGTGAAAGCTGCAGAACAGAGAGGCTATAACTTATATGGTTGAGACAATTTCTGCAAAGTGTTTTTACAAGTTAGATTGGATCATTATGGCCATATTGCAGATAACAAAACTGAAAAATGAGAGGGTCTGCCTAAAGCCACAGTTGGCAGACTTGAACTTCTTGCTCCCAGCTCTGTCCTTTTGCAGGAAAACCCAAAAATTATCAAGGGCAGATCCCCGCATCAAGCACTTTTCTCAAGAAAGAAGAAAAGAACTCTCCTGCCATTTACAAATGGCAAAACTAACAGATTTCCAGCTAAGAGAGTCACCATTCTTCTGAGTTCCAATTGAAAATGCAGCGTAGGAGTTAGAGGTGGACCTCCAGCTCAGTTCCAGTTTTGCCCTTCACTAACTGTGCCATCTGAGGGAAATGAGTTCACTTCTCCGTCTCAGATTCCTCAGCTATGAAATATGAACACTTCTATGTACTCACAGGGTGATATAAGTAGATGATTTAATGCATAAATGTGCGTAAGCACAGTACTTGCTGAGCAAAGAACCCTGAATAAATATTTGCTGTGGTTGTTAGAGTAATGAGGGCAGGCCAAGGAGAGCCTGGGGGCCATTAGAGAACAGGACTTCACGGATAAAGGAGGGGTTATATGCCAGGTAGTCAGAACAAAAGTATGGCTGATACCACCACTTGTCTTATCAGGAGGCAGGTTCCTGTCAACTACACTGTCCAGGGGCTGCACAGAGCTGGCCAGGGCACTAGGAAGTGGCAGTTGAATGATGCCAGGAATGAAACGTGAAGCTCTCAGAACAGTACTCAAGTGACTGATCACTGTGGTTATTAGTCAGAGAGAACCCAAGACCTTACCTTTCCCATAAACCAAGTTCCATCCAATATTTTAAACACACATATAATTATGTGCATCCCAGGCATGCTGGGTGGGAAGAAGAGAGAGTTGTACAGGCATAGAAAAATATTTTTAAATGAAAAATAGTCATTAGCCAGG
Organism: Saccopteryx bilineata; assembly: GCF_036850765.1. Taxonomy (NCBI): domain Eukaryota; kingdom Metazoa; phylum Chordata; class Mammalia; order Chiroptera; family Emballonuridae; genus Saccopteryx; species Saccopteryx bilineata. The sequence goes on from NC_089492.1 coordinate 167,615,510, forward strand.
TATGTAAAACCATCTGCTGCCACAAAGCCACTGAAATTGATGGCCATGCCACTCCAGTATCCAGTCACTTAAAAGGGGAGCCATTTTAAAATGAGTGGATGTAGACAAGGCTCTGAGGAGGTTGCTGTGTCTCTTTTCTGTGTTAACTGAAAAGATTCTTTTAACTTAAAATGGGAGAATCTGAAACCTAAGAAACAAGTGATGGAATTGTCAGTGAATTTTTTGTGCCGCATCACCTGGGGACCACTGGCATCTCAAAGCCCAGCGGTGATAAAAATGCAATTTCCAATGGTTGCTCTTTTTTCAAATCAAGGGAAATAGGACTCAGAAAGCATGGGGAATTGGAAACTAGGTAAGACACTTGTCACACAGGCTGCTGTGGGAGGGGGAGAGCTCTATAGAAACCCTCTTGGAATTAAAATGTGACACTCAATTAATGTGTTCATTCAACAGCTATTTTGGAGGCTCAGATAAAAGAATTAATATCCTTGGAAGCCACGGTGGTATGCCGAGTATTATAACTAGATCTGGAACTGGATTCAGGAGGCCCAAGGGATTTTGCCACTTGTTGAGGTTTTTCTGATTTTCCCTTCAGTGCCAATAAGCAAGACTCATTTGGTGTTGGCTGAGTCATGTAGCCCAAAAATACAGAGGTTTGCTAAGGAAAGGCCTTGGGGATTGGAGTTGCTAGGGCAATTTCCAGGTGTATTGCTGTGAGCGCTGGGATTCCGATAGCCTAAGAATGGAATATAGTACAAATTAGCACATTTTCTTGGGGAGCTCGTTATTTCAGAAGGCAATGACTGCTGCCCAAGGGATTGAGTGAGCTGTTCCCAGTGAGGAGCAGCTCTGTCCTCCCCAAGCCCCGGCACCTGTGTCCACTACACCCTGGCCTCCCCAGATACACCCCTCTTTTCTATATTCCAGACTCTCTGGAGCCCTTTCTCAGGGTGGGCAGCCATGTCTTCATCTACTTGACCATGGGAGAACCCAGCCCTTTGGTAGCTTCTTAGACATCTGCTGGGATGTTTTTCCAGCATGATCTATAAGCCAAGATGAGTAACAGCAGACAGCCAGTCCAGAACTTCAGCTCTGATTAGCTCTCTCTTAATCCTCACACCCAGCAACACTGAGGACCCTGCCATGTTCCATGTGCCAGGCATATTCTAGGTAGGATGGATAAGGTTGTTTGTGGATTCACCATCTACAGAGAAAGACATATATGAGAACCTGCAAAGGCACCAAATGGAGAAGAGCAGATCAGGTGAGACCCCGGTAAAGTCCCATGTGGCTGGAATGCAGAATGGAGAAGGATGCAGGGAGGCCGGCCCCTAGTCTGTGGCCCTAAGAAGAACCTGCGGGCTGTGTCTTATAGCAGCGGGGAGGCAGTGGACGTTCTGGGCAGGAAATCAGTACAGTGAGGTGGTCCACCCATGAGGCATTCTGAGAGGGAACTGACTGAGAAGGTGGTGGTGTGGTTTTTGTGGGGTGGGAATTGGGCTTCAGGCCTCTGTGTCCTGACCTCCATTAGTAAAAGAGAAATGTAACACTTTCTGTACCTATGGGGTTGTTTTGTGGGGCCAATGAGATGATAGAAATAAAAGAGCTTTGAAAACTAAATTCTTAAAAAACATGAGGTGTTTAGGCAGTGGTGCCAATAGCAATAGTATTTAAATGTGGAATTATTGCTCTCATGACCAGATCCAATCCCCATGAAATTGCTTTTAGAAGGAAGGAGAAGGGAGGAAGTGCAGCCCAGCAGAGCAGGAAGTAAATACACACCTGCCTTAGGACAGCAGAACCCAGGGCTTCCCCAGCCCAGGAAAGGGCCTGAGAACAGTCTGGGTCGAGTAGGAAGAAGAGCAGCCCTTCGATGTCAGAGAACAGATCGCATCTGCCCACAAACCTGTGTCAGCACCCAGAGGGGCTCCCCAGAGGCACCCTGCAGGCCGGGCTCAGGGTTTCCTACAGAGGTGACACCCAGCTCCCCACCCTTTCTGTGAATGGGAGTGGTTTCCACATGACTCATATGAACAAAATGCCAAAAAATAAAATAGAAATGATAGGCGTTTTTCTACAAGCAAGTCAAGTGCCGGGCCTTGTATTGTGTTCTGACTTATCTCAGGATCAGAGAAGGAAGTAGAAGACTTGGCTTTACTTCTCTCTGAGCAAGAACATTTCTGCCCTTTTCTTCCTCTGTGAGAACCATTCCTGAGGCCTGAGTTGGGCAGTAAGTGAAATTCCCACCTGAAATAAGGCTGCAGTTACTGCTGGAGAGGCAGGATAGGAAAATGGTGATGAGCTGGTTACAAAGGCAGGCAGATATTTTTATCCCAGTTCTATGATCTTGGGCACATTGCTTAACCTTTTGGAGCCCAGTTCCTCTAAGAAAGAGAGATCATAAAGGTACCTGCTTCTCAAAGATTAAATGAATAAACCTGTGCTCGGGGCTCCCAACAGTGCCTGCAGGAAATAAGCCTGTAATAAATGCAGCTGGTGTTATGTTAATAACGGCCTTATTTGTCACATATTAGCTGTCAGCTCCCCTCATGGCCTTTCAGGATGGAGACAGCCATTCATCCAGGGTGCCAGAGAGGGAACCGTAATCCAAGGGGCTCCTAGGGAGGTGCAGGTTTTGTCCTGGCTCCCACACTGGCTCCTGACACTCTGACTCAGTGTCATCGATTTCACACCAATGGTAGTCATGCCCACTTCCCACGGGTGATGGGCCTCCGAAAGGTGAAGTTCCTGACACACACGGAGTCTTGGTATGATTAAGAGCGGGGACCGTAGGGATAGTGCAAACCCAGTTTCCAGCGCTTGCTGGGTATGTGACCGGGACTGGAGCCCCTCATCTTCCGCTTTCTTTGTGCACTGGGGATAATAGAAGCCTTACCTCTCAGGATCCTTGCTCTGACTCAATTTGGGGAGTAAAGGTTCAGCAAGCCTTCCACAAATACCACCAATTATAAAATTAATAGCCTGGTGTCCTGCCCTGCGGGCGGCTGGAGTCCTGGTGTCAAGGCTGTGCAGGGAGCATGCGCTAGAAAAGAGCAGGCCAGGTGCTCAGCAAACCCCCCCACCCCCTGCCCTCTTCCCGTAGGGCTCTACGTGCTGGTCGGAGCAGGGGCCCTGATGATGGCCGTGGGTTTCTTTGGGTGCTGTGGAGCCATGCGGGAGTCGCAGTGTGTGCTTGGATCTGTAAGTGGGGCGCAAAGGGGGGAGCGGAGAAGGGAGTTGTCTGAAGGGAGTCTGGCATCTGGCCTCCAGCGCCAGCTCTTTCCCTGACCCACCAAGACCTTGGCACGCGCCCCTCTCCCGGAGTCTGGACTGCTCCATCTCTTGCATAAGAACAATATTATCTTTGTCCCTGCCTCACATGGTAAGTCGGGCAGTGGGGTGAATGAGGTCATTTGTGTAAAGATGTTTGGGGAAGAAAAGTGTCTAATAATTGAAAGGGGCAATTATGATTGTTCTTGGGGAAAAAAATACTATTTCACAGTGAGTGAGGCATCTAAAAGGTTCCTAAAGCCAGGGAAGTGTCATTATCTAGAAGAAAAGCAACGCTGGTTGGGAGCAATACTTCTCTAAACATCCCTCTTGCAGCTTATTTTAACAAGCAGCCTCTATTTAAAAAAAAAAAAAGGAATAATTTCTGCTAACTGCTATACATCCAATGGCAGTGTGACCTAAGAGAAACCAGGAGAAGGGAGAAGAGGGCAGGAAGAGAGGAAGTTTTTGTATGTCCCCAGGAGGAGTCAGAAACAGTGGTTTGTTGGGCAGCCCATCCTTGCTCTCTGCAGTCTTCAGTGTTTGTTTTGTAAAATGTCTGGTTTCCTTGCCCTCCATTCCCTCTCTCTTTCTCTTGCTGCTGAGCATCTCTGTCTTGTTTATCATGGAGTTTAGTTAGATCAGAACAGACCCAAGAAACCAGAACCGAAACCCATCTAGGACACCTTCACCTCTACTGCCACCTCCTCAGGGAAGCTGCCAGGCTGCACAGTCTCGGGTCACACCATGCCCAAAGCCAGGCCCCACTAGTCACTCTCCCCCTCCTGCTCTTATTTTATATTTTCATGGGGCCTCTTTTGTTCATCGGTGTAATTCGAACACAGGTGCCAGGCACTGTTCTAGGTGGTGGGATTTCTATGTCACTATTTGAAATTATCTTGCTCAACTGTCTTACTGCTTTAATCATTTTTCATATCTTCTCCTGTCTAATGTGAAGTCCACGGGAGCAGAGGCATGAGGATCTTACCTTATTCACCATGCATAGGCAGCACCAAGGACAGTACCTGGCACAGAGTAAATACTCAATAAACTATTGCTCAGTTAATTAACAAGTGAATGAACAAACTCCAAGGGAACGAAGAGGCAAATGCTTCCTGCTAGATCAATTCAAAGTAATAATAACCTTGCCTAATGTTTCCAAATGGGACTAGAATCAAAGAGGCTAAATAAATTGAAAAGGTACTGAATTAATAAAGTTAGTATGTTCTCTTCACAGTTTTTCACCTGCCTACTGGTGATATTTGCGGCTGAAGTAACCACTGGAGTGTTTGCTTTCATAGGCAAGGGAGTGGTAAGTAAAAATTAGTTGTGATTTCTTTTTATGATGGTTAAAGTGTTCATTATTGTTATGGCAAAGGATATGAGGATATTGATACCCATGGTGATATTACTAAACCAAATCAGCTCTGCAAATATTGTTTATGCAGATTTTTTTAACCTAGAATCATTGTATGGAACTGAGCCTATCAGTGTGTGTGCACATTACATGCACACATTTTTCTGGGGAGATAGTTCATAGCTTTCATTAGATTTATGAAAAGCTCCATTATTATTTTTTTTTTTAAAGAATCTCTAGTATAAGATTATCCCATTTGAAATGCAATAGGGGTCAGACTGCAGACATGAGAAAGAGGGTTGGGGAAGAATGTGCATTCTCATCCCTTGTGACCATCATTTGTCCCTAGACTTGGCCTGGACAGGGGCTGTGTCACTCTCAGAGACTAAAGCCTAACCTCTGTGTCTGGTGAAGCCACTTTATTTATTTATTGTGCTCAAACTGTAGGTATCCAGAATAGGTCATCAGGAGAACCCACAAAGGAAGTGGCCTTTCAAGATGTTAAAACACAACATGGGAAAGAAGTGAGGAGGAAGAATGGAATTTTGAGTTGACTGTGTTTTACATAAATTCACATGCTGTCAGTATTGTGTTCATAAACTTATTTTAGATTTTAAAAAATGGTAAACATGTAAATAGGCAAATATCACCTTGTTTGGAATTTTTCTAAGGTAGCTAGTTATATGTGTAGGTTAGAGGAATTGATTTTCTTTTTTAAGATTTCTATGGATTTGAGGTCCCATACCTTTATACTAGAAAAATCATTCTCCACATTCTATGTGGTATTTGAATGCTGAAACAGTTTTCCTTGGTCATGAACACCTTTGAAACCATGTCATACCTTTGAAACCACGTCATAAAAAGACTTGAGTACTTTTAAGCATGGGGTGCCAAGAAACATAAGTCTCATCCCCGGCCATGCCTCTCAATCACCTGGGTCACCCAGTAACCTGGGTCCAGTTGATGCTCATGTCCATTTAGGTTCAAAAACCTCCACTCTAAGAAATTTTTCTAGTCTATGAAAATTATTCTTTTTTTTTTTTTTTAGCGAGAAGGAGAGATAGAGGAACAGGCAGGGACAGACACTCAAGAAGGGAGAGAAAAGAGAAGCATCAACTCATAGTTGGGGCACCTTAGTTGTTCATTGATTGCTTTCTCATTGATTGCCCCCCTCAACTGGGGGACTCCAGCTGAACCAGTGACCTCTTGCTCAAGCCAGTGACCTTTCAACCATGGGGTCATGTCTATGATCCCATGCTCAAGCTGATGACCCCACACTCGAGTTGGTGAGCTCACTTTCAAGCTGACAACCTCGGGGTTTTGAACCTGGGTCCTCAGTGTCCCAAGCTGACATTCTATCCACTGCACCACTGCCTGGTCAGCATTATGAAAATTGTTCTTGGTTAGTCAAGCCTTCCATTTTCAAAAGTATCTGAGAAAGTCCAGTACCTATAATCTGTTCCATATATGCAGAATTATCTTAAAATTCAGATAAACATATGGGGGCCCATATTTTTCAAAGAGTTAGGAAGACAGGGTTTTCCTTGATGAAAGAAGAACATTTGAAACTTCTTGCTCATTGTTCCCTTGGTTTTGCTGGTATTTTACAGGCTATACGACATGTTCAGACAATGTATGAAGAGGCTTATAATGATTATCTTAAAGACAGGGAAAGGGGAAATGGGACTCTCATTACCTTCCACACAACAGTAAGTAACTTCCCTTTTTCCTTAAAATCACATCCTGTAATGATGATGTGCCAGCCATGTTCTCTCTGATCACCTGTATAAAAAATAAGATGCACGTGAGATTGCATATGTTCTATAAATTATATGTTATAATGTATATATGTGTATATATAAGAATTTTACTATATCTAGAGTTTCTTACTGAATGTTTCTTCATGCTATTTTCCAACAAAAAAGAGAAGTTCAGGAATTCATATCATAGTATATATTATTTACATATTTATTAACCATTTGCCATAATATAATAAGGAAGCAGCTTTAATTCACAAAGACTGACAAATATAATATTATAAAATTTTATTTTTTCTGTTTTCCAAAGTTGTTATAAATTTTACTTGGCTTTAAAATAGTGGGTTCTACAATTGTATAAGGCTAATTTTTAAAACACTAAGAAAGAAATAAAACTTTTTGGGAGAGAAATTTCAAAAATCAATAAATAAGTAACTGAGATAAGTTCAGCGAGGCCAAGCAGCAGCACCTATGTCCACCCTCATGGGAGCCATGGTTCACATTGTGCATTGAACCCAGAAGAGGAAGAGCCTAGCACAGAGTTCACAGGAGGAAGTCAGGACACAAGCCCCAAAGAGACAAAAGAGCACAATCAAGAACCCAGAGAAAGCTGCCCAAACACGTATCCACTTCTCTCCAAGGGTGGCACTGTGGTGTAACAGAGAGAACTATGACCTTCAAGTCAGAAAAGCCCATTCTTCTCTGCATCTCTGCCTTGGGACAGCTTTGTGACCCTCGTTTGTAAAATAAAGGGGTGCCTGAGACAGCCAGTTCCTTTCCTTCTGGAAAGGCGGCCATTTGTGCACAGCTTAGAGCTATATGCAGTAAATCAAAGAAGGCTTCCAGAGTCGTGTGATTTCTTAACCTCTGTAATACAGAGAAGTAACTATGAGCCTCTCGGCCAAGTGTTTCAGGTAGCCCAGTTCCCATCTCTCTCGGGAATGTCCTGGAAGGTGCCAACCATTCATCGTGTTCAGCCTCTGCTGCACTGAGGACATCAAGCTGCACATGAGTTTGTTTGTCTTTGAAGGGCTAGCCCTAAGGCAGGACACCTGTTTGCTGGCCAGTCTTCAATCCCTGGTCTTTTTGTTCCTGGCGTTTACTTTGGCCACTTCTCTGCTTCATCCTTGACTATCCCCTGTTAATGAGCTCTTCCCGAAGCTCATAAAACTTTAGCTGTTCAGCTGGTTAAATTACTCACAGATTGAAAGAAAAAATCCGAAGGCTGAACTCCTGTCTAAAAACCAGCAGTTTACTCAGACACTGAAATTAACTTCTTGCCTTGTTTGGGTTGCCTTGAGTCACTTCCCATCGTAAAACTCAGATAACTTTAGGGAAGTCATTTTCTTGTTTTGCCTACACAATTTTGTGACTCTCTGCTCACTTTCCAGAAATGGCGGTTTGGGTTGTGGTGACTTGGCTTTGCCACCGCGACACCCGATCCTCAGTGCTGCCCAAACTGGCTGCTGCTGCTCCTCCCTCCCGTGTCCTAAAAGCTCTTTTCTGACTCTCTAGTTTCAGTGCTGTGGAAAAGAGAGCTCTGAACAGGTCCAACTCACATGCCCAAAGGAGCTTCTAGAACACAAGGTAAGCCTCTGTCTCCAGAACGGGTCCTCTCCTGCCTGTAAGTGTAAGAAGGTTTTTACCATCTGGGAGGAGACTGTCATTCCAGGAGGCCTTCTCCCAGTTCCTTCAGGACCTCATCTTTATCCGGGGTCCTGGAGAATGACGCAGACACTGTGGCATTAATTAAGCTCACTTCAATGGAAAGCTCATGGTCCCTGCCTCAGTGGCCTCACAGACTGGTAAAGGGAAGTGGTTCGGTCCCTGAACTCTGTGCAGAGTGGGGCTAGGAAAGCATCACAGAGGATGGGGTCCTTGAGCTGAATTTTGACAAGAAAGGTCATTCAAGGCCCAGAAAGCGGCAGGAACAGAGAGACACGGCAGTGCAGCACACCAGGGTGCAATAGCACAGGGAGTCCGGAGGGAATAGTGGGAGCAGTTTTGGATAGGTGGGCCTTCGAAGGCATGATTTCACAGCTGGAGCTAGAGGAAGCGCAGAGGATTAACATGCCGATTTTGCTTTGTAGAAAGAGTACTTAGGTTGCTGGGTGTACTGGTGGAGCATGTCAGTTTGAAGAGGAGGAAGGTTGGAAGACTTTCTATAATTTAACTCCCGTTTACTTCAGTTAGTGCAGAAGCCATTCTCTGGAGCAGTGGTTCCCAAACTTTTAGGAGACTGTATGTTAGTCATTTTTTGTGGGTCTGTGTTCTTCTCTAAACTGTGAGCCCCCGGAGCACAGAAGAAACCATGTCCTATTTCCACGTTCACCATGCCATTCTAGTGACCGATTCAAGGCAGATGCTCAAGAAATGTTTGTTCAATGAATGAAGTATGATAGGAGACATGAGGATGGTGGTAAGGCTTTCATATAGCTTTGGTGGGTATCAAAGTGATAAATTGGACAGCCTAGGTCCCTAGGAACAAGATCAGATTAAGAGCCAACCTCTCTATATAAGAGGATTTCAAATAGAAGTTGGAGAAACGAATGACAAGTGATTAGTCTGCTTTCTGTCTAGTTTTTCCTCATCCTTGAAGGTCCTGCCTTGCATCTGTCAATGGAACACAGATGACAGGCCAAGGACCCTCCAAGCCCAGCTACCATAGAAGAGAATAATCCTCTAACTCCCAATACTTGGGTTTCCTTTGTTTAACTTAAACCTATACAGACGTTTTAGCTTCTTACCAGGTAATGCCTACCTTGCATAGGAAATTGGATCAAGTATGTAGAAAAGTTTTCTTTTTTTAAATTTAGACAGTTAATTTTAACAGGGTGATATTGATTAATTAAGGTACATAGATTCAGAGAAAACATCTCCAGGTCATTTTGCATTTGATTATGTTGCATACCCCTCACCCAAAGTCAAATTGTCTTCCGTCACCTTCTATTTGGTTTTCTTTGTGCCCCTCCCCTCCCCCCCACCCCCTTCCTTTCCTCCCTTCCCCTCCGCCTGGTAACCACACCACACTCTTGTCCATGTCCATAAGTCTCATTTTTTGTCCCACCTATGTATGGAATCATACAGTTCTTAGTTTTTTCTGCTTTACTTATTTCACTCAGTATAATGTTATCAAGGTCCATCCATGTTGTAAATGATTCTATGTCATATTTTCTTATGGCTAAGTAGTATTCCATAGTATATATGTACCACGTCTTCTTTATCCAATCATCTATTGAAGGGCTTTTTGGTTGTTTCCATGCCTTGGCCACTGTGAACAATGCTGCGATGAACATGAGGCTGCATGTATCTTTACATACCAATGTTTTTGAGTTTTAGGGGTATATACCCAGTAGAGGGATTGCTGGGTAATATGGTAGTTCTATTCTTAATTTTTTGAGGAACCACCATACTTTCTTCCATAATGGTTGTACTACTTTACATTCCCACCAACAGTGAATGAGGGTTCCTTTTTCTCCACAGCCTCTCCAACACTTGTTGGTACCTGTCTTGTTGATAATAGCTATTCTAACAGGTGTGAGGTGGTACCTCACTGTAGTTTTGATTTGCATTTCTCTAATAGCTAGTGAAGATGAGTATCTTTTCATTTTTCTGTTGGCCATTTGTATTTCTTCTTGGGAGAAGTGTCTGTTCATGTCCTCCTCCCATTTTTTTTTTCTGAAGCTGGAAACAGGGAGAGACAGTCAGACAGACTCCTGCATGCACCCGACCGGGATCCACCTGGCACGCCCACCAGGGGCGACACTCCGCCCCCCAGGGGGCGATGCTCTGCCCCTCCAGGGCATCGCTCTGCCATGACCAGAGCCACTCTAGCGCCTGGGGCAGAGGCCAAGGAGCCATCCCCAGCGCCCGGGCCATCTTTGCTCCAATGGAGCCTTGGCTGCGGGAGGGGAAGAGAGAGACAGAGAGGAAGGAGGGGGTGGGTGTGGAGAAGCAAACGGGCACTTCTCCTATGTGTCCTGGCCGGGAATCGAACCCGGGTCCCCCGCACGCCAGGCTGACGCTCTACCGCTGAGCCAACCAGCCAGGGCCCTCCTCCCATTTTTTATTGGATTGTTTGCTTGTTGTTGAGTTTTATGAGTTCTTTGTATATTTTGGATATTAGGCCCTTATCTGCGCTGTTGTTTGAAAATATCATCTCCCATTTAGTTGGCTGTCTGTTTGTTTTGTTGTCAGTTTCTCTTGCTGTGGAAAAGCTTTTTAGTCTGATATAGTCCCATTCATTTATCTTTGCCTTTACTTCCCTTGTCTTTGGAGTCAAATTCATAAAGTGCTCTTTCTGGCCAAGGTCCATGAGTTTAGTAGCTATGTTTTCTTCTATGTATTTTATTGTCTCAGGTCTTATATTTAGGTCTTTGATCCATTTTGAATTAATTTTAGTACAAGGGGAGAAACTGTAGTCAAGTTTCATTCTTTTGCATGTGGCTTTCCAGTTTTCCCAGCACCATTTGTTAAAGAGGCTTTCTTTTCTCCATTGTGTGTTGTTGGCCCCGTTATCGAAAATTATTTGACCATATATATGTGGTTTTATTTCTAGACTTTCTATTCTGTTCCATTGGTCTGAGTGTCTATTTTTCTGCCAATACCATGCTGTTTTGATTGTCGTGGCTCTATAATATAGTTTGAAGTCAGGTATTGTAATGCTCCCAGCTTCATTCTTTTTCCTTAGGATTGCTTTGGCTATTTGGGGTTTTTTATAGTTCCATATAAACCTGATAATTTTTTGTTTCATTTCTTTAAAAAACAACATTGGAATTTTAATGGGAATTGCATTAAATCTGTATATCACTTTGGGTAATATGGTCATTTTGACTATATTTATTCTTACAATCCAAGAACAAGGAATATTTTTTCATTTCATTATATCGTTTCTGATTTCCCTTAACAATGCTTTGTAGTTTTTATTATATAGTTTCTTTACATTCTTTGTTATGATTATTCCTAGGTATTTTATTTTCTGTTGCAACCATGAAGGGGATTATTTTTTTTAGTTCATTTTCTGATGTTTTATTCTTGGCATATAGGAAGGCAATAAACTTCTGTATATTAATTTTGTTTATTGTTTCTAATAGTCTTTCTGTGGAGTCTTTGGGGTTTTCGATGCATAGGATCATATCATCTGCAAAAAGTGAAACCTTTATTTCTTCTTTCCCAATATGAATGCCTTTTATTTCTTTCTCTTGTCTGATTGCTCTGATTAGAACTTCCAGCACTACGTTGAATAAAAGTGGAGAGAGTGGACAACCTTGTTTTGTTCTGGATTTTAGAGGACAAGTCCTCAGTTTTATGCCATTTAATATGATGTTAGCTGATGGTTTGTCATAAATGGCCTTTATTATGTTGAGATATTTTCCTTCTATACCCATTTTGTTGAGTGTTTTAAACATAAAATGGTGTTGTATTTTATTTAATGCCTTTTCTGCATTTATTGATAGGATCATATGGTCTTTGTTCTTTGTTTTGTTGATACGGTGTATTACGTTAACTGTTGATATGGTGTTTTATGTATGTTGAGCCATCCTTCTGATTCTGGGATAAATCCCACTTGATCAGGATGAGTTATTTTTTTAATATATTGTTGTATTCGATTTTCTAGTATTTTGTTTAGTATTTTAGCATCTGTATTCATTAGAGATATTGATCTGTAGTTTTCTTTCTTTGTGTTGTCCTTGCCACGTTTTGGTATGAGGGTTATGTTGGCCTCATAAAATGTGTTTGGAAGTATTGCTTCTTCCTCCACTTTTTGGAAGACTCTGAGTACAATAGAAACCAAGTCTTCTTTGAATGTTTGATAGAATTCACTAGTATAGCCATCTGACCCTGGACTTTTATTTTTGGGGAAGTTTTTGAGAGTTGTTTCTATTTCCTCCCTGCTTATGGGTCTGTTTAGGCTTAGGCTTTCTACTTCTTCATGACTCAGTGTAGGAAGATTCTATTGTTCAAGAAATTTATCCATTTCTTCTAGATTGTTAAATTTGTTGGGATATAGTTTTTCATAGTATTCTACAGTAATTCTTTGTATATCTATGATATCTGTGGTGATTTCTCCTCTTTCATTTTGGATTTTGTTTATATGAGTCCTTTCTTTTTTTTCCTTAGTGAATCTTGCCAACAGTTTGTCAATTTTGTTGATCTTTACAAAGAACAAGCTCTTTGTTTTATTGATTTTCTTCTATAGTTTTTCTGTTCTCTATTTCATTTATTTCTGCTCTGATTTTTATTATTTCCTTTCTTCTGCTGGTTTTGGGTTGCCTTTGTTCTTTTTCTAGTTCCTTAAGGTGTGAAATTAAGTTGTTTACTTGGGCTCTGTCTTGTTTGTTCATATAGGCCTGTAGTGATACGAACTTTCCTCTTATTACTGCTCTTGCTGCATCCCAGAGATTCTGATATGTCGTCTTGTCATTTTCGTTGGTCTGTATGTATCTTTTGATCTCTGCTTTTATTTCTTCTTTGACCCACTCATTTTTTAGAAGTATGTTGTTTAATTTCCACATTTTTGTGGGTTTGTTTACTTCTTTTTTGCAGTTGAATTCTAGTCTCAAAGCTTTATGGTCACAGAATATGCTTGGTATAATTTCAATCTTTCTGAATTTGTTGATTTTTTTTTGTAGCCTAACATTTGGTCAATTCTTGAGAATATTTCATGTACACTGGAGAAAAATGTATACTCTGGTGCTTTGGGATTAAATGTCTTGTAGATGTCTATCATATCTAATTGTTCTACTGTTTCATTTAAGGCCCATATTTCTTTATTGATTTTCATTTTGGATTTACGACTAGAGCCGTCAGCAGTGTATTGAGGTCTCCAAGTATGATTGTATTTTTGTCAGTTTTTATTTTGGGTCAGTTAGTAAATGTCATATATTTTGGTGCTCTTTGGTTTGGTGCATATACAGTGTGTCCGTAAAGTCATGGTACACTTTTGACAGTCACAGGAAAGCAACAAAAGATGATAGAAATGTGAAATCTGCACCAAATAAAAAACTCTCCCAGTTTCATACCTATACAGTGCAGTTTGATGTGGGCTTATGCACAGATTTTTTAGGACTCCTTAGGTAGCTATCCCGTATAGCCTCTACAGACTCATCACTGATTGATGGCCTACCAGAATGGGGTTTCTCCACCAAAATGCTGGTTTCCTTCAACTGCTTATCCCATTGAGTAATGTTATTCCTATGTGGTGGCCTTCATTATAAACGCCCCGATATTCACGTTGCACTTTGGTCACAGATTCAAATTTAGCGAGCCACAGAACACACTGAACTTTCCTCTGTACCATCCACATCTCACTGGCATGGCTGTGGGCTGCTGTGCTGTATACACGGTGTTATGTCATCATCTGCGCACGCACACATGCTGCCACATCATCCTACAGAAACTGGGAGGGTTTTCCTTTTATTTGGTACAGATTTCACATTTCTATCGTCTTTTGTTGCTTTCCTGTGACCGGTCAAAAGTGCACCATGACTTTATGGACACACTGTATATAAGAACTGTTATGTCTTCTTGATTCAATGTCCTCTTTTTCATTATGAAATGACCATTTTTGTCTCTGATTATATTTGCTGTCTTGTAGTCAATATTGTTAGATATGAGTATGGCTGCACCTGCTTGTCTTTGGATGTTATTTGCTTGGAGTATTGTTTTCCAACCTTTCACTCTGAATTTGTTTTTATCCTCATAGCTTAGATATGTTTCTTGAAGGCAGCATACAGTTGGACTTTCTTTTTTAATCCATTCTGCTACTCTTTGTCTTTTTATTGATGAGCTTAGTCCATTTACATTTAGTGTAATTTTGACATTTGAGAGTTTCTTTTTGCTATTTTATATATTGCTTTCTGATAGCTTTGTATCTTGTTTGGTTCTTCTCTTTTGTTTTTCTATTATTTGTTTTTGTTTGGTTGTATTCCATACTTCTTTCTTCTGTTTCTTATTTTAAACCATGTGTTTTCATGGTGATTTTTTCAGGGGTGGTTACCATAGAGTAATAGAAAGGATACATATCATATTCATTGTAGTACAATATCTCATGAGTACGTCTGCACTCCATCCTTTTTTGCTACTGATAATCTTTGTTCTCCCCCCATTTTTTTGTTTTTGTTGTCTCAGATTAATCTTGTTTTTATTGTGATCTTGATGGAGCTTTTACTTGTAGTTTTGTTTTGTTTTGTTCTTTTATCTGGTTGGATAACCCTCTTTAATATTTCCTGAAATGGGGGTTTTCTGGTGGTAAATTTCTTCATCTTTTCTATATTTGTGAATGTTTTTATTTCTTCTTCATATTTGAAGGATAGCTTTGATGGGTATAGTATTCTTGGCTGGAAGTTCCTCTCTTTCAGAACTGTAAATATTGGAGTCCACTCTCTTCTGACTTGTAGAGTTTCTGCTGAGAAATCTGATGATGATATAATGGGCTGTCTTTTATATGTTGTATTCTTCTTTTTCCTGGCTGCCTGAAGGATTTTTTCTTTGTCATTGGTTTGTGATAATTTCATTATGATGTGCCTTGGAGTAGGTTTGTTTGGGTTAAGATAACTCTGTGTTCTGTTTGCTTCTTGAATTTGAGGCTCTAATTCTTTCCACAGGCTTGGGAAGTTCTTGTCTATTATTTCTTTGAATATGTTCTCCATTCCATTTTCTCTCTCATCTCCTTCTGATATATCTATTATTCTTATGTTGCTCTTTCTGATGGAGTCAGACTTTTCATGTAGGGCTTTCTCAGTTTTTAAAATTCATGAGTCTAGGCCTGACCTGTGGTGGCGCAGTGGATAAAGCGTCGACCTGGAAATGCTGAGGTCGCCGGTTCGAAACCTGGGCTTGCCTGGTCAAGGCACATATGGGAGTTGATGCTTCCAGCTCCTCCCTTCCGTCTCTCTCTCCTCTCTCTCTCTCTCTCTCTGTCTTTCTCTCTCCCTCTCTAAATGAATAAATAAAATAAAAATTTTAAATTCATGAGTCTTTCTCTTCTCTCTGTAGAGTCTCTAGTTGCTTGTCTTTTATGTCACTAATTCTCTGCTCTATCTGGCCTGTTCTATTAGCTAAGCTTGTTACCATATTTTTCAGTAAATGTATTGAGTTTTTCATCTCTGATTCATTTTCATAGTTTCAATTTCCTTGGTGATGTATTCTTTTTGTTCATTGAATTGTTTTTGAGCTCTCTAAATTGCCTTTCTGTGCTTTCTTGTATTTCCCTGAATATTTTTAGGACTTTGATTTTTAATTCTGTCATTTAACTTCAAGGTTTTCAAGCAATTAAATTTTTTTATAGATTTTTCTTCATTTATCTGAGCTACATCTCTGTCTTTTGTATCCATGATACTTGATTTACTTTTTCCTTAATGGCATTTGAGAGTGATATTGTTAATAACACTAATAAGAGATGATTTTAAAAAAAAAAAGAAAGAAAAAAATTGAAAAAATACAGTGAAAAAATGAAAATTCTATTGTGTTAAGTGGAACAAAAACAACATAAAACAGAGACCCAGAGTTGGGGGGAATTGACAAAGAGATAAAAAAAACAAAGTAAAAAACACACAAAATGCCACAAAGAAAATATTTGAATCCAGAATAAATAATTTGTTTGCAAATGACAATCGAATGAGAGAAAAAGTAAAAGAGAAAAGAAGAAAAAAGAAAAAAAAAGAGTTAAGGTTTTTGGAATGTAACCCTCAAAAAAAAATGAGAATGGAAAATGTAACACCTATGGATAATGAAGTTCAAAATGAAAAAGAAAGAATAAGATGCAAAGAGGATAAAATGACCAAAGTGGAAAAAAGAAGACAAAAAATACAAGAAAAAAATGGAAAAATGTTATAAAAAATGTGATTTTTTTCCTTGTTTTAATAGGTTATCTTCTTTTTTTTTCCCCTTTTCTTTTTGGCCAGTGGCACTGTACCATAGGTTTTGCCCATGTGGCATTCTTGAATTGAGATTTGCAACTGATGTGTTGCTATGGCAATGACATATGCTAGGCCTCAGTCCCATTGGTAGACAGGGCTTGTTAGGGTTTGCAGGCTCCAACAATGGGAGAGTCAGTTTTCCTGATACCTCTCCCCACGTCTCTCCTTCCTGAGCAAGCAGCCTGGGGACCCAGCTGTGAGGTTGCCCCAGCCACTGCCTGCAGAGCAAGAGGCTCTAAGAACTGCCAAGTTCCCCCTCCAGCCCTCCTCAAAGCACAGTTCTCAGTAAGGCTTTGCCAACCAGGGCCGCCAGCACTAGCAGGCAAGGGCAGGGAGCTGATTGCTTTTCAAGTGCCTTTCTAGGAGCCTCTGGGCATGTGTAGTTTGCCTCAGTGCTCTGAAGATCTACTCTCCACAGGCTTTT
This sequence comes from Saccopteryx bilineata, assembly GCF_036850765.1. Taxonomy (NCBI): domain Eukaryota; kingdom Metazoa; phylum Chordata; class Mammalia; order Chiroptera; family Emballonuridae; genus Saccopteryx; species Saccopteryx bilineata. Next base: position 167,632,238 of record NC_089492.1, read on the forward strand.
TTCCCTTGTGACCTGTTTGGAAGTCTGCAGCCCAGCCTGCACAACTTCCACAGTGCTCTCTGACGTCTGCTCCACAGGAATGCACTTTCTAACCTGTATCAGCTGGCAGGAAATTGCCCCAGCCACTGCCTGCAGAGTAAGAGGCCCTAAGAGCTGCCAAGTCCCTCCTCCAGGTCCGCTCAAAACACAGTCCTGGGTAAGGTTTTTGTAAACCAGAGCCGCCAGCGTAAGCAAGCACATCTGGGAGCTGACTGCTGGTCAGGCTCCTTTCTAAGGGTTTCCGGGTATGTCTAGTTTGCTTCAGTGCTCCGTGGGTCTGATCTCCACAGGCCTCTCCCTTGTACCCTGTTTGGTAGCCCGTAGCAAGCTGCTTGCACACCCAGTGCCCAGCCCCACCACTTTCGCAGTGCTCTCAGAGGTCTGCTCCATGGAAATGTGCTTTGTCACCTGTATCAGCTCATGGAGGTGCCCCACCCAGACAGGTCCAGGCCTAGGGATCCTAGCCCTTCCCATGCTGTTGGTCAGGGAGCCAGGACCACACAGAAACTCTGGCTACAGCCCACACAAAAGTCCACTGCTGACAATCTCCGGCCCAGCCCCTCCATCTGTGAATGCATGTGCCCACACCAGATGTGCCAGGTGGAGCCACTAACACACCACCTGCAATTGCAGACCAGGAGTGAACAAAGCACAAAGCTGCTCTGGTGCCGGCCTTTTCAGGGAACCTACTCAGCCACCTCTGCTGGAGTCTGCCGCTCAGGCTAGCTCCACGTCTGTGATCTTGGGCTGAGCCACCACACGCTCTCTCCTCAGCTTGATCGTCTGCCCCAGCCCAGCTTCTGCCCTCAACCCCAGCCCTCCTTTCCTCTCAGTTCCAAACAAAAGTGGTCCTTCCTCAGGTCAGTGAGGACAGCGGAATACTCCATTCCCCATCTTATTTCCTTCAGAGTGGATTATAGCATATATTCAGCCACCTTTTAACCCTATTGTACCTTTCTTTGATGTGTGCATATTTCAGATACTCCTGAGATTGTTTTTCTTTCTCTAGTTGTTGAATTTGTTGAAATTTCAGGGGGAGATATCAGGAGCACCCCTCATGTTACCATTTCTCTGACGTCACTCCAAAAGTTTTTAAATAATAAATGATATTCCGAAAGCAAAGGGCTACTATTTGGGGGATATTTTACTTACTTTTATTTGCTGAAAGTAAGAAGAGGCCCCAAATTTTTTAGTCTCTCAGGTCCTAGAACAGCTTCCTCCACCAGCTTTCAGGCTCTGAGGTAGTTAGCTCTTGGTCTAAATAGAAAAACCCACAAAAGGAGAAGATTGTATTTTTTTCCTCAAACAACCTTTTTTGTTTTAAGTTTGTTTAAATGATGCTATCTAAGAGGAATAGTTTGAATATAAGCAGAGGCTGACATGGTTGACTCTCACAGCATGACCCATAGAGAAAGAAAGGATGGGACAGGGTGATGATTCATACAAACAGTAGTAGTCCCCTTTATCCGCACTTCCACTCTCCATGACTTCAGTTACCCAGGCAACCGTGGTCCAAACATATTAAATGGAATCTTGCAGAAATAAACCAATCCATACATTTTAAATTGTGCACTGTTCTGAGAAGCATGATGAATTTGGGGTGCTGTCCCCCTCTCTCCCACCCAGGATGTGAATCATCCCTTTGTCCAGTATTCACATTGTTCAGGCTGTACACGCTGCCTGCCCTCAGTCACTCTGTAGCCCTCTAGGTCGTCAGATTGACCATCACAGTGTCACAGTGCTTGTAGTCAAGTCACCCTTCTTTTACTCAATAATGGCCCCAAATTGCAAGAGTAGTGATGCTGGCAATTCAAATTTGCCAAAGAGAAGTTGTTAAGTGCAGAGGTATGTAATATAGGGGAAAACATAGTATACACATAGTATATGTGGGGTTCGATACTCTCCACAGCTTCAGGCATCCACAGGGGTTTTGGGATGTATCGCCCATGGATAAGGAGGGAGGGACTACTATACCATTAGTTGTTATTCCTAACTTTTTTCCACAACAGAACTGCATTGATGAAATTGAGACCATAATCAATGTTAAGCTCCAGCTCATCGGAATTGTCGGTATCGGAATTGCAGGCCTCACGGTGAGAAAGTTCCAGAATATACCTTTTTCCCTCTAAGAAGCCTTGTACCTTTGCAACTTATTTTTCTTCAAGTATGACAGCAGCATCCTAGAAGAGATGTCTTCTGAATGACAAAGACATCTGTTGACAGGACGTCTTTTAAGAACAAAGCTAATTAAATATACTAACACTAAGTTCTCTAAAATATGATACAAATATCATAACCCAATGATGACCTTGAGTTTATCATTGTAATAATTTTCCATTTTAAAGCCACCCAGCTTAAATTAGATAAGTGATTTGCAATTCTAGGTCTCTTCCTGCTGTTAGAAGTGTAAAACAGCATCAGGTTAACCCCTCTCACCTATGATTTGCAGAGACGGCACAGTGTGGTGATTAATAATGTGAGCTTTGGCATCATACCATCCATCTGGCTTCAATTCCTAGCTTCAAACTTAGGAACCCTGGGATCGTGTGAAAGTTTCCTCTTTTCTCTATGCTTCGATTTCCTTACCTATAAAATGAGAATTTTAATGTACCAATCTCATAAGATTGTTGTGGAGATTAAATGCAATAACATATACAAATCAATTCATATGGTGTCTGGAACATAGCAGACACCATATGCTGGTTCTTGCTATAATTTGTGTTGTTCCCAAATCCAGAATCCAGGCACAGGGAACAGCATATGAAAAAGTGGGAAGTGTAGTGCCTCCAGATGCCTGCAGGTGGCTCAGTACTTCTGTAGTACAAAAGAAGAGCATGCAAGAACTGATAGGGACAGAGGATATGGCGGGAGTAGCAAGCAAGAGGTGACAAGGAGAGGGTGCGAGGATCCACACAAGTGAGGTCTTTGTGTGTCCTTTTCAGAGGTAGATAGGTAGAAAGAGGGGAGTCTTTTGGATAGAAAGAGGGGAGTCTCCCAAGGTTAGAAGGACCTGTGGTACAGGGTGAGGATAAAATCAGAGGGAAGCAAGATTGGAGTCAGGTGGGGTAGTAAAGAGCAGATTTCTACTGTCCAGGGGTTGGGCGCTGATAGCTAATGCTAAAGTAGTACTTATCCTCTTAACTATGTAGATGAATTCCTGGCCTAAGCTAAGGCAGAGGCTATAAGAATTGCAAGGAAATTAATGAATTGGCAGTTCTCGGGGGACACAAATGAGCATCTTTTCTCCTTTCTGTCTTTAGAGCACAGTTTATGGGGCAGTGGGTGAGGACCTTCCAATCCAGGGACCCCTATCGAGCCCTCCCCTCTGCTCTGGGGCTAGCCTGATCACCACTCAGGGATGGAATATTTGAAAACATTCTGTGTAATAGGAGTATCAGCTAGACCCTCCTCACAATTCTACAACTTCAATGAATGAGCATCCTAGAAGCAGTCACCCTTAACTCAAGAAAATGGCAGGATGAGGCTGGTGCAATTTGTTTCTGAGGGGGTTGGTTTAGAGTATAATTGCATGAGGTAGGCTTACATCCAACCGTACTACCAAGGGGCAAGGGGAACGCCCTCTGTCAGCCATCTTGAGTCAATACCCTGAGAGTTTCTCCTGTAATGCTTTTCTTCATAAGGGAAGAGTTGCACAGAGTAGTCAGTTAAGCAAGTGCCCATTGGGTGTCGCCCCTGCCACACATGATGCCAAGTTCTGTCAGCCAGAACCTTAGAGCCTTCCCCAAGCTTAGGGCCATTTCCTAGCTTAAGTCTCCCTCCCTCACTTCTGAAAGAGAAAAACTAAGAAACACATTTCTTTAACTTAGCGTTTATAGATCCTGGCTGATGTAGGATGGGGTTGAGGAGAGAACCAGAGAGTTTTGGCACCGATTTCTTTAAACAAACACTGACAGAAGTTTATAAACATTGTGCCCCAGATCGCATTCCTTGTCTCTGCAAAATCATAGGGGAAATGATTGAGGACAGGCAGATCATGTGACACCCTTATATTCAAACCGTCTAAGGGGCTACTACTGAGCTTGCCAAGTGTTTAGCTTCTCTGAGAAGTATACAAGATGTAGAAGACATCAGTAATTGGTTTATGCTTTGGTAAAATTATTCAGTTAAATAATGAAGCATCATTTATACTTAAAAGTGGACCAGGAATGAAAAGATGGTCCACTTTTTTTTTCCATTGATTTGAGAGAGAAGCATCAACTTGTTTCACTTAGTTGTTGTATTTAATTGTGCATTCATTTGTTGCTTCTTGTCTGTGCCTTGACCGGGGATCGAACCCACAACCTCAATCTACCAGGATGATGCTCTGTCCACTGGGCAACCTGACCATGGCCAAGATGGTCCACGTTTTAATATGCAGTCACTGGTGCAAAAATTCAAAGCATTTCCAACAATAGAAAACTACTTAGACCATATATAAGCAACTAGCAGTTATAAACATTTTTCAACTTTTAATCTATAAAGAAGGATTCTCTAGGTGAATAAATAAGAAAAATACAAAAAATTAGGAAAATATATAACCTCAAGTTTATGAGGTATTTTAAAGATACAATGCCAGTAAAAATTCTCTCTCCCACAACTTACAACTGCCAGCTCATCTGTTAGTCTGCCTATCATTACTTTTAGGGAAATACAGAAAAGTTTGAGAATGTGAATAAAATTTGTGTGAATAAAGTTTGTGCATGTGAATTAAAAATTTAACCAGTAGTATATTAGTAGTCTTTCACAATTATTAAGAACTGTTCTAGAAGGAAGAAATAGAGAACTTTTCTTTAAAGCAGAGCCTTATTTTTTTTTTAACAATAATAAAGTAGGAATGCATTTTAAGCAGAGTTGATATGGAAGTCTTTAATCAGTAGTCATAATTAGATAGGTATATAAAAATACCATTTACAGCCAGTAATTACTGCTTTATATTATGTGTTAACTCGAGTTAGACACACAGGCAGTTTGCTGACCTTGTTATCCATTTTTATCACTTGAAAGTCATTAATAAGTGCTTCCTTCCATTTCAGATCTTCGGCATGATATTCAGCATGGTCCTTTGCTGTGCAATACGAAACTCACGAGACGTGATATGAAGCCACTTCTGTGTGAAAATAGCAATCTAGAGCTTTCAGATAAATGTCACCATAGCTGTCTCCCAGCTCATTTTTAATATTCAAAGGACATTAGGATCTAAAATAATTTGCTGTCAATTGTACATTTGCACATGTATGTTTGGCTCATTACTGATTTACCCCTTGAGTAAATGCCTGTGTGTGTTGACTGAGAGTATATTTGTGTGTAGTCTGTGTGCTTCCGGTATATGCATTATAGGGGATGAAACTGGTTTGCTGGGAAGTTCTGATTCTTGTTATACAGTGAGAGGAACAACCTATTTAATTCTCAGAAAACAAGATAAAAAACTTGGACAAACTTTAACAATTTTCCATTCAAAAAATGTAATAATGGAGTTGTTCCTCAGTCTAGCCACAGAAAGTTAGCTAGAGAAAATGCAGGGATTTCTCATTAACTAGCAATAAGCTACAGAAATGAAGAGATCACGGGGCAGAGTTAAAATTGACTATGTCTGACTAGAGTGTAAGGGTTCCTGGGATTTTCTTATGTACATATTCTCTCTAGAACACAGTAAACCACAGTTTAGAACTAAATACATCTATAAAACTAAATATAGCATGGGAAATCTAATTTGAATGTCATACTTTCCTAGGATTTAAAAAACAAAAAACCTCCCTCTGGAAAGAGTGATCACACAGACAATCATGTGTCCTATAAGAGTGTTTTAAGGACTAAAAAAAGAAGCCTTTTAATGACTTTTTAAGGAAATATTTTTGTTCTTAAAGATGTTTAAATATTGCTTTGTTACTTTCTTTTTCTGACTTTGCTCTGAACTCCTGCAACCCTCACGTCCACAAACTTTTCTCTCAAACTTTTCTGTATTTCCTCAAATGTAATGACAGGAAGACTAATAAACAAGCTGGCAGGGTAAGTTGTGGGAGAGAGAACTTTTAACTGGCACTGTATCTTTAAAATACCTCATAAATTTGAGTTTACATATTTTTCTAATTTTTTGTATTTTTCTTATTTATTCACCTAAAGAATCCTTCTCTATAGATTAAGAACTACAGTTTAAATAAATAAATAAAACAAAATTCTTCATAAGCCAAATATATCCTGAGCATCCTTGGCCAACCCAAAAGGCATAAAAAATAAGCATCTTCAGTGGAACACTTGAAACCACGGTAACACAATAAATTAAAAAGAAAAATAAAGGAAGAAAAGCATCTTCTCCTGGCTGAGTGCACACAACAGAGGGAACCCAAGGAAACAAAACTATTTCCACACACAAAACAGAAATCTGGTTTTTCAGTGCAAGTACACCATGAAAATAAATTTTTCATATTTCTTTTTTGGTCTTGATGTTTTAAGTGCCTAAACCAAAATTAGAATTTAAATGGACATATTTGTCCATTTTTAACTACCTGGTATGTTTAGTAAATCACAGAGGGTTTTTATTTTCCATTACGGTTTAAAAGGCCACCGAAAGGTGAAAGTATTGGGGACTTTGGAAACCCCCAAGTCAGTTTGTACACATGTGAGAACACAAGTCTTTTAGTGTGCTCTTCCAAGAAACTTGTTCAAATCACTTGACTGAGAAGGTGTAACCATTTGAAATCATCTCACTCCCACAGAGAACCACGTTTCCCCTTCTGCCATATGTGCTACTGTTACTTGGCTTTTCTGGAAACAAAGTCAGATTGAAAGCAAGCAAAAAATTGAATTGTGCATGGCCACTTTACTGTATCTATAGCTAACAAAAATACTAGTTTAAGAAAACCACTTCATGAAATAGCTATTTGTACCCCAGTAGTAGAGAAATACAGCCTTTTAAGTGAAGAGCAAACAGCTCATCTGTCCCAGTGGCTTTAGTTCCTCTGTCTGCCTGAAGGTAGGAGATAGGCCCATGTACGTACTCAGGTTTCTTCCAGCTCAGACTCATCTCTGATTTAAGAAAAGTGAATTAACAACCTTAAGAAAGCCTACAGTGGTTGGAAGAAGAGTAGAAATCTGTCCCGTATATGATTAATGCACCCATTTGGGGAGTGATTTTTCCAAAACCTATGCTGTGAGTGAGATTAGAGAATCCCACCTCTAAGTGAGGGTAGATTTATACATACATACATATATATATATTTATATTTACATATATTAAATTCTTATGCATCTTGAATCTATATATAGCTCTTGAATATTTATCTCTTGAATATATACATATATAACTTGACTATGTGTGTATATGTGTGTCTGTATGTAAATTGGTCATATCTGTTTACCTGCACTAATCTGAGGTCAGACCTAAACATTTCCTTAAGCATCTGGTGCCAAAACTTTGAATTAATACTTCTTGATGAAATATTTTAAGTTATTTCAAATTAAATTTTCTATGTACTAAAATGACTTATTTGGTTTATCTTAAAATCCTGTTATATCTTTATATGCACCTTCACACAACTTATGCAAAGGTCCAACTACCCATCCACAGCGACAGCTGCTCTCCTTTTGCCTGTGAGGAATGCTGATAGGTTTGCTTGGTGGGAAAGTGGCTGTGGGAAGATGGCAGTGAAGGAGAAGTAAGTTCGAGAAAAATTAAAGGGAAGAGGCACCCTCTGTGTTGCAGGTAAGATGTGCTTTCCATGGCTCCCAGGACAATTGGGAGTTCAGGAGGTACAGCTCAGCTTTCCTGCTTCATTGCTCCCTTGACATCTGCTCTGAGCACCAGTCCCCAGTTTCCCTGCCCTAGGAGGCAGCTCATCTGCCCTCCTTGATGCTAGTTGATTAACTACATCATCTTAGTTTGGACTCATCAAAACCAAATTTGTGTTACAGTATATTTTTAGAAAGACAAATAATTTTCTTTCAACGTGACTCATTATCTTTTCCTATAAAATATACCTGGAAGATATTATATGTTGATATCCTTTGAGAAGACTACACCAATGCAAAATGTCATCACTTGGTTGATATTATAACAATGAGGGCTAAATAAATTCCAAGAACCCACAACTCAGATGACTATCCCCTGGAGCCAGGAAAAAAGGAAGTAATGTATCCAGAATGTTGCAGAACAAAATCTGTGCAGCTTTCGTAAAGTTCCTAGCTGATGTGCCAGAAACTCTTCCAAGCTTTGGCATTTTTCCTATATCATTTCTGACGGGTTTTACTTATTAAATAGAAGAAATTTAAGTTGAAAGACATAACCAAAAAAATGCTTAGTATATGTGGAAACTAATGAATATTAACTATTGTTATAATTACATTGACGGAGTTTTTGTTAATCATAAATCAAACATACATAATCATGCGTAACTGAAGATACTTCCACAAATACAAACACATTCATTTGCTGAATTAATAAAATGCTTTTGATATATTTCCCAATTCTATTTTAATTCAAAGACTTGATTGATATGAATAGTCCTAGCCAATGTCCCTACATTTTCTCTGGTCCTGCTCTGCCTTGTAAGATGCAACCCACTCTAATGTTAATTATTTTTCTTTACTTTGGTTTGGGGCTACTATTTTGTACATTTGAAATAAACTCTTTGTAACAACACCAATATGCTAAGATGAACAAGTCTCTGCCCTCAGGAAGCTTAGCATGGGAAAGAGCTGGCAAGTTCAATTACCATAAGGAAGTGCTGTGATTTCATTTAACACAAGTAAACCCACTCAACCCTGGGGAGAAGGATCATGGGAGGAGATTTTCTGAAGTTTGAGGTCTTTAAACTGAGTCCTTCTGTAAAGTAGTACAACCATTATGGAGGAAAGTATGGTGGTTCCTCAAAAAACTGCAAATAGAACTAACTTATGACCCAGCAATCCCTCTACTGGGTATATACCCCAAAACCTCAGAAACATTGATACGTAAAGACACATGTAGCCCCATGTTCATTGCAGCACTGTTCACAGTGGCCAAGACATGGAAACAACCAAAAAGCCCTTCAATAGAAGACTGGATAAAGAAGATGTGGCACATATACACTATGGAATACTACTCAGCCATAAGAAATGATGACATAAGATCATTTACAGCAAAATGGTGGGATCTTGATAACATTATATGGAGTGAAATAAGTAAATCAGAAAAAAAACAAGAATTACATGATTCCATACATTGGTGGAACATAAAAACGAGACTAAGAGACATGGACAAGAGTGTGGTGGTTACCAGGGGTGGGGGGAGGGAGGACATGGGAGGGAGGGAGGGAGAGAATTAGGGGGAGGGGGAGGGGCACAGAGAACTAGATAGAGGGTGGCGGAGGACAATCTGACTTTGGGCGAGGGGTATGCAACATAATTTAATGACAAAATAACCTAGACATGTTTTCTTTGAATATATGTACCCTGATTTATTAATGTCATCCCATTACCATTAATAAAAATTTATTAAAAAAAACTGAGTCCTTGAAGGACCTATATAAACTATACAGGTCAAAAATAATAACTGTAGGGAAGAAAAGACTACAGGGAACAGCATGCAAGAAGACTGAAACAAAGCATGTAAACATTCAAAGAGGGCCTGTCAAGAACTCGGAAGATAAAGGGTCCTGTCCCAAGTGCACTAAGGAGTCTTATCTTTGTGCAGAGGTCATTGAGAAACTTTTAAATTCTTTTTATTGATTGATTTTATAGAGAGAGGAAGGAAGAAAGAGAGAAAAACATTTATTTATTGTTCCACTTATTTGTGCATTCATTGGTTGATTCCTGTATGTGCCCTGACCAGGAATTGAACCTGCAACATTGGTGTATCTGGAGGACTCTATCCAACTGAGCTATCTGGTCAGGGCCGTAATGAAAATTTTAAACAGTGAGTTAAAAAATCAAATTTGAACCTTTTAAAGATTACTTAGCTTCCAGATGAACAACAATTAAAGGACAAAGGCCAGAATCGTGAGGATTTCTAACTAATGTACTAGAAATCCTACCAAGATATAGAAAGATGAAAGAGAAATTATGGAAAAGAGGAACCTGGATCGCTTCCAGGTTTCTTGGCAGCTGGAAGAGAGTGGCACATAGGAGGAAAAGCAGATGTAGTGATCATGCTGTAGATAACTAGAACATCCAAGAGGAAACAAACAGACACTGGATTTACAGCCCTGAAGCTCAGGAAAGAAGTCTAGACCAGGACTAGAGTTTAGGAATCTGCAATGTCAAAATCTAATGCCCAGATCTGAAAAAATCTGAGCTACCTACCTCTCATGTTTAAGACCTCAGTGAGAAATCAAAGTTGAAAAAATACAAACAAGACAAACAAAAACTCATAGACACAAACAATAGCATGGTGGTTACCAGAGGAAAAGGGAGGTTGGGGAGGGGAGGGATTAAAGACTAAAGGGTGTCAAATATATGGTAAGGGAAGGAGATTTGACTTTGGGAGGTAAACACATAATACAATATACAGATGATATATTATAAAACTGTGTACTTAAAACCTATATACTTTTATAAGCTATTGTCACACTAATAAATTTAATAAAAATTTTTTTTAATCAAAAATAGAATAAAATCCTCTACTAAGTTAAAAGCCCAAAACAATTCTTTACTCCCCATTTATTTTTTAGACTAAGGTCTCTCTTAGCTACCTACATTCTTTCAACGGCTGCCTTCTAAACTGTCTTACTGAAATGAGTGTAATTCCTTAGGACATCCAAGGTTGAATAAATACAAACCCATTTCTCATATGTTCTACATTTGATGGTGTCCAAAGAGTCATAGGACAGATAAGATTATCACGCCAATAGCCCTTCTTCCACAAAGTTTAAAATCTTCAACCCTCCAGCAATGAGCAAAATTCCATTCACCAAGAGACTACAGTCCAGAACTACATTACTGTTGCCTGCTAATGACCATAGCATAAATTTTGTGTCATCATAGAGAAGAGGCATAGGAAGAAAGGCAGGAAAGGAGAAAATGTTGACTTCAGTCTCATTAGGACTGATTAGAAATGCCATGGATGTATTACATTGTGAATCCAGGTATATAACCTCCACTGGGCCCTCTGGGAAGCAGAGAGGGCAGGGAAGAGTAGAACTAAAAAATGTCCTGTATATTGGACCATTAGTAAGTCACTTTTGAAAACAGTTACAAGGGAAGATAGGAGTGGAGGTCAGATGGTAATGAACTGAGAAGAAAATGAGAGGTGAGAATGTAAATGCTTAGTGTAGGGAGCTTGCTGTGGTCTGAATGTCTCTGTCCCCTGAAAATTTATATGTTTAAATCCTAATGCCCAGTGTAATGTTATAATAAGGCAGAGTGTTTGGGAGGTGCCTAGGTCATGATGATAGAGACTTCATAATGGTATTTATGTTCTTATAAAAGAGACCCCACAGAGATCCTGTGCTGCTTCCAAGTGAGGACATGGAAGCACTAAGGAGGAGCCAGCTATGAATCAGGAGAAGGGAGTTCACCAGAACATGACTGTGCTGGCACCGTGATCTTGAACTTCCCAGCCTCAAGAGCTGTACAAAATGGATTTTAGCTGTTTCTAAGCAACTCAATCATGGCATTCTGTTATAGCAGCCCACATGAGATTTACCGGCTTTTTCACAAAGAAACTGGAATAAGAATTCAAGGAGTGAGGGGCAAATAAATAAAAGGTTTGCACAGGGTCAAAAGAGGGTTGTTTGCTTGTTTTTTTGTTTTTGTTTTTGTTTTTTGATGAGAAGAGGTTAAAGGCTGCTTCACACTGAGGAGGAGGAGTCAATAAGAAGGAAACAAAGGAAACAAGGCCCTGGCAGGAGGGCTCAGCAGTAGAATGTTGGCCTGGCTTGTGGAAGTCCTGGGTTCGGGTCCTGGTCAGGGCACACAGAAGCACCCATCTGCTTCTCCACCCTTCCCCCTCTCCTTTCTCTCTATCTCTCTTCCCCTCCCGCAGCCAAGGCTCTATTGGAGCAAAGTTGGCCCAGGCGCAGAGTATGGCTCCATGGCCTCCACCTCAGGCACTAGAATGGCTTTGGTTGCAACAGAACAACGCCCTGGATGGGCAGAGCATCTCCTCCTAGTGGGCGTGCTGGGTGGATCCCAGTAGGGCACATGCGAGAGTCTGTCTCTCTGCCTCCCCACTTCTCACTTTAGAAAACTAAAAAAATAAAAATTTTTTAAAAAAGAAAGAAACAAGAGACAATAGCAAGGCCTAGGAAATGTGGCATGGGATAAGGAGCATCTTTCAGAACTAATGGTAAAGATGTTGAATCAGTCTGTATTTTTAAGTTGCAAGGGTGAGAAACCCAACTCTAAGTAGCTGAAACAGGAAAAAAAAAAGTATGTTTTCTTTAAGGGTAATGCCAGCTTCAGGATAGGCTGAAATAATCTCAATAGGTCTCCCCTTCTCACTCCCCCTTGCTGTCCTCTGGTTGGCTTAATTCTCAGGCAAGTTTCCTCTGGGAAGTGCCAAAGATGGACAGCAGTTCAGGCTCACATTCTATCAGCCAAGGAGCCCCAACAGACTTAGTGCTCCTCTTTGTCCAAAATTTACAGTAGAAGTCGTAGGACTCCTACTGGAAGAGTCTGGGTCACATAACCATCCTTTAGTCAGTGAAGCTTAGCTGAGCCGAAGTAGCATGCCCTTCATCAGCCCCATGCAAACCATTTGAATTGAAGAAAGGGTAGGGAAGACTCCCAAAGAAAACCAAAGTGTAGTTACCAGAAGAAAGAACGTGGATGTTAAAACAGCAAAAAGGCAGAAGGGAAGAAAGTAGCAGAAGTTGAGAAAGTGATAAGGTTGTTTTCCAAGATAAATATTAATTAACCAGATAAAACAGTAGGGAAGAACCAACATGGAACAACAGGGTTAGAGTAGAAGCTACCCCAATAAAAGAATTTTTATTTCACTTAGACTTCTGCTCAAAAAGGGGGGCAATTTATTATATAAAAGAGAACTTTTATTACTTGAATTTTCTGTTATCAGGAAGCATTATGCTATTACCTGTCAATATATCCATCCTCAAGAGTTTAGTCATTAGGAAAGCAGAAATGGTTGCTGCACTCATCCCAAACCCAGTTAGTTATGAAAGAACTCTATATTTCAGAGTCAAATGAAGAACAAGAGTGCTTTTTTTAAGCACTGAGTCCCAAACTTCTTCTGCCAAAAAGTGACTCCTTTCCATTCTATGTTGAATCTAAAGACCACTTCAGAAGATATTTCAAAGTTTCTATCCTTCTCTTACCACACAAGAAATGATTCTTCACTTTCCCATTTCTAAGCTCTCTATTCATTCTATGTCTCTTAAACCCAAATACCAATACCCTCCAAACACCGTTTCCATATATCCAAGCTTCTGGATCTAGTTGATACAAATTGTTGGTCGTGTCAATCCCTAAGCCCTCTCCTAGAATCTTTGTCTTGGACAACACCACTTGCAAGTATAGTTTAATATAATTTGTATGTGCATCTATCCCAAACAGAGTGCCTTCAATGGAAAGGAAAAAGGTGTCTCTAATATGCCCACTCTAGGGTTCTGTGGCCCATAATAGCATAGACTCACCATAGCCACTATGATGTCTAGCCTCCACCCTTCAGGCTGAGGAAGCCCATTTAAGTAATATTGTTTGAACTGGACTATTTATAAGTGGCATCCCTAAATCTCCTGGTCTTTCCACAGTTTAAGTCCTTGGAAAATATTTTTCAGATTTCATGAAAATCATTTATGGTTAGCACCAGTTAGGTTTGAAGATTAGACTTTTTACTCATTAATCAAATGTCTGTATTTGATAAATAGTTTTCAGAAGGGATGTTATAGAATTCTGCAGCTTCAAGTGTCTATGTAATCAAGTAATATGAGAACCCAAAGCTCTGGATTAATATTAGGAGACCATGGTAATATGAACTTCAGATATTAGTTGAAAATAATGTAAAGTCTTGACTTTGTAGATATATAAATGTACAACTCCTCCTTCCGCATTGGAAGAGCATGGGCTTGACACTAACCCATCTACAACACCTCACTATCCCCATGGGCACTGTCAGCATGCTGAATGCAACCAGTGACTGTGGGATACAGCAAAGCCAACTGGCCCTCCTAACAATTGATTTTCACCCTGATGGTTGCAGTTTGAATGGAGAAAATTCAAAAAATACAAGATAAATAATCTTTTTGAGGTCAAGTATACAGGGCACTAGGTCTCCCTCACTTCATACATCTAATTGAAACCAAACCCTCATAAAAGATCACCCGTGAAAGGAAAAGAAAAATAAACAGCTGCTTACCAAACTTATTTACCAGAGAACAGTGTTTCAATATGGATCAACGTTTAGGTTAGAATTTAAGATGGTTCTACTCCACTAAATCCTTCAGCACTTTTCTCCTACACCTAAAATCTTTCATAAATATTAGGTTTTTATGACATCAAAAGTAAAACCAGCACAAGTTGCTTTTGGTATAAATGCCGGAGACTGTCTCTTATTACTTGAAAGACTACAAAGGATTTAGAAGTTCACATGTAAAATGATCGTGGCCTCTTTTCTAGGCTTTGGAGGTATAAATTTTATAAGTCAGCACTTGAATCCATGTAAGTACAATAAATTAAAATTAATAAAAATTAAATTTTTTTTTTCATAAGTCAGTTAGCCCACCAGAGTAATGGAATTAAAGAGAATAGTTCTTTGAATAAAATGCACTGTTTAATGAGTTTTGCTGTTCTATGCTGTGCATTTGAACAAGTAGGATAAAGTACTATATTGCAGATTTCACATACCCCTTACTCTCTACCTCTAATCCCATCCTTTGGAGGTCGATATTAGCATGGTCTCCAAAAGTAATCTGGGGCTTTGGGTTCTCATGTCACTTGATAACGTGGACACCTAAAGCTGCAGGGTTATAACATCCCCTCTGATAACTGTACCGAATACAGATATTTGCTTAATGAGTAAAGAGTCTGATGTTCAAACCGATACCCTAATGCCACATGTTCCTTCAGCATCTGATCACATTACCCTTTCCGTACAACTCTGTAGCATTTTCATATTCATTTTCTGTGTCAAGACAAAATGTGCAGCCCTCCGTTAAAAGAGTTTGCCAAAGTTGGCTTTCATTAGTCATGTCCCCGTGCCCCACTTCACCTGCACACTGTCCCTTCATGCGGAAACCACCCTCTGTATGAGCTTAAGAGGCCCTTTCAGTTCCTTTTCCTCTAATGTACCCAAGGGCCCTCATGCATGCATGCATGTGGGTATGGATGAGATTGTGATCAAAATATACACCATGTATTGTGAAATATATTGATATAGTCTTAGTTTTATTGAAGGCAAACACACTTAACTGAGTTGCAAATTACATTGCTGTTGAAATTAGATAGAAAACCCCACCAGATAGGACTGCTGAGGTTTGGTACAGTAGTTTGTCTTGATGGCCTCATGGACACAGTCACTGTAGTCAGTATTACACTTGCCACACTTACAGCTGACAGCTATGGGATAGGAGAAATAAGGACTAATGTGGCGTGGGCACCCTGGTATTTCTACAGTCTTGTATGTGAAGTCTCCATATGTACAAACATCCTGGGACAGGGCATATTTGGGAAGAAACAGTTTGCCATTGATATCCTGAGGAGAAAACAGAAAGAGGGGCATAGTGTAATAGGACTTTAGGATGTAGATAATGAAAAGTAATTTACTTTTATTCCTTTGTCACAAATGGGACTGCGGGAGCAAGCAGTCCTTAGTCCCATTCCCCAATACCAATCCAATACATCCCCACTGAATCCTATAGAGACAAAAGTGCCACACACACCCTTTTATCCTTGATCATGGGACCAAGATAAGGTTTAAATACAGTTTGGAAGTAAACTGTTATAAAATTACCTGAACCCATTGTGCTAAATAGATACATATAACATTGTAACCTGTGCACTCTATATCCAAGGGGCGAATAACCGTTATATTTGAGAAATGAGGTTGTGACTTATCTCATTTCCTTTCTAAGAAATGGATTAGGCCTAATTTTATCTAATTTACAGCTAAAAGAAGTGAGATGAGCTACATACCCGTGTCATACAATATCCAGCACAGATGGTGGTATTGATGGTTAGGCAATAATCACACTCTCCCTTTTCGACGTGCATCATATATTCAGTTGGAATACAAAAAGACATTGCTTGCCCACATGCAAGGCCAAAAAGCACGGACATCAGGAAGATAGCAGTCATGCTAAATTGAAGATAAAATTAAAGAATCTATTAGATGTACCCTTTAGGACATTCAGAAGGCACATTGGGAAAGAGCTATGTCCGAGGCCCTACATTAGGTGTTTTTACATCGTTGATGCTCTTAGTGTGGCTATGGTCCACATGCCCATGATGTATGAGGTTATACAGTGAAAGTCCTGTTTGCAAGTGCTTTAGCTTCCTTGGGCAGTGAAATGGCAAGCCTGAAACACCACAGCACAGAAGTAAAAAACATGTATGCCAACTAAGTGCAAAACATCCAAAGGAACAATCCACATACCTGCCTCTATGATTACAGAAATGAAGTAGCAGTTAGGTTTCAGTTAGGGCTTTTCCAGAACTGTAGTTTTTGGAAAAGCTTTGGTTAAAAGGCCAACAAATGGTTCATAATCAGAAAGGGCAAAGGAACTAAGAAAATGCATAATCAACCATTAGTACCATCTTAAATGCAAATAATCCTGCATATAATTTTACCCATGGCCTGTCAAGGAATACAAGATGAAGCTACAGAAAGTCCAGAGAAGAAGAACTAAAATCACCACCGGTGTTAAAGAGCTGACCCCAAAATCTGGATACTCTCCATCTCCATCCTCAGGATATTCCTCTTAGGTTGAAAGAAGTAGAGTTAGACAAAAAAAAATATGTTACACAGGTGTTGTAGGAAATTTATTATTATAAAAAGGTTATAGATACAAAAAATATAGGTTGACACAATGAGAGAATTACATCAAGGGGGGCAGATCCACTGTGGGTTAGCCAGGAAGGTAAAATATGTTTGACTGCATGGAAGACACCAGAGTGTCCTTGTGCCTCAGGCAGGAAGAGGACACGAATCTCAAGAGAGTTGGTCTGATGGAAGAGTTTATTTAATATCAATAGGGCATCATAATGAACTGGATAATGTTGACATAATTATTTTAGTTCTTCTACTGAGAGAAGGTAATAAAGACTTTTGAATATAAATTGATCACTTCAAAGATTAAGATTTTTGTATATTTGGCTAGTTTTTCTTCTCAAATATCATTGTCAGAAAAGAAAATATACACCTTAATGAAGTAATGTTGTCTTTGAACACAAACTTGTTTGCTTTTTCTATTAAATGAGGTATAAAGCACAAAACATTTTTATTCAATCATAAAAAATGTGTCAATATTTTCTCAAATCTTCAATCAACTTTTAAGGAAAACCAAAAACCTCATTTAACAAGGTACCAGAAATATATTTTAAATGTCAACTTCCAGAGACTAGGGCTCATTCTAACCAGTCTCTTCTTCCTAAAATGAGAATTGCAGATAAACTAGAGAAACATATATTGAACATTTGAACCTGACATTGAGATATAAAACGCATGAACTGTGGTCCTTGACCTCAATGGCTGCCACTCTAATGGAGGATATATGAACATTAATAATAAAAAGTGCTTGGAAAGAGTCCAAGTTATGACTCTAAAACACACAATTATCAAAAATTTCTTCTGTATTGACAAGGAAGTAAACTAACCCACTAAGAAGGGTTTATTTAAGTGAACTCTTAAATAAAATGCTGACTATTCAAGCAGTCCTTGGAGTTTTGGGGGGATTTTTTTTTTTTTGGCATTTCAATGAGAGATGGAAAATAGAAGAACTCCTAGCTCATGGAATCTGGTTTTTTCAAGTGCTTCACGAATGTGAGCTCTGTCTATGGCAGAGTTGGTTTTCTTATTTTAGGGCCACAGACTTAAGAGATCCTCTGCAGAATCTTAAAAATGTCAACTTAGGAAAAGAAAATACTGCCATGATCATATGGTTCTCATCTGTCTAGTCAGCCAGCTACTAATTAATAATTAACTTCACATTCTAACTTTTAGTTCTATGATTCTATATAAAAGAGATGTGTGGTGACCTAGTGGTGAGAATATTGATCCCGGAGTTTGGGAACACAATTGTATTTTAAGATCTCCCAAGGACCTATGAGAAATTGGCTAAAATATTTCATCTGTCTGGGCCCTCTTTTCCCCAGATGCAAAACAGAAAGAGACAAGTATACACGACCCTTTTTTAAATTGCAGGACTTTAAAAAAGCTATTTTGGAAAATTTACCCACTGCCATATTCATTATGGACACTATACTTTTTTCAAAGTTCTTCTTATAAATGTGAAGCTCTAAACTACCAAAAGGAATACTTAAAAGTATTGAATTAGTAGCAGTAGCAAAATAGCTGTATAACTTTATAGATGTAAAGAAAATAAAAACTATTCTTTCTCTTTTATTGCAAATAGTATTGCAAATAGTAAAATTTGATCCACAAAATCTTTCTAAGCCTCAGTTTCTTTATTTAGAAAAGGAAAGCTTAGAACCAGATGATTAGGACGTTCTTTCAGCATAAATAGTTCAGGATTCCATGTGATTAATTAGTGTCAGACTCCTGGTCTAAGTTAGTGACCTACAATTCTGCTTCTAAATTTCACTGAATTGTGTGTAACTGAGCAATTTAATATCTTTGTACCCTCATTTTTCCCTATTCTTCTTCCCAAATGCATAAAACAAATAACAATACATGTGATGAACTTGGAATGCTACAGAAGAAAGTCTATAAATATACAGATAAATATTTACATGTCACTATATATATCAGTGTTAGTTAATACCTTCCTATATAATCTGCTACACTTTCTCTTTTATCACCTGAATTCTCATCTCTGCAACCTAACTGCTTCTTTTAAAATCATCATAAATTACTTATTGAACAGCTAAACATAGAAGGCATGACTTTAGGCCCTAAATAACAAGAAATTTTTTTTCCAGTGGCATAACCATATATATCTACACTGCCAATGTTTTTCCTTTTCTAAGATATTTTCTTTCTTTTGCCCTTTACTCCGCCTTCTCTCTCTCCCTCTCTTTGCTCTCATTACTTTCATTCTTAATAAACACATTTCTCTCTGTTCTGCTAATTTCCTTCAACAACCTTTACTCTCGAATTCCCTTACTACTCTATAAAAAGAATCAACTTTTCACTCTGTAAACAATTCAGAAACTATTAAAGTAATGCATTTTTCTAGAGAGTTAAATGTACTATACGGCAGATGTATGTATTGGAAACTACCCAAGGTGGTTTAACTATTAACAACTAAAATAGGACAGAGTAAATTACCACTGCAGGCACTCAAATTTGAAAATATTCCAAGTTTTCCCAGAAGTATATTATCATCAAAGATAACCATTAATAATTGACAGAATTTAATAAACAGATTATTCAGTTGACAAAAATATTTAAATAGAAACATAAATAGAATGAGAATGGCATGTCAGGAAATTGACCAGTTGTTCTTCAAATCAGTATAATTTTTTCTTACCCTTATGTACATAGTTCATGCAACTTCACCAAATATTGAACTATTTTGGAGAAATATTGAAATTCTTAGAGCCGATCTAAGCGAATTATCACTCAGCATTTGTCATTTTTGAATATATGCTAAAATGTGAAAGTAAAAAAAGAAACAGAACATTTCATTTAGCAAGGTCTTCTCAGTATAGATACCTACCTTACTTTGCATTGAGGAGCTGATGCTGTAATGATTTCAACTGAAGCCTCTGGTTTTGTTTTATATCCTTGGGATAATTCCTCTCTGATCTTCTTGTTTATATAATTGCATTCGAATTACTGCTTCCTTATCTGAAAAGTATCTATTGAAAATTCATACTGAACCCCAAATAAAATGTGTTTAGATAAACAATTTCACAACACCTTCCTCTGGAAACTCTGACATTATTGGAGCATAAATTTTTCTTTCTCCCATTTCAAAATAAAATTACCCCTTTAAATATATCCTTTATTAATATTTATTAATATAACAAAAGATATGCACAGAAGGAGAAATAAACCTTAACATCATGTAAGATATAGGAATGAAAACAAATTTGGGTCTTGAGTGCCCCAAATTTTACTCAAGTGCTCTTTTAGAGATAAATAAAATTATTGGCCTATGTACAGAGCAAAGGCAACTTCTTTATGGAAATCTAGAAAAATTGGCATATATGTTTCTAATTAAAATTTAAAAATTAGTTTTATTGGGGATTTTTGGATTTAAAATAATAATAAAATTTTCTTGTGACACAGATGAAAAGTAAAGAGATGGAGAAAGAGATGACGTCAGAGTAATGGCGGGGTAGGAAGCAATACCGATAAATCTCCCCCAAAACTCAACAAGATCTTCAACCAGAAACAGAAAAACTTATCCTTGGAGCCTCCAGATGTTCCGCAATACATCCGAAGGTATGGTGGAGCGAAAAATTGGCTAAATATATAACCAAACCCCGAAGGAAATAGGGAGTAAGAAATGCTCCACCTTCCTCACTAACCTAAACAGGACGGCTTTCTCTGGGAACTGTGAATATAGAAACTGAGGCGGGCAAAGAGGGTGAATAGATCCAGGCCGTGGCACAAACAGCTGAACCAGGCTGTGGCACGGAAATCCAAGCTGAGGAAAAACTGTTCCTGTGGCAACCCGGGCAATACAAGCTAACACTCGCGCCAAACTCAGACAAAGAAAGACAAGCGGGGCAGCCATTTTACCCGATCTCCTGATTGGTGCATGCAGATAGTGGGCGAGAGATTTCTTCCAAAGCTCGGGGAGTGGGTGCCCATGTTACCCCACAGAGAGGCAGAGTCAGAGGCCTTTGTGTGGGCGAAAGCAGAATCTCTGAACAGTCCCAGTGCCCTGGGAAAGTCGCGCATGGGAGGGAGCGAGAACTAATTCCAACGGTGGAAATTTCCATGCCGGTGGGGGTTTCACTCAGAGGGAAACGCGGCCAGCCTGATATCCTGGTCTGTGTGCGCAGATAGCAAGAGATTCATCCGAGTGCCTCAGCAGTGCGCGCCTGTGTTATCGCACAGAGGGGCAGAGTCAGGGGCCTTTGTGTGGGCCAAAGCAGAATCTCAGGCTGCCCCAGTGCCTTGCAAAAGCCATGTACGGGGACGGAGCAAAAGCCAATTCCAACACTGGAACTTTTCCATGCAGTTGGGGGTTTCACTCAGAGCATGAGACTGCCGATATCCTGGTCTGCGCGCGCAGATAGTGAGCGAGAGTTTCCTCCAAGTGCCCCGGGAGTGGGCGCCCGCCTGTGTAACCGGACAGAGTGGCAGAGCCAGAGGTCTTTGAGAGGGCGGAAACCCCGCCTGATTATGCTAGCAGCTCTGATTGACTGAGCCTTACCCAGAGCCCTGTGCTGAGTGGAAATAGAGTGGGGAGTTGTCAGCTTTTTGAGCCTCTTACTATCCAGGCAGAGGCAGCAGCAACCCCATAGCTGGATTATCAGGCTACTAATTGAGGAAGGAGAGACTAGGAGAAAGGCTCCAGGAACACGGACTCTCTCACTGTCAGAACCTATAAATGCTAATGAGCCTCGACTGCCAACGAGACTAAAGCACAATACATGACATTGCCATAGAGACTTATCAACTGCAAACCTCTACCTGAGCATGCCAAAGGGGCAGAACCCGGGGTACAGAGTCACCGACCAGGAAGAGGGAGAGAAAAGAAAAAGCAAGAAGATAACCTCTCAAAATCAAGAATAATACGCAGACTTTATAACCTGCGTATATCCCATTTTATTATATTTGTTCGTTTGTTTCTCTTATCTTCATTCTTGATATCTTTTTTCCTCCTCCAATTTGGCCGATTAACTCTCTGCCAGTCTTACTCTCTCCTCTCCTTGAACTACACTACCCATAAGTGTTACATCCCCCATTATCTTTTCTTTCCTCTTCCTCTCTCTCTATGAGGGTTGCACTCCAAAACCCTTAACACTCTCTCTCCTTTTTTTTCTTTTTTCTTCTTTTAGTGGTTCCCTCTTTTTTTCTCTCTCTCTTTTTCTTTTCTCCCTCTATATTAGTTTCTTCCTTTCTCCTTTATGTCTCCTCTCATTCAAACCTCAATAACAAACAAAATATCTTATCTGGGACTCAAACTTATGTTTGTGGCATTTTGGGGGGTTTTTACTTCACCTTTTTAACTCACTAGCAGTGCTCCCATCCCTTGCTCTCTATTTTATCTAGTTCTTGTTCCACTAAATACAATAGTAATTTTTTAATATGTCCCCCCATTTTTCTGTTTCCCTCTTATTCCTCTCATCATAACTCTTAGTCAACCAACACCTAAAAGCAAATCATTTTATTCTTGACCCAAATTTTTTTTATTTGCTTTTTGTGGGTCCATACACCCTTCTTTTTTTTCTTTCTTTCTTTTCTTTTTTTTTTTTTTTTTGCCCCTTTATTACAGTTTCTCAATTCAGGTCCTCCATTACAGGCATTGTTTGTTATAATTCACAGTTCACCACAAGATTTTCTCAAGAAAGAGGGGAGAGGAGAGGAGAGGAAAAAAGGAGGGGGGGAATAATTTCCTTTTTTAAAATTTTTATTTTATTTTATTTTTCTTTATTTTATTATTAATTTTTTTTAAAAAAACAACTCTTTTCGATTTTTAATTTTTTTAACTTTTTATTCTTTATTAAATCTCATTAATACTATCAACAAAACGACCTTCAGATGCCATTAAGGAAGAGAAACTCAAATATCATGGATACAAAAGAAAGAGAGGTAACACAGCTAGATGAGGAAAAATCTATGGAGAAAAAATTTAATATATTGAAAACCTTGGAGCTAAATGACAGAGAATTCAAGATAGAAATCCTAAAAATCCTCCGAGATATACAAGAAAACACAGAAAGGCAATTTAGGGAGCTCAGAAAACAACTCAATGAACACAAAGAATATATGTCCAAGGAAATTGAAACTATAAAAACAAATGAAACAGAGATGAAAAACTCAATTCACAAGCTGAAAAACAAAGTAACAAGCTTAGCTAATAGAACAGGTAAGATAGAAGAGAGGATTAGTGAAATAGAAGACAAGCAACTTGAGGCACAACAGAGAGAAGAAGAAAGAGACTCAAAAATTAAAAAAAATGAGATAGCCCTACAAGAATTATCTGACTCCATCAGAAAGAATAACATAAGAATAATAGGTATATCAGAGGGAGAAAAGAGAGAAAATGGAATGGAGAACATACTCAAACAAATAATAGATGAGAACTTCCCAAGCCTGTGGAAAGAACTAAAACCTCAAGTTCAAGAAGCAAACAGAACTCCAAGTTTTCTTAACCCCAACAAACCTACTCCAAGGCATATCATAATGAAATTGGCACAAACCAATAGCAAAGAAAAAATTCTCAAGGCAGCCTGGGAAAAGAAGAATACAACATATAAAGGAAGACCCATGAGATTATCATCAGATTTCTCAGCAGAAACTCTACAAGCTAGAAGAGAGGGGACCCCAATATTTAAAGTCCTGAAAGAGAGAAACTTTCAGCCACGAATACTATACCCATCAAAGCTATCCTTCAAATATGAAGGAGAAATAAAAACATTCACAGATACAGAAAAGATGAGGGAATTTATCATCAGAAAACCCCCACTCCAGGAATTACTAAAGGGGGTTCTCCAATCAGATACAAAGAACAAAAAAAAAACAGAGCCACAAGTAAAAGCTCCAAGAAGAACACAATAAAACCAAATTTAAACTGTGACAACAACAAAAAGAAAGGGGGGGGGGGAGAAGATGGAGATTAACAGTAGCAAAGGACGATGGAGTGCAAAAGTACTCACAAAATAATGCGCTACAATGAACAGGGTAGGAACCCTTTTCATTACTTAAAGGTAACCACCATTGAAAAAACCACCACAGAAGCACATGAGATAAAAAAGATAGCAACAGAGGAAAGATGTATGGAATACAACCAAATAAAAACAAAAGATAGAAAAACGAAAGAGAAGGATCAAACAAGACACAAAACTAACAGAAAGCAAGATATAAAATGGCAATAGGGAACTCACAAGTGTCAATAATTACACTAAATGTAAACGGATTAAACTCACCAATAAAAAGGCACAGAGTAGCAGAATGGATTAAAAAAGAAAATCCAACTGTATGCTGCCTATAGGAAACTCATCTAAGTAACAAGGATAAAAACAAATTCAAAGTGAAAGGCTGGAAAATAATACTCCAAGCAAATAACATCCAAAAAAAAGCAGGCATAGCAATACTCATATCTGATAATGCTGACTACAAGACAGTAAAAGTACTCAGAGACAAAAATGGCCATTTCATAATGGCTAAGGGGACACTGAATTAAGAAGATATAACAATTCTTAATATATATGCACCAAACCAAGGAGCACCAAAATATATAAAACAGCTACTTATTGACCTTAAAACAAAAACTGACAAAAATACAATCATACTTGGAGACCTCAATACACCGCTGACGGCTCTAGATCGGTCATCCAAACAGAGAATCAATAAAGATATAGTGGCCTTAAACGAAATACTACAACACCTGGATATGATAGACATCTACAGGACATTTCATCCCAAAGTGACTGAGTATACATTTTTCTCCAGTGTACATGGATCATTCTCAAGAATTGACCATATGTTGGGCCACAAAAACAACATCAACAAATTCAGAAAAATCGAAGTTGTACCAAGCATATGTGCTGGTCATAAAGCCTTGAAACTAGAATTCAACTGCAAAAAAGAGAAAAAAAATCCCACAAAAATGTGGAAACTAAACAACATACTTCTAAAAAATGAATGGGTCAAAGAAGAAATAAGTGCAGAGATCAAAAGATATATACAGACTAATGAAAATGACAATACGACATATCAGAATCTATGGAATGTAGCAAAAGCAGTGATAAGAGGGAAGTTCATATTACTTCACGCATATATGAACAAACAAGAGAGAGCTCAAGTGAACCACTTAACTTCACACCTTAAGGAAGTAGAAAAAGAAGAACAAAGACAACCCAAAACCAGCCGAAGAAAGGAGATAATAAAAATCAGAGCAGAAATAAATGAAATAGAGAACAGAAAAACTATAGAAAAAATTAATAGAACAAGGAGCTGGTTCTTTGAAAAGATCAACAAAATTGACAAACTCTTGGCAAGACTTACCAAGGAAAAAAGAGAAAGAACTCATATAAACAAAATTCAAAATGAAAGAAAAGAAATCACCACGGACATCGTAGATATACAAAGAATTATTGTAGAATACTATGAATAACTTTATGCCACTAAATTCAACAACCTAGAAGAAATGGATAAATTCCTAGAACAATACAACCTTCCTAGACTGAGTCATGAAGAAGCAGAAAGCCTAAACAGACCTATTAGTAGAGAGAAAATAGAGAAAAACCATTAAAAACCTCCCCAAAAATAAAAGTCCAGGCCCTGACGGCTATACCAGCGAATTTTATCAAACATTCAAAGAAGTCTTGGTTCCTATTCTACTGAAAGTCTTCCAAAAAATTGAAGAAGAAGCAATACTTCCAAACACATTTTATGAGGCTAACATAACCCTCATACCAAAACCAGGCAAAGATGGCACAAAAATAGAAAACTACAGGCCATTATCTCTAATGAATACAGATGCTAAAATACTAAACAAAATACTAGCAAATCGAATACAACAACATATTAAAAAAATAATACATCATGATCAAGTAGGATTCATCCCAGAATCTCAAGGATGGTTCAACATACGTAAAACGGTTAACGTAATACACCATATCAACAAAACAAAGAACAAAAACCACATGATCTTATCAATAGACACAGAAAAGGCTTTTGATAAAATACAACACAATTTTATGTTTAAGACTCTCAACAAAATGGGTATAGAAGGAAAATATCTCAACATGATAAAGGCCATATATGATAAACCATCAGCTAACATCATATTAAATGGCATTAAACTGAAGGCTTTCCCCCTTAAATCAGGAACAAGACAGGGTTGTCCACTCTCTCCACTCTTATTTAATGTGGTACTAGAGGTTCTAGCCAGAGCAATCAGAAAAGAAAAAGAAATAAAGGGCATCCATATAGGAAAAGAAGAAGTAAAGGTATCACTTTTTGCAGATGATATGATTTTATACATCGAAAACCCCAAAGAATCCACAAAAAGACTACTAGAAACAATAAGCCAATACAGTAAGGTCGCAGGATACAAAATTAACATACAGAAGTCCATAGCCTTTCTATATGCCAACAATGAAACAATTGAGAACGAACTCAAAAGAATAATCCCCTTCACGATTGCAACAAAAAAAATAAAATACTCAGAAATAAACATAACAAAGAATGTAAAGGATTTATATAATGAAAACTATAAACCATTGTTAAGGGAAATCGAAAAAGATATAATGAGATGGAAGAATGTACTTTGTTCTTGGTTAGGAAAAATAAATATAATCAAGATGGCTATACTACCCAAAGCAATATACAAATTTAATGCAATTCCCATCAAACTTCCAATGACATTTTTTAAAGAAATAGAGCAAAAAATCATCAGATTTATATGGAACTATAAAAAACCCCGAATTGCCAAAGCAATCCTAAAGAAAAAGAATGAAGCTGGGGGCATTACAATACCTGACTTCAAACTCTTTTATAGGGCCACGACAATCAAAACAGCATGGTATTGGCAGAGAAATAGACACTCAGACCAATGGAACAGAATAGAAAGTCCAGAAATAAAACCACATATATATAGTCAAATAATTTTCGATAAAGGGGCCAACAACACACAATGGAGAAAAGAAAGCCTCTTCAATAAATGGTGCTGGGAAAACTGGAAAGCCACATGCAAAAGAATGAAACTGGACTACAGTTTGTCCCCCTGTACTAAAATTAACTCAAAATGGATCAAAGATCTAAACATAAGACCTGAAACAATTAAGTACATAGAAGAAGACATAGGTACTCAACTCATGGACCTGGGTTTTAAAGAGCATTTTATGAATTTGACTCCACAGGCAAGAGAAGTGAAGGCAAAAATGAATGAATGGGACTACATCAGACTAAGAAGTTTTTGCTCAGCAAGAGAAACTGATAACAAAATAAACAGAAAGCCAACTAAATGGGAAATGATATTTTCAAACAACAGCTCAGATAAGGGCCTAATATCCAAAATATACAAAGAACTCATAAAACTCAACAACAAACAAACAAACAAACAATCCAATAAAAAAATGGGAAGAGGATATGAACAGACACTTCTCCCAGGAAGAAATACAAATGGCCAACAGATATAGGAAAAGATGCTCGTCTTCTTTAGCTATTAGAGAAATGCAAATCAAAACTGCAATGAGATACCACCTCACACCTGTTAGATTAGCTATTATTAGCAAGACAGGTAATAGCAAATGTTGGAGAGGCTGTGGAGAAAAAGGAACCCTCATCCACTGTTGGTGGGAATGTAAAGTAGTACAACCAGTATGGTGATTCCTCAAAAAACTGAAAATAGAACTACGTTATGACCCAGCAATCCCTCTACTGGGTATATACCCCAAAAACTCAGAAACATTGATACATAAAGACACATGTAGCCCCATGTTTATTGCAGCATTGTTCACAGTGGCCAGGACATGGAAACAACCAAAAAGCCCGTCAATAGATGACTGGATAAAGTAGATGTGGCATATATACACTATGGAATACTACTCAGCCATTAGAAAGGATGACATCGTATCATTTACAGCAAAATGGTGGGATCTTGATAACATGATACGAAGCGAAATAAGTAAATCAGAAAAAAACAGGAACTGCATTATTCCATACGTAGGTGGGACATAAAAGTGAAACTAAGAGACATTAATAAGAGTGTGGTGGTTATGGGGCGTAGGGGGGAAAGGGAGAGGGAAAGGGGGAGGGGGAGGGGCACAAAGAAAACTAGATAGAAGGTGACAGAGGACAATCTGACTTTGGGTGATGGGTATGCAACATAATTGAACAACAAGATAACCTGGACTTGTTATCTTTGAATATATGTATCCTGATTTATTGATGTCGCCCCATTAAAAAAATAAAATTATTTATAAAAAAAAAGGATTAAAGATTTAGAAAAAAAAAGAGATGGAAAAAGGTATTTCATGCAAATGTTAATGAAAAAAGCAAGGGTAGTGATACTTATATCAGACAAAATGAACTTTAAAACAAAAGCTATCATAAGAGACAAAGAAGGACATTATATAATGATAAAGGGAGCTATCCAGCAAGAGGATCTAACCCTTGTAAATATTTATGCACCTAACATAGAACCACCTAAATATATAAAGCAAATCTTTTTTTTTTTTAATAATAATTTTATTTTTTTAATGGGTGACATCAATAAATCAGGATACATATATTCAAAGATAACAAGTCCAGGTTATCTTGATAGACATAAAGGGAGAGATCAACAGTAATATAGTGATAGTAGGGGACTTGGATACCCCACTGATATCGATGGATAGATCTTCCAGACAGAAAGTCAATAAGAAAACAGCAGCCTTAAATGACACATTAGACCAAATGCATTTAATTGACGTTTTCAGAGCATTTCACCCCAAAACAGCAGAATATACCATCGTTCCAAGTGCACATAGAACATTTTCCAAGATAGACCCCATGTTAGGACACAAAACAATCTCAATAAATTTAAGAAGACTAAAATCATATCAAGCACCTTCTGTGATCATAATTGTATGAAACTAGAAATCAATCACAAGAAGACAAATGAAAAACACTCAAACATGAAGTTAAATAATGTTACTGAACAATGCATTCAGTGAGATCAAGGAAGAAATCAAAAGATACCTTGAAACAAATGGAAATGAGAACACAACCACCCCAAGTTTATGGGACTCAACAAAAGCAGCCCAAAGCCCTGGCCGGTTGGCTCAGTGGTAGAGCGTCGGCCTGGCGTGCGGAAGTCCCAGGTTCGATTCCCGGCCAGGGCACACAGGAGAGGCACTCATCTGCTTCTCCACTCCACCCCCTTTCCTTCCTCTCTGTCTCTCTCTTCCCCTCCCACAGCCGAGGCTCCATTGGAACAAAAGATGGCCGGGGTGCTGGGGATGGCTCCTTGGCCTCTGCCCCAGGCGCTAGAGTGGCTCTGGTCATGACAGAGCCATGCCTCGGATGGGCAGAGCATCACTCCCTGGTGGGCGTGCCATGTGGATCCCGGTCGGGTGCATGCGGGAGTCTGTCTGACTGCCTCCCCATTTCCAGTTTCAGAAAAATACAAAAAAAAAAAAAAAAAAAAAAAAAAAACAGCCCAAACAGAGAAATTTTTATAAAATTTATGTGTGAAAGAATAGTCATTTAAGTAAATAGCCAAGTCTGACAGGATGTCAAACTGCTCGAGGTCAAATCCTTGCTCTGCGTTGAGCTCTCTTTACTTCAGTTTCTTCATTTAAAGGTAACATCATTTAAAAATGAGACTCAGAGACATGGACAAGAGTGTGGGGGTTACAAGGTGGGGGGGGAGGAGAGGGAGGAGGTTAGGGGAGGGGAGGGGCACAAAGAAAATCAGTTAGAAGGTAACGGAAGACAATCGGACTTTGGGTGATGGGAATGCAGCATAATCGGGTGTCAAGATAGCCTGGAGATGTTTTCTCTGAACATATGTACCCTGATTTATCAATGACACCCCATTAAAATTAACTAAAAAAATAGAAAAAAAATGAAGGTAACATCATTGTTTTTGTAGAGTATTTAACACTGTGTCTGGCCTATAATAAGTGTTCAATAACCAAAAGCTAATTTGTAATAATTCAAGTTATTTATTTAACAAATATTTAATTACAGTGCCTAGTTCATAGTAGGCAGTCCATATATCTGTTGAATGTATAAATGAGTAAGGGAATGCATGAACAAATAATTATGAAAATTTTAAAACCACTTTTCTCCATCTCCATTGTTATAACTCGAGTTTTCCCGTTTCAATCCATTTGCCTCACATAATAAAATATACCAAAAATTCAATGAGAATTTCCCATTGCACTCAGTAAAAGTGTCTAAACTTCCTAGTATCATTTACAAAGTCTTTCACAATCTAGTGTATATCTGTAATTTCATCTTCCCCCATCTTCCACTCTTCCCCCTATCTTCTCCACCCTTTCTCCACTTAGTATGTTCTTCAGACTAAGTGAACTGAGTTCCTCAAATCAGTGAAACACTCTCTTCCCTCTAAGTCTTTGCATATGTTATTCCCTCCATCTGCAACATCTGCCCGATCCCCTGCTCCATACCTCATCTCACTTAACTCTTCCTCATCGTTCATGACCTCACTGAGAAAGCACCCCTCTGCAAAGCCTTCTCTGAATCCCTTAAGGCTTCCCTCCTGGTTAGTTGTTTTAATAGAATTAGAGAAAATATATAGAACATCTGGCACATGATAGATGCCCAATAAATTATAAATATTGGTACAGACTATTGACAACCCCATTAGTCTTTGCTTGTCCCCATCTTTATTGTTAACAAATGTTAATGCAGAAAATGAGGCCTGGTATAGGTAAGTTTCCCTGAAGGGGGAATGGAGAGGTTAAGGCAGAATCTGGGATATATACCAGGAATAGCCATTCCAGGGGCCCTTAAATCTTGGGAATGTGAGTTACTTGTAGTGAGAGAAAAAATCTGAAATCAAGTAAAGTAAAAACAAGAATGCCAAATTTAACCTGCTTCATTTGACTCACACAAGATGATAAGAGGACAGTAGCTGTGGAATGTTAGATGTTGGTTTCTAATGGAAGTAGTGCCTCTGTTGTGTAAAGTACTCAGTTTCTAGCAGATTTATATACATATCCCTGGGAAATATATACACATAATAGGTAACTGATATACTCTTGACCTACTACTAGAAGAACTATAAAAAATATACATTTGGGTAATGATTTTCTTTTCAAAGGAGCTCTAATATATATATGGTCTCATATTGTTAAAAGAACCTGGGCAGACTGACCTTTCATTTCCAGACTGTATTTACTCTCCCATCTCAAATAACTATAAACAGGACAAAATATATGAAACAGCAGTTCTACACAAATGGAACGTTAGGCAACAAAGAAAGTGATCCCAAAGAGGCAGAAAACAAGCAAAGGAACTACAGCTTCCTGCTGGAAGTTTCTGGCCTATGGTGCAGGGAGGGGTATCAAGGCAGAAGCAAGAAGTGTTCCCATGTTGAGATGGATGTGGGAGTCCATGGAGTCCAAGGCACTTGGAGTTCACAGGGAAACATATTGAAGAGGAGAGAACTGTGCAGAGTGAGAATTCTGGAGATCTGCCAATAATCTCTGAATATTCAGCTGAAAACTGATAAACTCATGCATGTGAAGAAACTACCTGAAAGGATTGAAGAGAACAGTCCTGAGACTCACCTAGAGATAGGTACAGTGCTTGTTCCAACCAGCAATGGTGGCAACTTTCCTAATTCGTGGGTAATCAGGTAGTATACTTAGAAGGGTTTTGTCTCAATTGTGGGGAAAAATTAGTCCTAGACTAAATGCTGCTCTGACCCTGCCTACCAAATATTACAAGCAAGACTACTAAATATTTTAAGCAAAATATTGCCTACCAAATATTTCAAAAGGATCACCTATTTGCAAGTAAACAGAACTGATTCAGAACAGAGCTAAAGAATATTTATAGGAATATAATATCTTACCCCCAACAGTGTATAATCCACAATATGTGGCATTCAATAAAAAATTACTAAGCATGCAAAGAAGCAGGAAAATATAATTAATAATGAAGAGAAAATTAATCCATTGGAACTGACCCAGAAATGGTATAGATAATAGAATTAGAAGACAAAGCACATCAAAACATGACACCACAAAAGAAACACAATAATTTCCTAGTAGAAGTAAAAATGTGAGTAATCTAAAAACATTCTCATTAATTATTTTCAGGAAACTCATTAAGATTCAAAGGAACATAGACAACTCAATGAACTCAGGAAACAATGCACAAATAAAACCAGAAGTTTAATAAAGATATAGCAATCATAAAAAAGGATAAAACAGAAATTCTGGAGCTAATAAATATGTAAACCATACCGAACTCTAGCATGTAAGGAAAAGGCAGAACTGTTGAAAATAATGATAGCTATAATATTTTATTAATGTAATATAATATAAAAATATGAAAATTGAGGCACCAATAACATAAAATGGGAAAGGCAAGTAAATGTGTAGAACTTTTTCAGGCAAATGAAGTTATGTGCTATTAGCTTAAAATAAACTCTTGTCACTTTTATTCAAACTAGTATTAGAAGACCTAGCCAGAGACATCAAGCAGAAATAAGAATAAAAAAGCATTCCAATCAGAAAGGAAGAAGTAAAATCATTGGTTTGCAGATTACATGATAGTATATTCATGGGTTGGCTAAAGTGAGTTTACAGTTGTTCATATGGAAAACAATACAATAATTAATAAATTATAATACAAGAATAAACTGTGTTTCACATACTCACAATTACAAACCTACTTTTGCCTAGCCCTGTATAGAAAACCCTGAAGACTCAACCAGAAAACTATTAGAATAAATGAATTCAGTAAAGTTGCAAAATACAAAATTAATATACAAAAATCTATACACCAACCCTAAACTATCAGAAAGAGAAATTTTAAAAAAAATCTCATTTATTATGGAAGCCCTAGGAAAATAATACCTGCAAATTATTGTATGTCAATTACACTACAACTACGCTGTTCTTAAAAACAGCTTGAAGTGCCTACTACTCTGACTTCGTGTCATACTACTGTCTCATTCCACCTTTTACTTACTATGTCTTTTGAACATTCTAAACTTGTTCTTGCAACAATAAACAATAAAAATAACATTTGTTATTTTTTCATTATCAAGAGCTCTTTTACCAGATCTCCAAATGGCTTCCTCATCATCTCAGCTTAAAAATTTCTTCCTCAGGCCCTGGCTGGTTGACTCAGTAGTAGAGCATCAGCCCAGTGTGTGGATATCCCAGGTTCAATTCTCAGTTAAGGCACACAGAAGAAGCGACCATCTGCTTCTCCATTTCTCCCTTTCACACCTCTCTCTCTCTTTTTCCCTCTCCTACAGCCACAACTTGATTGGAGCGAGTTGGCCCCAGGTGCTGAGGATGGCTCCATGGCCTCCGCCTCAGGCACTAAGAATAACTGATTGCTGAGCAATGGAGCAATGCCCCAAATGGGCAGAGCATTGCCCTCTAGTGGGCTTACTGGATAAATCCCAGTCAGGGCACATATGGGAGTCTGTCTCTGCCTTCCTTCCTCTCACTGAAAAAAAAATTTCTTCCTTGGAAAAGCCTTCCTTGACCACTAAATCTGCTTGTCACTTTCTATCCCTATTATCTCATTCTTTCTGCATAGCACTTATAACTTTCTGACATTACATTATTTGTTTATTTTCTGTTTTTCCCCTTCCAACTAGAATATAAGCACAACAAGTGGAAGGCTTACCTGTCTTGGTAAAACCAGCCTAATTCATATAGTAGATATTCAATAAATATTTATTAAGTGCATAAATAAGTGGAAATACAGGTGCTATTTCCAGAATCTATAACTAGATACAAGGAGAGGTCATTAACCGCTCTAATGTTCTATAGATAGTTACAGCAAAGCCAGATTAAAATCAGTTTTGTGATATTCAATTGCATTCAATTTTTAACTCATTTTTCAAAGGGGAAAAAAGCCTCAATTTTCAATTAGCTAAACGGAAGGATGACATTGGTTATGAATGAGACTTATTAATATTTTATCTTTCTCAAAGAGTAAGTGTTCTAGCTTGCAAGATGCTCTACTTCCATAAAATTCTAAAATATTATGCAACAGATATTTTTTAAAAAATTAGTTTATCCATCTGAAGTCTGAGTTATCTGTAAGAGTCACATTAGACTAGTCTGCCATTTGAAGCAAACTGTTTATTAAATTTCTTTTAATTTTCTTCTCAAACAATACAGATAGCAAGGAAAGTTGAACCTAATGTGCATATTGATCACTGTATTATTGTGAAGCTCCCAAGCAGAGAGACAAAACTAATTTAATATGTGTAAAAATTATGTCAAATTACTTCTCTCTTTGGTAACAGGTTGAAGCCCCCAATATTTCACATTATATGAAGTTACAAAAGCTTTCTCCATTTCAAAACATTTTTAAGTTAAGGTCATATATAAATGTTAATAGAAATTGCTAACATCTTCTATAGTAAAAGTCATATTGTTGTAAAACATCAGTATTGAGGATTTTTTCCTGTATGTTAAAACTTATTTCTCTATTCCTCAGTGTATCACTCACTCTGTTTTTGTTGCTTTTTATAACCTCTTCCTAATTAGATATTTCTCTGGTTGAATAACATGAGTAGTATTAACTGTACTCACAAGAACACATGTAACCACTTCTCATCAACTAATCAACAACGCTATGAATCTCACCAAAATTATTTCAAATTTTCTCATCTTTGTTTAGTGCATCTTTTATGTTAAAAGAATAAAAGTACTGTTATATATAAAAGTCGGTAAAGAAGTATATTAGCAAATTAATCTGTGGTGCCCAAGAAATAATTAATAATGCAGTTAACTTCCTTCACTGCATGTGTGTAAAAAAACACCTGAAGTGCAAGAAGCAAGACACAAAAGATTCCATATGGTATGATTTTATTGATTTGAAATATAAAGATTTGGTAAGCCCTAGAGTGAGAAAACAGACTGGTGCTTACCAGGGACCGGGGGAAGTGGAAAACAAGAAATAACGACTTAACGAGTGCAGGGTTTCCTCTGGGGGTTCAGGCAATGATTTGGAACTATCAGTAGATAAAGGTGGTACTTGCACAACGTTGTGAAAATATTGAATGTCATAAAAGTGTTTACTTTAAAATTTTGAATTTTATTATGTGAATTTTACCTAACTTTATAAACAGACAATGGACAGCTTAATAAAAACAACAATGCACTGTGGGGTTTATAACATATGTATAAGTTAACTGTATGTCAAGAATAGAATAAGGACAGAAATGCGAAATGGAAATATATTTCTGTCTGGTTCTTACACTGTATGTGCAGTGCTGAAATATCAATAGTATTTGAAAGTAAACTGTGATGTTAGATGTGTGTTGTAAATCCTAGAACCACCACTAAAAATAAAAGTATAGCTAAGAAGCCCATAGTGTCATAAGAATGAGAAGACACAGACTGGAAGAGAATATTTGTAAAAGATATATCAGATAAAGAATTGTTATTCAAAATATACATAGAACTCTTAAAACTGGACCATAAAACACTAACAACCTGATTTAAGAACGAACAAAAGGCCTGAACAGACACCTCACCAAAGAAGATATACAGATGGCAAATAAGCACATGAAAAGATGCTTCCTCTTATATGTCACCAGAGTAATGTAAATTCAAACAATAAGATACCACTACACACCTATTAAAATGGCCAAAATCCAGAATCCTGACAACACCAAATGTTGGTGAGGATGTGGAACAACAGAAATTACTGGTGAGAATGAGAAATGCTACAGTCACTATGGAAGATTGCTTGGTAATTTCTTATAAAACTAAACATGTTTTTACCATACAAACCAGCAAATTGTGCTCCTTGATTTTTACCCAAAGGAGTTGAAAACTTATGTATATACACCAGACACACATAAACCTGCACATGGATATTTATAGCAGTTTTATTCATAATTGCCAAAAGTTGAAAACAACAAAATATCCTTTAGGAGTTAAAAGGATAAATAGTGGTATAATTATAAATAATATGGAATATTATTCAGTACTATAAAGAAGTGAAAAAACACGGGGGGAATCTTAAGTGTATACAGGCCATTCCCCAGATTACCGAGATAGGTTCTCTAGGTTTGTTCTTAAGCTGAATTTTTATGTAAGTTGGAAAAGGTACATTTACCTATTAAATGAAACTTAAACAGATATTTATCTTCTTTTGTGTGTGGCAGAGACAGAGAGAGTCAGAGAGAGGGAAAGACAGAGAGGAAGGGAGAGAGATAAGAAACATCAATTCTTCATTGCAGCTCCTTAGTTGTTCATTGATTGATTTCTCATCAATGACCGGGGGTGGGGTACAGCACACTGAGTGACCTCTTGCTCGAGCCAGCAATCTTGGGTCCAAACTGGTGAGCTTTGCTCAAACCAGATGAGCCCGCGCTCAAGCTGGCAACTTCGGGGTCTCGAACCTGGGTCCTCCACATCCCAGTCTGATGCTCTATCCACTGTGCCACCGCCTGGTCAGGCAGACAGATGTTTATCTTAATATAGTACTTTTTTTCTTACCTTTCTATGCATATAAACTTAAATATCAAACCTACAGAACCTAATTCATTCATAATCTGGGGACCCCCTGTATTACTAAATGAAAAAAAAAACTAATCTGCAAAAGCTAAACACCGTATGATTCCAACTATATGACAGTCTGGAAAAGACAAAACTATAGAGACATTAATACTTGACAATAAAAAACTAACAACCTGATTTAAGAATGGAAAAAGGACCTGAATATACACCTCTCCAAAGAAGACATACAGATGGCAGATTAGCATCAGCGGTTACAGGGCGTTGGGGGAAAGGAGGGATAAATGGGCAGAGTACATCGGCCCTGAAAATATTCTGGACGATACTATAATAGTAAGTACATGTCATTATGCATTTTTCAAAAGCCATAGAATGTACAACACCAAGCGTGAACCCTAATGTGAACTATGGACTTAGGTAATAAGTATTTATTGATAAAGGTTCATCAGTTATAACGATTGTACCTCTGGTGCTAGATGTTAATAGAAAAGGAGGCTATAAATGTGGCAGGCACATATATATGGGAAATCTCTACATCTTTTACTTAATTTTGCTGGGAATATAAAACTACTGAAAAAATAAAGTCTATTAATTTTTTAAAAGCCAATGGTAAAATATATAAAACAAAATCATGTCAATATTAAAGTAATTCAAAAGAAAATGTAGAGAAAAAAGGAACATAGAACAGATAAAAAATATATGGCAAGCTGAGATCTGGCTCGGTAGGTCAGTTGGGTAGAGCATTGTCCAGATACACTAAGGTTGCTGGTTTGATCCCTGATCAGGGGCACATACAAGACTCAACCGTTGAATGCATGAATAAGTGGAAAAGTAAATTGATGTTTCTCTTTCTCTCTTCCTTCCCCTCTCTCTTTCTCTAAGAATCAATCAATCAATAATGTTTAAATAGCCTGACCTGTGGTGGTGCAGTGGATAAAGTGTCGACCTGGAAATGCTGAGGTCGCCGGTTCGAAACCCTGGGCTTGCCTGGTCAAGGCACATATGGGAGTTGATGCTTCCAGCTCCTCCCCCCCTTCTCTCTCTCTGTCTCTCCTCTCTTTCTGTCTCTCCCTCTCCTCTCTAAAATGAATAAATAAAAAATAAAAATAAATAAAAAAATAATAATGTTTAAATATATGACAAGATGGTAAACTTAAACCTAGCCACATCAATAATTACATTAAACATAAATGGTTTAAACATTCAAATTATAAAACAAAGTTATCAGATTAGAGAAAAAATCAAGACTGACCATATTCTGTCTATAAGTAACCCGCTTTATATATGGAGACACAAATGGATAGAAAATGCATACATTAATTAAAAGAAAGCTGTAGTGGCTAGGATAAAATTTCAAGCCAATTAGTAATAGAATGAACTTCTTCAACCTGATAAAGATATCTAATATCATACTTATAGTGAAATAATTGAGGAAAGGTGACATGCCTACTCTTAGTATTTATATACAACATTGTACTGAACATATTAGTGCCTGAACAATAAGGCAATGAAAAGAAAGAATAATCTAATAAACTATATATTTTTTCTTTTGAATTAATTGGGGTGACACTGGTTAACAAAATTATACAGGTTTCAGGTGCACAGCTACACGGCACATCATCAGTACACTGTACTGTGTATTCACCACCCAGTCAAGTCTCCGTTCATGACCATTTATCCAATCCTTCTTCCAACTCCATCACCACCACTCCCCCCAATAAGCTATATTCTTGATTTAGCTGATAAATGTTTCAAAACTTCAGATATAGATTGAAAAGAAAAAAATCAAAATTTCTGTATCTGTAGATGACACGATCATCTCACACAGAAATCCTAAGGAATCCCTAAAAATGCTACTGAAACTGAGTTTATCAAGGTTATAGGATACAAATTCCTTACACAAAAATCTCCACCTCCCCAAGCATCATCATTATCTTCTCTGCTACAAGGTATTTGGAGGACCAAACCATTCCACAGTCATGCACCCTTTCTGGATCCTGGGGACCACCAATAGGTGCTGCCAGAGGCCCACCCTTGGGTTCATCTACCTGCTGGCCTGTCAGCTAACTTGTCTTGGCTCCCCCACACCAGATTTCATCCCCTGAGTCTTCCAAAGCAGGCGCAGATTTCAGCAAAGCAGGGGGTACTCAGTCAATGCAGCTGGCACCAGGAGACCAATGTTCCTTGCCAATCTGGTTTTTCATAAACTGGAGCCATCTATTACTGGAGCAAGCTGTCCCATGGCAGCCCTCCTGTGTACTTTTGTAGAAACTGAAGCTCCCAACTTAACCAGGTTTCAAGGAACCTGGGAGAAGCAGGGGTGTGGTAACAATGGCTATCGCAGATACCAGTCTGACAAAATGGGGTCTGCTGACACTTCAGGTACTCCCAGGACAGGAAGGATTCTAAGAATAGTGAGTCCATAGTGAGCCAATTTGGAGGTAGGAAACTTCAAGAGTACAGGTCCTCCCTTTTTCCCCATCCCTGTTGAATTTTCACCTTCATATAGTCGGTCAAATTCATTAAAACCCACTGAAAGGCTAACTTATCACAAGCATTCATAACATTGATTTTATTAATAAAAATGAGAGCTAACAATTATTAGCACTTGCTTTGTACTAGACTCCTTTCAAAACATCTATCAACTTGTTTTCTCTAGTTATAATCATCACCATTTTACAAATCAGAAAACTGAGCCACAGAAGTTATTCAGAACTTGAATGGGAAAACTTGGGTTCCAAACTCAGTCAGCAAGCCTCGTACTTTGAACTGACACATCATACCTGTGGTCTGGCCTAAAGAAGTAGTTTTGACGTAATTATACATGATCATTCAATGAGCACCATTTGTAATTTAGCTGATAAACAATATAGAAAAATCTCAGATCTATTATAAGAGCTAGAGACCTTTTAATGAAATTTAATTTCATATAAGCTAAAAGAGGATTCAACACTATGAACAATTTTATTGGTGCAAAGAGAAACTTTTCTACTTATTGAGACTAGGTAATTTAACAACTATCAATTTACTGGGAAAGACATTGAAAAAGACTAATGCATTTTCCTTTAATAAATCATAGTTTAGACAGAGGCTTCTTTTAACTATAGACAGCAACATCAAGTAAATGACAATGTTTTTTAAAATTGAAAGGCAATTTGGAAATTAATGAAATAATTAAATGATCTATACTGCAGTTTATATCACTTAGCAGTTTTATAAGAAAACAATGTTTAGGGTGACGTCACGGAAATGGCGCCGTGAGAAGCGCGTCCGACAGCTCTCCCCTAAATCACAACAAATTTATCAACTAGAAACAGAAAAATTTATCTTCGGAGCATTCCGGAGTTCCACACAAACTGAAAGCAAAAGGACTGTTATCACTTGAATCTGAGAGACGAGGGTGTGGAGGAAGCTACCACAGCGACGCTCATTCAAGCCGCCAGGGAGTGCGCCTGTGTGCTATCAATAAGACTACCCTCAGATGCCGATAAGAAAGAGGAAATCGAATATTATGGATACAAAAGAAAGAGAGGTAACACAAATAGATGTGGAAAAATCTATGGAGAAAAGACTTAACATATTGGAAGCCTTGGAGCTAAATGACAGAGAATTTAAAATAGAAATCTTAAAAATACTCAGAGATATACAAGAAAACACAGAAAGGCAATATAGGGAGATCAGAAAACAACTCAATGAACACAAAGAATATATTACCAAGGAAATTGAAACTATAAAAACAAATCAAACAGAAATGAAAAACTCAATTCACGAGCTGAAAAACGAGGTAACAAGCTTAGCTAACAGAACAGCCCAGATTGAAGATAGGATTAGTGAAATAGAAGACAAACAACTTGAGGCACAACAGAGAGAAGAAGAAAGAGACTCAAAAATAATAAAAAATGAGAAAGCCCTACAGGAATTGTCTGACTCCATCAGAAAGAATAACATAAGAATAATAGGTATATCAGAGGGAGAAGAGAAAGAAAATGGAATGGAGAATATACTCAAACAAATAATACACGAGAACTTCCCAAGCCTGTGGAAGGAACTAAAGCCTCAAATTCAAGAAGCAAACAGAACACCAAGTTTTCTTAACCCCAACAAACCCACTCCAAGGCACATCATAATAAAGATGACACAAACCAATGACAAAGAAAAAATTCTCAAGGCAGCCAGGGAAAAGAAGAGTACAACATATAAAGGAAGGCCTATTAGATTATCATCAGATTTCTCAGCAGAAACTCTACAAGCTAGAAGAGAGTGGACCCCAATATTTAAAGCCCTGAAAGAGAGGAACTTTCAGCCAAGAATACTATACCCATCAAAGCTATCCTTCAAGTATGAAGGAGATATAAAAACATTCACAAATACAGAAAAGATGAGAGAATTTATCAACAGAAAGCCCCCACTCCAGGAAATACTAAGGGGGGTTTTCCAACCAGATTCAAAGAACAAAACAAAACAACACCACAAGTAACAGCTCCACCAAGAACACAATAAAACCAAACTTAAACTGTGACAACAAAGGAAAAAAAGGGGGGAGAGGATGGAGATTAACAGTAGCAAAGGATGATGAAGTGCAGAAATACTTATAAGATAGGGTACTACAATGAATATGGTAGGTACCCTTTTCATTACTTAATGGTAACCACCCTTAAAAAAACCACCACAAAAACACTTGACTTAAAAAAGGTAGCAACAGAGGAAAGAAGTATGGAACACAAACAAACAAAAACAAATGATAGAAAAACAAAAGAGAAGAATCAAACTAGATACAAAACTAACAGAAAGCAATTTATAAAATGGCAGTAGGGAACCCACAAGTATCAATAATTACACTAAATGTAAATGGATTAAACTTACCAATAAAAAGACACAGAGTAGCAGAATGGATTAAAAAAGAAAATCCAACTATATGCTGCCTACAAGAAACACATCTAAGCAACAAGGATAAAAACAAATTCAAAGTGAAAGGCTGGAAAACAATACTCCAAGCAAACAACACCCAAAAAAAGCAGGTGTAGCAATACTCATATCTAATAATGCTGACTACAAGACAGAAAAAGTACTCAGAGACAAAAATGGTCATTTCATAATGATTAAGGGGAAGTTGAATCAAGAAGACATAACAATCCTTAATATATATGCACCAAACCAAGGAGCACCAAAATATATAAGACAGCTACTTATTGACCTTAAAACAAAAACTAACAAAAATACAATCATACTTGGAGACCTCAATACACCGCTGACGGCTCTAGATCGGTCATCCAAACAGAGAATCAACAAAGATATAGTGGCCTTAAACGAAATACTAGAACACCTGGATATGATAGACATCTACAGGACACTTCATCCCAAAGCGACAGAGTATACATTTTTCTCTAGTGTACATGGAACATTCTCAAGAATTGACCATATGTTGGGCCACAAAGACAATATCAGCAAATTTAGAAAAATTGAAATTGTACCAAGCATATTTTCTGATCATAAAGCCTTGAAACTAGAATTCAACTGCAAAAAAGAGGGGGGAAAACCCACAAAAATGTGGAAACTAAACAACATACTTCTAAAAAATGAATGGGTCAAAGAAGAAATAAGTGCAGAAATCAAAAGATATATACAGACAAATGAAAATGAAAATACGACATATCAGAATCTCTGGGATGCAGCAAAAGCAGTAATAAGAGGAAAGTTCATATCACTTCAGGCCTATATGAACAAACAAGAGAGAGCCGAAGTAAACCACTTAACTTCACACCTTAAGGAACTAGAAAAAGAAGAACAAAGACAACCCAAAACCAGCCGAAGAAAGGAGATAATAAAAATCAGAGCAGAAATAAATGAAATAGAGAACAGAAAAACTATAGAAAAAAATCAATAAAACAAGGAGCTGGTTCTTTGAAAAGATCAACAAAATTGACAAACCCTTAGCAAGACTCACCAAGAAAAAAAGACACAGGACTCAAATAAATAAAATCCAAAATGAAAGAGGAGAGATCACCACAGACATCATAGAAATACAAAGAATTATTGTAGAATACTATGAAAAATTATATGCCACCAAATACAACAATCTAGAAGAAATGGATAAATTCCTAGAACAATACAACCTTCCTAGACTGAGTCATGAAGAAGCAGAAAGCCTAAACAGACCAATCAGCAGGGAGGAAATAGAAAAAACTATTAAAAACCTCCCCAAAAATAAAAGTCCAGGCCCAGACGGTTATACTAGTGAATTCTATCAAACATTCAAAGAAGACTTGGTTCCTATTCTACTCAAAGTCTTCCAAAAATTTGAAGAAGAAGCAATACTTCCAAACACATTTTATGAGGCCAACATAACCCTCATACCAAAACCTGGCAAGGATGGCACAAAGAAAGAAAACTATAGACCAATATCTCCAATGAATACAGATGCTAAAATACTAAACAAAATACTCGCAAACCAAATACAACAACATATTAAAAAAATAATACATCATGATCAAGTGGGATTCATCCCAGAATCTCAAGGATGGTTCAACATACGCAAAACGGTTAATGTAATACACCATATCAACAAAACAAAGAACAAAAACCACATGATCTTATCAATAGATGCAGAAAAGGCTTTTGATAAAATACAACACAATTTTATGTTTAAGACTCTCAACAAAATGGGTATAGAAGGAAAATATCTCAACATGATAAAGGCCATATATGATAAACCATCAGCCAACATCCTATTAAACGGCATAAAACTGAGGACTTTCTACCTTAAATCAGGAACAAGACAGGGTTGTCCCCTCTCTCCACTCTTATTCAACGTGGTGCTAGAAGTTCTGGCCAGAGCAATCAGACAAGACAAAGAAATAAAAGGCATCCATATCGGAAAAGAAGAAGTAAAGCTATCACTTTTTGCTGATGATATGATCCTATACATCGAAAACCCGAAGGACTCCACAAAAAGATTATTAGAAACAATAAACCAATACAGTAAGGTCGCAGGATACAAAATTAACATACAAAAGTCCATAGCCTTTCTATATGCCAACAATGAAATATTAGAAAACAAACTCAAAAAAATAATCCCCTTCACGATTGCAACAAAAAAAATAAAATACTCAGAAATAAACATAACAAAGAATGTAAAGGACTTATATAATGAAAACTATTAACCATTGTTAAGGGAAATCGAAAAAGATATAATGAGATGGAAGAATGTACTTTGTTCTTGGTTAGGAAAAATAAATATAATCAAGATGGCTATACTACCCAAAGCAATATACAAATTTAATGCAATTCCCATCAAACTTCCAATGACATTTTTTAAAGAAATAGAGCAAAAAATCATCAGATTTATATGGAACTATAAAAAACCCCGAATTGCCAAAGCAATCCTAAAGAAAAAGAATGAAGCTGGGGGCATTACAATACCTGACTTCAAACTCTTTTATAGGGCCACGACAATCAAAACAGCATGGTATTGGCAGAAAAATAGACACTCAGACCAATGGAACAGAATAGAAAGTCCAGAAATAAAACCACATATATATAGTCAAATAATTTTCGATAAAGGGGCCAACAACACACAATGGAGAAAAGAAAGCCTCTTCAATAAATGGTGCTGGGAAAACTGGAAAGCCACATGCAAAAGAATGAAACTGGACTACAGTTTGTCCCCCTGTACTAAAATTAACTCAAAATGGATCAAAGATCTAAACATAAGACCTGAAACAATTAAGTACATAGAAGAAGACATAGGTACTAAACTCATGGACCTGGGTTTTAAAGAGCATTTTATGAATTTGACTCCACAGGCAAGAGAAGTGAAGGCAAAAATGAATGAATGGGACTACATCAGACTAAGAAGTTTTTGCTCAGCAAGAGAAACTGATAACAAAATAAACAGAAAGCCAACTAAATGGGAAATGATATTTTCAAACAACAGCTCAGATAAGGGCCTAATATCCAAAATATACAAAGAACTCATAAAACTCAACAACAAACAAACAAACAAACAATCCAATAAAAAAATGGGAAGAGGATATGAACAGACACTTCTCCCAGGAAGAAATACAAATGGCCAACAGATATAGGAAAAGATGCTCGTCTTCTTTAGCTATTAGAGAAATGCAAATCAAAACTGCAATGAGATACCACCTCATACCTGTTAGATTAGCTATTATTAGCAAGACAGGTAATAGCAAATGTTGGAGAGGCTGTGGAGAAAAAGGAACCCTCATCCACTGTTGGTGGGAATGTAAAGTAGTACAACCAGTATGGTGATTCCTCAAAAAACTGAAAATAGAACTACGTTATGACCCAGCAATCCCTCTACTGGGTATATACCCCAAAAACTCAGAAACATTGATACATAAAGACACATGTAGCCCCATGTTTATTGCAGCATTGTTCACAGTGGCCAGGACATGGAAACAACCAAAA
The DNA here is from genome assembly GCF_036850765.1 of Saccopteryx bilineata. Lineage (NCBI taxonomy): Eukaryota > Metazoa > Chordata > Mammalia > Chiroptera > Emballonuridae > Saccopteryx > Saccopteryx bilineata. The sequence goes on from NC_089492.1 coordinate 167,677,121, forward strand.
AGCCCGTCAATAGATGACTGGATAAAGTAGATGTGGCATATATACACTATGGAATACTACTCAGCCATTAGAAAGGATGACATCGTATCATTTACAGCAAAATGGTGGGATCTTGATAACATGATACGAAGCAAAATAAGTAAATCAGAAAAAAACAGGAACTGCATTATTCCATACGTAGGTGGGACATAAAAGTGAAACTAAGAGACATTAATAAGAGTGTGGTGGTTATGGGGCGTAGGGGGGAAAGGGAGAGGGAAAGGGGGAGGGGGAGGGGCACAAAGAAAACTAGATAGAAGGTGACAGAGGACAATCTGACTTTGGGTGATGGGTATGCAACATAATTGAACAACAAGATAACCTGGACTTGTTATCTTTGAATATATGTATCCTGATTTATTGATGTCGCCCCATTAAAAAAATAAAATTATTTATAAAAAAAAAGGATTAAAGATTTAGAAAAAAAAAGAGATGGAAAAAGGTATTTCATGCAAATGTTAATGAAAAAAGCAAGGGTAGTGATACTTATATCAGACAAAATGAACTTTAAAACAAAAGCTATCATAAGAGACAAAGAAGGACATTATATAATGATAAAGGGAGCTATCCAGCAAGAGGATCTAACCCTTGTAAATATTTATGCACCTAACATAGAACCACCTAAATATATAAAGCAAATCTTTTTTTTTTTAATAATAATTTTATTTTTTTAATGGGTGACATCAATAAATCAGGATACATATATTCAAAGATAACAAGTCCAGGTTATCTTGATAGACATAAAGGGAGAGATCAACAGTAATATAGTGATAGTAGGGGACTTGGATACCCCACTGATATCGATGGATAGATCTTCCAGACAGAAAGTCAATAAGAAAACAGCAGCCTTAAATGACACATTAGACCAAATGCATTTAATTGACGTTTTCAGAGCATTTCACCCCAAAACAGCAGAATATACCATCGTTCCAAGTGCACATAGAACATTTTCCAAGATAGACCCCATGTTAGGACACAAAACAATCTCAATAAATTTAAGAAGACTAAAATCATATCAAGCACCTTCTGTGATCATAATTGTATGAAACTAGAAATCAATCACAAGAAGACAAATGAAAAACACTCAAACATGAAGTTAAATAATGTTACTGAACAATGCATTCAGTGAGATCAAGGAAGAAATCAAAAGATACCTTGAAACAAATGGAAATGAGAACACAACCACCCCAAGTTTATGGGACTCAACAAAAGCAGCCCAAAGCCCTGGCCGGTTGGCTCAGTGGTAGAGCGTCGGCCTGGCGTGCGGAAGTCCCAGGTTCGATTCCCGGCCAGGGCACACAGGAGAGGCACCCATCTGCTTCTCCACTCCACCCCCTTTCCTTCCTCTCTGTCTCTCTCTTCCCCTCCCACAGCCGAGGCTCCATTGGAACAAAAGATGGCCGGGGTGCTGGGGATGGCTCCTTGGCCTCTGCCCCAGGCGCTAGAGTGGCTCTGGTCATGACAGAGCCATGCCTCGGATGGGCAGAGCATCACTCCCTGGTGGGCGTGCCATGTGGATCCCGGTCGGGTGCATGCGGGAGTCTGTCTGACTGCCTCCCCGTTTCCAGTTTCAGAAAAATACAAAAAAAAAAAAAAAAAAAAAAAAAACAGCCCAAAGAGAGAAATTTTTATAAAATTTATGTGTGAAAGAATAGTCATTTAAGTAAATAGCCAAGTCTGACAGGATGTCAAACTGCTCGAGGTCAAATCCTTGCTCTGCGTTGAGCTCTCTTTACTTCAGTTTCTTCATTTAAAGGTAACATCATTTAAAAATGAGACTCAGAGACATGGACAAGAGTGTGGGGGTTACAAGGTGGGGGGGGAGGAGAGGGAGGAGGTTAGGGGAGGGGAGGGGCACAAAGAAAATCAGTTAGAAGGTAACGGAAGACAATCGGACTTTGGGTGATGGGAATGCAGCATAATCGGGTGTCAAGATAGCCTGGAGATGTTTTCTCTGAACATATGTACCCTGATTTATCAATGACACCCCATTAAAATTAACTAAAAAAATAGAAAAAAAATGAAGGTAACATCATTGTTTTTGTAGAGTATTTAACACTGTGTCTGGCCTATAATAAGTGTTCAATAACCAAAAGCTAATTTGTAATAATTCAAGTTATTTATTTAACAAATATTTAATTACAGTGCCTAGTTCATAGTAGGCAGTCCATATATCTGTTGAATGTATAAATGAGTAAGGGAATGCATGAACAAATAATTATGAAAATTTTAAAACCACTTTTCTCCATCTCCATTGTTATAACTCGAGTTTTCCCGTTTCAATCCATTTGCCTCACATAATAAAATATACCAAAAATTCAATGAGAATTTCCCATTGCACTCAGTAAAAGTGTCTAAACTTCCTAGTATCATTTACAAAGTCTTTCACAATCTAGTGTATATCTGTAATTTCATCTTCCCCCATCTTCCACTCTTCCCCCTATCTTCTCCACCCTTTCTCCACTTAGTATGTTCTTCAGACTAAGTGAACTGAGTTCCTCAAATCAGTGAAACACTCTCTTCCCTCTAAGTCTTTGCATATGTTATTCCCTCCATCTGCAACATCTGCCCGATCCCCTGCTCCATACCTCATCTCACTTAACTCTTCCTCATCGTTCATGACCTCACTGAGAAAGCACCCCTCTGCAAAGCCTTCTCTGAATCCCTTAAGGCTTCCCTCCTGGTTAGTTGTTTTAATAGAATTAGAGAAAATATATAGAACATCTGGCACATGATAGATGCTCAATAAATTATAAATATTGGTACAGACTATTGACAACCCCATTAGTCTTTGCTTGTCCCCATCTTTATTGTTAACAAATGTTAATGCAGAAAATGAGGCCTGGTATAGGTAAGTTTCCCTGAAGGGGGAATGGAGAGGTTAAGGCAGAATCTGGGATATATACCAGGAATAGCCATTCCAGGGGCCCTTAAATCTTGGGAATGTGAGTTACTTGTAGTGAGAGAAAAAATCTGAAATCAAGTAAAGTAAAAACAAGAATGCCAAATTTAACCTGCTTCATTTGACTCACACAAGATGATAAGAGGACAGTAGCTGTGGAATGTTAGATGTTGGTTTCTAATGGAAGTAGTGCCTCTGTTGTGTAAAGTACTCAGTTTCTAGCAGATTTATTTACATATCCCTGGGAAATATATACACATAATAGGTAACTGATATACTCTTGACCTACTACTAGAAGAACTATAAAAAATATACATTTGGGTAATGATTTTCTTTTCAAAGGAGCTCTAATATATATATGGTCTCATATTGTTAAAAGAACCTGGGCAGACTGACCTTTCATTTCCAGACTGTATTTACTCTCCCATCTCAAATAACTATAAACAGGACAAAATATATGAAACAGCAGTTCTACACAAATGGAACGTTAGGCAACAAAGAAAGTGATCCCAAAGAGGCAGAAAACAAGCAAAGGAACTACAGCTTCCTGCTGGAAGTTTCTGGCCTATGGTGCAGGGAGGGGTATCAAGGCAGAAGCAAGAAGTGTTCCCATGTTGAGATGGATGTGGGAGTCCATGGAGTCCAAGGCACTTGGAGTTCACAGGGAAACATATTGAAGAGGAGAGAACTGTGCAGAGTGAGAATTCTGGAGATCTGCCAATAATCTCTGAATATTCAGCTGAAAACTGATAAACTCATGCATGTGAAGAAACTACCTGAAAGGATTGAAGAGAACAGTCCTGAGACTCACCTAGAGATAGGTACAGTGCTTGTTCCAACCAGCAATGGTGGCAACTTTCCTAATTCGTGGGTAATCAGGTAGTATACTTAGAAGGGTTTTGTCTCAATTGTGGGGAAAAATTAGTCCTAGACTAAATGCTGCTCTGACCCTGCCTACCAAATATTACAAGCAAGACTACTAAATATTTTAAGCAAAATATTGCCTACCAAATATTTCAAAAGGATCACCTATTTGCAAGTAAACAGAACTGATTCAGAACAGAGCTAAAGAATATTTATAGGAATATAATATCTTACCCCCAACAGTGTATAATCCACAATATGTGGCATTCAATAAAAAATTACTAAGCATGCAAAGAAGCAGGAAAATATAATTAATAATGAAGAGAAAATTAATCCATTGGAACTGACCCAGAAATGGTATAGATAATAGAATTAGAAGACAAAGCACATCAAAACATGACACCACAAAAGAAACACAATAATTTCCTAGTAGAAGTAAAAATGTGAGTAATCTAAAAACATTCTCATTAATTATTTTCAGGAAACTCATTAAGATTCAAAGGAACATAGACAACTCAATGAACTCAGGAAACAATGCACAAATAAAACCAGAAGTTTAATAAAGATATAGCAATCATAAAAAAGGATAAAACAGAAATTCTGGAGCTAATAAATATGTAAACCATACCGAACTCTAGCATGTAAGGAAAAGGCAGAACTGTTGAAAATAATGATAGCTATAATATTTTATTAATGTAATATAATATAAAAATATGAAAATTGAGGCACCAATAACATAAAATGGGAAAGGCAAGTAAATGTGTAGAACTTTTTCAGGCAAATGAAGTTATGTGCTATTAGCTTAAAATAAACTCTTGTCACTTTTATTCAAACTAGTATTAGAAGACCTAGCCAGAGACATCAAGCAGAAATAAGAATAAAAAAGCATTCCAATCAGAAAGGAAGAAGTAAAATCATTGGTTTGGAGATTACATGATAGTATATTCATGGGTTGGCTAAAGTGGGTTTACAGTTGTTCATATGGAAAACAATACAATAATTAATAAATTATAATACAAGAATAAACTGTGTTTCACATACTCACAATTACAAACCTACTTTTGCCTAGCCCTGTATAGAAAACCCTGAAGACTCAACCAGAAAACTATTAGAATAAATGAATTCAGTAAAGTTGCAAAATACAAAATTAATATACAAAAATCTATACACCAACCCTAAACTATCAGAAAGAGAAATTTTAAAAAAAATCTCATTTATTATGGAAGCCCTAGGAAAATAATACCTGCAAATTATTGTATGTCAATTACACTACAACTACGCTGTTCTTAAAAACAGCTTGAAGTGCCTACTACTCTGACTTTGTGTCATACTACTGTCTCATTCCACCTTTTACTTACTATGTCTTTTGAACATTCTAAACTTGTTCTTGCAACAATAAACAATAAAAATAACATTTGTTATTTTTTCATTATCAAGAGCTCTTTTACCAGATCTCCAAATGGCTTCCTCATCATCTCAGCTTAAAAATTTCTTCCTCAGGCCCTGGCTGGTTGACTCAGTAGTAGAGCATCAGCCCAGTGTGTGGATATCCCAGGTTCAATTCTCAGTTAAGGCACACAGAAGAAGCGACCATCTGCTTCTCCATTTCTCCCTTTCACACCTCTCTCTCTCTTTTTCCCTCTCCTACAGCCACAACTTGATTGGAGCGAGTTGGCCCCAGGTGCTGAGGATGGCTCCATGGCCTCCGCCTCAGGCACTAAGAATAACTGATTGCTGAGCAATGGAGCAATGCCCCAAATGGGCAGAGCATTGCCCTCTAGTGGGCTTACTGGATAAATCCCAGTCAGGGCACATATGGGAGTCTGTCTCTGCCTTCCTTCCTCTCACTGAAAAAAAAATTTCTTCCTTGGAAAAGCCTTCCTTGACCACTAAATCTGCTTGTCACTTTCTATCCCTATTATCTCATTCTTTCTGCATAGCACTTATAACTTTCTGACATTACATTATTTGTTTATTTTCTGTTTTTCCCCTTCCAACTAGAATATAAGCACAACAAGTGGAAGGCTTACCTGTCTTGGTAAAACCAGCCTAATTCATATAGTAGATATTCAATAAATATTTATTAAGTGCATAAATAAGTGGAAATACAGGTGCTATTTCCAGAATCTATAACTAGATACAAGGAGAGGTCATTAACCGCTCTAATGTTCTATAGATAGTTACAGCAAAGCCAGATTAAAATCAGTTTCGTGATATTCAATTGCATTCAATTTTTAACTCATTTTTCAAAGGGGAAAAAAGCCTCAATTTTCAATTAGCTAAACGGAAGGATGACATTGGTTATGAATGAGACTTATTAATATTTTATCTTTCTCAAAGAGTAAGTGTTCTAGCTTGCAAGATGCTCTACTTCCATAAAATTCTAAAATATTATGCAACAGATATTTTTTTAAAAATTAGTTTATCCATCTGAAGTCTGAGTTATCTGTAAGAGTCACATTAGACTAGTCTGCCATTTGAAGCAAACTGTTTATTAAATTTCTTTTAATTTTCTTCTCAAACAATACAGATAGCAAGGAAAGTTGAACCTAATGTGCATATTGATCACTGTATTATTGTGAAGCTCCCAAGCAGAGAGACAAAACTAATTTAATATGTGTAAAAATTATGTCAAATTACTTCTCTCTTTGGTAACAGGTTGAAGCCCCCAATATTTCACATTCTATGAAGTTACAAAAGCTTTCTCCATTTCAAAACATTTTTAAGTTAAGGTCATATATAAATGTTAATAGAAATTGCTAACATCTTCTATAGTAAAAGTCATATTGTTGTAAAACATCAGTATTGAGGATTTTTTCCTGTATGTTAAAACTTATTTCTCTATTCCTCAGTGTATCACTCACTCTGTTTTTGTTGCTTTTTATAACCTCTTCCTAATTAGATATTTCTCTGGTTGAATAACATGAGTAGTATTAACTGTACTCACAAGAACACATGTAACCACTTCTCATCAACTAATCAACAACGCTATGAATCTCACCAAAATTATTTCAAATTTTCTCATCTTTGTTTAGTGCATCTTTTATGTTAAAAGAATAAAAGTACTGTTATATATAAAAGTCGGTAAAGAAGTATATTAGCAAATTAATCTGTGGTGCCCAAGAAATAATTAATAATGCAGTTAACTTCCTTCACTGCATGTGTGTAAAAAAACACCTGAAGTGCAAGAAGCAAGACACAAAAGATTCCATATGGTATGATTTTATTGATTTGAAATATAAAGATTTGGTAAGCCCTAGAGTGAGAAAACAGACTGGTGCTTACCAGGGACCGGGGGAAGTGGAAAACAAGAAATAACGACTTAACGAGTGCAGGGTTTCCTCTGGGGGTTCAGGCAATGATTTGGAACTATCAGTAGATAAAGGTGGTACTTGCACAACGTTGTGAAAATATTGAATGTCATAAAAGTGTTTACTTTAAATTTTTGAATTTTATTATGTGAATTTTACCTAACTTTATAAACAGACAATGGACAGCTTAATAAAAACAACAATGCACTGTGGGGTTTATAACATATGTATAAGTTAACTGTATGTCAAGAATAGAATAAGGACAGAAATGCGAAATGGAAATATATTTCTGTCTGGTTCTTACACTGTATGTGCAGTGCTGAAATATCAATAGTATTTGAAAGTAAACTGTGATGTTAGATGTGTGTTGTAAATCCTAGAACCACCACTAAAAATAAAAGTATAGCTAAGAAGCCCATAGTGTCATAAGAATGAGAAGACACAGACTGGAAGAGAATATTTGTAAAAGATATATCAGATAAAGAATTGTTATTCAAAATATACATAGAACTCTTAAAACTGGACCATAAAACACTAACAACCTGATTTAAGAACGAACAAAAGGCCTGAACAGACACCTCACCAAAGAAGATATACAGATGGCAAATAAGCACATGAAAAGATGCTTCCTCTTATATGTCACCAGAGTAATGTAAATTCAAACAATAAGATACCACTACACACCTATTAAAATGGCCAAAATCCAGAATCCTGACAACACCAAATGTTGGTGAGGATGTGGAACAACAGAAATTACTGGTGAGAATGAGAAATGCTACAGTCACTATGGAAGATTGCTTGGTAATTTCTTATAAAACTAAACATGTTTTTACCATACAAACCAGCAAATTGTGCTCCTTGATTTTTACCCAAAGGAGTTGAAAACTTATGTATATACACCAGACACACATAAACCTGCACATGGATATTTATAGCAGTTTTATTCATAATTGCCAAAAGTTGAAAACAACAAAATATCCTTTAGGAGTTAAAAGGATAAATAGTGGTATAATTATAAATAATATGGAATATTATTCAGTACTATAAAGAAGTGAAAAAACACGGGGGGAATCTTAAGTGTATACAGGCCATTCCCCAGATTACCGAGATAGGTTCTCTAGGTTTGTTCTTAAGCTGAATTTTTATGTAAGTTGGAAAAGGTACATTTACCTATTAAATGAAACTTAAACAGATATTTATCTTCTTTTGTGTGTGGCAGAGACAGAGAGAGTCAGAGAGAGGGAAAGACAGAGAGGAAGGGAGAGAGATAAGAAACATCAATTCTTCATTGCAGCTCCTTAGTTGTTCATTGATTGATTTCTCATCAATGACCGGGGGTGGGGTACAGCACACTGAGTGACCTCTTGCTCGAGCCAGCAATCTTGGGTCCAAACTGGTGAGCTTTGCTCAAACCAGATGAGCCCGCGCTCAAGCTGGCAACTTCGGGGTCTCGAACCTGGGTCCTCCACATCCCAGTCTGATGCTCTATCCACTGTGCCACCGCCTGGTCAGGCAGACAGATGTTTATCTTAATATAGTACTTTTTTTCTTACCTTTCTATGCATATAAACTTAAATATCAAACCTACAGAACCTAATTCATTCATAATCTGGGGACCCCCTGTATTACTAAATGAAAAAAAAAAACTAATCTGCAAAAGCTAAACACCGTATGATTCCAACTATATGACAGTCTGGAAAAGACAAAACTATAGAGACATTAATACTTGACAATAAAAAACTAACAACCTGATTTAAGAATGGAAAAAGGACCTGAATATACACCTCTCCAAAGAAGACATACAGATGGCAGATTAGCATCAGCGGTTACAGGGCGTTGGGGGAAAGGAGGGATAAATGGGCAGAGTACATCGGCCCTGAAAATATTCTGGACGATACTATAATAGTAAGTACATGTCATTATGCATTTTTCAAAAGCCATAGAATGTACAACACCAAGCGTGAACCCTAATGTGAACTATGGACTTAGGTAATAAGTATTTATTGATAAAGGTTCATCAGTTATAACGATTGTACCTCTGGTGCTAGATGTTAATAGAAAAGGAGGCTATAAATGTGGCAGGCACATATATATGGGAAATCTCTACATCTTTTACTTAATTTTGCTGGGAATATAAAACTACTGAAAAAATAAAGTCTATTAATTTTTTAAAAGCCAATGGTAAAATATATAAAACAAAATCATGTCAATATTAAAGTAATTCAAAAGAAAATGTAGAGAAAAAAGGAACAAAGAACAGATAAAAAATATATGGCAAGCTGAGATCTGGCTCGGTAGGTCAGTTGGGTAGAGCATTGTCCAGATACACTAAGGTTGCTGGTTTGATCCCTGATCAGGGGCACATACAAGACTCAACCGTTGAATGCATGAATAAGTGGAAAAGTAAATTGATGTTTCTCTTTCTCTCTTCCTTCCCCTCTCTCTTTCTCTAAGAATCAATCAATCAATAATGTTTAAATAGCCTGACCTGTGGTGGTGCAGTGGATAAAGTGTCGACCTGGAAATGCTGAGGTCGCCGGTTCGAAACCCTGGGCTTGCCTGGTCAAGGCACATATGGGAGTTGATGCTTCCAGCTCCTCCCCCCCTTCTCTCTCTCTGTCTCTCCTCTCTTTCTGTCTCTCCCTCTCCTCTCTAAAATGAATAAATAAAAAATAAAAATAAATAAAAAAATAATAATGTTTAAATATATGACAAGATGGTAAACTTAAACCTAGCCACATCAATAATTACATTAAACATAAATGGTTTAAACATTCAAATTATAAAACAAAGTTATCAGATTAGAGAAAAAATCAAGACTGACCATATTCTGTCTATAAGTAACCCGCTTTATATATGGAGACACAAATGGATAGAAAATGCATACATTAATTAAAAGAAAGCTGTAGTGGCTAGGATAAAATTTCAAGCCAATTAGTAATAGAATGAACTTCTTCAACCTGATAAAGATATCTAATATCATACTTATAGTGAAATAATTGAGGAAAGGTGACATGCCTACTCTTAGTATTTATATACAACATTGTACTGAACATATTAGTGCCTGAACAATAAGGCAATGAAAAGAAAGAATAATCTAATAAACTATATATTTTTTCTTTTGAATTAATTGGGGTGACACTGGTTAACAAAATTATACAGGTTTCAGGTGCACAGCTACACGGCACATCATCAGTACACTGTACTGTGTATTCACCACCCAGTCAAGTCTCCGTTCATGACCATTTATCCAATCCTTCTTCCAACTCCATCACCACCACTCCCCCCAATAAGCTATATTCTTGATTTAGCTGATAAATGTTTCAAAACTTCAGATATAGATTGAAAAGAAAAAAATCAAAATTTCTGTATCTGTAGATGACACGATCATCTCACACAGAAATCCTAAGGAATCCCTAAAAATGCTACTGAAACTGAGTTTATCAAGGTTATAGGATACAAATTCCTTACACAAAAATCTCCACCTCCCCAAGCATCATCATTATCTTCTCTGCTACAAGGTATTTGGAGGACCAAACCATTTCACAGTCATGCACCCTTTCTGGATCCTGGGGACCATCAATAGGTGCTGCCAGAGGCCCACCCTTGGGTTCATCTACCTGCTGGCCTGTCAGCTAACTTGTCTTGGCTCCCCCACACCAGATTTCATCCCCTGAGTCTTCCAAAGCAGGCGCAGATTTCAGCAAAGCAGGGGGTACTCAGTCAATGCACCTGGCACCAGGAGACCAATGTTCCTTGCCAATCTGGTTTTTCATAAACTGGAGCCATCTATTACTGGAGCAAGCTGTCCCATGGCAGCCCTCCTGTGTACTTTTGTAGAAACTGAAGCTCCCAACTTAACCAGGTTTCAAGGAACCTGGGAGAAGCAGGGGTGTGGTAACAATGGCTATCGCAGATACCAGTCTGACAAAATGGGGTCTGCTGACACTTCAGGTACTCCCAGGACAGGAAGGATTCTAAGAATAGTGAGTCCATAGTGAGCCAATTTGGAGGTAGGAAACTTCAAGAGTACAGGTCCTCCCTTTTTCCCCATCCCTGTTGAATTTTCACCTTCATATAGTCGGTCAAATTCATTAAAACCCACTGAAAGGCTAACTTATCACAAGCATTCATAACATTGATTTTATTAATAAAAATGAGAGCTAACAATTATTAGCACTTGCTTTGTACTAGACTCCTTTCAAAACATCTATCAACTTGTTTTCTCTAGTTATAATCATCACCATTTTACAAATCAGAAAACTGAGCCACAGAAGTTATTCAGAACTTGAATGGGAAAACTTGGGTTCCAAACTCAGTCAGCAAGCCTCGTACTTTGAACTGACACATCATACCTGTGGTCTGGCCTAAAGAAGTAGTTTTGACGTAATTATACATGATCATTCAATGAGCACCATTTGTAATTTAGCTGATAAACAATATAGAAAAATCTCAGATCTATTATAAGAGCTAGAGACCTTTTAATGAAATTTAATTTCATATAAGCTAAAAGAGGATTCAACACTATGAACAATTTTATTGGTGCAAAGAGAAACTTTTCTACTTATTGAGACTAGGTAATTTAACAACTATCAATTTACTGGGAAAGACATTGAAAAAGACTAATGCATTTTCCTTTAATAAATCATAGTTTAGACAGAGGCTTCTTTTAACTATAGACAGCAACATCAAGTAAATGACAATGTTTTTTAAAATTGAAAGGCAATTTGGAAATTAATGGAATAATTAAATGATCTATACTGCAGTTTATATCACTTAGCAGTTTTATAAGAAAACAATGTTTAGGGTGACGTCACGGAAATGGCGCCGTGAGAAGCGCGTCCGACAGCTCTCCCCTAAATCACAACAAATTTATCAACTAGAAACAGAAAAATTTATCTTCGGAGCATTCCGGAGTTCCACACAAACTGAAAGCAAAAGGACTGTTATCACTTGAATCTGAGAGACGAGGGTGTGGAGGAAGCTACCACAGCGACGCTCATTCAAGCCGCCAGGGAGTGCGCCTGTGTGCTATCAATAAGACTACCCTCAGATGCCGATAAGAAAGAGGAAATCGAATATTATGGATACAAAAGAAAGAGAGGTAACACAAATAGATGTGGAAAAATCTATGGAGAAAAGACTTAACATATTGGAAGCCTTGGAGCTAAATGACAGAGAATTTAAAATAGAAATCTTAAAAATACTCAGAGATATACAAGAAAACACAGAAAGGCAATATAGGGAGATCAGAAAACAACTCAATGAACACAAAGAATATATTACCAAGGAAATTGAAACTATAAAAACAAATCAAACAGAAATGAAAAACTCAATTCACGAGCTGAAAAACGAGGTAACAAGCTTAGCTAACAGAACAGCCCAGATTGAAGATAGGATTAGTGAAATAGAAGACAAACAACTTGAGGCACAACAGAGAGAAGAAGAAAGAGACTCAAAAATAATAAAAAATGAGAAAGCCCTACAGGAATTGTCTGACTCCATCAGAAAGAATAACATAAGAATAATAGGTATATCAGAGGGAGAAGAGAAAGAAAATGGAATGGAGAATATACTCAAACAAATAATACACGAGAACTTCCCAAGCCTGTGGAAGGAACTAAAGCCTCAAATTCAAGAAGCAAACAGAACACCAAGTTTTCTTAACCCCAACAAACCCACTCCAAGGCACATCATAATAAAGATGACACAAACCAATGACAAAGAAAAAATTCTCAAGGCAGCCAGGGAAAAGAAGAGTACAACATATAAAGGAAGGCCTATTAGATTATCATCAGATTTCTCAGCAGAAACTCTACAAGCTAGAAGAGAGTGGACCCCAATATTTAAAGCCCTGAAAGAGAGGAACTTTCAGCCAAGAATACTATACCCATCAAAGCTATCCTTCAAGTATGAAGGAGATATAAAAACATTCACAAATACAGAAAAGATGAGAGAATTTATCAACAGAAAGCCCCCACTCCAGGAAATACTAAGGGGGGTTTTCCAACCAGATTCAAAGAACAAAACAAAACAACACCACAAGTAACAGCTCCACCAAGAACACAATAAAACCAAACTTAAACTGTGACAACAAAGGAAAAAAAGGGGGGAGAGGATGGAGATTAACAGTAGCAAAGGATGATGAAGTGCAGAAATACTTATAAGATAGGGTACTACAATGAATATGGTAGGTACCCTTTTCATTACTTAATGGTAACCACCCTTAAAAAAACCACCACAAAAACACTTGACTTAAAAAAGGTAGCAACAGAGGAAAGAAGTATGGAACACAAACAAACAAAAACAAATGATAGAAAAACAAAAGAGAAGAATCAAACTAGATACAAAACTAACAGAAAGCAATTTATAAAATGGCAGTAGGGAACCCACAAGTATCAATAATTACACTAAATGTAAATGGATTAAACTTACCAATAAAAAGACACAGAGTAGCAGAATGGATTAAAAAAGAAAATCCAACTATATGCTGCCTACAAGAAACACATCTAAGCAACAAGGATAAAAACAAATTCAAAGTGAAAGGCTGGAAAACAATACTCCAAGCAAACAACACCCAAAAAAAAGCAGGTGTAGCAATACTCATATCTAATAATGCTGACTACAAGACAGAAAAAGTACTCAGAGACAAAAATGGTCATTTCATAATGATTAAGGGGAAGTTGAATCAAGAAGACATAACAATCCTTAATATATATGCACCAAACCAAGGAGCACCAAAATATATAAGACAGCTACTTATTGACCTTAAAACAAAAACTAACAAAAATACAATCATACTTGGAGACCTCAATACACCGCTGACGGCTCTAGATCGGTCATCCAAACAGAGAATCAACAAAGATATAGTGGCCTTAAACGAAATACTAGAACACCTGGATATGATAGACATCTACAGGACACTTCATCCCAAAGCGACAGAGTATACATTTTTCTCTAGTGTACATGGAACATTCTCAAGAATTGACCATATGTTGGGCCACAAAGACAATATCAGCAAATTTAGAAAAATTGAAATTGTACCAAGCATATTTTCTGATCATAAAGCCTTGAAACTAGAATTCAACTGCAAAAAAGAGGGGGGAAAACCCACAAAACTGTGGAAACTAAACAACATACTTCTAAAAAATGAATGGGTCAAAGAAGAAATAAGTGCAGAAATCAAAAGATATATACAGACAAATGAAAATGAAAATACGACATATCAGAATCTCTGGGATGCAGCAAAAGCAGTAATAAGAGGAAAGTTCATATCACTTCAGGCCTATATGAACAAACAAGAGAGAGCCGAAGTAAACCACTTAACTTCACACCTTAAGGAACTAGAAAAAGAAGAACAAAGACAACCCAAAACCAGCCGAAGAAAGGAGATAATAAAAATCAGAGCAGAAATAAATGAAATAGAGAACAGAAAAACTATAGAAAAAAATCAATAAAACAAGGAGCTGGTTCTTTGAAAAGATCAACAAAATTGACAAACCCTTAGCAAGACTCACCAAGGAAAAAAAGACACAGGACTCAAATAAATAAAATCCAAAATGAAAGAGGAGAGATCACCACAGACATCATAGAAATACAAAGAATTATTGTAGAATACTATGAAAAATTATATGCCACCAAATACAACAATCTAGAAGAAATGGATAAATTCCTAGAACAATACAACCTTCCTAGACTGAGTCATGAAGAAGCAGAAAGCCTAAACAGACCAATCAGCAGGGAGGAAATAGAAAAAACTATTAAAAACCTCCCCAAAAATAAAAGTCCAGGCCCAGACGGTTATACTAGTGAATTCTATCAAACATTCAAAGAAGAGTTGGTTCCTATTCTACTCAAAGTCTTCCAAAAATTTGAAGAAGAAGCAATACTTCCAAACACATTTTATGAGGCCAACATAACCCTCATACCAAAACCTGGCAAGGATGGCACAAAGAAAGAAAACTATAGACCAATATCTCCAATGAATACAGATGCTAAAATACTAAACAAAATACTCGCAAACCGAATACAACAACATATTAAAAAAATAATACATCATGATCAAGTGGGATTCATCCCAGAATCTCAAGGATGGTTCAACATACGCAAAACGGTTAATGTAATACACCATATCAACAAAACAAAGAACAAAAACCACATGATCTTATCAATAGATGCAGAAAAGGCTTTTGATAAAATACAACACAATTTTATGTTTAAGACTCTCAACAAAATGGGTATAGAAGGATAATATCTCAACATGATAAAGGCCATATATGATAAACCATCAGCCAACATCCTATTAAACGGCATAAAACTGAGGACTTTCTACCTTAAATCAGGAACAAGACAGGGTTGTCCCCTCTCTCCACTCTTATTCAACGTGGTGCTAGAAGTTCTGGCCAGAGCAATCAGACAAGACAAAGAAATAAAAGGCATCCATATCGGAAAAGAAGAAGTAAAGCTATCACTTTTTGCTGATGATATGATCCTATACATCGAAAACCCGAAGGACTCCACAAAAAGATTATTAGAAACAATAAACCAATACAGTAAGGTCGCAGGATACAAAATTAACATACAAAAGTCCATAGCCTTTCTATATGCCAACAATGAAATATTAGAAAACAAACTCAAAAAAATAATCCCCTTCACGATTGCAACAAAAAAAATAAAATACCTAGGAATAAACATAACAAAGAACGTAAAGGACCTATATAATGAAAATTACAAAGCATTGTTAAGGGAAATCGAAAAAGATACAATGAGATGGAAAAATATTCCTTGTTCCTGGATAGGAAGAATAAATATAATCAAAATGGCCATATTACCCAAAGCAATATACAAATTTAATGCAATTCCCATCAAAATCCCTATGAGATTTTTTAAAGAAATGGAACAAAAAATCATCAGATTTATATGGAACTATAAAAAACCCCGAATAGCCAAAACAATCCTAAGGAAAAAGAATGAAGCTGGGGGCATTACAATACCTGACTTTAAACTATATTATAGGGCCACGATAATCAAAACAGCATGGTATTGGCAAAAAAATAGACACTCAGACCAATGGAACAGAATAGAAAGCCCAGAAATAAAACCACATATATATGGTCAAATAATCTTTGATAAAGGGGCCAACAACACACAATGGAGAAAAGAAAGCCTCTTCAACAAATGGTGTTGGGAAAACTGGAAAGCCACATGCAAAAGAATGAAACTCGACTACAGCCTGTCCCCGTGTACTAAAATTAATTCAAAATGGATCAAAGACCTAAATATAAGACCTGAAACAATAAAGTACATAGAAGAAGACATAGGTACTAAAATCATGGACCTGGGTTTTAAAGAACATTTTATGAACTTGACTCCAATGGCAAGAGAAGTGAAGGCAAAGATAAATGAATGGGACTACATCAGAATTAAAAGTTTTTGCTCAGCAAGAGAAACGGATATCAAAATAAACAGACAGCCAACTATATGGGAACTGATATTTTCAAACGACAGCTCAGATAAGGGCCTAATATCCAAAATTTACAAAGAACTCATAAAACTCAACAACAAACAAACAAACAATCCAATAAAAAAATGGGAAGAGGACATGAACAGACACTTCTCCCAGGAAGAGATACAAATGGCCAACAGATATATGAAGAGATGCTCAGCTTCATTAGTTATTAGAGAAATGCAAATCAAAACTACAATGAGATACCACCTCACTCCTGTTAGATTAGCTATTATCAACAAGACGGGTAATAGCAAATGTTGGAGAGGCTGTGGAGAAAAAGGAACCCTCATTCACTGTTGGTGGGACTGTAAAGTAGTACAACCATTATGGAGGAAAGTATGGTGGTTCCTCAAAAAACTGCAAATAGAACTACCTTATGACCCAGCAATCCCTCTACTGGGTATATACCCCAAAACCTCAGAAACATTGATACGTGAAGACACATGTAGCCCCATGTTCATTGCAGCACTGTTCACAGTGGCCAAGACATGGAAACAACCAAAAAGCCCTTCAATAGAAGACTGGATAAAGAAGATGTGGCACATATACACTATGGAATACTACTCAGCCATAAGAAATGATGACATCAGATCATTTACAGCAAAATGGTGGGATCTTGATAACATTATAAGGAGTGAAATAAGCAAATCAGAAAAAAACAAGAACTACATGATTCCATACATTGGTGGAACATAAAAATGAGGCTAAGAGACATGGACAAGAGTATGGTGGTTACCAAGGGTGGGGGGGGAGGGAGGACATGGGAGGGAGGGAGGGAGAGAGTTAGGGGGAGGGGGAGGGGCACAGAGAACTAGATAGAGGGTGACGGAGGACAATCTGACTTTGGGCGAGGGGTTTGCAACATAATTTGATGACAAAATAACCTAGACATGTTTTCTTTGAATATATGTACCCTGATTTATTAATGTCATCCCATTACCATTAATAAAAATTTATTAAAAAAAAAAAAAGAAAAGAAAACAATGTTTAGTTTGTAGATTCTATTTTTATCATAGAACATATTTTCAATTTTTATATATATAATAACAATATATATTTTCATACAAGTGAGTATATATTTTTGCTATCACTCCTAGGCAACATCTATTAAAATTTTAATATGTATATATATCTTCATGAATTTCAAAATTAATAATTTATCTTATAGAAATAAAATCATTAGCATTGTTCATAGTGCAAAAAAACTGGAAGCAAAAATAATTCCCATTATTATCAGTTAAGATGGAGTAGGCTATGCCAACATTAACAATCCCAAACTCTCAGGGGCTTAACACCACAAAGTCTTATTTCTTATTCATACAATAGGACCATAATGGGGCAACTTTACTCCATGTAATTTTCACTCAGGAACCTAGGATGACGGAGGTTGATCATCTGTACCATCACACATTGCTACAGCAGGATAAGGAGTGTTATAGAGGGTCTCATGCTCTTAAATACTCTGGCACAAAAGTACAGTAATTAATACCCATCACTTCTACCTAAAATTCATTGGCCAGAACTCATCATATAGCTTCACTAAGGTGGGAGAAGAAGTGTAATTTTCTCATGAGTATGACAGAAGAGAACTGGGTAAAGTGATCATAAAGGTCTCTACCACACTCTAATAGATAAATAGCTAAATGATGGTGCATCAATGAGATATTACACAGCCATTTAAAAGAATGAATTGTAACTATACCATGTTTTAGACAGATTTTCATGAGTGACTAATGCAAAGCTCTGAAAAGCATACATCCTTTTCCATGTTTGTAAATCAACTCTGCATATATGTGTGTATATGTAAAAACATAACTAACTAAATACAATATATCTATATTTATCTGTCACGGGGGAAAATAAAGGAAGGATATACCCTAGGTTCTTCGCAAAGGTTACTTAGGACAGAGGAATTTGGCAGAGGGGGACTCTGATTATATGTGGAGAGGAGAAGAGAGTAAGGGAGAAAGCAAAAGGGAAAAAAAGAGAGCACATTTATTAAAACCCTTTCACTCTGCTCTTTAAGTTCTTTATTTTAAAAAGAGGGGAAGACTATTGGAGATACTATCAGATTTTATTTTGCATGTAGGGTATTATTAAAACCTTGAATTAAATATGCTGCTGCATTATGGTTAACATTTTGTTAAAATTAACACATCTTAAGAACATTTCCACAATGTAGAGCGATAGTTTTCTTTGGTTTTATATGATTATATTTATGCATGATGTAGATAATGTAAGTGCCTGTAAAATTAAAGTCATTTTTTAAAACTTTTCCTTCTGATTGCTTTTATACACCTCAAATTACTAATATGTTAAAATTAAATGATCTTTTTGGCTCCCTCCAGCTCTAAACTCTGATTTAAAACTTAAATAATGTTAAATCTTATCTGTCTCCTATTTGTCATTTCCTATTTCTCACCCACAGTTGACCTACCCTGATTAAAGTTCTTGTTGTACTACTCAAGCCTGTGAACTATTAATTATACTGAATTCAGGTTGCCTGAATTATGAATAATTTATTTCTAACCTTTGTGTCAACCAAAACAACTTGCTCTTTGACATCATTACTTTTTACATTTACATGAGGTAGGAGACATTTTAGGAGTTGAGTGATAAAGTTATGGATGTTTTTCTTAGGGCAGGTATTAGAACTAATCCAAAAGTCTGGAACTTAAATTTTCATTCTAAGAAATTTTTCCATCTCTCATCTGGAGTACTTCAATAACTTTAAATATGCTGTTGGCTCTCAAATTTATATCACTTCCCTAGAGCTGTCTCTAAGCCAACTTACCATCTCTGTTTGGATGTCCAAAACTACAGCTTAAGCAAAAAATACTGAAGTTATCCTTGGTTCTTTCTCTTTCTTATCACATCCCTGATCTTTCAAATAAAACCAGAAGTTGATGACTTCACTCCCCTGCTGCTCTCACCTGTTCAAATCACTACCCTCTCTCATAAGAATCATTAAACCTGTTTTCTGTTTTAGCCTTGTATCTGCTTTTCATTTGGTCAGAAAGATCCAAATGCTAAAATATGAGTGAGTCAGTTTATGGGTCTTTGTTGTTCAAAAAAAATCTAATTTCACATCTTATTCAGAGTAAAAGCCAAAACTCTTAATATGGCCTACAAATGCTGCAGAATCTGCCCACCCAAACTCCCTGTCCTGTTAAATATCAAGCCTTTCTTCCTTGTACTCTCCCTTTTTACACACCCTCCTACAGCCTCAGTGGCCTCCTTGCTGCTTCCCAGATATACTAGGCACACCCCACCTTTGGGCCTTCATATTTCCTGTTCCTTTTGCCAAAAATGATTTCCCGGATAGCCACAGGGTTACTTATTTTTCAACTATCATTTCAGTGAGGGCCACCCTACATAAAATTTCATCCTCCTTCTTACTTCCTAACTCTCTTCCCTATTTTATTTCTCCTTAGCAATTACCATTAACTAATATACTGTATGCTTTGCTTATTTTGTTTACTGGCTGTTTCTCTCATTAAAATGTAAACTCTAGAAGAAAAGAGGGTTTGCTTTTTCACTGTTATAACCCTGTATCTAGAACTGTGCTTGACCTTTAGTAGACACTCCATAAATATTTGTTTATTGAATGTTGAATAAATGAAGTAATTTAGGAAGTCATACTGCCATAGTCTTTTCTTCAGCAACTAAAAAAATTTGTCAATTAACAGCTGTAAAATTTGACAAAAATGAGCTCAAGATTTTTAAAATGAATAATATTATTAAAATGTTAATAATTAGCTGTCTAGATGACTTCAAAGAATCAAGGAGAGGCATTTGGATGCATCCAGAATATTTTAATAGTAAAGAATTGAGAGTAAATCTTAATAATCTGTTCCTAGAGTTCAATGGCTAACTTTACAATTTGAAAACTTAGTCAAAACAGTTTTTTTTTTTTTTTTTTTTTTTTTTTTTTTTTTTTTTTTTTTTTTTTTAACAGAGGCAGAGATAGACAGGGACAGACAGACAGGAACGGAGAGAGATGAGAAGCATCAATCATCAGTTTCTCGTTGCGCATTGCGACTTCTTAGTTGTTCATTGATTGCTTTCTCACATGTGCCTTGACCGCGGGCCTTCAGCAGACCGAGTAACCCCCTGCTGGAGCCAGCGACCTTGGGTCCAAGCTGGTGAGCTCTTTGCTCAAGCCAGATGAGCCCGCACTCAAGCTGGCGACCTCGGGGTCTCGAACCTGGGTCCTTCTGCATCCCAGTACGACGCTCTATCCACTGCGCCACCACCTGGTCAGGCGTCAAAACAGTTTTCATGAATACAAGAAAAGGTAAAAACAAAATACAATCATCTAATTATTTGAATACAATTATAAGTTTTCAGATAACGTGGTTATTTCACTTTTAGAAAAAAATATAAAGAAACAATTTATGCAAATATCAAAAAGACTCAATTTCAGAAAAGTTTCACTCTTTATAAAGTGAGAAAAAAATTACTATAAATTTTATTTATTAGCATCCTGAATCACATTGGTTTTCTTAAATTAAACAAATAGACTTTCTGCTTCTTTTAGGTTTTTTTTTCCTATCCACTTTAGCAATTACAGCCCAACGGTCATCCTGCGTTTTCCTCATAGCTCCACACTTCCATGCAGATCCAGGGGTTGTTAGAGATGAAGGCGTCTGAGTGCAAAATAAAATCATAACATGTTTAATAAAAAAATAATAAAGTCTAGAATTTGAAATCTGCTTTCTGAAATAAATTTATAAGTTACCTTTTCTGGTGTTCTGACACAAAAATGAGAAGTTATTGAATAATTATTCTTGCTTAGGTTTTTTAATGTCTCTTCCTCAATAGTCATGCTTTTAAAGAAAAATTAAAAAATATAATTTGAGGACTACCATAATTATTATTACATTATTAAAATTCTGTCTACATATCATATATGAAGAGGAAGAGAAAGAGGCAAAGGAAGAGGGAGGAAGAGAGAAAAGGAGGGAGAGAGAGAAAAGGAGAGAGATGAGAAAAGAAAAACTAAAGAAAGAAGACTATGATAAAATAACCTCAATCTGACAAAAACCTGGATTTTGAATTCTACTAACTATATTCCTTAAAGGTTATGTGAAATATAAGATACATATGAATAATATTTTTGATTAATTTCTATTTCAGTTACAGAGTCTTTACATTACCACTTTCTCTTCCCCTTACCCCAACCCAACTTATTCAAACTCATACTTAAGCTCTATATAAGAAGCATTTAACCCTGGCTGGTTGACTCAGTGGTAGAGCATCAGCCTGATGTGTCATGTCCTGGATTTGATTCCCGGTCAGGGCACACAGGAGAAGCACTCATCTGCTTCTCTACCCCTTCCTGTCTTCCTTCTCTCTGCCTCTCTCTTCCCCTCGTAGTCAAGGTTCCATAGAAGCATATGCCCAGGCACTGAGGATGGCTCCATGCCCTCTACCTCAGGTGCTAGAATGGCTCCAGTTGCAACGGAGCAATGCCCCAGATGGGCAGAGTATCAACCCCTCATGGATCCCAGTCAGGCACATGCTGGAGTCTGTCTCTCTGCCTCCCCACTTCTCACTTAAGAAAAATACAAAAAAATTATAATCTTATACAAATTTTTAAGTTCTGAGTATTGTAATTCTCCCAAATAATAACAGCTAACATTTATTTAGTACTTTAAGTCAGATACTGTTCTAAGCAGTTTGTATATTTTAGTTTTAATATAACACTTTTGTGAAGTAGGTACACAATTATTCTCATTTTAAAGGGAAGGAACTGGGACACATAAATATTAAGTAACTTTTGCTCAAGATCATACAGCTAGTAAGAGGTAGAACCAGGATTCAAATCCAGGTAAGTTAGCTCCAGAATTCATTTTCTTAATGAATAAGCTACACAAATTTAGTCAAGTAAGCAATCAGTTCACATTATCTTTTCCTGCTCATTAAAGTCACATTTAAAAAAAAAACTTCAGAGGTTTCATGGATGGAAATACTCATATTTTCATTAATTCTAAGATTTTAACAAAATTCAATAATTTGTAAAGAGCTGCCTTTTCAAATACAGTGGTACGTTTACACATGAGCACTTTAAATCATGAGCAATTTGAGAGATGAGCAGTCACTTGCAAGATTTTTTGCTTTAAGTCATGAGCAGATATTTGAATCACGAGTGTTGGACAAATGAATTTGTAAAATTTGTGTTTTTTGAGTTTGCTCACTTTTATTGTTAAAAATGATGCTGGGTAGCCATTTGTGGAATTGTTAATTACTTTCCTGCTTGGGAAGGGCCATTGTTATGCTAATGTTCCCTCCCCTTCCACCAGCATCTTTGCCTGTTTGTGTGTGTCTCTGTGTGTGTGTGTCTCTGTGTGTGTGTCTCTCTCTGTGTGTGTATTTGTTATTTATAAAGTACATTTCCTTATTTAAAAGCATATAAAACAAAAAAATTCGTGTTGATTTGGGGGGCCAAAAAGGATTATTAATTGCATTCCCATTAATTTAAATGAGGAAATTCAATTTGACACATGAGCAAATTGAGTCATGAGCTCGGCCATGAAACAAATTAAACTTGTGTGTCAAGGTACCACTGAATGTTTAGAATCAGTATGCACCAACTGACCAGCTTAGAAAAGAGAAGTTATTTTAAAAGTATGTTGTAAAATATCATTAAATCTTTACTTAGTGAACAGTAACTAATCATTCATTACTAACCATCCATATGAAAATAATAAATTAGCCCTGGCCGGTTGGCTCAGCGGTAGAGCGTCAGCCTAGTGTGCGGAGGACCCGGGTTCGATTCCCAGCCAGGGCACACAGGAGAAGCGCCCATTTGCTTCTCCACCCCTCTGCCGCACTTTCCTCTCTGTCTCTCTCTTCCCCTCCCACAGCCAAGGCTCCATTGGAGCAAAGATGGCCCAGGCACTGGGGATGGCTCTGTGGCCTCTGCCTCAGGCGCTAGAGTGGCTCTGGTCGCAACATGGCGATGCCCAGGATGGGCAGAGCATCGCCCCCTGGTGGGCAGAGCGTCGCCCCATGGTGGGCGTGCCGGGTGGATCCCGGTCGGGCGCATGCGGGAGTCTGTCTGGTTGACTCTCCCTGTTTCCAGCTTCAGAAAAATGAAAATAAAAAAAAGGAAAAAAATAATAAATTAACCCAATTTAGAACAAAAAAACCTTACATGTTCTTTTAATTCTATATAGTCACCTTTCCATATTTTTATTGGCTATTTGTATATCTTCTTTGGAGAAATGTCTAGTCAAGTCTTTTGCCCATTTTTGAATTGGGTTGTTTTTTTTTTGTTGTTCTTGAGTTATAGTATGGCAGTTCCTTATTACTCTGAGTTTTAACCCAGTGTCAGATATAAGATTTGCAAATGTTTTCTCCCATTCTTTAGCTTGTATTTTCAGTTTTTAAATACCAGTGTCCTTATGTACACAAAAGTTCTTAACTTTGATGAAACTCAGTCTTTCTATTTTCTTTTCTTGCCTGTGCTTTTTGGTATCATATCCATGAAGTCATTGCCGAATTCAATGTCATTAAGATTTCCCCAATGTTTTCCCTCTAAGAGTTTTAGAATTTTAGCCTTTAAGTTTAGGTCTCTGAACCATTTTGAATCCATTTTATACATGGTATAGGTAAGAGCCCAACTTCATCCTTTTGTATAAAAGTTTCCTAGCACCAATTGTTGGAAAAAAAACTGCCCTTTCTCTATTGAATGGTGTTGGTACTTTTGTCAAAAATAAATTGACTGCCTGACCTGTGGTGGTACAGTGGATAAAGTGTCAACCTGGAATGCTGAGGTCGCCAGTACAAAACCCCGGGCTTGCCTGGTCAAGGCACATATGGGAGTTGATGCTTCCTGCTCCTCCCACCCACTCTCACCCTTCTAAAATGAATAAATAAAAATTAAAACCAAAATCAATTGATTGAATTAATTTTTTTATTTTTTATCTTTTTTTTTTTTTAAGTGAGAGTAGGGAATATAGACAGACTTCTGCATGAGCTCCGGTCAGGATCCACCCAGCAACACCTGGGTTGGGCTGATGCTCAAATCAACCAACCTATCCTCAATGCCTGAGGCCAATGTTTAGAGCAACTGAGTCCCTGGTTGAGAGAGGAGAAGAGGGAGGAAAAGAGATGCAAATGGTCATTTCTCATGTGTGCCCTGACCGGCGGTCAAACCTGGGATGTCCACATGCCAGGCCAATGTTCTATCCACTGAGCCAACCAGCCAGGGCCAATTTGTGATAATTTATTTATAAGCTCTCTATTTCATTACATTGGCCTACATCTTTCCTTATGACAGCAATATATGATACTATTTTAATTACTAGTTTTGTAGTAAGTTTCAAACTCAAGAACTGTTAAGTCCTCCAACATTATTCTTCTTTTTCAAGATTGTACATGAATTTGAGTATCAGATTTTTCATTTCTGCCAAAAAAGACTTGGAATTTTGACAGGGATTGTACTGAATCTGTGGGCTGCTTTGGTAGTATTGAAATCTTAACAATTATAAGTTTTCCTGTCCATAAACACAGAAATTTTTTCCATTTCTATAGGTCTTTAATTTCTTTCAAGCAATGCTTTGTAATTTTCAGTGTATAAGGCTCTCACCTTCTTAGATTTGTTCATAAGTCCACTTTTGTATTTTAGATGCCATTATAAATGGAATTGTTTCTCTTAATTTCCTTTTTGCTGGTGTATAGAAACATAACTGATTATCATGTGTGATCTTACACTTTCCAATATCGATGGATTCATTTATTTGCTCTATTAGCTTTTCTGAGGAGTCGTGATTTTCCATGTATGAGTAGGATCACATCATCTGCAAATTAGAGATAGTTTTACTTCTTTTTCTTAGTTTCCTCACCTGTAAAATGAGAATAGCAATACCATGTATTCTTCTAGAACATACAATTCTTGTAAGAAAAAACTGAAATAAGGTATATAAAGTCTATATAACAGTGTCTAGATCACAATTTTAATCATTAAAATGTTAAATATTATCTATAAAACAAACAAGTACTAGAATAGGAAGACTTTATGTTAACTTTAATAATTAGGACCTTATACTTCAACTACTCGTTATTCCAGAACAAATGAAAGTAGAGGGCTGAAAAACAGTAGAAAAGCTTGAAGGATCACATAGTTATGAGTGGGAATAATGAAACAAATGACTTTAACTGTTATTTTGTATATTCTTCCATTAGTGTGATAAGGTTTATCTGTTTTTAAATTAAACAAATCTAATCTAAGTTCTAAATAAAATAAATCTAAGTTTATTGAGGATTCTCAATAAATCATTATTATGCCTTTAGAAAATCTGCTATGTGTGAATACACTCATGAAAGGAAGTAATTAGTCATACAAAGTAAGACTTTTTCTAGTTCTTTAAGATGTGAAGTTAAGTGGTTTACTTGGGCTCTCTCTTGTTTGTTCATATAGGCCTGAAGTGATATGAACTTCCATCTTATTACTGCTTTTGGTGCATCCTAGAGATTTTGATATGTCGTATTGTCATTTTCATTTGTCTGTATATATCTTTTAATCTCTGCGCTTATTTCTTTTTTTGACCCACTCATTTTTTAAAAGTATGTTGTTTAGTTTCCACATTTTTGTGGGTTTTTTTTTTACCTCTTTTTTGCAGTTGAATTCTAGTTTCAAGGCTTTATGATCAGAAAATGTGCTTGGTAGAATTTTAATTTTTCTGAATTTGCTGATGTTATTTTTGTGGCCCAACATATGATCAATTCTTGAGAATGTTCCATGTACACTAGAGAAAAATGTATACTCTGTCGCTTTGGGATGAAATGTCCTGTAGATGTCTATCATATCCAATTGCTCTAGTGTTTCATTTAAGGCCAATATTTCTTTATTGATTTTCTGTTTGGATGAACAATCTAGAGCTGTCAGTGGTATATTGAGGTCTCCAAGTATGATTGGATTTTTGTCAGTTTTTGTTTTTAGGTCAGTCAGTAGCTGTCTTATGTATTTTGGTGCTCCTTGGTTTGGTGCATATATATTAAAAAGTGTTATGTCTTCTTGATTCAGTGTCCCCTTAATCATTATGTAATGACCATTTTTGTCTCTGAGTACTTTTGCTGTCTTGTAGTCAGCATTATTAGATATGAGTATGGCTACACCTGCTTTTTTTGGATGTTATTTGCTTGGAGTATTATTTTCCAGCCTTTCACTTTGAATTTGTTTTTATCCTTGTTGCTTAGATGTGTTTCTTGTAGGCAGCAAACAGTTGAACTTTCTTTTTTATTCCATTCTGCTACTCTGTGTCAATTATTGATGAGTTTAATCCATTTACATTTAGTGTAACTATTGACACTTGAGGGTTCCTTATTGCCATTTTATATATTGCTTTCTGTTTTGAATCTTGTTTGATTCTTCTCTTTTGTTTTCCTATCATTTGTTTTTGTTTGGATGTAATCCATACTTCTTTCCTCTTTTACTACTTTTTAAAGTCATGTGCTTCTGTGGTGGTTTTTCAGGGGTGGTTACCATTAAGCAATAAAAAGGGTGCCTACCATGTTCATTGTAGTACACTATCTTATGAGTGCTTCTGCACTCCATCGTCCTTTGCTATTGTTAATCTTCATTCTCTCCCATTTTTGTGTTTTTGTTGTCACAGTTTAAATTTGGTTTTATTGGGTTCTTGGTGGAGCTTTTACTTGTGATTTTGTTTTGTTTTGTTCTTTGTATCTGGTTGGAAAACCCCCTTTAGTATTTCCTGAAGTGGGGGTTTTCTGATAATAAATTTCCTCATCTTTTCTGTATCTGTGAATTTTTTTATTTCTCCTTCATATTTGAAGGATATCTTTGATGTGTATAGTATTCTTGGCTAGAAGTTCCTCTCTTTCAGAACTTTAAATATTGGGGTTCACTCTCTTCTAGCTTGTAGAGTTTCTGCCGAGAAATCTGATGATAATCTAATAGACCTTCCTTTATATGTTGTATTCTTCTTTTCCCTGGCTGCTTTGAGAATTTTTTCTTTGTCATTGGTTTGTGCCAATTTCATTACGATGTGCCTTGGAGTTGGTTTGTTGGGATTAAGATAACTTGGTGTTCTGTTTGCTTCTTGAATTCAAGGGGTTAGTTCTTTCCACAGGCTTGGGAAGTTCTTGTCTATTATTTGTTTGAATATGTTCTCCATTCCATTTTCTCTCTCTTCTTCTGATATACCCATTATTCTTATGTTACTTTTTTTTTGATAAAATCAGACAATTCCTGTAAGGCTTTCTCATTTTTTTAAATTCTTGACTCTCTCTCTTCATCTCTTTGTTGTGCCTCAGGTTGCCTGTCTTCTATGTCACTAATCCCTTCTTCTATCTGGCCTGTTCTATTAGCTAGGCTTGTTACCTCACTTTTCAGTTCATGAATTGAGTTTTTTTTTATTTCTGTTTGATTTGTTTTCATAGTTTCAATTTCCTTGGCAATATATTCTTTGTGTTCGTTGAGTTGCTTTTTGAGCTCCTAAATTACCTTTCTGTGTTTTCTTGTATATCTTTGAGTATTTTTAGGATTTCTATTTTAAATTTTCTGTCATTTAACTCCAAGTTTTCCAATCTGTTAAATTTTTTTTCTATAGATTTTTCCTCATCTATCTGTGCTACGTCTCTGTATTTTGCATTCATGATATTTGATTTTCTTTTCCTCAATGGCATCTGAGGGTGGTTTTGTTAATATCAGTAATGAGAATTAATAAAGAGTAAAAAGTAAAAAAAAAGAACAATAAAAAAATTATAAAAATTATTATTTCTTTTTTCCTTTTTTCTTTCCTTCTGAGAAAATATCATAAAAAACTGAGAATTATATTGTGATAAATGGAACAAAAACTACCTATAACAGAGGGCCTTAGTTGGGGAGAAGTGATAAAGGGGCAAAAAGTAGGTACAGACCCACAAAATGCAAAAAAGGAAAAAATTTGGATCAAGAATAAAATAATTTGCTTGTAAATGATGGTCGACTGAGAGATATAGTGAAAGGGATAAGAAGGAAACAAGAAAAAGAAAAAAATACTGTTGTATTAAGTGGAACAAAAACTACATAGAATGGAGAGCCAGGGTTGGGTGGAATGCTAATGAGTTAAAAAGCAAAGTAAAAAGCATGCAAAATGCCACACACACAAAAAAATTGAATCCAAAATAAAATAACTTGTTCATGAGTGAGGATCAAATGAGAGGAAAAGTAGAGAAAAGAAGAAACTAAGAGAGAGGGAGAAAAAAGAAAAAGGGAAAAAGAAAAAGGAGAGAGTTAAGGGTTTTGGAGTGTAACCCTCATAGAAAGAAAAAAGAAAAGAAGAAAAAATGGAAAATGTAACACATATGGGTAATGTAGTTCAAGATGAAGAGAAAAGAGTAAGATGAGCAGAGAATAAAAAGACCAAGGCAGAAGAAGAAAAAAATAAATAAATAAAGATAAGAAGATAAAGGAACAAAAAAAGTGGGAAAAGTTATAAAGACTGTGGATTTTTCTTGATTTTGAGAGGTTCTCTTCTTCCTTTTTTTTCCCTCTCCCTCTTCCTGATTGGTGGCTCTGTACCCCAGGCTCTGCCCCTGTAGCATGCTTAGGTAGAGATTTGCAGTTGATGTGTCTCTATGGCAATGTCATATACTAGGCTTCAGTCTCATTGGTAGTTGGGGCTTGTTAGCATTTTCAGGCTCTAACAATGGGAGAGTCTGTTTTCCTGGAGCCTCTCTTCTAGTCTCTCCTTCCTGAATTAGCAGCCTGATGATCCAGCTATGAGGTTGCCAATGCCACTGCCTGGAGATTAAGAGGCTCAAAGAGCTGGCAAATTCCCACTCTATCCTCACTCAGTGCAGGGTTCTGGGTAAGGCTCTGTCAGTCAGAGCCGCCAGTGTAATCAGGCAGGGCTGGGAGCCAATTGCTCTCAAGGTGTCTTTCTATGAGCCTCCGGGCATGTCTAGTATGCCTCAGCACTCTGTGGGACCACTCTCCCCAGGCTTTTTGCATTTTGTAACCTGTATTGGCTGGGAAGAAGATGTCCTAGTTGCTTCCTGCAGAACAGGAGTTCTTAAAAGCTGCCAAGTCTCTCTTTTTAGTGCACAGCCCTGAGTATAAAAGCTCTGCCAATCAGAGCCACCAGATTAAGCAGGTAGGGGGGCATGTTGACTTCTGTTCAGTTCCCCAGGTATATCTAGTTAAATTTGCCTTAGCGTTCTGTGATATTGCTCTCTACAGGCTTCTCCCTTGTTAAAAAGCCTACAGCCTAGCCTGTCTAACTTCTGCAGTGTTCTCTGAGGTTTATTCTTTAGGAATGTGTTTTTTACTCTGTATCGGCTGACCAGAAGTTGGCCCCGCCCCTATGTGCAGAGCAAGAGACACTAAGTAATATCACGTCTCTTGTCTTAGATCGCTGATCTGAGGGAGACCTTGTCAACTAGAGTTGCGTAAGTCAGTTGGGTGGTGAGCATACTGTGGGTTAAGCTAATTTCAGAGATTGGATCTGCAGATCTGCTCCAGAGACAGTCTGCAAGCTGCCTGTGCACCCTCCCCCTAGTGCTTCTGTATTTTGTCTTCCCCAGGATGTTAGCCTGAATGGCTGGGTGATGTGCCCTGTCCGCCGGAAGAAGTCTGGGCATAGGGAAGTTTGCTTTTGTGCACTCCCCACCCGCTGTTGCTGGGGGAGCTGGGACCACACCAAAACTCTGGTCGCAGCCCATACAGAAGCCTCTAACCCTGCCCTTCTGTCTGGGAACACAGGCGCCCACACCTGGGGCACTAGGAGGAACCTCTCGCACACTGTCCATGCTTGCTGACCAGGATATTGGGGGTAATGGCAGTTGCTGCTCATCCGCCTTTGCTGGGGTCCGGCGCCGTCATTGGCTTGTGTGGGCTGAGTCGCTGCAGGCACACTCTTTTCTAGGCTTGAATGTCTGTGCCCAGCCCGGCTCCCTCCATGTCCCCAGCCCCCACTCTCTCTAAGTTCCAAGTGAAAGCAGCCCTTGCTCAGGTTAGTGAGGAAGGCGGAGTGTTCTGTTCTCCATCTTATTTTCTTCAGGGTTGATTATATATTTAGTCAACTTTTCGCCCAATCATACCTTCTTGTTCAGTACTTCCAGACGCTCCAGGGATAGATTTTCTGTCTCTGGTTGTAGAACTTGTTGAAATTTTGGGGAGAGATATCAGGAGCACTCCTCATGGCACCATTTCTCTGACATCACTCTATAACTTTCTTAAAAATATATACAATATGAACTTCTATTTTTAGTGCCTGAGGCTGATGTGCTCCAATAGAGCTATCCTCAGTACCTGGGGTTGACAGTTGAACCAATTGAGCCACTGGCTGTGAGAGGAGAAGAGGGAGAGAAGAGGGAGGAAGAAAAGGAGAGAAGCAGAGATGGTCACTTCTCTTGTGTGCCCTGACCAGAAATTGAACTCAAGATATTCATACCTCAGGTTGATGCTCTGTCCATTGAGCTACTGGCCAGGGAAAATTTTATAATTTTTTAAGAAGTATCTTTAAAAAGTAAAGTCAGTGACATCAGCAAAAATGGCAGAATAAAAAGTACTGAAAATTTACTCTCTCATAAAGCAAAGAAAATACTGATTAAAAATAATATCAGTTTTCTTAGAACTCTGGGAATTAACCAAAGCTTGTCCTAACTTGAAGATTTTAAAAAAATATTTGATTTATTGATTTTCAGAGATAGAGAGGAAGGGGAAGAAAGAGATAGATATATTGATTTGTTGTTGTTCCATTTATTCACGCATTCATTCGCTGAATTCTTTTTTATTTGAGAGCAGGGGAGGCAGAGAGACAGACTCCCACAAGTTCCCAGACTAGGATCCACTTGGCAAGCTCCCTTCAGGGTGATGCTCTGCCCATCTAAGATGTTGTTCAATTGCTTGGAAACCAAGCTATTTTTAGAATCTTAGGTGGAGGCCAGGGAGCCATCCTCAGCATTCAGGGCCAACTCACTTGAATCAATTGAGCCATGGATATTGGAGGGCATGAGAGAGAAGGAGAGAGAAAGAAAGATATAGAGGACAGAGAAGGGTGAAGCAGCAGATGGTCACCTCTCCTGTTTGCCATGACTGGGAATCAAATCTGGGATTGAACCTGCAATCTTGGCATACTGGAATGACACTCTAATCAACTGAGCTACCTAGCCAGGGCTAGAGATTTTTTGTCAGTGGCTGAATATTTATAAGAACAGCAAGCTTTGTGGGGTCTTAACTTTTCCTTATTTCATCCCCCCCTCTCCAACTCTATGTTACCCTTACGAAATAACAGCCCACATCCCTGGTCCAATCTGGCAGCCACTAGGCAGAGAAGAACAGAACTGGAGGTTCTTTCAAAGTTTTATTTTCAAAATGTTGTCATTTAACCTGTCTAGTGGTTTTCTGGAAGACATCACTTACAAGGCAGTTTGTTATTGACCTGTCTCAGAGCTCACCCAATCCAAAAAGCTTTCTCCTTGGTGTGTGGGGTAGGGAGTAGCATTTTTCAAAAACAATTATACGCAAGTGTTTTTAAATTTTCAGCTACCTGAGGCAATGATTAACAGTTGTGGCAAATGATAAACTAAATGAAAACTTTGGGAGTACAGCTTAAAAATGAGATGTCCATGAAAATGAAAAGGTCTGTCATAGTCCTGGAAATACAGAAAGCCATGTGCATGCACAGGGCTGTGAATAAGCATAGTAAAGACCTGAAAAGGCCCTAAGCTCTTACCTCTGACAGATCTTGAGGGCCTGCACAAGCAAGAATTGAAGGCTAAGGCTAAGCTGTCAACCATCTAGCTAATGTGAAAAGCATGCCTGTATACAAACTTACAGTCCTTTGGTGAAGTCTGGGAGATTTTTTTGGTTCAAGTTTTTAAGGAAATCTCACTGTTCAAACATCAGCTAAACAACTAATCAGATAGAGACTTCAGTGGCACTCAAAGAATACAAACTTTAAGAATTAGTTTAGAAAAGTCACTAACCAAACAATAACAACTCTGACAAGCAGAAACAACAACAAACCCTGAAGAGAGGAGAGAGTCTGATTCACAGAGTTCACATTATATTATTTTTAATCTTCTGGTTATAAGAAAAAAAAAAAGAGACATGTAAAGAAACAAGAAATTATTGTCCATACTTGGGGGAATAGAAGGGACAGTCAATAGAAACTATTCATAAGGAAGCCTAGTCATTGGACTTCCTAGACAGAGACTTTAAATCAGCTATTTTAAATATGTCCAAAGACCTAAAGAAAATTGTGTCTAAGGAATATATGAAAGTATAAAGAGACAATGTCTAATCAAATGGAACAGCAGTAAAGGGATAGAAATTATTTTAAAAAGAATCAAATAGAAATCCTGGAGTTGAAAAGTGTAATAACTGAAATGAAAAATTCACTAGAGGATATCAACATCAAATTTGAGCAGGTAGAAGCCCTGGCTGGTTGGTTCAGTGGTAGAGCGTTGGCCTGGCATGCAGGAGTACTGGGTTCGATTCCCGGCCAGGGAACATATGAGAAGTGCCCATCTGCTTCTCCACCCCTCCCCCTCTCCTTCCTTTCTGTCTCTCTCTTCCCCTCCCACAGCCAAGGCTCCATTGGAGCAAAGTTGGCCCGGGCACTGGGGATAGCTCTATGGCCTCTGTCTCAGGCACTAGAATGGCTCTGGTTGCAGCAGAGCAATGCCCTAGATGGGCAGAGCATCACCCCCTGGTGGGCATGCTGGGTGGATCCCGGTCTGGCGCATGTGGGAGTCTGTTTGACTGCTTCCCTGTTTCCAACTTCAGAAAAATAAAAAAAATAAAAAAAATCTGAGCAGGTAGAAGACAGAATCCATGAAACTGAGAATAGTCCAATTTCTATTATCCAGTCAGCAGAATAGAAAGAAGAATAAAGAAAATTGAACAGAGCCTTAAAGACTTGTAGGACACCATTAAATATGCCAGCATACACATAATGGGAATTCCAGAATGTGAGCAGAGAGACAGAGGACAGAAGAAATATTTGAAAAAATAATGACTGAAAACCTCCCAAATTTGATGAAAACATTAATCTACATATCCAAGAAGTTAAAAAAACTCCAAAGATAATAAATAACCACATCTATACATGTCATAATTAAACTGTCAAAAAACAGAAAAGCTTGAAAACGACAAGAGACAAGTGACTAATCACATACAAGAGATCCTCAATAATATTAACTGCTGATTTCTCATCAGAAATCATGGAGTCCAGAAAGTTGTGGGGTTGACATATCCGAAGTGCTTAAAGAAAAGCAACTGTTGCTACATAATTCTATACCCAGCAAAACCATCCTTCAAAAATAAAAAAGAAATTAAGATATTCCTAGATAAACAAAAACAGGTAAATTTATCACTAGCAGAAAATCTCTACAGAAATACCAAAGGGAGTATTTCAGGCCAAAATAAAAGAACTCTAGACTCAAATAAAAAAGAAAAAATAAAGAATAACAGTAAAAGCAACTGCATAGGTAATTATAAAAGATAGTATAAATATATTTTTGCTTGTAATTTTTTTCCTATCTGACTTAAAACACAGTCATATAAAGCAATACTTATAATACTATGTCAATGGGCTTAAAACATATAAACATGTAATTTATATGACAATAATAGCACAAAAGAGAAGGGATAAAGATATACTTGAACACAGTCTTTGTATACTATTTTAAATACATCGGTATTAATTCAAGCTATTAAGTTAAGGTGTCAATTGTAATTCTCAGGTAATCACTAAGAAAATAATTCAAACATTACTGTAGGAAAACAAGATGATTAAAATACTAGAAAATACCTATTTAACACAAAAGAAGGCACAAATGGAGAGATACATGAACAAAAAGACAAGACACATAGACAATAAAGAACAAAATGGTGGGCGTAAGTACTCTCTTACTAGTAATTATAATAAAAGTAAATTAAACATTCCAATCAAAATGCAGAGATTATCGGAATGAATGATAAAAAAGGCACAATCAGGAAAACACATTCTAGATTCTATAAACAAATAAGTTGAAAATAATAAAGTAGTTAAAGTTAAACCATGCAAATAGTAAGCAAAAGAGAGCTGGAGTGACTATCTTACTATCAGACAAAATGGACTTAAATGTTACAGAGACAAAAAAGACATTTTGTAAGGCAAAAGGAGGTCAATACATCAAAAAAAGATAAAGTCATAAGTACATATGTACCTAACAACATAAACCCAAAATACATAAACCAAAAACTGGAAAAATTAGGTAATTCAACAACAGTGAGCCTGACCAGGCTCATACAGTGGATAGAGCATCAGACTGAGACACAGAGGACCCACGTTCAAAACCCCAAGGCTTACCAGCTTGAGCAAGGGTTGCTGGCTTGAGTGTGGGATCACAGACACAATCCCATGGTAGCTGGCTTGAGCCCAAAGGTTACTGGCTTGAAGTCCAAAGTCACTAGCTTGAGCCCAAGGTTGCTGGCTTGAGCAAGGGGTCACTCACTCTACTGTAGCCCCCTGGTCAAGGCACATATGAAAAAGCAATCAATGAACAACTAACGAGTGACAACAAAGAATTGATGTTTCTCATCTCCCTCTCTTCCTGTCTGTCCCTATCTATTCCTTTCTCTGTCTCTGTCACATACACACACACAAAAAGCATAGTGAGATAGCTCCTTAACCCCAGTTTCAATAATGAAAAGAACAAACATACAGATCAGCAAGGAAATATAGTACTTGAACACTATAAATCAACCATATGGGTATTTAGGAAATTCACAAATATAGGAGTGAGAATATAATGCACTCCTACACAACCAATGGGACAAAAGATAAATCACAAGGGAAGTTAGAAATTACTTGAGAAATATTAAAAGGAAAACACAACATACTTATAGGATACAGTGAAATCAGTACTTAGAGAAAACTTTATAGCTGTAATTAGTTTATAGCTATAACTGAGTACCTATATTAAATATCAAAACTAGGGAGACATGGCGGTTAATCTGTCACCAAGATGCGGATTTTCTTGAAAACACTGACAGGGAAGACCCACACTCATGAGGCTTAACCCTTGGACACAATAGAAAATGTAAAGTCAAGATCCAGGCTAAGGAAAGAATTTCTCCTGCTAAGCAAAAACTGATCTTTACTGGCAAGCAACTGGAAGAGAGACATACTTTACAACATTCAGAAGGAGTCCACTCTTCATCTTATATTGAGACTTTGTGATGATGCTAAGAAAAGGAGGAAGTCTTAGACCACACCCAAAAAGAATAAGCATAAGAGAAAGAAGACTGAGCTGGCTGGATCAAAATATGATAAGGTGGGTGAGAATGGCAAAATCAGTAGCCCTTGGACTTGGCCAGGTGGGTCAGTACATAAATCATGTCATCTCAGTGCACTGAGGTTGCAGGTTCGATTCCCAGTCAGGGCATGTATGTAAAAAAATCAATGAGTACACACACAATAAATGGAACAATGAGTTGATGCTTTTCTCTCTCTCTCAATCTCTATCTCTATCTCTATCTCTATCTCTATCTCTATCTCTATCTATCTCTATCTCTATCTCTATCTCTCTCAAATCAATGGAAAAAATTTTAAAAAGGGAAAACATCAGTAGCCTTCATTGGGAGTTCCCTTTAGATGAATGTTATACTGAGATTTTTATGGCTAGCCACCTTGACAAACATTATTGAGGCAAACATTGTCTGGACTATTGCTTCAAAACACCCGAAAAGGCCCTGGACGGTTGGCTCAGTGGTAGAGCGTTGGCCTGGTGTGCAGAAGTCCTGGGTTCGATTTCCGGCCAGGGCACACAGGAGAAGCGCCCATCTGCTTCTCCACCCCTTCCCCCTCCTTCCTCTCTGTCTCTCTCTTCCCCTCCTGCAGCCGAGGCTCCACTGGAGCAAAGATGGCCCGGGCGCTGGGGATGGCTCCTCGGCCTCTGCCCCAGGCGCTAGAGTGGTTCTGGTCGCAACAGAGCATCGCCCCCTGGTGGGCGTGCCGGGTGGATCCCGGTCGAGGGCATGCGGGAGTCTGTCTGTCTCTCCCCGTTTCCAGCTTCAGAAAAATACAAAAAAAAAAACAAAAACAAAAAAAACCACCCAAAGACAAGTACAGTGGTTCCTTGAAATACAAACAGACCAACATATGAATTTTTTAAGATACAAGCTGTGACTCGGTCCGTTAACCCCTTATCAGATATATCATTAACAAATATATTCTCCCATTTAGTAGGCTGTCTTCATTTTCTGATGGTTTCCTTTGCTGTGTAAATCTTTTTAGTTTAATATAATTCCATTTTTTTGTTTTGTTTTGTTTCCCTTGCTCAAGAAGATACATCAGAAAATATATTGCCCAGGGAAATGTCAGAGATTTTACTGTTTGTACTTTCTTCTAGAATTTTTATGGTTTTGCATCTTATATTTAAGTCTTTAATCCATTTTGAATTTATTCTGATATAAGCTGTAAGAAGGTGGTCAACTATCTTTTTTTTTTTTTGCATAAATCTATCCTATTTTCCCAACACCATTTATTTAAGAGACTACCTACTCTGTTGTATATTCTTGTCTCCTTTGTTAAATATTAATTGACCATATAGCCTGACCAGGCTGTGGTGCAATGATAGAGCGTCAGACTGGGATGTGGAGAACGCAGGTTCGAGACCCTGAGGTTGCCAGTTTGAGCGCAGGCTCATCTAATTTGAGCAAATCTCACCAGCTTGGACCCAAGGTCGCTGGCTAGAGCAAGGTCTGCTGAAAGCCCACAGTCAAGGCACATATGATAAAGCAATCAATGAACAACTAAGGTGTCGCAATGAAAAACTGATGATTGATGCTTCTCATCTCTCCGTTCCTGTCTGTCTGTCCCTATTTATCCCTCTCTCTGTCTCTGTAAATAAAAATAAATAAATAAATAAAAATTGACCATATAGACATGGCTTTACTTCTGGGCTCTCTATTCACTCCCATTTATCCAAATGTCTGTTTTAATGCCAGTATCATGTTATTTGATTACTATGGCTTTTTAGTAATGTTTGATACTGGGTAGCATGATACCCCTAACTTTGTTCTTCTTTTTCAATATTGCTGTGGCAAGTCAGGGTTTTTTGTGCTTCCATAAATATTTGGAATATTTGTTCTAGTTCTGTGAGATACACCATTGATATTTTGACAGGGATTGTGTTGAATACATAGATTGTTTTGGGTAGTATAAACATTTTAATAATATTACTTCTTCCTATTCATGAACACAGTAAATACTTCCATTTATTTGTATCTTCTTTGATATTTTGCTTTAATTTCTTATAGTTTTTCAAGTAATCAGTCTGCTGAGATTTTCTGATTCTTCCAATTAAGTTTTGGAAGATTGTATGTTTGTGGGAGTTTATCCATTTTATCCAGGTAGTCCAATTTGTTGACATATAGTTGTTTGTAATATTTTCTTACAATCATTTGTATTTCTGTGGTACCAGATGCTACTTCTCTTCTCTTTCATTTCTGATTTTATTTGGGCTCTTTCTCTTTTTCTTGATGAATCTTGTCAGTGGTTTGTCAATTTTGTTTATCTTTTCAGAGAACTAGCTATTGATTTCATTGACCTTCTGTATTGTTTTCTATTTCATTTGTTTCTGCTCTAATCTTTTTTTATTTAAATATTTTTAAATTATAGTTGATATACAATATTATATTAGTTTCAGGTGTACACCCCAGTGATTAGACATTATATAACTAAGTGATCATCCTGATAAATCTCATACCCACTGACACTATACATAGTTATTAGAATATTGACTATATTTTCTATACTGTACATCCTCCTAACTATTCTATAGCAACAAATCTGTACTTCTGAATGCCTTCACGTTTTTCATCCATCCCCCCAAACTTCCTACCATCTGACAATCATCAAAATGTTCTCGATATCTGAGTCTGTTTCTCTTCTGCGTCTTCATTTATTTTGGGGGGTTTTTTTTAGATTCATTTGTTGATAGATAAGTATTTATTGCCATTTTATTGGTTATGTTTTTTCTCCTCTTCCCTCTCCTGCCCCTCCTCCTTAAATAAGACTCTAACAACATTTCACATAATACTGTTTGGTGGTGATGAACTTCTTTAGCATTTTCTTGTCTGGGAAGCTCTTTATATGTCTTTCAACTCTAAATGATAACTTTACTGGGTAGAATAATATTGGTTGCTTTTCATCACTTTCAATATTTCTTGCCAATTCCTCTGGCCTGCAAAGTTTCTGTAGAGATATCAGCTGACAGTATTATGGGAGCTCCCTTGTAGGTTAACTGCTTTTCTCTTACTGCTTTTAAGATTCTTTGTCTTTAACCTTGTGCATTTTTATGATGTGTCATGGCGTGGGCCTCTTTGAGTTCATCATTCTCTATGCTTCTTGGACTTGTATGTCTATTTTCTTTGCCAGGTCAGAAAATTTTTCTATCATTATATTTTCATACAGGTTTTCAATTTTTTCTCTCTTCTCCTTCTGATAACCCCATGATGTGAATGTTGGTATGCATGAAGTTGCCCCAGAGACTTCTTACACTATGTTCATTTATTTGGACTCTTTTTTCATTTTGCGGCTCTAATTGGGTGTTTTTTGCTTTCTTATATTCCAAATTGCTGATTTGATTCTCATCTTCATCTATTATACTGTTAATTCCTTGTAAATAGTTCTTCATGTCAGTTATTATATCCTCATTTCTGAATCTTTTTAATGGATTATGTGTCTTTTTTTATGCTGTTAAAGTTCTAAGTTCAACTACTCTTTCCTTAAGTTCATTGAGCATTCTTATAACCAGTGTTTTGAACTCTGCATCTGGTAGATTGCTTGTCTCCAATTTGTTTAGTTCTTTTTCTGGAGGATTGTTATGTTCTTTCATTTGGGACATATTTCTTTGCCTCTTTATTTTGGCAGCCTCCTTGTGTTTGTCTCCATATATTATGTAGAGCTGCTATGTTTCCTGAGATTAGGAAAGTAGTCTAATGTAGTAGGTGTCCTATAGGGTCCAGTGGCCACAGATTCTCCATTCACCTCAGCTGGGCACTCATGGTGCACCCCCTCTTTGAGTTGTGTACATCCTCCTGTTGTAGTAGAGACTTGATTGTTGTTGGCACATCAATGGGAGAGATTTACCTCAAGGCAAGTCAGCTGCAAGGACTGGCTGTTACCACCAACTGCCATGGAGGGTCAGTTCGGCAGGGGCCCATCCCATAAACAGACCTTACTTCAGCAGGACTCTGTGCCTCTTAAATCTGCCCTTGGGTGTGTCACTGTGGAGGTGTTTGGGTGATGCTTTGATGTGGTCTCAAGCTGTCCACCAGGTGCACTGGCTCTGAGGCCTCCTAAGAAGTGCAGGCCAAGGTCAGCTGCAGCCTGGGTTCTGCACAGGGCTACTCAACTTGAGCTATAAAGTGGACTCCAGATGGCTCCTACTTGTGGTGGGCTTGGAGGTGCCCAGAAGAGGCCTTTCTGCAAACCATGGCTGGCTTCTGTGAGTGCTTGGCCTGTAGTCACTTAGCAAGAGGTTTGGGGTACACTGAGGCTAGATGCTGCTCATTTGAGAAATTTTAGGAAAGTCTGAAGTGCAAGCTAGGACAAACAATTTGCATAGAAAAGCCACTAAAACAGCATGGGTGGGCCCTCAAGTTTGGTGAGGCAGGGTCTCAGGCAATCACCAGGGCAGGGTAAATAGTGTTAGTCAGGCTGATGAAGACACAGATATGGCACAGCCTCCTGGTTCTCTGCAGGGAAGGCTAATCAAAGGTATAATGGCCTCTGCAAGCACTTTTGTCTGACAGAAAGCTCCTCTTTAGCTCTCATCTTGATGCCAGACAATTAAGTTCTTTCCCATATGTCCCTTACAGTCTTTTGAGCTTCTGTCCCAGCACTGGAGTTTAGAGGGAGTGAGTCAGAGTAAGCTCTTTAAGAGAAGCTGCCTGGGACTTAGCCTCAATACCTGCTCATTATAACAGCTAAAGGTTATAGATATTTCTCTTCTCATCACTGGAACCCAGGGCTGGGACCTCTTGATCCTCAATGGAGACTTCCAAAGTCAAGATATTCTTCCCAATTTTTATTCACTATATATGGGTATGGGACCAGTCTGTTCCACATCTCCACTCCTCCTACTAATCTTGGTGTGGCTTCTTCTTTAAGTCCTTAGTTGTAGGACTTCTATTCAGCTAGATTTCAGGTGGTTCTGAATGATGGTTGTTCTGTAGTTTAGCTATAATTATGATGTGGTTGTAGAAAAATCTGAGTACCACATTTATTTAAGCCACCATCTTGACAAGAAGTTCTCTGCTCTAATCTTTATTATTTCCTTCCTTCTACTGTCTTTGGGGCTTTGTTCTTTTTCTAGTTCCTTTAGGTGTAAGGTTATATTGTTCATTTGAGATTTTTCTTGCTTATTGAGGTAGGCCTGTATTGTTATAAGTTTCCCTTTTAGGACTACTTTCATGTGTCCCATAGGTTTGAGACTGTTGTTTGCTCATTTTCATTTGTCTCAAAGTAACTTCAGATTTCTTCCTTGATCTCATTTTGACTGTGCATCTTTTCCATTTGGCTGTTCCTGAGTTTATCCTTTATAATAAACTGAAAATAAGTAATTTCCTTAGTATTGTGAGTCATGCTAGTAAATTGAGAAGGAGGTTATTGGAGCCCCAATTTATAGCCATCTAGTCAGTGGTACAAGTAGCAAGCTGATACTGTGACTGGCATCTGAAGTACAAGCAGTCTTGTGGGACTGAGCCCTTAATCATCGTGTCTGCATTAAATCCAGATAGTTATTGTAAGAAGTGAATTAAATTGTAAAACAACTAGTTAGTGCCTGGAGAGTTGGAGAACTGGAGTGTAGGGAAAATACACACAACACACATATTTTGTATCAGAGTAAAAACAACTCAGGCAGTATCTATTAAGATGGAAGGTATTATGGATAAGCCTATACCCTATCAATTTCACTCTTAGGAATATATTCAACCTATGTACATGTTAAGTAGTAAAAATTTATAGCAACACTATATATAAAGCCCAATTTGGAAACTACCCAAATGTCTTTTAATTATATAATAGATAAACTGTAGTGCAGACACACAATAAAATACTATAGAGAAGTAAAAATAAAGCAACAGTATGGATGAACCCACAACTATATTAAGTTAAAAAAGCCAAAGCAAAAAGAATATAGGTCTACTTATAGAAAATGCAAAAACAGGTAGTACATCTAATATTAAGTTGGAACTGTGTAGGAAACTACCTCCTTAATTGCCTACTATTATGGTTTAGATTTTTAAAATTATATTTTAATGTATATTTCTAATCATATTTTATAGGGCTGCAAGGACTGGCTAAATGTTTATTTCCCTGAAGGTATTCTTAAGCTAGCTTCATAATGGTGTGTAAACTTTTCACACCTATGTAGTTTGATATGTATTGCTGCATTTGAAAATTGTGTATATTGTAACTGGTTTTATATAAAATGTTGAAAAATAGAAATTGTATAACTATAATCATATAATTAAGAGTATTGAAGCAAAAGTAGTTAGGACAGTAATTGGCCTTGGAGGAGGAAAGGGAATAAGAACCTATTCTGAGGTTATAATACTGTAATATTCCATGTTTTAATCTGAATGATGATTTTTTTGTTTTGTTTTAATTATTTAATTTAATTTATTTTTATTTTTTTTAATGGGGTGACATCAATAAAAAATGGTACATACATTCAAAGAAAACATTTCCAGGTTATCTTGTCATTTAGTTCTGTTGCATACCCATCACCTGAAGAAAGATCGTCTTCCGTGACCCTCCAACCAGTTCTCTTTGTACCCGTCCCCTTCCCTCTCTCCCTCCTTCCCTCCCCCCACCCCCTATAACCACCACACTTCCGTCCATGCCTCTTAGTCTTGCTTCTATGTCCCACCAATGTATGGAATCCTGCAGTTCCTGTTTTTTTTCTGATTTGCCCATTTCACCCCACACAATGCTACCAAGACTCCACCATTCTGCTGAAAGTGATCCGATGTCATCATTTCTCCTAGCTGAATAGTATACCATGGTGTATATGTGCCCCATCTTCTTCATCCAGTCCTCTATTTTTTTTTTACAGTGATTAAAAGCCTTTAAGCAAACTCTTGGCCAATACAGCAAGAATTCCTAAAAGAGTAGTGTCCTTAACATGTTCACCAAGTCCAAGTTGGCCCCATCACCATGCCAAATCCCTGAAAAATGCAACCCAACCACAGTTCAGTCTGTTAGGAGCTGTCACAGAAAGCAGGAGTCCAGGAAAGTTCCCCACAGGAAAAGTCCACATGGCACTGGAATTGTTGTCACCATTCTATACTTTGGAGCTCATGTCCAAGTCCCAATGACCACTGCTTCTAGCTGGTAATGATTCAGGTAGACAGAAAAAAGCCATTTGCAGCATGCGTGGATATGGAGCTTCTGTTCTTCTCTGCCTGGAGAGTTGAGACCAGGTTGCTCTTCCCTGGAGCTCTGTGACTGTGGCCTGGTAAAGAGAACCTTGGGATACACTAAGCTGGGTGGCACAGGTAAATTCATAATATAAGTTGGCAAAAGGAGGAAAGAGAGCTCTAAATTAGTGGTAGGTCCCAGCCTGAAATATGAATGGGGCATTGAGGTAGGAGGGATAAAGGAAACACTATATATTAAGCAAAGCAGCAGAAAATAGGACTATCAACACCCACAACAGAGATCTTTGAGGGAAGAATAAAAACCTGACTATTCAGGCAAAACATAGTTAAGTGGCCCTTGTGCAAATGAGATCAGTTTACCTGCTTCTTGGAAGAAATACCCTAGGCTCGTCCACAGTGTCATAGATGGGGCCGACAGCCCTGGGCACCTTCAGTCTTCAGTGGAAAACCCCAGCTTTCTGGGCAAGGTTAGGTCATAGGTGGCTGAAGCAGGGTTGGAGCAGGGCTGGAAGAGACTGAACCCTCCCTTAGAGGAGCGAGGGGGAAGCCCACCTTCCAGTGCCCCTGTTTCCTCACAGCAGAGGCGTGTAAGCCTGGCAGGCTTTAGCTCAATGACCTTCCTTTCCACTATTGAAGCAGGACCCAGATGGCATCCTATGAGACCCCTTTGGGGCATTGGAGCCTTTAAGGGTGTATCCTAAAAGCTGGTAGTTCCCCTGATCTCTATTGGGCTTTTTCTGCCTCTAGGTATCTTAAAAGCCATTCTCAGAAGATCTCGCTGAGGGGTTTGAGGATCCCCATCCGCCTATATAAATCTTTTCCATATATCTGGAGCTATTTGGAAAAAAGACAGAACAGTGTTATTAACTAGATCTAATAAAGAAGGTAGTAGTTTGCAGGCGAAAAAGATTTGGTGTCTCCTGTTCATCAGCATTCAAAAGAAATGTTTGTTTTTTTTTAAGTAAAAAGCATGATATGGTAGACTCGTCGGAGTTATTGGCCTGGTGTGCAGGATTCCCGGGTTCAATTCCTGGCCA
The DNA here is from genome assembly GCF_036850765.1 of Saccopteryx bilineata. NCBI lineage: Eukaryota > Metazoa > Chordata > Mammalia > Chiroptera > Emballonuridae > Saccopteryx > Saccopteryx bilineata. The sequence goes on from NC_089492.1 coordinate 167,721,180, forward strand.
GAGCACACAGGAGAAGCGCCCATCTACCTCTCCACCCATCCCCCTCTCCTTCCTCTTCATCTCTCTTCTCCCGCCCGCAGCCAGGGCTCCACCAGAGCAAAGCCACCCTGGGCACTAAGGATGGCCCCATGTCCTCCGCCCCAGTCGCTAGAATGGCTCCGGTTGTAACAGAGCAACACTCCAGATGGGCAGAGCATTCCCCCCTGGTAGGCATGCCAGGTGGATCCCAGTCAGGCACATGCAGGAGTCTGTCTGATTGCCTCCCCATCCCCATACTCAGAAAAATACAAAAAAATAAATAAATAAAAGAAAAAATACTAAAAATGGGGGGGGCATTCCCTTGTGCTAAAGCTCCAGGGAGCATGGAGTGAGCTTGAGTATGTCCTATAAAACATGGAGCTCTATGTTGACATATAAGTCTTTGAAGAAGCAGGAACTGCTGAAATAGTTTATAAGCATTTGTCCCTAAGACAGCAGTCTTTATAGTGGGAACACCATACGTAAATATTTGCTGTCTGTCTATAGATTAAGGGGGAAATATGGCAAATGCTGAAAAGCCATAATCTTTGTGCCCCTTCCCTCCCCCAAACTCCTTCCTTTCCTCCCCCCACTCTGTAACCCCAACACTGTTGTTCATATCTCTGAGTCTCATCTTTATGTCCCACCTATGTATGGAAACATATAGTTCTTAGTTTTTTCTGATTTACTTCTTTCACTCAGTATAATGTTATCAAGGCCCATCCATGTTGTTGTAAAAGATCCTATGTCATCATTTCTTATGGCTGAGTAGTATTCCATAGTATATATATACCAAAGCTTTTTAATCCACTCGTCCTCTGATGGACACTTGGGCTGTTTCCAAATCTTTGCTATTGTGAAAAATGCTGCCATAAACATGGGGGTGCATTTCTTCTTTTCAAACAGTGCTATGGTATTCTTGGGGTATATTCCTAACAGTGGTATAGCTGGGTCAAAAGGCAGTTCGATTTTTAATTTCTTGAGGAATCTCCATACTGTTTTCCACAGTGGCTGCACCAGTCTGCATTCCCACCAGCATTGCAGGAGGGTTCCCTTTTCTCCACATCCTCGCCAGCACTTATTCTGTATTGTTTTATTGATGAGAGCCATTCTGACTGGTGTGAGGTGATATCTCATTGTGGTTTTAATTTGCATTTCTCTAATCATTAGTGATGTTGAACATTTTTTCATATGCCTGTTGGCCATCTGTGTGTCCTCTTTGGAGAAGTGTCTATTCATTTATTTTGCCCATTTTTGGATTGGATTGTTTGTCTTCCTGGTATTAAGTTTTACAAGTTCTTTATAAATTTTGGTTACTAACCCCTTATCAGACACTATGTCAAATATATTCTCCCATTGTGTAGTTTGTTTTTTTATTCTGTTCTTATTGTCTTTAGCTGTGCAGAAGCTTTTTAGTTTGATAAAGTCCCATTTGTTGATCCTGTCTTTTATTTCACTTGCCTGTGGAGACAAATCAGCAAATATATTGCTGCGAGAGATGTCAGAGAGCTTACTGCCTATGTTTTCTTCTAAGATGCTTATGGTTTCACAGCTTACATTCAAGTCTTTTATCCATCTTGAGTTTATTTTGGTGAGTGGTGTAAGTTGGTGGTCTAGTTTCATTTTTTTGCAGGTAGCTGTCCAGTTTTCCCAACACCATTTGTTGAAGAGGCTGTCTTTACTCCATTGTATTGTCTTACCTCCTTTGTCAAATATCAGTTGTCCATAGAGCTGTGGGTTTATTTCTGAATGGTCTGTTCTGTTCCATTGATCTATGAGCCTGTTCTTATGCCAGTACCATGCTGTTTTGAGTATAATGGCCTTATAATATAACTTGATATCTGGAAGTGTGATACCTCCCGCTTTTTTCTTCCTTTTCAGGATTGCTGAGCTTATTCGTGTTCTTTTTTGGTTCCATATAAATTTTTGGAATATGTGTTCTATGTCCTTGAAGTAAGTCATTGGTATTTTAATCAGTATTGCATTGAATTTATAAATTGCTTTGGGTAATATAGACATTTTAATGATGTTTATTCTTCCTAACCATAAGCACGGTATATGCCTCCACTTATTTGTATCTTCCTTGATTTCTTTTATCAATGTTTTATAATTTTCCAAGTACAAGTCTTTAATCTTCTTGGTTAGATTTATTCCTACGTACTTTATTTTTTCGGTTGCAATGGTAAAGGGGATTGATTCCCTGATTTCTCTTTCTGACAGTTCATTATTAGTGTATAAAAATGCCTCTGATTTCTGAATATTGATTTTATATCCTGCCACCTTGCCAAATTCATTTATCAGGTCTAGTAGTTTTTTGACTGAGACTTTAGGGTTTTCTATATACAATATCATGTCATCTGCAAATAATGATAGTTTTACTTCTTCTTTTCCAATTTGGATGCCTTTTATTTCTTCTTCTTGTCTGATTGCTGTGGCTATGACTTCCAGAACTATGTTGAATAAGAGTGGTGAAAGGGCGCACCTCTGCCTTGTTCCTGATCTTAAGGGGATTGCTTTTAATTTTTGCCCATTGAGTATGATGTTGGCTGTGGGTTTGTCATAGATGGCCTTTATCATGTTGAGGTATGTTCCCTGTATTCCCACTTTGCTGAGAGTTTTGATCATGAATGGGTGCTGGATTTTATCAAATGCTTTTTCTGCATCTATTGAAATTATCATGTGGTTTTTCTCCTTTCTTTTGTTTATGTGATGAATCACATTGATTAATTTGCGAATATTGTACCAGCCTTGCCTCCCAAGAATAAATCCTACTTGATCATGGTGTATGATTTTTTTCATATATTGCTGAATCCGGTTTGCTAATATTTTGTTGAGGATTTTTGCATCTAAGTTCATCAGGGATATTGGCCTATAATTTTCTTTCTTTGTGTTGTCTTTGCCTGGTTTTGGGATCAGAATTATGCTTGCGTCATAAAAGAAGTTTGGAAGTCTTCCTTCCTCTTGAATTTTTTGAAATAGCTTGAGAAGGATAGGAGTTAGTTCTTCTTTGAATATTTGGTAGAATTCACTTGTGAAGCCATCAGACCCAGGACTTTTCTTTTTTGGGAGTTTTTTGATAGCTGTTTCAATCTCATTTGTTGTAATTGGGCCATTTAGGTTTTCTGATTCTTCCAGATTGATTTTTTGGAAGATTATATGATTCAAGGAATTTGTCCATTTCATCTAGGTTGTCTAGTTTTTTGGCGTACAGTTCTTCATAGTATTTTCTTACAATATTTTGTATTTCTGTTGTGTCAGTTGTTATTTCTCTACTCTCATTTCTAATTTTATTTATTTGAGTCCTCTCTCTTTTTTTCTTGGTGAGTCTTGTTAAAGGTTCATCGATCTTGCTTACCTTTTCAAAGAACCAGTTCCTGGTTTCATTGATCCTCTGTATTGTTTCTTTAGCCTCTATGTCATTTATTTCTGCTCTGATCTTTATTATTTCCTTCCTTCTACTAGCTCTGGGCTTTACTTGCTGTTCTTTTTCTAGTTCTTTTAGATGCAGGGATAAGTTGTTTATTTGAGCTTTTTGTAGCTTCTTGAGGTATGCCTGTAATGCTATAAACTTTCCTCTCAGGACTGCTTTTGCTGTGTCCCATAAATTTTGAGTTGATGTATGCTCATTATCGTTTGTTTCTAGGAATTATTTAATTTCTTCTTTGATCTCAATGTTAACCCATTCATTGTTTAATAATGTGCTATTTAGTTTCCAAGTGTTTGAATGTTTTTCAATTTTTCTATTTTGGTTGATTTCTAGTTTAATGCCATTGTGATCAGAGAAAGTGCTCAATATGATTTCAATCTTCTTAAATTTGTTGAGCCCGCTTTTGTGCCCTAACATGTGGTCTATTCTAGAGAATGTACCATGAGTGCTTGAAAAGAATGTATATTCTGATGTTTTAGGGTGAAAGGTTCTGAAGATATCTATTAAATCGAGTTGATCTAATATGTCCTTTAAGTCTGCTGTTTCCTTGTTAATTTTCTTTCTTGAGGATAAATCTAATGATGTTAATGGGGTATTGAAATCCTCTACTATTATAGTATTGCTGTTGATCTCGCCCTTTAAGTCCATCAAAGTCTGCTTTATATATTTAGATGCTCCTATATTAGGTGCGTAGATATTTATAATGGTTATATCTTCCTTTGGGATTGCTCCCTTTATCATTATGTAGTGACCTTCTTTATCTCTAATTATGGTTTTTGATTTAAAGTCCATTTTGTCTGATATAAGTATTGCTACCCCAGCTTTTTTTTCATTTCCATTTGCGTGAAATATTTTTTTCCATCCTTTTATCTTCAGTCTGTGTGCATCTTTTGATTTAAGGTGTGTCTCTTGTAGACAGCATATGTATGGGTCCTGTTTTCTTATCCACGCAGCTACCCTATGTCTCTTGATTAGATCATTTAATCCATTAACATTTAAGGTTATTACTGATATGTAATTGTTTATTGCCATGTTTTTCTTTAAACTGTTTTTCTCTTTTGCTATATTCTTTTTTTCCTTTGATCTGTTTACAACAGGCCCCTTAGCATTTCTTGCAGCCTTGGTTTGGTTGCAGTGAAATCCTTGAGGTTTTTTTTGTCTGTAAAGCTTTTTATTTCTCCTTCAATTTTAAATGATAGCCTTGCTGGATAAAGTAGTCTTGGTTGTAGGTTCTTGTTCTGCATTACTTTGAATATTTCTTGCCATTCCCTTCTGGCCTCAAGTGTTTCTGTTGAGAAGTCAGAAGTCATCCTTATGGGGGCTCCTTTGTAGGTGATAGTCTTTTTTTCTCTAACAGCTTTTAATATTTTCTCTTTATCATTTAGATTTGGTAATTTAATTATGATGTGTCTTGGTGTTGGTTTCTTTGGGTTTCTCCTTAATGGAGTTCTCTGTACTTCCTGAACATGTGAAATGTTTTCCTACCTTAATTGGGGGAAGTTTTTTGCTATAATATGTTTGAACAAAGTCTCTATCCCTTGTTCTTTCTCTTCTTCTTCAGGAACCCCTATGATGAAGCTGTTATTTCTCTTCATGTTGTCACAGAGCTCTCTTAGAGTTTCCTCAGACTTTTTGAGTCTCTTTTTTTTTTCTTCTCTGCTTCCATGCCTTTATTTATTGTGTCATCTAACTCACTGATTCGATTCTCTGCTTCTTCCATCCTGCTTTTAATTCCTTCCATTGTATTTTTTATTTCAGATATTGTATTTGTCATTTCTGTCTGATTCTTTTTTATTATTTCAATGTCCTTTTTTATATTTGTTATCTCTTTATTTAGGTTTTCATAATGGCCATCTATGGTGGTTCTAATATCTTTGAGCATCCTAACAATCATTATTTTAAACTCTGCATCTGGTAATTTGGTTATATCTGACTCACTTAGGTCCTTTTCTGGGGATTTCTCTTGGTTTATTTGTGTTGTATTTTCTGCCTCCACATTTTCTCTTCACGGGAGTGGCTGTGATCACGTGCTTGGGTGCACAAGGGTTGTTGGCCTTCGCCTTTGACCCACCCCTATGTGTGACGTTATGCTCTGCCCTGAGGGCACTGGCGAGCACCTTTGCTCAGCTGTGGGTCTCCGCCTGTTTCTGAGCTTTCGCCCTGCCTTTGCAGGATGATCCCACTCAAGGGACAGCTGCTAGCCTTGTCTCTACCACTGGGCAGGGCTGCGTGCCCAAGCTCAGCTTTGTAGCGGAACTCCGCCTTTTCTGTGCTTTTGGCTCCACGTCCCCCGGAGGAGCCAGCTACCAGTCAGACCACAAGCCTGGGTTGCACAAGCGGGGCAGGGCTGTGCTCCTCTGCCCTTGCTCTGGGGCTGGTTTCTACCCTTTCCGGGGTTCCCGCCTTTCTCACGGAGGCTGGATTACAGGCTGCCGGCAGCTGAGCTTGACCACTTTTGCACGCCCCCTCCTCCCCAGCCGGGCAAGATTGAGCTCACACCTGAGCCCAGTGATGGCCAGCCAGCTTCTGCCCCTGCCAGCAGAACCGTGCTTTTGTCTCCCGCTGCCACCCGCTCTCCGATGCGCCCTCAGCCACGTGGGTGGGGGCATTGCAGCTCGGACCCTAAGACTCACTACTGTAGACCCGAAAGCTCCTTCCTTCTATGCGACTTTGCTTTGAATGATGTGGGGGAGGTTGTTTGACTGCTCTCCTGCTTCCCTTTGCTGGTATTGCTGTTTCCGGGGGGGAAATATTCACTTCAGCTTTGGGGAGTGACTCGTCCCAGGGGTTAGGGTGGCTATCTCCTAAAATGTTTCTCCCTATGCCTCCTAGATTGCACTCTCTTCCTGTTACTGTGGTTTTCTCCTCTCTCCCCCCATCCCCAGGAACCCCAGGTGATTGTTTTTGAGAGAGATATTCTGCGCGGTCCCTTTAAGAAGGATCCTGGGTCTGAGAAATCAGACTTTCTCTCAGAAACAGAATCCTGACTTGTTTCCAGCTAAATACTGTCCTTACGCCTCTTCTGGGGTCTGGGACTGCAGGCTGGGGCTTTGTTCCTGGGGCTCAGGACCCTTTCCCCTCTGCTAAACTCACTTCCTGCCACGCAAGTCTCTCCCTGCTGCTGTTCGCTCTGAGGAGCTGGGCAGCCCTCTCCGCGTTTCCGCGTTTCCACTTTTCCTACCAGTCTCTGTGTGGCTTCTTCAGCATTCCTTGGTTGAAGAATCCTTTTAGTTTAGTCCAAAGTTCAATCTGAGTGATGATTATAAGATTATATTTGGTTTGTACAAATTCATCAATTGTATAATTTAGATCTGTGCATTCATTTTGCATATTTTTCAATTAAAAATTTTTTTAAGAAAAAAGTCAGGATACTGTTTGTGAGAAAGAGTCTGATTTCTCAAACCCAGAGTTCTTCTTAAAGGGACTGCGCAGAACACCTCTCTAACAAACACTCACCTGGAGCTCCAGGGAATGGAGAGAGAGGAGAGGAATGGAGTAGCAGGAAGACAGTAGTGAGTCTTAGGGTCTGAGCTGCAGCGCCCGCACTCACAAGGCTGAGGCCTTGCCAGAGGGCGGGCGGTGGTGGGATGCAGAAGTGCGGTTCTGTCGGCAAGGGCAGAAGCCGGGTGGCCACCACTGGGCCCAGGTGTGAGCTCAGTCTTGCCTGGCTGGGGAGAAGGGGGTGTACAAAAGTGGTCAAGCCCAGCTGTGGGCCGCCTGTAATCCAGCCTGCAGGAGAAGGGTGGGAACCCTGGAAGGGGTAGAGATAGGCCCCGGAACAAGGGCACAGGAGTACAGCCTTGCCCCACCTGGGGAACTGAGACTTGTGGTCTGACTGGGGAGCCGGCTCATCCCACAGGGGAGGAGCAGAGTGCCAATAACAGGTGGAGTCCCGCTACTCAGCATGGGCATGTAGTCCTGCCTAGCCTGTGGAGCAGGCTTGCAGCAGTCCCACGTGCTGGCTCCCCCTGCAAGGGTGGGACGAAAGCCCAGAATCAGGCAGAGACCCACAGTTGAGCAAAGGTGCTCGCCACTGTCCTCAGAGTTGAGCATAATGCCACCCACAGGGGTGGGGCAAAGGCCAAGGTCACCAAGGCTTGTATACCCGAGCACATGATCAGAGCCACTCCCCATGAAGGAAAGGCAGAAAACACAACAACAGCCCCAGTGAGAAAGGCACCTGCAATGCCCATACATAAATGCCCTAGGCAGCAACAGCAGAGAGGGTGGCAGGCCTGCAGACAGACCACAACTAGGGAAAAGAGGCCACACCCAATGGACTTCAGTGGCCAAAACCTTCTTTTACACAGAGAAGATGAGAAGGCACAGAAATGCAACACAAATGAGTCAAGAGAAATCCCTAGAAAAGGACCTGCATGAATCAGATATAACCAAATTACCAGATGCAGAGTTTAAAATAACAATTATTAGGATGCTCAAAGATATTAGAACAATAGATGGTCATTACAAACACCTAATTAAAGAGATAGCAGATATAAAAATGAACATTGAAATAATAAAAAAAGAATCAGTCAGAAATGACAAATACAATATCAGAAATGAAGAACACAATGGAAAGAATTAAAAGCAGGATGGATGAAGCTGAGAATCAAGTGAGTGAGTTAGAGAACACAATAAATAAAGGCATGGAAGCAGAGCAGAAAAAAGAAAAGAGACTCAAAAAGTCTGAGGAAACTCTAAGAGAGCTCTGTGACAACATGAAGAGAAATAACATTCGCATCATAGGGGTTCCTGAAGAAGAAGAGAAAGAACAAGGGATAGAGACTTTGTTCAAGCATATCATAGCTGAAAACTTCCCTCAATAAAAGAGGAAAACATCTCACATGTTCAGGAAGTACAGAGAACTCCATTAAGAAAAAACCCAAGAAATCAATACCAAGACACATCATAATTAAAATACCAAAGCTAAGTGATAAAGAGAAAATATTAAAGGCTGCTAGAGAAAAAAAAAGCCATAACATACAAAGGAGCCCCCAGAAGAATGACATCCGACTTCTCAACAGAAACACTTGAGGCCAGAAGGGAATGGCAAGAAATATTCAAAGTAATGCAGAACAAGAACCTACAACCAAGACTACTTTATCCAGCAAGGCTATCATTTAAAATTGAAGGAGAAATAAAAAGCTTTACAGACAAAAAACAACTCAAGGAATTCATTACAACCAAACCAATGCTGCAGGAAATGTTAAGGGGCCTGTTGTAAACAGATCAAAGTGGGAAAAGAATATAGCAAAAAAAGAATACACCTTTAAAGAAGTAAATGGCAATAAACAACTACATATCAATAATAACCTTAAATGTAAATGGATTAAATGATCCAATCAAAAGACATAGGGTAGCTGTGTGGATAAGAAAACAGGACCCGAACATAAGCTGTCTACAAGAGACACACCTTAGAACAAAAGATGCACAAAGATTGAAGGTAAAAGAATGGAAAAAAACATTTCATGCACATGGAAATGAAAAAAAGCTGGGGTAGCAATACTAATATCAGACAAATTGCACTTTAAAACAAAGGATATAGTAAGAGATAAAGAAGGCCACTACATAATGATAAAGGGAGTAATCCAACAGGAAGATATAACTATTGTAAGTATCTATGCACCTAATATAGGAGCACCTAAATATATAAAGCAGACTTTGTTGGATTTAAAGGGCGAGATCAACAGCAATACTATAATAGTAGGTCATTTCTTTTTTTTTTTTTTTTTTTTTAATAAATTTTTATTAATGGTAATGGGATGACATTAATAAATCAGGGTACATATATTCAAAGAAAACATGTCTAGGTTATTTTGTCATCAAATTATGTTGCAAACCCCTCGCCCAAAGTCAGATTGTCCTCCGTCATCCTCCATCTAGTTCTCTGTGCCCCTCCCCCTCCCCCTAACTCTCTCCCTCCCTCCCTCCCATGTCCTCCCTCACCCCCAACCCTTGGTAACCACCACAGTCTTGTCCATGTCTCTTAGTCTCATTTTTATGTTCCACCAATGTATGGAATCAAGTAGTTCTTGTTTTTTTCTGATTTGCTTATTTCACTCCTTATAATGTTATCAAGATCCCACCATTTTGCTGTAAATGATCTGATGTCATCATTTCTTATGGCTGAGTAGTATTCCATAGTGTATATGTGCCACATCTTCTTTATCCAGTCTTCTATTGAAGGGCTTTTTGGTTGTTTCCATGTCTTGGCCACTGTGAACAGTGCTGCAATGAACATGGGGCTACATGTGTCTTCACGTATCAATGTTTCTGAGGTTTTGGGGTATAAACCCAGTAGAGGGATTGCTGGGTCATAAGGTAGTTCTATTTGCAGTTTTTTGAGGAACCACCATACTTTCCTCCATAATGGTTGTACTACTTTACAGTCCCACCAACAGTGAATGAGGGTTCCTTTTTCTCCACAGCCTCTCCAACATTTGCTATTACCCGTCTTGTTGATAATAGCTAATCTAACAGGAGTGAGGTGGTATCTCATTGTAGTTTTGATTTGCATTTCTCTAATAACTAATGAAGCTGAGCATCTTTTCATATATCTGTTGGCCATTTGTATCTCTTCCTGGGAGAAGTGTCTGTTCATGTCCTCTTCCCATTTTTTTATTGGATTGTTTGTTTGTTTGTTGTTGAGTTTTATGAGTTCTTTGTAAATTTTGGATATTAGGCCCTTATCTGAGCTGTCGTTCGAAAATATCAGTTCCCATATAGTTGGCTGTCTGTTTATTTTGATATCAGTTTCTCTTGCTGAGCAAAAACTTTTAATTCTGATGTAGTCCCATTCATTTATCTTTGCCTTCACTTCTCTTGCCATTGGAGTCAAGTTCATAAAATGTTCTTTAAAACCCAGGTCCATGATTTTAGTACCTATGTCTTCTTCTATGTACTTTATTGTTTCAGGTCTTATATTTAGGTCTTTGATCCATTTTGAATTAATTTTAGTACACGGGGACAGGCTGTAGTCGAGTTTCATTCTTTTGCATGTGGCTTTCCAGTTTTCCCAACACCATTTGTTGAAGAGGCTTTCTTTTCTCCATTGTGTGTTGTTGGCCCCTTTATCAAAGATTATTTGACCATATATATGTGGTTTTATTTCTGGGCTTTCTATTCTGTTCCATTGGTCTGAGTGTCTATTTTTTTGCCAATACCATGCTGTTTTGATTATCGTGGCCCTATAATATAGTTTAAAGTCAGGTATTGTAATGCCCCCAGCTTCATTCTTTTTCCTTAGGATTGTTTTGGCTATTCGGGGTTTTTTATAGTTCCATATAAATCTGATGATTTTTTGTTCCATTTCTTTGAAAAATCTCATAGGGATTTTGATGGGAATTGCATTAAATTTGTATATTGCTTTGGGTAATATGGCCATTTTGATTATATTTATTCTTCCTATCCAAGAACAAGGAATATTTTTCCATCTCATTGTATCTTTTTCGATTTCCCTTAACAATGCTTTGTAATTTTCATTATATAGGTCCTTTACGTTCTTTGTTATGTTTATTCCTAGGTATTTTATTTTTTTTGTTGCAATCGTGAAGGGGATTATTTTTTTGAGTTCGTTTTCTAATATTTCATTGTTGGCATATAGAAAGGCTATGGACTTTTGTATGTTAATTTTGTATCCTGCGACCTTACTGTATTGGTTTATTGTTTCTAATAATCTTTTTGTGGAGTCCTTCGGGTTTTCGATGTATAGGATCATATCATCAGCAAAAAGTGATAGCTTTACTTCTTCTTTTCCGATATGGATGCCTTTTATTTCTTTGTCTTGTCTGATTGCTCTGGCCAGAACTTCTAGCACCACGTTGAATAAGAGTGGAGAGAGGGGACAACCCTGTCTTGTTCCTGATTTAAGGTAGAAAGTCCTCAGTTTTATGCCGTTTAATAGGATGTTGGCTGATGGTTTATCATATATGGCCTTTATCATGTTGAGATATTTTCCTTCTATACCCATTTTGTTGAGAGTCTTAAACATAAAATTGTGTTGTATTTTATCAAAAGCCTTTTCTGCATCTATTGATAAGATCATGTGGTTTTTGTTCTTTGTTTTGTTGATATGGTGTATTACGTTAACCGTTTTGTGTATGTTGAACCATCCTTGAGATTCTGGGATGAATCCCACTTGATCATGATGTATTATTTTTTTAATATGTTGTTGTATTCGGTTTGCGAGTATTTTGTTTAGTATTTTAGCATCTGTATTCATTAGAGATATTGGTCTGTAGTTTTCTTTCTTTGTGCCATCCTTGCCAGGTTTTGGTATGAGGGTTATGTTGGCCTCATAAAATGTGTTTGGAAGTATTGCTTCTTCTTCAATTTTTTGGAAGACTTTGAGTAGAATAGGAACCAAGTATTCTTTGAATGTTTGATAGAATTCACTAGTATAACCGTCTGGGCCTGGACTTTTATTTTTGGGGAGATTTTTAATAGTTTTTTCTATTTCCTCCTTGCTGATTGGTCTGTTTAGGCTTTCTGCTTCTTCATCACTCAGTCTAGGAAGGTTGTATTGTTCTAGGAATTTATCCATTTCTTCTAGATTGTTGTATTTGGTGGCATATAATTTTTCATAGTATTCTACAATAATTCTTTGTATTTCTATGATGTCTGTGGTGATCTCTCCTCTTTCATTTTGGATTTTATTTATTTGAGTCCTGTGTCTTTTTTCCTTGGTGAGTCTTGCCAAGGGTTTGTCAATTTTGTTGATCTTTTCAAAGAACCAGCTCCTTGTTTTATTGATTTTTTTCTATACTTTTTCTGTTCTCTATTTCATTTATTTCTGCTCTGATTTTTATTATTTCCTTTCTTCGGCTGGTTTTGGGTTGTCTTTGTTCTTCTTTTTCTAGTTCCTTAAGGTGTGAAGTTAAGTGGTTTACTTGGGCTCTCTCTTGTTTGTTCATATAGGCCTGAAGTGATATGAACTTTCCTCTTATTACTGCTTTTGCTGCATCCCAGAGATTCTGATATGTCGTATTTTCATTTTCATTTGTCTGTATATATCTTTTGATTTCTGCACTTATTTCTTCTTTGACCCATTCATTTTTTAGAAGTATGTTGTTTAGTTTCCACATTTTTGTGGGTTTTTCCCCCTCTTTTTTGCAGTTGAATTCTAGTTTCAAGGCTTTATGATCAGAACATATGCTTGGTACAATTTCAATTTTTCTAAATTTGCTGATATTGTCTTTGTGGCCCAACATATGGTCAATTCTTGAGAATGTTCCATGTACACTAGAGAAAAATGTATACTCTGTCGCTTTGGGATGAAGTGTCCTGTAGATGTCTATCATATCCAGGTGTTCTAGTATTTCGTTTAAGGCCACTATATCTTTATTGATTCTCTGTTTGGATGACCGATCTGGAGCCGTCAGCGGTGTATTGAGGTCTCCAAGTATGATTGTATTTTTGTTAGTTTTTGTTTTAAGGTCAATAAGTAGCTGTCTTATATATTTTGGTGCTCCTTGGTTTGGTGCATATATATTAAGGATTGTTATGTCTTCTTGACTCAACTTCCCCTTAATCATTATGAAATGACCATTTTTGTCTCTGAGTACTTTTTCTGTCTTGTAGTCAGCATTATTAGATATGAGTATTGCTACACCTGCTTTTTTTTGGGTGTTGTTTGCTTGGAGTATTGTTTTCCAGCCTTTCACTTTGAATTTGTTTTTATCCTTGTTGCTTAGATGTGTTTCTTGTAGGCAGCATATAGTTGGATTTTCTTTTTTAATCCATTCTGCTACTCTGTGTCTTTTTATTGGTAAGTTTAATCCATTTACATTTAGTGTAATTATTGACACTTGTGGGTTCCCTACTGCCATTTTATAAATTGCTTTCTGTTAGTTTTGTATCTAGTTTGATTCTTCTCTTTTGTTTTTCTATCATTTGTTTTTGTTTGTTTGTGTTCCATACTTCTTTCCTCTGTTGCTACCTTTTTTAAGTAAAGTGTTTTTGTGGTGGTTTTTTCAAGGGTGGTTACCATTTAGTAATGAAAAGGGTACCTACCATATTCATTGTAGTACCCTATCTTATAAGTATTTCTGCACTTCATCATCCTTTGCTACTGTTAATCTCCATCCTCTCCCCCCTTTTTTTCCTTTGTTGTCACAGTTTAAGTTTGGTTTTATTGTGTTCTTGGTGGAGCTGTTACTTGTGGTGTTGTTTTCTTTTGTTCTTTGAATCTGGTTGGAAAACCCCCCTTAGTATTTCCTGGAGTGGGGGCTTTCTGTTGATAAATTCTCTCATCTTTTCTGTATTTGTGAATGTTTTTATATCTCCTTCATACTTGAAGGATAGCTTTGGTGGGTATAGTATTCTTGGCTGAAAGTTCCTCTCTTTCAGGGCTTTAAATATTGGGGTCCACTCTCTTCTAGCTTGTAGAGTTTCTGCTGAGAAATCTGATGATAATCTAATAGGCTTTCCTTTATATGTTGTACTCTTCTTTTCCCTGGCTGCCTTGAGAATTTTTTCTTTGTCATTGGTTTGTGTCATCTTTATTATGATGTGCCTTGGAGTGGGTTTGTTGGGGTTAAGAAAACTTGGTGTTCTGTTTGCTTCTTGAATTTGAGGCTTTAGTTCCTTCCACAGGCTTGGGAAGTTCTCGTCTATTATTTGTTTGAGTATATTCTCCATTCCATTTTCTTTCTCTTCTCCCTCTGATATACCTATTATTCTTATGTTATTCTTTCTGATGGAGTCAGATAATTCCTGTAGGGCTTTCTCATTTTTTATTATTTTTGAGTCTCTTTTTTCTTCTCTCTGTTGTGCCTCAAGTTGTTTGTCTTCTATTTCACTAATCCTATCTTCAATCTGGGCTGTTCTGTTAGCTATGCTTGTTACCTCATTTTTCAGCTCGTGAATTGAGTTTTTCATTTCTGTTTGATTTGTTTTTATAGTTTCAATTTCCTTGGTAATATATTCTTTGTGTTCATTGAGTTGTTTTCTGATCTCCGTATATTGCCTTTCTGTGTTTTCTTGTATATCTCTGAGTATTTTTAAGATTTCTATTTTAAATTCTCTGTCATTTAGCTCCAAGGCTTCCAATATGTTAAGTCTTTTCTCCATAGATTTTTCCACATCTATTTGTGTTACCTCTCTTTCTTTTGTATCCATAATATTTGATTTCCTCTTTTTTATCGGCATCTGAGGGTGGTGTTATTGATAGCACTAATTAGAATTAATAAAGAGTAAAAAGAAAAAAAAAAAGGGTAAAACACCCCACAAAAAAAAACAGTAATAATTTATTATTTCCCCCTTGTTTTCTCTCTTCTCTTTCCCTCCTCTCCCCTCCTCAGGGAAATATCGTGCCTATAATGGAGGGCCTGATTTGGGGTGAAGAGTTCAAGGGGCAAAAAAAGGGAGTAGGGACCTACTAAATGCAAAAAAAAAAAAAAAAAAAAAGGAAGAAAATCTTAGACAAGCATACGATGATTTGCTTGTAAGTGATGGTCAACTAAGAGATATAATGAGAGGGATAAGAGGGAATCAGAAAAAAGGACCAAAAAAGAATAATAAAGAAGAAAAAATAAAAATAATAAGTAAAAATCTGTTGTATTAAGTGGAGCGAAGACTAAATACAATGGAGACCTTTGGTTGGGAGGACCCAAAATGCCACAAAAATAAACAAACAAGAGAAAAAAAAAAACATAAGCATAAAAGAGAAATAAAGCCAAAAAAAAGCCTTGAGTCCCAAATTAACTTATTTGTTCGTGATTGAGGATTATATGGGAGGAAAGTAAAATGAGAAAAGAAAAAATGAATAGAAAGGAAAAAATAAGAAAAAGAGAAAAACGAAGGAAGAAATAAAATAGGAGGAGAAAAAAACAAAATAAAGCAAGACAAAAAAAAAACAAAAGAGGAGAGAGTTAGAGTTAAGTGTTTTGGAGTATAACCTTAAAGGAGGGTGAGGATGAAGAAGAAAAATAAAATGCAACACTCATGGGTAGTGTAGTTCAAGAAAGGGGAAGCATAAGATGGGCAGAGAATAGAAGGACCGAGGTGGAGGAAATAAAGGCAAAAAGATAGAAGAAACAAACAACAACAACAACAACAAAAAAAAATTAGTGGATCAAGTTGTAAAGTCTGTGGGTTTTTCTTGATTTTGAGAGGTTAACTTCTTCCTTTTTCTTTTCTCTCCCTCTTCCTGGTCGGTGACTCTGTACCCTAGGCTCTGCCCCTGTGTCACTCTTAGGTAGGGATTTGCAGTTGATGGGATTCTATGGCAATGTCATATAATTGGCTTTAGTCTTGCTGGAAGTAAAGGCTTGTTGGCGTTTGCAGGGTCCAACGATGAGAGAGTTTGCTTTCCTGGATTCTCTCTCCTAGTCCCCCCTTTCTGAATTAGCAGCCTGGTGATCCAGCTATAAGGCTGCAACTGCTTCTGCCTGGGGAGTAAGAGGCTCAAAGAGCTGGGAAATCCCCACTCTATCCCCACTCAGTGCAAGGCTTTGGGAAAGGCTCTGACAGTCAGGGCCTCCAGTGTAATCAGGCGGTGGTGGGAGTCAATTGTTGTCAAGGTGACTGTTCAGCACCTATCATTTAGTTGGACCTCTCAACCCAGGCTTTCCACACTTTGTAGCCTGTTTTTGCAGGGAAGAAGAGGCACTAGTCTCTGCTTACGACTAGTGTAGTATAGACCTTATTATCTGCCAAGTCCTTCTTGTTAGCGTTTATCCCTGAATATGGAGGCTCTATCAATCAGAAGTTGCCCCCGCCCCTTTAGCGAGAGGCACTAAAAAATATCACGCCTCTTGTCTTGGATCGCTGAACTGAGAGAGATCTTATCAATTAGAACCGAGGGTGCGCAGATTTTATGGGTTAAGCTAATTTCAGTGATTGGGTCGCAGCTGTGTTTCCGAAGGTATTTTAGGCTGCCTGCGCGTGCCCCTCCCCCAACGCTTGATTGTTAGCTTGAATGGCTGGGTGAGGTGCCCCGCCCACGGAGAGAATCTCCCAAGCCTCTCCCGCTCGCCCCACCGCTGGCGGCTGGACCGCACCAGGCGCAGGATAATGGAGCCCCCTGGGTGTGCGGGCCAGTAGGGCGCCCTGGGCGCGTGGAATGCCCAAGGCGCGCGCGCGAATGGGGCGCTCAGGGCACCGGCGGCCGGCGACCCCCACTCGCAGTGTGCGGGCCGCTGGGAACGTCAGCGGTGCTCAACTGTACCGGGTGCGCGCGCGGCGGCTCGTGGCGGCCGCTCGAGGTGGCGGTTCGCGGGGGCTCGCGGCAGCTCGCGGTGGCGGTTCGCGGGGGTTCGCGGGAGCTCGCGGCGGCTCATGGTCGGCCGCTCGCGGCGGCTTGCGGTTCCCAAGTATATGGGCTGACTCACCGCAGGCGCACTCCCTGGCGGCTTGAATGAGCGTCGCTGCGGTAGCTTCCTCCACACCCTCGTCTCTCAGATTCAAGGGATAACAGTCCTTTTGCTTTCAGTTTCCGTGGAACTCCGGAATGCTCCGAGGATAAATTTTTCTGTTTCTAGTTGATAAATTTGTTGTGATTTAAGGGAGAGCTGTCGGACGCGCTTCTCACGGCTCCATTTCCGTTAATAGTAGGTGATTTCAATACTCCACTAACATCACTAGATAGATCCTCAAGAAAGAAAATTAACAAAGAAACAGTAGACTTATTGGACACACTAGATCAACTTGATTTAATAGATATCTTCAGAACTTTGCACCCTAAAGCAGCAGAATATACATTCTTTTCAAGTGCTCATGGTACATTATCTAGGATAGACCACATGTTGGGGTACAAAAGTCGTCTCAACAAATTTAAGAAGATTGAAATCGTATCAAGCACTTTCTCTGATCACAATGGCATGAAACTAGAAATGAACCACAACAGAAAAGCTCAAAACTTCTCAAACACATGGAAACTAAATAGCAGGTTGTTAAATAATGAATGGATTAAGAATGAGATCAAAGAAGAAATAAAAAAATTCCTAGAAATGAGTGACAATGAGCAGCATACAACAACTCAAAATTTATGGGACACAGCAAAAGCAGTACTGAGAGGGAAGTTCATAGCACTACAGGCACACCTTTAGAAACTACAAAAAGCTCAAATAAACAACTTAACCCTGCAACTAAAAGAACTAGAAAAGAACATCAAGAAAAGCCTAAATGTAGTAGAAGGAGGAAATAATAAAGATCAGAGCAGAAATAAATGACATAGAGGCTAAAGAAATAATACAGAGGATCAATGAAACCAGGAGCTGGTTCTTTGAAAAGGTAAACAAGATTGATGAACCTTTAACTAGACTCACCAAGAAAAAGAGAGAGGGGACTCAAATAAACTTAGAAATGAGAGTGGAGAAATAACAACTGACACAACAGAAATACAAAATATTGTAAGAAAATATTATGAAGAACTCTATGCCAAAAAACTAGACAACCTAGATGAAATGGACAAATTCCTTGAAACATATAATCTTCCAAAAATCAATCTGTAAGAATCAGAAAACCTAAACAGACCGATTATACCAAATAAGATCGAAACAGGAATCGAGAAACTCCCAACAAAGAAAAGTCCAGGGCCCGATGGTTTCACAACTGAATTCTACCAAATATTCAAAAAAGAACTAACTCCTATCCTTCTCAAGCTATTTCAAAAAATTCAAGAGGAAGGAAGACTTCCAAACTTTTATTATGAAGCGAGAATAATTTTGATTCCAAAACCAGGCAAAGACAACACAAAGAAAGAAAAATATAGGCCAATATCTCTGATGAATATAGATGCTAAAATCCTCAACAAAATATTAGCAAACAGGATCCAACAATATATGGAAAAAATCATACACCATGATCAAGTGGGATTTATTCTTGGGAGGCAAGGCTGGTACAATATTCGCAAATCAATCAATGTGATTCATCACATAAGCAAAAAGAAGGAGAAAAACCACATGATAATTTCAATAGATGCAGAAAAAGCATTTGATAAAATCCAGCACCCGTTCATGATCAAAACTCTCAGCAAAGTGGGAATACAGGGAACATACCTCAACATGATAAAGGTCATCTATGACAAACCCACAGCCAACATCATACTCAATGGGCAAAAATTAAAAGCAATCCCCTTAAGATCAGGAACAAGGCATGGGTGCCCGCTCTCACCACTCGTATTTAAGATAGTTCTGGAAGTCTTAACCACAGCAATCAGACAAGAAGAAGAAATAAAAGGCATTCAAGTTGGAAAAGAAGAAGTAAAACTATCATTATTTGCAGATGATATGATATGGTATATAGAAAACCCCAAACTCTCAGTCAAAAAACTACTGTACCTGATAAATGAATTTGGCAAGGTGGCAGGATATAAAATCAATACTCAGAAATCAGAGGCATTTTTATACACTAATAATGAACTGTCAGAAAGAGAAATTAAGGAAACAATCCCCTTCACTATTACAACCAAAAAAAAATAAAGTACCTAGGAGTAAACTTAACCAAGGAGACTAAAGACTTGTACTCGGAAAATTATAAAGCATTGATAAAAGAAATCAAGGAAGATACAAACAAGTGGAAGCATATACCATGCTCATGGTTAGGAAGAATAAACATCATTAAAATGTCTATATTACCCAAAGCAATCTATAAATTCAATGAAATACCAATTAAAATACCAATGACATACTTCAAAGATATAAATCACATATTCCAAAAATTTGTATGGAACCAAAAAAGAACACGAATAGCCTTAGGAATCTTAAAAAAGAAGAATAAAGGGGGAGATATCACACTTCCTGATATCAAGTTATACTACAAGGCCATTGTACTCAAAACAGCCTGGTACTGGCATAAGAACAGGCATATAGCTCAATGGAACAGAACAAAGAACCCAGAAATAAACCCACAGCTCTATGGACAACTGATATTTGACAAAGGAGGTAAGGAAATACAATGGAGTAAAGACAGCCTCTTTAACAAATGGTGTTGAGAAAATTGGACAGCTACCTGCAAAAAAATGAAACCAGACCACCAGCTTACACCACTCACAAAAATAAACTCAAAATAGATAAAAGACTTAAATGTAAGCCATGAAACCATAAGCATCTTAGAAGAAAACATAGGCAGTAAGCTCTCCAACATCTCTCAGAGCAATATATTTGCCAATTTATCTCCATGGGGAAGTGAAATAAAAGATAGGATAAACAAATGGGACTATATCAAACTAAAAAGTTTTTGCACAGCTAAAGACAATAAAAACAGAATAAAAAGAGAAACTACACAATGGGAGAACATATTTGACATAGTGTCTGATAAGGGTTTAATAACCAAAATTTATAATAAACTTGTAAATCTCAACACCAGGAACACAAATATTCAATCAAAAAATGAGAAAAAGAAATGAATAGACACTTCTCCAAAGAGGACATACAGATGGCCAATAGGCATATGAAAAAATGCTCAACATCACTAATCATTAGAGAAATGCAATTTAAAATCACAATGAGATATCACCTCACACCAGCCAGAAAGGCGCTCATAATAAAACAACACAGAATAAGTGCTGGCGAGGATGTGGAGAAAAGGGAACCCTCCTGCACTGCTGGTGGGAATGCTGACTGGTGCAGCCACTGTTGAAAACAGTATGGAGATTCCTCAAAAATTTGA
Source organism: Saccopteryx bilineata (assembly GCF_036850765.1). NCBI lineage: Eukaryota > Metazoa > Chordata > Mammalia > Chiroptera > Emballonuridae > Saccopteryx > Saccopteryx bilineata. The sequence goes on from NC_089492.1 coordinate 167,741,236, forward strand.
AAATCAAACTGCCTTTTAACCCAGCTATACCACTTTTAGGAATATACCCCAAGAACACCATAGAATGGCTCCAAAAGGAGAAATGCACCCCCATGTTTGTGGCAGCAGTGTTCACAATAGCGAAGATCTGGAAACAGCCCAAGTGTTCGTCAGAGGACGAGTGGATTAAAAAGCTTTGGTACATATATACTATGAAATACTACTCAGCCATAAGAAATGATGACATTGGATCATTTACAATAACATGGATGGACCTTGATAACATTATACGGAGTGAAATAAGTAAATCAGAAAAATCTAAGAACTATATGAATCCATACATAGAAGGGACATAAAAATGAGACTCAGAGACATGAACAAGAATGTGATGATAATGGGGGGGTGTGGTTTGGGAGGGAGGGGGGATGGGGCGAGGAAGGAGAGAGGGGTGGGGAGGGGCACACAGAAAACCAGATAGAAGGTGATGGAAGACAATTTGACTTTGGGTGAGGGGTATACAGCATAATCAAATGTCAAAAATAATCTGGAGATGTTTTCTCTCAACGTATGTACCCTGATTTATCAATGTCACTGCATTAAATTTAATTAAAAATGATTAAATAAAAAATAGTCAAGTCAAAAGGACTTGCCAACCAATTTGAAGAGGCTCCTGTTGTCCAAAGAATAAAATTTGTACTTGATTAAGATATACACCAAATATATTTAAATTTATGAATTCACAAACTTAATGTAAGAGTTTTTTTTTAATCTTCATTGGTTACCTCATAATAATGTTATACCCCAACAACAATTTTTAAAGACAGATAGGTAGGCATAGCCTACCTCCTCTCCAAATCCTGAAGAGAATAAAGACTTAATTTACTAACAGATTATTTTAAAAAACAATAAAAAGTAGAGCACACTCACTAACACAACAAGCATTAAGTTTTCATCTACTTATCCCATTGATAAAAGTTTATTTAGCCTCCTGTGTGTTAGACAAAATAGAGGATATAAATATAACAAAATATATATCCTGGATATGTACTCAAGTAAGTACAAGGTGAAAAGAGCTGTAAGAGATTACTAGAAAAAAATCAGAAAAAAGAGTTACCTGTATTCCATCATAAGATGATAAGGAGAGATTTCCTTAAAGTGACATCCAACTGAGCTTTGTATGGTTAAGATTTGAATGTAGGGAGGCAGAAGAGGATAAAGAGGGGATAAATAGTGATCAAAGGAGACTTGACTTGAGGTGAACACACAATACAATCAGCCATTTTTCTAAGAGGTACTGGTGTTTCTAACCTATTTTTAAAATTATGAAATTCAATGTTTCTAATTAAAATATATACCGGAAGCCTATAAAATTTTATTAACCAATTAAAAAAAGATTTTAACATAGAGAAATGGGAGATCAAGGACATTTCAGTTATAATTATCTATAATGTTATCTATATCTATACCCATAAATATCTATAATTATTATAGAAAATTACCAATATTTTTCTGATAAATCAGAGTGCTACCTTGATTTTTACTATTTTATGCATAAATATGGCTTCAATAAATAATTTTCATTACACAAAAGAAAAAAAATTACCTTATGTTTTTTCATAAGTGCAACTATTTCAGCTATTTTATGTTGACATCATATATCAATTTCTCTCTGTAATCTTACAGCATCTTCAGCTATTATTTTTGCTTTCTGAACCTATAAAATCAATTGTTTCTTAAAATTAAGCAGAAAAGACAAATTTAACTTAATTGTAGAGATAATTTGCTATGATATAAAATGCAGAGACCACATGCCATTACATAAAATGCAGAAATCAAACACCAGAAATTTAGGAAAGCCAAGTAGAAAATGCATTACTGTTTTGGTTTACTATAAGGTGCGCTATTAAGTGAGATGACCACATAACACTATAATGATCATTGAACCTTTAAAAATAATTATATACTACTCAATACTCAAATACTTAGAATAATAAGATACTTTTAGCTTCATAAGAAACTGTACCTAATATAAATTTATTATACTTTTTAAAAGTCAATTTAAAAAGAAATGTATTTTTCTCTTAAAATGCTATTTAATAAAAAAAATATAGTGTTAGTATAACAAATTCTCAAACATATTTAGTTTTTCATACCTTTCTCATAAGATTTTCTTCTGATAACTTTTTGTCCTCAATTTGTTTTTGATAGTTGTTAAACATTTCTTTAAATTTTTGTTTTGCACCTTCTAGTTCTAACTCTAATTTGCTGATCTTTTAGTAAAAAAATAAAACAAAGTAAAGTGCACATTAGTACGTAAATGCTGTGGATTTCTTGAAAATACTATAATCATTTTGTGGTGAAGGTATAATCATTCTGGGGAGGCAAGGATGGTACAATATTCATAAATCAATCAATGTGATTCATCACATAAACAAAAAGAAGGAGAAAAACCACATGATAATTTCAATAGATGCAGAAAAAGCATTTGATAAAATCCAGCACCCGTTCATGATCAAAACTCTCAGCAAAGTGGGAATACAGGGAACATACCTCAACATGATAAAGGCCATCTATGACAAACCCACAGCCAACATCATACTCAATGGGCAAAAATTAAAAGCAATCCCCTTAAGATCAGGAACAAGGCATGGGTGTCCCCTTTCACCACTCTTATTTAAGATAGTTCTGGAAGTCTTAACCACAGCAATCAGACAAGAAGAAGAAATAAAAGGCATTCAAGTTGGAAAAGAAGAAGTAAAACTATCATTATTTGCAGATGATATGATATGGTATATAGAAAACCCCAAACTCTCAGTCAAAAACTACTGGACCTGATAAATGAATTCAGCAAAGTGGCAGGATATAAAATTAATACTCAGAAATCAAAGGCACTTTTATATGCCAAAAATGAACAGTCAGAAAGAGAAATTAAGGAAACAATCCCCTTAACTATTACAACCAAAAAAAATAAAGTACCTAGGAGTAAACTTAACCAAGGAGACTAAAGACTTGTACTCGGAAAATTATAAAGCATTGATAAAAGAAATCAAGGAAGATACAAACAAGTGGAAGCATATACCATGCTCATGGTTAGGAAGAATAAACATCATTAAAATGTCTATATTACCCAAAGCAATCTATAAATTCAATGAAATACTAATTAAAATACCAATGACATACTTCAAAGATATAAATCACATATTCCAAAAATTTGTATGGAACCAAAAAAGAACACGAATAGCCTTAGGAATCTTAAAAAAGAAGAATAAAGGGGAAGATATCACACTTCCTGATATCAAGTTATACTACAAGGCCATTGTACTCAAAACAGCCTGGTACTGGCATAAGAACAGGCATATAGATCAATGGAACAGAATAAAGAACCCAGAAATAAACCCACAGCTCTATGGACAACTGATATTTGACAAAGGAGGTAAGGAAATACAATGGAGTAAAGACAGCCTCTTTAACAAATGGTGTTGGGAAAATTGGACAGCTATCTGCAAAAAAATGAAACTAGACCACCAGGGGAAGTAAAATAAAAGACAGGATAAACAAATGGGACTATATCAAACTAAAAAGCTTTTGCACAGCTAAAGACAATAAGAACAGAATAAAAAGAGAAACACAATGGGAGAACATATTTGACAGTACGTCTGATAAGAGTTTAATAACCAAAATTTATAAAGAACTTGTAAATCTCAACACCAGGAAGACAAATATCCAATCAAAAAATGGGAAAAAGAAATGAATAGACACTTCTCCAAAGTGTCTAAATCTCTAAATCATGACGCAGAGTGGTAGGGTAGGGCTAGGTGGAGTGGTAGTGGCCATGGTAGGGGTAGGAAGAGAGGTAGGGGTAGGTGTAGGTGGAGTGGTAGGGGTAAATGTAGGGGGAGTCTTAGGGGTGGGGGAGTTTTAGAATTAGAGAGTGGTAGGGATAGGGGTAGGTGGAGTGGTCGGTGTAGGGGTAGGGTCAGTGGTAGGGTAGGGGAAGTGGTAGGGGTAGAGGAGTGGCAGCAGTAGGAATAGAGGAAGAGGTAGGGGGAGGTTAAGGTACAGGATGAATGGTAGGTGTAGAGGTAGGGTGATTGCTAGGGGTGGGGTTAGGGGGAGTGGATGTGTAGCAGAGAGGCAGAGGTAGGAATAGAGAGAGAGGTAGGGGTAGGGGAAGGGATAGGGAGGGATGTAGGAATAGGGGTTGGTGGAGTGGTACCAATAGCAGGAGTGGTAGGGGTAGAGTTGTGGGGAATGGTAGGAGAAGGTGGAGGGGAAGGAATCAGGGTAGCAGTAGGGGTAGTGGTAGGGGTAAGGGTACATAGAGGGTAGTGGTAGGGGTAGTAGTACTTCTACCTTTCCCCCTACCCCTAACACTCCCTTTACCCCTACCCCTACCATTCCCATACCTTATCTCTACAACTATCCCTACCACTACCAATCTCCCTACCCGTACCACGGCCCAAATCCCTAACAATCCTCCTACCCCTACAACTACCACTCCCCCAACCTCTACCCCCATTACTCCCCCTACCCAACCCTACTTCTCCCGCTACCTCTACCACTCTCCCACCCTACCCTTACCACTTCCCCTACACTTACCACTCCACTTACCCTTACCACACCCCCACCCCCTAGCACACCTCTAACACCTACCACTGCTACTAACCCTAACCCTCTACCGCTCCTCTACCCCTACCAATCACCCTACCTTTACCCCTATACCTCCCACTACTCCTAAAACTACCTATATACCTACCAGTCTCCAAAACACTACCAATCCCCCTACCCCTACAACTACAATTTCCCCTACCAGAAGCCATATGCCTACCACCTTCCCTTAACTACCACACCCCCTACCCCTAATCCTACCCTTCTTCTACCATTACCTCTCCCCCTAGCTGTTCGAGTACCGCTTACCCTACACTTACCACTCCTCTTACCACAACTACCCTAAACCTACCCATACCAATACCACTACCACTATCCCTACCATTTCCCTTATTCTAACTACTACCCCTACCCCTTCCTCTATTCCTACACCTAACACTTTCCCTATATCTACCCCTATCACTCCCCCTACTCCTACCTCTAATATTCCCCCTACCCCTAAAACTACCCCAGCCACTACACCTACAACTACCACTCTTCCCAACCTACCACTCCCCCTAAACCTTCCACTTTAAATAACCTTAACCCTAACTGTCCTCATACCCCTATGATCTCCCCATCTCATAACACTCCCCCTACCTCAACCATTCCCACAACGCCTACCACTACCCCTACCTATATCCCTACTACTCCCCTAACCCTACCCTTACCACTCACCCTACCTCTACACCTATTACTCTCCCTTTCCCTACCCCTACCATTTCCCTACACCTACAGCTACCTCTTCTTCTACTCCTACCTCAACCACTCCACCTACTCATACCCCTACTTCCCTGCCTACCCTTACAACTACCACTCCCCATACACCTAAGCCTAACACTTTCTAACACTTACCACACCCCCTATACCTATCCCTACTCCTATCCCTACCACTCCACCAACCCCAACACATACCACTAACCCTACATCTACCCCATCACTCTCCTAACCCTACCCTACAACTCCCACCTATCCCTACACCTACTACTCCCCCTAGCCATAGCACTACCACTCCAACTACCCTGCCCTACCATTACCTTTCCCTCAACACTACCCCTTCCACTCCCCCTGACCCTAAACCTAAAACTACACCTACCCCTACCCTTACTCCTACATTTACTACACACTCTATCTGTACTCCTACCCCTCCAACTACCCCTACCACTCCCCTTAACCCTATGCTTATCACTCTCCCTACCCTTACCCCTACTACACCCTCTACTCCTACCACTACCCCTACCCCAACCACTACAACTATCCCTACCCTTACCTTTACCTGAAAACCTCCCACTCCCTCTACCCCTATCGCTCTTTCAACACCTACATCTACTCCAAAACTCCCCCTCCTTCTACAACTACCACTCTCTCCACCGCAACCCCTGCCACTAACCCTACCCCTACCGCTAATCCAAACCCTAAACCTACCTCTACCTCTACCATTACCCCTAACCTTAATCCTACTCCTACCCTATCCTTGTCCTACCCCTACCCCTACACCTAACCCAAACCCACCCCTTCATTTAACCCTACCCTTAATTCTAACCCTACCCTTACACCAACCTCTACCTGTAACCCTAACCCTAACCATAACCATAACCCTACCCCAACCCCTAACCTAATCGAACCCTTAAACCGAACCCTACTTCTATCACTAACCCAACACCTACACCTACCATTACACCTGTCCCTACTCCTACCCCAAACCATACTCCTAACTCTAACCCTTACCCTATTCAAACTCCTAGCCCTTCCCCTACCCCTTCCCTTACCTCTACCCCTAACCCTACCCCAAACCCTAGTGCTAACCTAAACCATATTACTACACCTATACCTACCCCAAACTCTTATCCTAACCCAACCCCTACCCCTACCCCTAAACACCACACCTAACACCTTACATAAATCGCTAACCATAACTCTACTCCTAATGCTACATCAACAATCTCTACCCCTATAACTACCCCAAAATCTACCCCTAACCATAACCTTAACCAAAACCTTATCCCTACCCCTAACACTACGTCTATCACTAACTCTAAACCTAACCTTAAACCTAACCCTAACTCTATGCCTAACCCTAAACCTAAACCTACACTTACCCTAACACCTACCCTTAAACCTACCCCTAATTCTACCCCAACTCTAACCCTTCCCCTATCCCTACACTACACATATCCCTACACCTATCCTTACCCCTAACCCTACCAAGAACCATTACACTAATCATAACCCTAACCCTACATCTAACTCTACCACTAAACCTACCCCTACTCATAACCCTAACTTAAACTTTAACTCCAAAGCAAACCCTACCCCTACCCTGACCCCGACCCCTAACCCTAATACTACCTCTTCCACTACACCTTACCCTATATCTAATCCTATCCCTTACCCTAACCCTACCGCAAACCCTACCTCTACTCCTACATGTACATGAGAAAATTCATAATCACACTAGGAGACTTCCACACCACTGTCATTCACAGACACAATGTACATCTTTCAGAAACAAAAGGCAGCCTCCATGAACTCAGTAACAGCACACACGACCTAAATCCCATGACCAGTCAATCGAATTCAACGTGTAGAAAATTTTCTAAACCCCAAAATGTTTCCTTCTCAAAAGCAGCAACCTCTGACTCCAAACACAAAAACAAGATGGTAGCGGAGAAGCACAGCTAAAAAACTCTGCACTCTTAACCTATCTTTACATGAGATGAGAAAGACCACAGCAGAATTCAAAGGAGTGTAAGTAGGTAAAGCACATTTTTTGCTGTATCTGCAGCAAATCTACAATCACAAACAAAAGGCTAATATAAAGTCACCCTTGGCGGAAGCAAACTCATCAAAGTTCAATTATGCTGGCAACATCAAATGATATCACAGTCATTAACTATTTCATACACCAAGAAGCAATTTCTAGTAGACAAACATTCAAAAACCACTGCAGTGAGGCACCTCTCCTGTGCTCCAAATCTAAGCTGGAAATATTTTTGGAAATAACCACATTGTACTATGAAGGCACTTGCAAGGGACCTCAAAGGAATATCAGAAACGATATTTCTGTGTTTCACAGGGGTTATGACAGAAAATTTAACTAAAAAGTATTCATGGCTCAAAAATAAGCTTCCAAAGATTTGCAGGCCATCTATCTCCTAAAGAACCCACTGCAACCTACCAATTCACCCGCTGATGTACAGATATGTAATTTCCAAATGTGGCCACAGGATGGCGGCAGTGAGTCAAACGCAAAACACCTTTGCAAAGAAACCTGTTCAACCTGTGAATTACGTGTCCACAAACTTTTTTTTAATAAATTTTTATTAATGGTAATGGGATGACATTAATAAATTAGGGTACATATATTAAAAGAAAACATGTCTAGGTTATCTTGTCATTAAATTATGTTGCATACCCCTCGCCCAGAGTCAGATTGTCGTCCGTCAACCTTTATCTAGTTCTCTGTGCCCCTCCCCCTCCCCCTAACTCTCTCCCTCCCTCCCTCCTGCGTCCTCCCTCCCCCCACCCCTGGTAACCACCACACTCTTGTCCATGTCTCTTAGTCTCGTTTTTATGTTCCACCAATGTATGGAATCATGTACTTCTTGTTTTTTTCTGATTTACTTATTTCACTCCGTATAATGATATCAAGATCCCATCATTTTGCTGTAAATGATCTGATGTCATCATTTCTTATGGCTGAGTAGTATTCCATAGTGTATATGTGCCACATCTTCTTTATCCAGTCTTCTATTGAAGGGCTTTTTGGTTGTTTCCATGTCTTGGCCACTGTGAACAGTGTTGCAATGAACATGGGGCTACATGTGTCTTTGCATATCAATGTTTCTGAGGTTTTGGGGTATATACCCAGTAGAGGGATTGCTGGGTCATAAGGTAGTTCTATTTGCAGTTTTTTGAGGAACCACCATACTTTCCTCCATAATGGTTGTACTACTTTACAGTCCCACCAACAGTGAATGAGAGTTCCCTTTTCTCCGTAGCCTCTCCAACATTTGCTATTACCTGTCTTGTTGATAATAGCTAATCTAACAGGGGTGAGGTGGTATCTCATTGTAGTTTTGATTTGCATTTCTCTAATAACTAATGAAGCTGAGCATCTTTTCATATATCTGTTGGCCATTTGTATTTCTTCCTGGGAGAAGTGTCTGTTCATGTCCTCTTCCCATTTTTTTATTGGATTGTTTGTTTGTTGTTGAGTTTTATGAGTTCTTTGTAAATTTTGGATATTAGGCCCTTATCTGAGCTGTTGTTTGAAAATAACATTGCCCATTTAGTTGGCTGTCTGTTTATTTTGATATCAGTTTCTCTTGCTGAGCAAAAACTTCTTAGTCTGATGTAGTCCCATTCATTTATCTTTGCCTTCACTTCTCTTGCCATTGGAGTCAAGTTCATAAAATGTTCTTTAAAACCCAGGTCCATAAGTTTAGTACCTATGTCTTCTTCTATGTACTTTATTGTTTCAGGTCTTATATTTAGGTCTTTGATCCATTTTGAATTAATTTTAGTACATGGGGACAGGCTGTAGTCGAGTTTCATTCTTTTGCATGTGGCTTTCCAGTTTTCCCAACACCATTTGTTGAAGAGGCTTTCTTTTCTCCATTGTGTGTTGTTGGCCACTTTATCAAAGATTATTTGACCATATATATGTGGTTTTATTTCTGGGCTTTCTATTCTGTTCCATTGGTCTGAGTGTCTATTTTTCTGCCAATACCATGCTGTTTTGCTTATCATGGCCCTATAATATAGTTTAAAGTCAGGTATTCTAATGCCCCAGCTTTATTCTTTTTCCTTAGGATTGCTTTGGCTATTCGGGGTTTTTTATAGTTCCATATAAATCTGATGATTTTTTGTTCCATTTCTTTAAAAAATGTCATAGGAATTTTGATGGGAATTGCATTAAATTTATATATTGCTTTGGGTAATATGGCCATTTTAATTATATTTATTCTTCCTATCCAAGAACAAGGAATATTTTTCCATCTCATTGTGTCTTTTTCTATTTCTCTTAATAATGCCTTGTAGATTTCATTATATAAGTCCTTTACATTCTTTGTTATGTTTATTCCTAGGTATTTTATTTTTTTTGTTGCAATCGTGAAGGGAATTATTTTTTTGAGTTCGTTTTCTAATATTTCATTGTTGGCATATAGAAAGGCTATGGACTTTTGTATGTTAATTTTGTATCCTGCAACCTTACTGTATTGGTTTATTGTTTCTAGTAATCTTTTTGTGAAGTCCTTCGGGTTTTCCATGTATAGGATCATATCATCAGCAAAAAGTGATACCTTTTCTTCTTCTTTTCTGATATGGATGCCTTTTATTTCTTTGTCTTGTCTGATTGCTCTGGTCAGAACTTCTAGCACCATGTTAAATAAGAGTGGAGAGAGTGGACAACCCTGTCTTGTTCCTGATTTAAGGTGGAAAGTCCTCAGTTTTATGTCATTTAATATGATGTTGGCTGATGGTTTATCATATATGGCCTTTATCATGTTGAGATATTTTCCTTCTATACCCATTTTGTTGAGAGTCTTAAACATAAAATTGTGTTGTATTTTATCAAAAGCTTTTTCTGCATCTATTGATAAGATCATGTGGTTTTTGTTCTTTGTTTTGTTGATATGGTGTATTACGTTAACCGTTTTACGTATGTTGAACCATCCTTGAGATTCTGGGATGAATCCCACTTGATCATGATGTATTAGTTTTTTAATATGTTGTTGTATTCGGTTTGCTAGTATTTTGTTTAGTATTTTAGCATTTGTATTCATTAGAAATATTGGTCTGTAGTTTTCTGTTTTTGTGCCATCCTTGCCAGGTTTTGGTATGAGGGTTATATTGGCCTCATAAAATGTGTTTGGAAGTATTGCTTCTTCTTCAATTTTCTGGAAGACTTTGAGTAGAATAGGAACCAAGTCTTTGAATGTTTGATAGAATTCACTAGTATAACCGTCTGGGCCTGGACTTTTATTTTTGGGGAGGTTTTTAATAGTTTTTTCTATTTCCTCCCTGCTGATTGGTCTGTTTAGGCTTTCTGCTTCTTCATGACTCAGTCTAGGAAGGTTGTATTGCTTTAGGAATTTATCCATTTCTTCTAGATTATTGTATTTGGTGGCATATAGTTTTTCATAGTATTCTACAATAATTCTTTGTATATCTATGATGTCTGTGGTGATCTCTTCTCTTTCATTTTGGATTTTATTTATTTGAGTCCTGTGCCTTTTTCCTTGGTGAGTCTTGCCAAGGGTTTGTCAATTTTGTTGATCTTTTAAAGAACCAGCTCCTTGTTTTATTGATTTTTTTCTTTAGTTTTTCTGTTCTCTATTTCGTTTATTTCTGCTCTGATTTTTATTATCTCCTTTCTTCGGCTAGTTTTGGGTTGTTTTTGTTCTTCTTTTTCTAGTTCCTTAAGGTGTGAAGTTAAGTGGTTTACTTGGGCTCTCTCTTGTTTGTTCATATAGGCCTGAAGTGATATGAACTTTCCTCTTATTACTGCTTTTGCTGCATCCCAGAGATTCTGATATGTCGTATTTTCATTTTCACTTGTCTGTATATATCTTTTGATCTCTGTGCATATTTCTTCTTTGACCCATTCATTTTTTAGAAGTATGTCCTAGCGTGCGGAGGACCCGGGTTCGATTCCCGGCCAGGGCCCACAGGAGAAGCGCCCATTTGCTTCTTCTCCACCCCTCTGCCGTGCTTTCCTCTCTGTCTCTCTCTTCCCCTCCCGCAGCCAAGGCTCCATTGGAGCAAAGATGGCCCGGGTGCTGGGGATGGCTCTGTGGCCTCTGCCTCAGGCGCTAGAGTGGCTCTGGTCGCAACATGATGATGCCCAGGATGGGCAGAGCATCGCCCCCTGGTGGGAAGAGCGGCGCCCCTGGTGGGCGTGCCAGGTGGATCCCGGTCGGGCGCATGCGGGAGTCTGTCTGACTGTCTCTCCCTGTTTCCAGCTTCAGAAAAATGAAAAAAAAAAAAAAGAGGTATGTTGTTCAGTTTTCACATTTTTGTGGGATTTCCTCCCTTTTTTTTTTCAGTTGAATTCTAGTTTCAAGGCTTTATGATCAGAGAATATGCTTGGTACAATTTCAATTTTTCTAAATTTGCTGATATTGTCTTTGTGGCCCAACATATGGTCAATTCTTGAGAATGTTCCATGTACACTAGAGAAAAATGTATACTCTGTCGCTTTGGGATGAAGTGTCCTGTAGATGTCTATCATATCCAGGTGTTCTAGTATTTCGTTTAAGGCCACTATATCTTTATTGATTCTCTGTTTGGATGACCGATCTAGAGCTGTCAGCGGTGTATTGAGGTCTCCAAGTATGATTGTATTTTTGTCAGTTTTTGTTTTTAGGTTAATAAGTAGCTGTCTTATATATTTTGGTGCTCCTTGGTTTGGTGCATATATATTAAGGAATGTTATGTCCTCTTGATTCAGTGTCCCCTTCATCATTATGAAATGACCATTTTTGTCTCTGAGTACTTTTGCTGTCTTGTAGTCAGCATTATTATATATGAGTATTGCTACACCTGCTTTTTTTTGGGTGTTGTTTGCTTGGAGTATTGTTTTCCAGCCTTTCACTTTGAATTTGTTTTTATCTTTGTTGCTTAGAAGTGTTTCTTGTAGGCAGCATACAGTTGGATTTTTTTTTTAATCCATTCTGCTACTCTGTGTCTTTTTATTGGTAAGTTTAATCCATTTACATTTAGTGTAATTATTGACACTTGTGGGTTCCCTATTGCCATTTTATAAATTGCTTTTTGTTAGTTTTGTATCTTGTTTGATTCTTCTCTTTTGTTTTTCTATCATTTGTTTTTGTTTGTTTGTATTCTATACTTATTTCCTCTGTTGCTACCTTTTTTAAGTCAAGTGTTTTTGTGGTGGTTTTTTCAAGAGTGGTTACCATTAAGTAATGAAAAGGGTACCTACCATATTCATTGTAGTACCCTATCTTATGAATATTTCTGCGCTTCATCGTCCTTTGCTACTGTTAATCTCCATCCTCTCCTCCCTTTTTTTTCTTTTGTTGTCACAGTTTAAGTTTGGTTTTATTGTGTTCTTGGTGGAGCTATTACTTGTGGTTGTTTTCTTTTGTTCTTTGAATCTGGTTGGAAAACCCCCTTTAGTATTTCCTGGAGTGGGGGCTTTCTGATGATAAATTCTCTCATCTTTTCTGTATCTGTGAATGTTTTTATATCTCCTTCGTACTTGAAGGATAGCTTTGATGGGTATAGTATTCTTGGCTGAAAGTTCCTCTCTTTCAGGGCTTTAAATATTGGGGTCCACTCTCTTCTAGCTTGTAGAGTTTCTGCTGAGAAATCTGATGATAATCTAATAGGCCTTCCTTTATATGTTGTACTCTTCTTTTCCCTGGCTGCCTTGAGAATTTTTTCTTTGTCATTGGTTTGTGTCATCTTCATTATGATGTGCCTTGGAGTGGGTTTGTTGAGGTTAAGAAAACTCGGTGTTCTGTTTGCTTCTTGAATTTGAGGCTTTAGTTCTTTCCACAGGCTTGGGAAGTTCTCATCTATTATTTGTTTGAGTATATTCTCCATTCCATTTTCTTTCTCTTCTCCCTCTGATATACCTGTTATTCTTATGTTATTCTTTCTGATGGAGTCAGACAATTCCTGTAGGGCTTTCTCATTTTTTATTATTTTTGAGTCTCTTTCTTCTTCTCTCTGTTGTGCCTCAAGTTGCTTGTCTTCTATTACACTAATCATATCTTCTATCTGGGCTGTTGTGTTAGCTAAGCTTGTTACCTCGTTTTTCAGCTTGTGAATTGAGTTTTTCATTTTTGTTTGATTTGTTTTTATAGTTTCAATTTCCTTGGTTATATATTCTTTGTGTTCATTGAGTTGTTTTCTGATCTCCCTAAATTGCATTTCTGTGTTTTCTTGTATATCTCTGAGTATTTTTAAGATTTCTATTTTAAATTCTCTGTCATTTAGCTCCAAGGCTTCCAATAGTTAAATCTTTTCTCCATAGATTTTTCCACATCTATTTGTGTTACCTCTCTATCTTTTGTATCCATAATATTTGATTTCCTCTTTCTTATTGGCATGTGAGGGTGGTCTTGTTGATAGCACTAATTAGAATTAATAAAGAGTAAAAAGTAAAAAAAAAAGCAGTAATAATTTATTATTTCCCCCTCTTTTCTTCCTTCTCTTCCCCTCCTCAGGGAAATATCGTGATGACCTGTGAATTATATTATGCTAAATGGAACAAAAACTGCCTATAACGGAGGGCCTGATTTGGGGTGAAGAGTTCAAGGGGCAAAAAAGAGAGTAGGGACCTACTAAATGCAAAAAAAAAAGGAGAACATCTTAGACAAGCATAAAATAATTTGCTTGTAAGTGATGGTCGACTAAGAGATATAATGAGAGGGATAAGAGGGAAACAGAAAAAAGGAGAAAAAATAATAAAGAAGAAAAAAAAATAAAAATAATAAGTAAAAATCTGTTGTATTAAGTGGAGTGAAGACTAAATACAATGGAGACCTTGGGTTGGAAGAAATGCTAGTGAGTTAAAAAGCAACATAAAAAGTACCCAAAATGCCACAAAAACAAAAAAACCAAAAAAACCAAAAACAAAAGCAAAAAAACAAAACAAAACAAAATAAAAAAAACTTGAGTCCCAAATTAAATAATTTGTTTGTGATTGAGGATTGAATGGGAGGAAAAGTAAAAGGAGAAAAGAAGAAATGAATAGAAAGGAAAAAATAAGAAAAAGAGAAAAACAAAGGAAGAAAAAAAGGAAAAGAAAAGAAAAACAAAAGGGGAGAGAGTGAGAGTTAAGGGCTTTGGAGTGTAACCCTAAAGGAGAGTGAGGATGAAGAAAAGAAATAAAATGTAACACTCATGGGTAGTGTAGTTCAAGAAAAGGGAACCATAAGATGGGCAGAGAATAAAATGACCGAGGTGGAGGAAATAGAAATAATAATAATAAAGGCAATAAGATAGAAGAAACAAACAACAACAACAAAAAATTAGTGGAACAAGTTATAAAGTCTGTGGATTTTTCTTGATTTTGAGAGGTTAACTTCTTCCTTTTTCTTTTCTCTCCCTCTTCCTGGTCAGTGACTCTGTACCCCAGGCTCTGCCCCTGTGTCACGCTTAGGTAGGGATTTGTAGTTGATGGGATTCTATGGCAATGTCATATAATTGGCTTTAGTCTCACTGGTAGTCAAGGCTTGTTGGCGTTTGCAGGGTCCAACAATGAGAGAGTTTGCTTTCCTGGAGTCTCTCTCCTAGTCTCTTCTTCCTGAATTAGCAGCCTGGTGATCCAGCTATAAGGCTGCTACTGCTTCTGCCTGGGGAGTAAGAGGCTCAAAGAGCTAGGAAATTCCCACTCTATCCCCACTCAGCGCAAGGCTTTGGGTAAGGCTCTGGCAGTCAGAGCCTCCAGCATAATCAGGCGGGGGTGGGAGTCAATTGTTGTCAAGGTGACTGTTCAGCGCCTAGCATTCAGTTGGACTACTCAACCCAGGCTTTCCACACTTTGTAGCCTGTTTTGGCTGGGAAGAAGAGGCACTAGTCGCTGCTTGCTGTATAGATCTTAATATCTGCCAAGTCCCTCTTGTTAGTGTATATCTCTGAATATGGAGGCTCTGTCAATCAGAAGTTGCCCCCGCCCCTTTAGCAAGAGGCACTAAAAAAATCACGCCTCTTGTCTTGGATCGCTGAACTGAGAGAGATCTTATCAATTAGAGCCCCGTGGGTGCACAGATTTCGTGGGTTAAGCTAATTTCAGTGATTGGATCCGCAGCTGTGCTCCAGAAGGTATTTCAGGCTGCCCGTGCGCACCTCCCCCAACGCTTGATTGTTAGCTTGAATTGCTGGGTGAGGTGCCCCGACCACGGAGAGAATTTCCGGAGTAGGAAAGACAGCCCTGGCGCCTCTCCCGCTCGCCATGCCGCTGGCAGCTGGGGCGCACCGGGCGCGCGGGAGAATGGGCACCCTGGGTGTGCAGGCAAGTGGGGCGCTCTGGGCACGTGGGACGTCCAGGGCATGCGCGCGAATGGGGTGCTCCGGGCACCGGTGGCTGGGGACTCTCACTTGCAGTGCACGGGCCCTGGGGACGCTGGTGGTGCAAGGGAGCTTGCTCTGCAACTGGACCAAGGCATGGCACTGGGCGCGCATGCACATGGTCCCTCACCTCACGGCGGCTGCTCGCAGCGCCCAGGCTGTCGCTCCCCGAGTGTGGGTGGGCAGCTGCATGCGTGGGCTGACTCACCACAGGCGCACTCCCTCCTCGGCTTGAATGAACGCCCATGCAGTAGTTAGCTTCCTCCACATCCTCAGCTCTGACTTGTCTCTCAGATTCAAGTGATAACAGTCCTTTTGCTTTCAGTTTGTGTGGAACTCCTGAATGCTCCGAGGATAAATTTTTCTGTTTCTAGTTGATAAATCTGTTGAGATTTTGGGCAGATCTGTCGGACGCGCTGCTCACGGCGCCATTTCCGTGACGTCACCTCCACAAACTTTGATGGATACCACTCACAGTTTTTTTTTCTCGCCACTCCAATAAATTAAGAAATCAGTAATGAGAGGTGAAAGTCAAACGTCTCTGAATAGGAGTCCCTAAACACACTTGTAAAGAAATCCTAAAGCTACTCACCACAACACTTAAGTAACAACTTCAAGGGAAAGACAACAAAAATAACACATAACTCAACTTCTTGAAAAAGGCATACTCTTAAATGGACATAGTGGGAATAAAACTCCAAAACCAACAACCTCCTGACCCCTCTTCAGTATCTACAATAGTAAACAAAATTCATAGACACTAACACAGAGCAAACATAAGTTTGAGAGGTTTTTAAAAGGGCATACCCTTCAGACAACAAAGCGTTTTACCTCTTGGGATAAAAATGTGATGTAAGTGCATTATTTTTATGGCATGACTTAGAAGCAGCCCCAAACGCCATTATCCATTGGTCAAAAATGTCCACGACAAAACCACACAATGACTGAAAAGTACAAACAAGGTTATGTTCTTTCTACTCCCCACACAAGAAGCCTTTCTTCTTCTCCAGGAAGTTAGTGGGAAAGAAAACATCCTCCTGCCTCTTTGGCCCATAATGGCTTGCTTTGACTGCCAGCACTCCACTTGCAAATACTGCAGTCCTGGCAGGGGAACATCTCACCTGGGGGAATGGAACTGAGCCTAAGTCTACCATGGTCAAAGTCCATTTGTCTGGAGACAAAATCAACCAGTCAGGGTCTGTGTTCAGACACTTGCAAAGTTTCTCATTTTAATGTTATTCAAGAGTCAAATACCTATACTGTGGCCTTCACTCTGCCTCCTTAACACTATACCTAGGCCTTAGCCCTAGCCCAAGTCCAAGCACTGACCTTGAAATTCCTTCCCCTGATCTGGATCCAGACTGAAACCCTGACATATAATGACCCAGTGCATGGTTTTATAAAAAGAATCCAAAATTTAAGAAAATGTAAAGACATTAAATACTATATCAACATTAAGACACTAAACCTAACATGACTTTATTACACTAAACTTCCATCTCTAAATCCTAACTGATCAACACAGCCCTGAATGTCTGCTGTCCTTCACCAAAAGACATAATCTGGCCACAGATTTTGATTCAGAGTAAGACACCAGACATTCAATGCTAGGGACAAGACCAAGAGTCCAGTCAACACTCTAAAAACACATTCCAACCCTGGAAGCCTGACTGCCAGACACCAGACACCAGGCTTGGAACACAGACTGAGGTCTGAGGCTGGACTTCTGATGTCATCCAACATACATCACACGAGGTGCCCAGGGCTAAAGCATAGCCAGAGCTAGACTTTAGATGCCTGGTGACCAACACCTAACCCCCCGGAATTGCATATCTCCTCCAGCCATGGATCTAAAGTTCAACCATACATCAATAGAGGCTTCCACCCTCTCAATGCATGACCTGAACAAGAAAAACAGGTCATTACATTCAGTGAAACAGAAGACAATGCCAACTTCCATTCAAAGATGCCTTCACTTTCTTATGTGGGGAAGAAACACACCAGTCTTAAACATACCAAAAAGCTCCTTCAACTTAAAATTCAACACAGATTAACAAATCAATGTGTCTCAAGTGTGAAACAAGTGTGTTTAGGTTTGCTTGCTTGTACTTTGCATTGTCATGGGGCAGCACCATGTGTGTGTAGCAGGGGTCCCCAAACTTTACAGAGTTCACTGTCCCTCAGACCATTGGAGGGCCAGACTATAGAAAAACTATGAACAAATCCTTATGCACACTGCAAATATCTTATTTTAAAGTAAAAAAACAAAACAGGAACAAATACAATATTTAAAATAAAGAACAAACTAAATTTAAATCAACAAACTGACCAGTATTTCTTTTTTTTTATTTATTTTTTATAATTTTATTTTTTTAATGGGGTGACATCAATAAATCAGGATACATATATTCAAAGATAACAAGTCCAGGTTATCTTGTCGTTCAATTATGTTGCATACCCACCACCCAAAGTCAGATTGTCCTCTGTCACCTTCTATCTTGTTTTCTTTGTGCCCCTCCCCACCCCCTATCCCTCTCCCATTCCCCCCTCCCCCCCGTAACCACCACACTCTTGTCAATGTCTCTTAGTTTCAGTATTATGTCCCACCTACGTATGGAATAATACAGTTCCTGTTTTTTTCTGATTTACTTATTTCGCTTCGTATCATGTTATCAAGATCCCACCATTTTGCTGTAAATGTTCCGATGTCATCATTTCTTATGGCTGAGTAGTATTCCATAGTGTATATGTGCCACATCTTCTTTATCCAGTCATCTATTGATGGGCTTTTTGGTTGTTTCCATGTCCTGGCCACTGTGAACAATGCTGCAATAAACATGGGGCTGCATGTGTCTTTACGTATCAATGTTTCTGAGTTTTGGGGATATATACCCAGTAGAGGGATTGCTGGGTCATAAGGTAGTTCTATTTGCAGTTTTTTGAGGAACCACCATACTTTCTTCCATAATGGTTGTACTACTTTACATTCCCACCAACAGTGTATGAGGGTTCCTTTTTCTCCACAGCCTCTCCAACATTTGCTATTACCTGACTTGCTAATAACAGCTAATCGAACAGGTGTGAGGTGGTATCTCATTGCCGTTTTGATTTGCATTTCTCTAATAGCTAAAGAAGATGAGCATCTTTTCATATATCTGTTGGCCATTTGTATTTCTTCCTGGGAGAAGTGTCTATTCATATCCTCTTCCCATTTTTTTATTGGATTGTTTGTTTGTTTGTTGTTGAGTTTTATGAGTTCTTTGTATATTTTGGATATTAGGCCCTTATCTGAGCTGTTGTTTGAAAATATCACTTCCCATTTAGTTGGCTTTCTGTTTATTTTGTTATCAGTTTCTCTTGCTGAGCAAAAACTTCTTAGTCTGATGTAGTCCCATTCATTAATTTTTGCCTTCACTTCTCTTGCCATTGGAGTCAAATTCGTAAAATGCTCTTTAAAACCCAGGTCCATGAGTTGAGTACCTATGTCTTCTTCTATGTACTTAATTGTTTCAGGTCTTATGTTTAGATCTTTGATCCATTTTGAGTTAATTTTTGTACAGGGAGAGAGACTGTAGTCCAGTTTCATTCTTTTGCATGTGGCTTTCCAGTTTTCCCAGCACCATTTATTGAAGAGGCTTTCTTTTCTCCATTGTGTGTTGTTGGCCCCTTTATCAAAAATTATTTGACTATATATATGTGGTTTTATTTCTGGACTTTCTATTCTGTTCCATTGGTCTGAGTGTCTATTTTTCTGCCAATACCATGCTGTTTTGATTGTCGTGGCCCTATAATAGAGTTTGAAGTCAGGTATTGTTATGCCCCCAGCTTCATTCTTTTTCTTTAGGATTGCTTTGGCTATTCGGGGTTTTTTATAGTTCCATATAAATCTGATGATTTTTTGCTCTATTTCTTTAAAAAACATCATTGGAAGTTTGATGGGAATTGCATTAAATTTGTATATTGCTTTGGGTAATATAGCCATCTTGATTATATTTATTCTTCCTAGCCAAGAACAAGGTATATTCTTCCATCTCATTATACCTTTTTCGATTTCCCTTAACAATGGTTTATAGTTTTCATTATATAAGTCCTTTACATTCTTTGTTATGTTTATTCCTAAGTATTTTATTTTTTTTGTTGCAATCATGAAGGGGATTATTCTTTTGAGTTCCTTCTCAGTTGTTTCATTGTTGGCATATAGAAAGGCTATTGACTTCTGTATGTTAATTTTGTATCCTGCGACCTTACTGTATTGGCTTATTGTTTCTAGTAGTCTTTTTGTGGATTCTTTGGGGTTTTCGATGTATAGGATCATATCATCTGCAAAAAGTGATACCTTTACTTCTTCTTTTCCGATATGGATGCCTTTTATTTCTTTGTCTTGTCTGATTGCTCTGGCTAGAACCTCTAGTACCACATTAAATAAGAGTGGAGAGAGTGGACAACCCTGTCTTGTTCCTGATTTAAGGGGGAAAGCCTTCAGTTTAGTGCCATTTAATATGATGTTAGCTGATGGTTTATCATATATGGCCTTTATCATGTTGAGATATTTTCCTTCTATACCTATTTTGTTGAGAGTCTTAAACATAAAATTGTGTTGTATTTTATCAAAAGCCTTTTCTGCGTCTATTGATAAGATCATGTGGTTTTTGTTCTTTGTTTTGTTGATATGGTGTATTACATTAACCGTTTTACGTATGTTGAACCATCCTTGAGATTCTGGGATGAATCCCACTTGATCATGATGTATTATTTTTTTAATATGTTGTTGTATTCGATTTGCTAGTATTTTGTTTAGTATTTTAGCATCTGTATTCATTAGAGATATTGGTCTGTAGTTTTCTTTTTTTGTGCCATTCTTGCCTGGTTTTGGGATGAGGGTTATGTTGGCCTCATAAAATGTGTTTGGAAGTATTGCTTCTTCTTCAATTTTTTGGAAGACTTTGAGTAGAATAGGAACCAAGTCTTCTTTGAATGTTTGATAAAATTCGCTGGTATAGCCGTCAGGGCCTGGACTTTTATTTTTGGGGAGGTTTGTAATGGTTTTTTCTATTTCTTCTCTACTGATAGGTCTGTTTAGGCTTTCTGCTTCTTCTTGACTCAGTCTAGGAAGGTTGTATTTTTCTAGGAATTTATCCATTTCTTCTAGGTTGTTAAATTTAGTGGCATAAAGTTTTTCATAGTATTCTACAATAATTCTTTGTATATCTACGGTGTCCGTGGTGATTTCTCCTCTTTCATTTTGGATTTTGTTTATATGAGTTCTTTCTCTTTTTTCCTTGGTAAGTCTTGCCAAGGGTTTGTCAATTTTGTTGATCTTTTCAAAGAACCAGCTCCTTGTGCTATTAATTTTTTCTATAGTTTTTCTGTTCTCTAATTCATTTATTTCTGCTCTGATTTTTATTATTTCCTTTCTTCGGCTGGTTTTGGGTTGTCTTTGTTCTTCTTTTTCTAGTTCCTTAAGGTGGGAAGTTAAGTGGTTCACTTGGGCTCTCTCTTGTTTGTTCATATATGCCTGAAGCGATATGAACTTCCCTCTTATCACTGCTTTTGCTGCATCCCAGAGATTCTGATATGTCGTATTGTCATTTTCATTAGTCTGTATATATCTTTTGATCTCTGCACTTATTTCTTCTTTGACCCATTCATTTTTTAGAAGTATGTTGTTTAGTTTCCACATTTTTGTGGGATTTTTTTCCTCTTTTTTGCAGTTGAATTCTAGTTTCAAGGCTTTATGATCAGAAAATATGCTTGGTACAACTTCAATTTTTCTGAATTTGCTGATGTTGTTTTTGTGGCCCAACATATGGTCAATTCTGGAGAATGATCCATGTACACTGGAGAAAAATGTATACTCAGTCACTTTGGGATGAAATGTCCTGTAGATGTCTATCATATCCAGGTGCTCTAGTGTTTTGTTTAAGGCCACTATGTCTTTGTTGATTCTCTGTTTGGATGACCGACCTAGAGCCGTCAGCGGTGTATTGAGGTCTCCAAGTATGATTGTATTTTTGTCAGTTTTTGTTTTAAGATCAATAAGTAGCTGTCTTATATATTTTGGTGCTCCTTGGTTTGGTGCATATATATTAAGGATTGTTATGTCTTCTTGATTCAACTTCCCCTTAATCATTATGAAATGACCATTTTTGTCTCTGAGTACTTTTTCTGTCTTGTAGTCAGCATTATTAGATATGAGTATTGCTACGCCTGCTTTTTTTTGGGTGTTGTTTGCTTGGAGTATTGTTTTCCAGCCTTTCACTTTGAATTTGTTTTTATCCTTGTTGCTTAGATGTGTTTTTTGTAGGCAGCATATAGTTGGATTTTCTTTTTTAATCCATTCTGCTACTCTGTGTCTTTTTATTGGTAAGTTTAATTCATTTACATTTAGTGTAATTATTGACACTTGTGGGTTCCCTACTGCCATTTTATAAATTGCTTTCTGTTAGTTTTGTATCTAGTTTGATTCTTCTCTTTTGTTTTTCTATCATTTGTTTTTGTTTGTTTGTGTTCCATACTTCTTTCCTCTGTTGCTACCTTTTTTTTTTTTTTTTTATAATTTTATTTTTTTAATGGGGTGACATCAATAAATCAGGATACATATATTCAAAGATAACAAGTCCAGGTTATCTTGTCGTTCAATTATGTTGCATACCCACCACCCAAAGTCAGATTGTCCTCTGTCACCTTCTATCTTGTTTTCTTTGTGCCCCTCCCCACCCCCTATCCCTCTCCCATTCCCCCCTCCCCCCCGTAACCACCACACTCTTGTCAATGTCTCTTAGTTTCAGTATTATGTCCCACCTACGTATGGAATAATACAGTTCCTGTTTTTTTCTGATTTACTTATTTCGCTTCGTATCATGTTATCAAGATCCCACCATTTTGCTGTAAATGTTCCGATGTCATCATTTCTTATGGCTGAGTAGTATTCCATAGTGTATATGTGCCACATCTTCTTTATCCAGTCATCTATTGATGGGCTTTTTGGTTGTTTCCATGTCCTGGCCACTGTGAACAATGCTGCAATAAACATGGGGCTGCATGTGTCTTTACGTATCAATGTTTCTGAGTTTTGGGGATATATACCCAGTAGAGGGATTGCTGGGTCATAAGGTAGTTCTATTTGCAGTTTTTTGAGGAACCACCATACTTTCTTCCATAATGGTTGTACTACTTTACATTCCCACCAACAGTGTATGAGGGTTCCTTTTTCTCCACAGCCTCTCCAACATTTGCTATTACCTGACTTGCTAATAACAGCTAATCGAACAGGTGTGAGGTGGTATCTCATTGCCGTTTTGATTTGCATTTCTCTAATAGCTAAAGAAGATGAGCATCTTTTCATATATCTGTTGGCCATTTGTATTTCTTCCTGGGAGAAGTGTCTATTCATATCCTCTTCCCATTTTTTTATTGGATTGTTTGTTTGTTTGTTGTTGAGTTTTATGAGTTCTTTGTATATTTTGGATATTAGGCCCTTATCTGAGCTGTTGTTTGAAAATATCACTTCCCATTTAGTTGGCTTTCTGTTTATTTTGTTATCAGTTTCTCTTGCTGAGCAAAAACTTCTTAGTCTGATGTAGTCCCATTCATTAATTTTTGCCTTCACTTCTCTTGCCATTGGAGTCAAATTCGTAAAATGCTCTTTAAAACCCAGGTCCATGAGTTGAGTACCTATGTCTTCTTCTATGTACTTAATTGTTTCAGGTCTTATGTTTAGATCTTTGATCCATTTTGAGTTAATTTTTGTACAGGGAGAGAGACTGTAGTCCAGTTTCATTCTTTTGCATGTGGCTTTCCAGTTTTCCCAGCACCATTTATTGAAGAGGCTTTCTTTTCTCCATTGTGTGTTGTTGGCCCCTTTATCAAAAATTATTTGACTATATATATGTGGTTTTATTTCTGGACTTTCTATTCTGTTCCATTGGTCTGAGTGTCTATTTTTCTGCCAATACCATGCTGTTTTGATTGTCGTGGCCCTATAATAGAGTTTGAAGTCAGGTATTGTTATGCCCCCAGCTTCATTCTTTTTCTTTAGGATTGCTTTGGCTATTCGGGGTTTTTTATAGTTCCATATAAATCTGATGATTTTTTGCTCTATTTCTTTAAAAAACATCATTGGAAGTTTGATGGGAATTGCATTAAATTTGTATATTGCTTTGGGTAATATAGCCATCTTGATTATATTTATTCTTCCTAGCCAAGAACAAGGTATATTCTTCCATCTCATTATACCTTTTTCGATTTCCCTTAACAATGGTTTATAGTTTTCATTATATAAGTCCTTTACATTCTTTGTTATGTTTATTCCTAAGTATTTTATTTTTTTTGTTGCAATCATGAAGGGGATTATTCTTTTGAGTTCCTTCTCAGTTGTTTCATTGTTGGCATATAGAAAGGCTATTGACTTCTGTATGTTAATTTTGTATCCTGCGACCTTACTGTATTGGCTTATTGTTTCTAGTAGTCTTTTTGTGGATTCTTTGGGGTTTTCGATGTATAGGATCATATCATCTGCAAAAAGTGATACCTTTACTTCTTCTTTTCCGATATGGATGCCTTTTATTTCTTTGTCTTGTCTGATTGCTCTGGCTAGAACCTCTAGTACCACATTAAATAAGAGTGGAGAGAGTGGACAACCCTGTCTTGTTCCTGATTTAAGGGGGAAAGCCTTCAGTTTAGTGCCATTTAATATGATGTTAGCTGATGGTTTATCATATATGGCCTTTATCATGTTGAGATATTTTCCTTCTATACCTATTTTGTTGAGAGTCTTAAACATAAAATTGTGTTGTATTTTATCAAAAGCCTTTTCTGCGTCTATTGATAAGATCATGTGGTTTTTGTTCTTTGTTTTGTTGATATGGTGTATTACATTAACCGTTTTACGTATGTTGAACCATCCTTGAGATTCTGGGATGAATCCCACTTGATCATGATGTATTATTTTTTTAATATGTTGTTGTATTCGATTTGCTAGTATTTTGTTTAGTATTTTAGCATCTGTATTCATTAGAGATATTGGTCTGTAGTTTTCTTTTTTTGTGCCATTCTTGCCTGGTTTTGGGATGAGGGTTATGTTGGCCTCATAAAATGTGTTTGGAAGTATTGCTTCTTCTTCAATTTTTTGGAAGACTTTGAGTAGAATAGGAACCAAGTCTTCTTTGAATGTTTGATAAAATTCGCTGGTATAGCCGTCAGGGCCTGGACTTTTATTTTTGGGGAGGTTTGTAATGGTTTTTTCTATTTCTTCTCTACTGATAGGTCTGTTTAGGCTTTCTGCTTCTTCTTGACTCAGTCTAGGAAGGTTGTATTTTTCTAGGAATTTATCCATTTCTTCTAGGTTGTTAAATTTAGTGGCATAAAGTTTTTCATAGTATTCTACAATAATTCTTTGTATATCTACGGTGTCCGTGGTGATTTCTCCTCTTTCATTTTGGATTTTGTTTATATGAGTTCTTTCTCTTTTTTCCTTGGTAAGTCTTGCCAAGGGTTTGTCAATTTTGTTGATCTTTTCAAAGAACCAGCTCCTTGTGCTATTAATTTTTTCTATAGTTTTTCTGTTCTCTAATTCATTTATTTCTGCTCTGATTTTTATTATTTCCTTTCTTCGGCTGGTTTTGGGTTGTCTTTGTTCTTCTTTTTCTAGTTCCTTAAGGTGGGAAGTTAAGTGGTTCACTTGGGCTCTCTCTTGTTTGTTCATATATGCCTGAAGCGATATGAACTTCCCTCTTATCACTGCTTTTGCTGCATCCCAGAGATTCTGATATGTCGTATTGTCATTTTCATTAGTCTGTATATATCTTTTGATCTCTGCACTTATTTCTTCTTTGACCCATTCATTTTTTAGAAGTATGTTGTTTAGTTTCCACATTTTTGTGGGATTTTTTTCCTCTTTTTTGCAGTTGAATTCTAGTTTCAAGGCTTTATGATCAGAAAATATGCTTGGTACAACTTCAATTTTTCTGAATTTGCTGATGTTGTTTTTGTGGCCCAACATATGGTCAATTCTGGAGAATGATCCATGTACACTGGAGAAAAATGTATACTCAGTCACTTTGGGATGAAATGTCCTGTAGATGTCTATCATATCCAGGTGCTCTAGTGTTTTGTTTAAGGCCACTATGTCTTTGTTGATTCTCTGTTTGGATGACCGATCTAGAGCCGTCAGCGGTGTATTGAGGTCTCCAAGTATGATTGTATTTTTGTCAGTTTTTGTTTTAAGATCAATAAGTAGCTGTCTTATATATTTTGGTGCTCCTTGGTTTGGTGCATATATATTAAGGATTGTTATGTCTTCTTGATTCAACTTCCCCTTAATCATTATGAAATGACCATTTTTGTCTCTGAGTACTTTTTCTGTCTTGTAGTCAGCATTATTAGATATGAGTATTGCTACGCCTGCTTTTTTTTGGGTGTTGTTTGCTTGGAGTATTGTTTTCCAGCCTTTCACTTTGAATTTGTTTTTATCCTTGTTGCTTAGATGTGTTTTTTGTAGGCAGCATATAGTTGGATTTTCTTTTTTAATCCATTCTGCTACTCTGTGTCTTTTTATTGGTAAGTTTAATTCATTTACATTTAGTGTAATTATTGACACTTGTGGGTTCCCTACTGCCATTTTATAAATTGCTTTCTGTTAGTTTTGTATCTAGTTTGATTCTTCTCTTTTGTTTTTCTATCATTTGTTTTTGTTTGTTTGTGTTCCATACTTCTTTCCTCTGTTGCTACCTTTTTTTTTTTTTTTTATAATTTTATTTTTTTAATGGGGGTGACATCAATAAATCAGGATACATATATTCAAAGATAACAAGTCCAGGTTATCTTGTCGTTCAATTATGTTGCATACCCACCACCCAAAGTCAGATTGTCCTCTGTCACCTTCTATCTTGTTTTCTTTGTGCCCCTCCCCACCCCCTATCCCTCTCCCATTCCCCCCTCCCCCCCGTAACCACCACACTCTTGTCAATGTCTCTTAGTTTCAGTATTATGTCCCACCTACGTATGGAATAATACAGTTCCTGTTTTTTTCTGATTTACTTATTTCGCTTCGTATCATGTTATCAAGATCCCACCATTTTGCTGTAAATGTTCCGATGTCATCATTTCTTATGGCTGAGTAGTATTCCATAGTGTATATGTGCCACATCTTCTTTATCCAGTCATCTATTGATGGGCTTTTTGGTTGTTTCCATGTCCTGGCCACTGTGAACAATGCTGCAATAAACATGGGGCTGCATGTGTCTTTACGTATCAATGTTTCTGAGTTTTGGGGATATATACCCAGTAGAGGGATTGCTGGGTCATAAGGTAGTTCTATTTGCAGTTTTTTGAGGAACCACCATACTTTCTTCCATAATGGTTGTACTACTTTACATTCCCACCAACAGTGTATGAGGGTTCCTTTTTCTCCACAGCCTCTCCAACATTTGCTATTACCTGACTTGCTAATAACAGCTAATCGAACAGGTGTGAGGTGGTATCTCATTGCCGTTTTGATTTGCATTTCTCTAATAGCTAAAGAAGATGAGCATCTTTTCATATATCTGTTGGCCATTTGTATTTCTTCCTGGGAGAAGTGTCTATTCATATCCTCTTCCCATTTTTTTATTGGATTGTTTGTTTGTTTGTTGTTGAGTTTTATGAGTTCTTTGTATATTTTGGATATTAGGCCCTTATCTGAGCTGTTGTTTGAAAATATCACTTCCCATTTAGTTGGCTTTCTGTTTATTTTGTTATCAGTTTCTCTTGCTGAGCAAAAACTTCTTAGTCTGATGTAGTCCCATTCATTAATTTTTGCCTTCACTTCTCTTGCCATTGGAGTCAAATTCGTAAAATGCTCTTTAAAACCCAGGTCCATGAGTTGAGTACCTATGTCTTCTTCTATGTACTTAATTGTTTCAGGTCTTATGTTTAGATCTTTGATCCATTTTGAGTTAATTTTTGTACAGGGAGAGAGACTGTAGTCCAGTTTCATTCTTTTGCATGTGGCTTTCCAGTTTTCCCAGCACCATTTATTGAAGAGGCTTTCTTTTCTCCATTGTGTGTTGTTGGCCCCTTTATCAAAAATTATTTGACTATATATATGTGGTTTTATTTCTGGACTTTCTATTCTGTTCCATTGGTCTGAGTGTCTATTTTTCTGCCAATACCATGCTGTTTTGATTGTCGTGGCCCTATAATAGAGTTTGAAGTCAGGTATTGTTATGCCCCCAGCTTCATTCTTTTTCTTTAGGATTGCTTTGGCTATTCGGGGTTTTTTATAGTTCCATATAAATCTGATGATTTTTTGCTCTATTTCTTTAAAAAACATCATTGGAAGTTTGATGGGAATTGCATTAAATTTGTATATTGCTTTGGGTAATATAGCCATCTTGATTATATTTATTCTTCCTAGCCAAGAACAAGGTATATTCTTCCATCTCATTATACCTTTTTTGATTTCCCTTAACAATGGTTTATAGTTTTCATTATATAAGTCCTTTACATTCTTTGTTATGTTTATTCCTAAGTATTTTATTTTTTTTGTTGCAATCATGAAGGGGATTATTCTTTTGAGTTCCTTCTCAGTTGTTTCATTGTTGGCATATAGAAAGGCTATTGACTTCTGTATGTTAATTTTGTATCCTGCGACCTTACTGTATTGGCTTATTGTTTCTAGTAGTCTTTTTGTGGATTCTTTGGGGTTTTCGATGTATAGGATCATATCATCTGCAAAAAGTGATACCTTTACTTCTTCTTTTCCGATATGGATGCCTTTTATTTCTTTGTCTTGTCTGATTGCTCTGGCTAGAACCTCTAGTACCACATTAAATAAGAGTGGAGAGAGTGGACAACCCTGTCTTGTTCCTGATTTAAGGGGGAAAGCCTTCAGTTTAGTGCCATTTAATATGATGTTAGCTGATGGTTTATCATATATGGCCTTTATCATGTTGAGATATTTTCCTTCTATACCTATTTTGTTGAGAGTCTTAAACATAAAATTGTGTTGTATTTTATCAAAAGCCTTTTCTGCGTCTATTGATAAGATCATGTGGTTTTTGTTCTTTGTTTTGTTGATATGGTGTATTACATTAACCGTTTTACGTATGTTGAACCATCCTTGAGATTCTGGGATGAATCCCACTTGATCATGATGTATTATTTTTTTAATATGTTGTTGTATTCGATTTGCTAGTATTTTGTTTAGTATTTTAGCATCTGTATTCATTAGAGATATTGGTCTGTAGTTTTCTTTTTTTGTGCCATTCTTGCCTGGTTTTGGGATGAGGGTTATGTTGGCCTCATAAAATGTGTTTGGAAGTATTGCTTCTTCTTCAATTTTTTGGAAGACTTTGAGTAGAATAGGAACCAAGTCTTCTTTGAATGTTTGATAAAATTCGCTGGTATAGCCGTCAGGGCCTGGACTTTTATTTTTGGGGAGGTTTGTAATGGTTTTTTCTATTTCTTCTCTACTGATAGGTCTGTTTAGGCTTTCTGCTTCTTCTTGACTCAGTCTAGGAAGGTTGTATTTTTCTAGGAATTTATCCATTTCTTCTAGGTTGTTAAATTTAGTGGCATAAAGTTTTTCATAGTATTCTACAATAATTCTTTGTATATCTACGGTGTCCGTGGTGATTTCTCCTCTTTCATTTTGGATTTTGTTTATATGAGTTCTTTCTCTTTTTTCCTTGGTAAGTCTTGCCAAGGGTTTGTCAATTTTGTTGATCTTTTCAAAGAACCAGCTCCTTGTGCTATTAATTTTTTCTATAGTTTTTCTGTTCTCTAATTCATTTATTTCTGCTCTGATTTTTATTATTTCCTTTCTTCGGCTGGTTTTGGGTTGTCTTTGTTCTTCTTTTTCTAGTTCCTTAAGGTGGGAAGTTAAGTGGTTCACTTGGGCTCTCTCTTGTTTGTTCATATATGCCTGAAGCGATATGAACTTCCCTCTTATCACTGCTTTTGCTGCATCCCAGAGATTCTGATATGTCGTATTGTCATTTTCATTAGTCTGTATATATCTTTTGATCTCTGCACTTATTTCTTCTTTGACCCATTCATTTTTTAGAAGTATGTTGTTTAGTTTCCACATTTTTGTGGGATTTTTTTCCTCTTTTTTGCAGTTGAATTCTAGTTTCAAGGCTTTATGATCAGAAAATATGCTTGGTACAACTTCAATTTTTCTGAATTTGCTGATGTTGTTTTTGTGGCCCAACATATGGTCAATTCTGGAGAATGATCCATGTACACTGGAGAAAAATGTATACTCAGTCACTTTGGGATGAAATGTCCTGTAGATGTCTATCATATCCAGGTGCTCTAGTGTTTTGTTTAAGGCCACTATGTCTTTGTTGATTCTCTGTTTGGATGACCGATCTAGAGCCGTCAGCGGTGTATTGAGGTCTCCAAGTATGATTGTATTTTTGTCAGTTTTTGTTTTAAGATCAATAAGTAGCTGTCTTATATATTTTGGTGCTCCTTGGTTTGGTGCATATATATTAAGAATTGTTATGTCTTCTTGATTCAGTGTCCCCTTAGCCATTATGAAATGGCCATTTTTGTCTCTGAGTACTTTTCCTGTCTTGTAGTCAGCATTATCAGATATGAGTATTGCTACACCTGCTCTTTTTTGGATGTTATTTGCTTGGAGTATTGTTTTCCAGCCTTTCACTTTGAATTTGTTTTTATCCTTGTTACTTAGATGAGTTTCCTGTAGGCAGCATACAGTTAGATTTTCTTTTTTAATCCATTCTGCTACTCTGTGCCTTTTTATTGGTGAGTTTAATCCGTTTACATTTAGTGTAATTATTAATACTTGTGAGTTCCCTATTGCCATTTTATATCTTGCTTTCTGTTAGTTTTGTGTCTTCTTTGATCCTTCTCTTTCATTTTTCTATCTTTTGTTTTTATTTGGTTGTATTCCATACATCTTTCCTCTGTTGCTATCTTTTTTATTTCATGTGCTTCTGTGGTGGTTTTTTCAATGGTGGTTACCTTTGAGTAATGAAAATGGTCCCTACCCTGTTCATTGTAGCGAACTATTTTGTGAGTACTTTTGCACTCCATCGTCCTTTTCTACTGTTAATCTCCATCTTCTCCCCCTCTTTCTTTTTGTTGTTTTCACAGTTTAAATTTGGTTTTATTGTGTTCTTCTTGGAGCTTTTACTTGTGGCTCTGTTTTTTTTTGTTTTTTGTATCTGATTGGAGAACCCCCTTTAGTAATTCCTGGAGTGGGGGTTTTCTGATGATAAATTCCCTCATCTTTTCTGTATCTGTGAATGTTTTTATTTCTCCTTCGTATTTGAAGGATAGCTTTGATGGGTATAGTATTCGTGGCTGAAAGTTCCTCTCTTTCAGGACTTTAAATATTGGGGTCCACTCTCTTCTTGCTTGTAGAGTTTCTGCTGAGAAATCTGATGATAATCTAATGGGCCTTCCTTTATATGTTGTATTCTTCTTTTCCCTGGCTGCCATGGGAATTTTTTCTTTGCTGTTGGTTTGTGTCAATTTCATTATGATATACCTTTGAGTAGGTTTGTTGGGGTTAAGAAAACTTGGAGTTCTGTTTGATTCTTGAACTTGAGGCTTTAGTTCTTTCCACAGGCTTGGGAAGTTCTCATCTATTATTTGTTTGAGTATGTTCTCCATTCCATTTTCTCTCTCTTCTCCCTCTGATATACCTATTATTCTTATGTTATTCTTTTTGATGGAGTCAGATAATTCTTGTAGGGCTATCTCATTTTTTTTAATTTTTGAGTCTCTTTCTTCTTCTCTCTGTTGTGCCTCAAGTTGCTTGTCTTCTATTTCACTAATCCTCTCTTCTATCTGACCTGTTCTATTAGCTAAGCTTGTTACTTCATTTTTCAGCTCGTGAATTGAGTTTTTCATCTCTGTTTGATTTGTTTTTATAGTTTCAATTTCCTTGGACATATATTCTTTGTGTTCATTGAGTTGTTTTCTGAGCTCCCTATATTGCCTTTCTGTGTTTTCTTGTATATCTCGGAGGATTTTTAGTATTTCTATCTTGAATTCTCTGTCATTTAGCTCCAAGGTTTCCAATATATTAAATTTTTTCTCCATAGATTTTTCCTCATCTAGCTGTGTTACCTCTCTTTCTTTTGTATCCATGATATTCGATTTTCTCTTCCTTAATGGCATCTGATGGTGGTTTTGTTGATAGTATTAATGAGATTTAATAAAGAATAAAAACTTAAAAAAATTAAAAAAAATAAAAAATCGAAAAGAGTTGTTTTTTTAAAAAAATTAATAATGCAATAAAGAAAAATAAAATAAAATAAAAATTTTTAAAAAAAGGAAATTATTCCCCCCTCCTTTTTTCCTCTCCTCTCCTCTCCCCTCTTTCTTGAAAAAGATGGAGGGCCTGAATTGTGGAAAAGTAATGAAGGGGCAAAAAAGAAAAAAAGAAAAAAAAAAAAAAAGGAAAAAAAAATTAAAAAGAAAAAAAAAAGATCGTATGGACCCACAAAAAGCAAATAAGGAAAAAATTTGGGTCAAGAATAAAATGATTTGCTTTTAGGTGTTGGTTGTCTAAGAGTTATGATGAGAGGTATAAGAGGAAAATGGAAAAATGGGGGGACAAATTAAAAACTTACTATTGTATTTAGTGGAACAAGAACTAGATAATATGGAGAACCAGGGATGGGAGCACTGCTAGTGAGTTAAAAAGGTGAAGTAAAAACCCCCCAAAATGCCACAAACATAGGTTTGAGTCCCAGATAAGATAATTTGTTTGTTATTGAGGTTTGAATGAGAGGAGATGTAAAGGAGAAAGGAAGAAACTAATATAGAGGGAGAAAAGAAAGAGAGAGAGAGAAAAAAAAGAGGGAACCACTAAAAGAAGAAAAAAGAAAGGAGAGAGAGAGAGAGAGTTAAGGGTTTTGGAGTGCAACCCTCATAGAGAGAAAGAAAGAGAAGAGAAAAGATAATGGGAGATGTAACACTTATGGGTAGTGTAGTTCAAGGAGAGGAGAGAGTAAGACCAGTAGAGAGTTAATCGGCCAAATTGGAGGAGGAAAAAAAAGTATCAAGAATGAAGAGAAACAAACGAACAAATATAATAAAATGGGATAGGTTATAAAGTCTGCAGATTATTCTTGATTTTGAGAGGTTATCTTCTTGCTTTTTCTTTTCTCTCCCTCTTCCTGGTCGGTGACTCTCTACCCCGGGTTCTGCCCCTTTGGCACGCTCAGGTAGAGGCTTGCAGTTGATAAGTCTCTATGGCAATGTCATGTATTGTGCTTTAGTCTCGTGGGAGTCGAGGCTCATTAGCATTTATAGGCTCCGACAGTGAGAGAGTCCGTGTTCCTGGAGCCTTTCTCCTAGTCTTTCCTTCCTCAATTAGTAGCCTGATAATTCAGCTATGGGGTTGCTGCTGCCTCTGCCTGGATAGTAAGAGGCTCAAAGAGCTGGCAACTCCCCACTCTATTTCCACTCAGCACAGGGCTCTGGGTAAGGCTCAGTCAGTCAGAGCTGCTAGCATAATCAGGCGGGCTTTCCGCCCACTCAAAGACCACTGGCTCTGCCACTCTGTCCGGTAACACAAGCGGGCGCCCACTTCTGGGGGGCGCTTGGAGGAAACTCTCATTCACTGTCTGCAACCAGGATATCCAGCCAGCAGTCTCACGCTCTGAGTGAAACCCCCAACCGCAGGGAAAAGTTGCAGCGTTGGAATTGAGTCTCGCTCCGTCCCCGTGCGCGGCTTTTGCAAGGCGCTGGGGCGGCTCGAGATTCCGCTTTGGCCCACACAAAGGTCCCTGACTCTGCCCCTCTCTGCGATAACACGGGCGCGCACTGCGGAGGCACTCGGAGAAATCACTCACTCCTTATCTGCGCGCGCAAACCAGGATATGAGGCCGGCCGCAGTTCACTCTGAGTGAAACCCTCAACAGCACGGAAAATCTCCACTGTTGGAATTAGGTCTCACTCCCTCCCTTGCGTGGCCTTCCCAGTGTGCTGGGGCTGCCCAGAGACTCTGCCCTCGGCCCACAGAAAGGCCTCTGACCCTGCCTCTCCGTGGGGCAACACGGGCACCCACTCTCAGGGCCTAGGAAGAAATTCTCGCCCACTAACTGCGCACCGACCAGGAGACCGGGTAAAATGGCCGCTCCGCTTGTCTTTCTTTGTCTGGGTTTGGCGCGAGTGTTAGCTTGTATTGCCCGGGTTGCCACAGGATCAGATTTTCCTCGGCTTGGATCTGTGTGCCACAGCCTGGTTCGGCCGTTTGTGCCGTGGCGGCCTGGATCTATTCACCCCCTTTGCCCGCCTCAGTTTCTATATTCACAGTTACCAGAGAAAGCCACCCTGTTTAGGTTAGTGAGGAAGGCGGAGCATTTCGTACTCCCTATTTCCTTCGGGGTTTGGTTATATATTTAGCCAATTTTTCACTCAATCATACCTTTCGGTGTATTGCGAAGCATCTGGAAGCTCCAAGTATAGGTTTTTCTGTTTCTGGTTGAAGATCTTGTTGAGTTTTGGGGGAGATTTATTGGTATCGCTTCCTACCCCGCCATTACTCTGACCCATAATTTCATTAGGAATATTTTAATACATATATTGCATTCCAGACAATGGCTATGTGATAGATATTAAAAACCATTTGTCTGTTATCTAATACTAGATGTTGATAACAAAAGTATTATTATAAATTGCATATTTTTTCATGAAATGATTTTATCTTAGATTTGTGTTTTAATTCTAAAATATACCAGAGATTAAATCACTGAAACAAAATGAATCTACATATTGAGTTTGTGCATATTTTTTGATAAACAGTATATCCAAATGTCCCTGTTTATGTTTCCAATAGCAACATGTGCCAGTATTTCTGTCATCTTACACTAGTCTGGGTAGTTTTATATAGTTATTCTCTAATTACTGTAGTTAACAACTGTGGTTCCTGTGCTCTTTCTCTTTCCCTTTGCATTTCTATCTTCTGTATTAAGATCATGTCTTCTACTTCTTTGTTTTTTTACCCTACAATTGTCTTTTTATAATTTTTCTTTAATTATATATTAAAGCCAGAAAGGACTCTTCAACCAAGAAACACTGAAGAAGCCACACCGAGATGGTAGAAAAAGCGGAAATGCGGAGAGGGCTGCCCAGCTCCCCGGAAGAAACAGCAGCAGGGAGAGACTCAAGTGGTAGAAAGTGAGTTTAGCAGAGGGGGAAGGGTCCTGAGCCCCAGGAACAAAGCCCCAGCCTGCTGCCCCAGAACCCAGAAGAGGCGTAAGGACAGTATTTAGCTGGAAACAAGTCAGGATACTGTTTGTGAGAAAGAGTCTGATTTCTCAGACCCAGGATCCTTCTTAAAGGGACTGCACAGAACATCTCTCTCACAACCACTCACCCGGGGCTCCTGGGGACAGGGAGAGGAGAGGACCAGAGTAACAGGAAGAGAGTGTAATCTAGGAGGCACAGGGAGAAACATTTTGGGAGATAGCCACCCTAACCCCTGGGATGAGTCACTCCCCAAAGCTGAAGTGAATATTTCCCCCGGAAACAGCAATACCAGCAAAGGGAAGCAGGAGAGCAGCCAAACAAGCTCCCCCATGGCACTCAGAGCAGAGTCACTTAGAAGGAGGTAGATTTTGGGTCTACAGTAGTGAGTATTAGGGTCCGAGCTGCAACGCTCCCACCCACGCAGCTGAGGGCTCGGCGGAGGGCCAGCGGCAGCGAGAAACAAAAGTGTGGTTCTGCTGGCAGGGGCAGAAGTCAGCTGGCCACCACTGGGCTCAGGTGTGAGCTCAATCTTTCCCAGCTGGGGAGAAGGGGGTGTGCAAAAGCGATCAAGCTCAGCTGCCGGCTGGATCAGGAATTGCGGAAAGGGTGGAGACCAGACCTTGAGCAAGGGCGCAGGAGCACAGCCTTGCCCAGCCCATGCAACCCAGGCTTGCGGTCTGACTTGGTAGCCAGCTGCTCTCGCGGGGGTGGAGCCAAAAGCCCAGAAGAGGCAGAGTTCCACTACTGAGCTGAGCTTGGGCATGCAGTCCTGCTCGGCAGTAGAGCCAAGGCTAGCAGCCATTCCTCGAGCAGGCTCCTCCTGCAAGGGCAAGGCAAAAGCCCGGAAACAGGCAAAGTCCCGCAGCTGAGCAAAGGGGCTCGCCAGTGCCCTCAGGACCGAGCATAACATCACACAGGGGGGTGGGGCAAAGGCCAAGGCCACCAATGCTTGTGCACCCGAGCTCATGATCACAGCCACTCCCATAAAGAGAAAATGCAGAGGCAGATAAATACAACACAAATAAACCAAGAGAAATCCCCAGAAAAGGACATAAGTGAATAACATATAACCAAATTACCAGATGCAGAGTTTAAAAAAACGATTGTTAGGATGCTCAAAGATATTAGAACAACCATAGATGGCCATTACAAAAACCTAAATAAAGAGATAACAAATATAAAAAAGGACACTGAAATAATAAAAAATAATCAGTCAGAAATGACAAATACAGTATCTGAAATAAAGAATACAATGGAAGGAATTAAAAGCAGGATGGATGAAGCAGAGAATCAAATCAGCAAGTTAGAGGACATGATAAATAAAGGCACGGAAGCAGAGCAAAAGAAAGAAAAGAGACTCAAAAAGTCTGAGGAAACTCTAAGAGAGCTCTGTGACAACATGAAGAGAAATAACAGCCGCATCATAGGGGTTCCTGAAGAAGAAGAGAAAGAACAAGGGATAGAGACTTTGTTCAAACATATCATAGCGGAAAACTTCCCCCAATTAAGGCAGGAAAATATTTCACATGTTCAGGAAGCACAGAGAACTCCATTAAGGAGAAACACAAAGAAACCAACATGAAGACACATCATAATTAAAATACCAAAGCTAAATGATAAAAAGAAAATATTAAAAGCTGCTAGAGAAAAAAAAGACTATCACCTACAAAGGAGCCCCCATAAGGATGACTTCTGACTTCTCAACAGAAACACTTGAGGCCAGAAGGGAATGGCAAGAAATATTCAAAGTAATGCAGAACAAGAACCTACAACCAAGAATACTTTATCCAGCAAGGCTATCATTTAAAATTAAAGGAGAAATAAAAAGCTTTACAGACAAAAGAAAACTCAAGGAATTCACTGCAACCAAACCAAGGCATCAAGAAATGCTAAGGGACCTGTTGTAAACAGATCAAAAGAAAAAAAGAATATAGCAAAAGAGGAATACAGTTTTAAAGAAGAAAAATGGCAATAAACAATTACATATCAGTAATAACCTTAAATGTTAATGGATTAAATGATCTGATCAAGAGACATAGTGTAGCTGCGTGGATAAGAAAACAGGACCCATACATATGCTGTCTACAAGAGACACACCTTAAATCAAAAGTTGCACACAGACTGAAGATAAAAGGATGAAAAAAAATATTTCATGCAAATGGAAATGAAAAAAAAAGCTGAGGTAGCAATACTTATATCAGACAAAATGGACTTTAAAACAAAGATCATAGTTAGAGATAAAGAAGGTCACTACATATTAATAAAGGGAACAATCCAAAAAAAAAGATATAACCATTATAAATATCTACGCACCTAATATAGGAGCACCTAAATATATAAAGCAGACTTTGATGGACTTAAAGGGCGAAAACAACAGCAATACTATAATAGTAGAGGATTTCAATACCCCATTAACATCATTAGATCCTCAAGAAAGAAAATTAACAAAGAAACAGCAGACTTAAAGGACATATTAGATCAACTCGATCTAATAGATATCTTCAGAACCTTTTACCCTAAAACAACAGAATATACATTCTTTTTAAGCGCTCATGATACATTCTCAAGAATAGACCACATGTTAGGGCACAAAAGCGGTCTCAACAAATTTAAGACGATTGAAATCATATCGAGCACTTTCTCTGATCACAAATTTAAGACGATTGAAATCATATCGAGCACTTTCTCTGATCACAATGGCATGAAAGTAGAAATCAACCACAACAGAAAAATTGAAAAACATTTAAACACTTGGAAACTAAATAGCATGTTATTAAATAATGAATGGGTTAACATTGAGATCAAAGAAGAAATTTAAAAATTCCTAGAAATGAATGGTAATGAGCATACATCAACTCAAAATTTATGGGACACAGCAAAAGCAGTCCTGCGAGGGAAGTTTATAGCATTACAGGCATACCTCAAGAGCTAGAAAAAGCACAAATAAACAACTTGACCCTACATCTAAAAGAACTAGAAAAATAACGGCAAGTAAAGCCTGGAGCTAGTAGAAGGAAGGAAATAATAAAGATCAGAGCAGAAATAAATGACATAGAGGCTAAAAAATCAATACAGAAGATCAATGAAACCAGTAGCTGGTTCTTTGAAAAGGTAAACAGGATCGACGAACCTTTAACGAGACTCACGAAGAAAAAAAGAGAGAGGACTCAAATAAATAAAATTAGAAACGAGAGTGGAGAAATAGCAACTGACACAACAGAAATACAAAATATTATAAGAAAATAAAATGAAGAATTATACACCAAAAAACTAGACAAGCTAGATGAAATGGACAAATTCCTTGAATCATATAATCTTCCAAAAATCAATCTAGAAGAATCAGAAAACCTAAACAGACCAGTTACAACAAATGAGATTGAAATAGCTATCAAAAAACTCCCAAAAAAGAAAAGTCCTGGGCCTGATGGCTTCACAAGTGAATTCTACCAAATATTCAAAGAAGATCTAACGCCTATCCTTCTCAAGCTATTTCAAAAAATTCAAGAGGAATGAAGACTTCCAAACTCCTTTTATGAGGTGAGCATAATTCTGATTCCAAAACCAGGCAAAGACAACACAAAAAAAGAAAATTATAGGCCAATATCCCTGATGAACTTAGATGCAAAAATCCTGAACAAAATATTAGCAAACCAGAACCAGCAATATATGAAAAAAATTATACACCATGATCAAGTGGGATTTATTCTTGGGAGGCAAGGCTGTTACAATATTTGCAAATAAATCAATTTGATTCAATACATAAACAAAAGAAAGGAGAAAAACCACATGATAATTTCAATAGATGCAGAAAAAGCATTTGATAAAATCCAGCACCCATTCATGATCAAAACTCTCAGCAAAGTGGGAATACAGGGAACATACCTCAACATGATAAAGGCCGTCTATGACAAACCCACAGCCAACATCATACTCAATGGCCAAAAATTAAAAGCAATCCCCTTAAGATCAGGAACAAGGTAGGGGTGCCCTCTTTCACCACTCTTATTCAACATAGTTCTGGAAGTCCTAGCCACAGCAATCATCCAAGAAAAAGAAATAAAAGGCATTCAAATTGGAAAAGAAGAAGTAAAACTATCATTCTTTACAGATTATATGATATTGTATATAGAAAACCCTAATGTCTCAATCAAAAAACTACTAGACCTGATAAATGAATTCGGCAAGATGGCAGGATAAAAAATCAATACTCAGAAATCAGAGGCATTTTTATACACTAATAATGAACTGTCAGAAAGAGAAATCAAGGAATCAATCCCCTTTTTCATTGCAACCAAAAAAATAAAGTACCTAGGAATAAATCTAACCAAGGAGATTAAAGACTTGTACTCAGAAAATTATAAAACATTGATAAAAGAAATCAGGGAAGATACGAATAAGTGGAGGCATATACCGTGCTCATGGTTAGGAAGAATAAACATCATTAAAATGTCTATATTACCCAAAGCAATTTATAAATTCAATGCAATACCGATTAAAATACCAATTACTTACTTCAAAGATATAGAACACATATTCCAAATATTTATATGGAACCAAAAGAGAACACGAATAGCTTCAGTAATCTTGAAAAGGGAGAATAAAGAGGGAGGGATCACACTTCCAGATATCAAGTTATATTATAAGGCCATTATACTCAAAACAGCATGGTACTGACATAAGAACAGGCATATAGATCAATGGAACAGAACAGAGAACCCAGAAATAAACCCACAGCTCTATGGACAACTGATATTTGACAAAGGAGGTAAGGAAATACAATGGAGTAAAGATAACCTCTTCAATAAATGGTGTTGGGAAAATTGGACAGCTACCTGCAAAAAAATGAAACCAGACCACCAACTTACACCACTCACAAAAATAAACTCAAAATAGATAAAAGACTTAAATGTAAGGCATGAAACCATAAGCATCTTAGAAGAAAACATAGACAGTAAGCTCTCTGACTTCTCTCACAGCAATATATTTGCTGATTTGTCTTCACAGGCAAGTGAAATAAAAGACAGGATAAACAAATGGGACTTTATCAAATAAAAAGCTTCTGCACAGCTAAAGACAATAAGAACAGAGTAAAAAGACAAACAACACAATGGGAGAATATATTTGACATTGCATCTGATAAAGGGTTAATAACCAAAATTTATAAAGAACTTGTAAAACTTAATACCAGGAAGACAAACAATCCAATCCAAAAATGGGCAAAGAAATGAAGAGACACTTCTCCAAAGAGGACACACAGATGGCCAATAGGCATATGAAAAAATGTTCAACATCATTAATGATTAGAGAAATGCAAATTAAAACCACAATGAGATATCACCTCACACCAATCAGAATGGTGCTCATCAATAAAACAACACAGAATAAGTGCTGGCAAGGATGTGGAGAAAAGGGAACCCTCCTGCACTGCTGGTGGGAATGCAGACTGGTGCAGCCACTGTGGAAAACAGTATGGTGATTCCTCAAGAAATTAAAAATTGAACTGCCTGTTGACCCAGCTATACCACTGTTAGGAATATACCCCAAGAATACCATAGCACTGTTTGAAAAGAAGAAATGCACCCTCATGTTTATGGCAGCATTGTTCACAATAGCAAAGATCTGGAAACAGCCCAAGTGTCCATCAGAGGACGAGTGGATTAAAAAGCTTTGGTACATATACACTATGAAGTACTACTCAGTTATAAGAAATGATGACATAGGATCTTTTACAACAACATGCATGGGCCTTGATAACATTATACTGAACGAAAGAAGTAAATCAGAAAAAACTAAGAACTATATGATTCCATACATAGGTGGGACATAAAGATGAGACTCAGAGACATGGACAACAGTGTTGGGGTTACAGGGTAGGGGGAGGAGAGGAAGGGAGTTGGGGGAGGGGAGGGGCACAAAGATCATGGCTTTTCAGCATTTGCCATATTCCCCTTTTAATCTATAGACAGACAGCAAATATTTACTTATGGTGTTTCCACTATAAAGACTGCTGTCTTAGGGACAAATGCTGATGAACTATTTCAGCAGTTCCTCCTTCTTCAAAGACTTATATGTCAACATAGAGCTCCATGTTTCATAGGACATACTCAAGCTCACTCCATGATCCCTGGAGCTTTAACACAAGGGAATGCCCCCCCTTTTTTTCTTTTCTTTTTCTTTTTTTTTTTTGTTGTATTTATTTATTTATTTATTTATTTTTTGTATTTTTCTGAAGATGGAAATGGGGAGACAGTCAGACAGACTCCCGCATGTACCTGACCGGGATCCACCTTGCATGCCTACCA
Organism: Saccopteryx bilineata; assembly: GCF_036850765.1. Taxonomy (NCBI): domain Eukaryota; kingdom Metazoa; phylum Chordata; class Mammalia; order Chiroptera; family Emballonuridae; genus Saccopteryx; species Saccopteryx bilineata. The sequence goes on from NC_089492.1 coordinate 167,782,425, forward strand.
GGGGGGAATACTCTGCCCATCTGGGGTGTTGCTCTGTTGCAAACAGAGCCATTCTAGCACTGAGGCAGAGGCCATGGGGCCATCCTTAGTGCCCTGGGTGGCTTTGCTTCAGTGGAGCCTTGGCTGCGGAAGGGGAAGAGAGAGACAGAGAGGAAAGAGCGGGGGAGGGGTGGAGAAGTAAATGGGCGCTTATCCTGTGTTCTCTGGCCAGGAATCGAACCTGGGAATTCTGCACACCAGGCCAATGCTCTACCACTGAGCCAACTGGCCAGGGCCTAAGAATGCCCTTGTTGATCAAGCTACCCAAAACAAAAGTATATGGAGCAACCATGACAGACCGAGCAAGTTAGTCTCATGCTATTCATCAGCAGAACGCTGCAGCCCAGTAAACAGTTTCAACTTTCTCGGGAAGCAGCATGGCAGATTGGGAAATCCTGTCCAAGGGGTCCTATACTGCCCCTTCATTTGGAGTTAACCCTCAAGGACCCCTACCAGGACAACTTTGGCAGATGGATGTTACTCATATACCTTCATTTGTCAAACAGTTGTATGTCCACATTACAGTGGATACATATTCTGGATCTATAGTAACCTCTGTCAGAACAGGAGAGGCTGCTAAGCATGTTATAGCTCATGGTCTGTATGCATTGTTCTATTATTGGAGTTCCTAAACTGGCTAAACTAAAAATGCTCCTGCATATGGAGCAAAAGCATTTACTGTATTTTTTCATGCTTACGATCTTTAAAGTTAAGGTATTATTAAAGTGTACTCAGCACACATTTTAAGGTAAATTAAAAAAAATTTAAAAGGGGGTAGTCATATCCTGGAACCGCTACAGTTCTACCATATCATGCTTTTTACTTAAAAAAATTTACATTTCTTTTGAATGCTGATAAACAGGAGACACCAAATCTTTTTTGCCTGCAAACTACTACCTTCTTTATTAGATTCAGCTAATAACACTGTTTTGCCTTTTTCCAAATAGCTTCAGATATATGGAAAAGATTTATATAGGTGGATGGGGATCCTCAAACCCCTCAGCGAGATCTTCTGAGCATGGCTTTTAAGATACCTAGAGGCAGAAAAAGCCCAATAGATATCAGGGGAACTACTAGCTTTTAGGATACACCCTTAAAGGCTCCAACACCCCAAAGGAGTCTCATAGGATGCCATCTGGGTCCTGCTTCAATAGTGGAAAGGAAGGTCATTGAGCTAAAGCCTGTCAGGCTTACATGCCTCTGCTGTGAGGAAATGGGGACACTGGAAGGTAGGCTTCCCCCTCGCTCCTCTAAGGGAGGGTTCAGTCTCTTCCAGCCCTGCTCCAGCCACCTATGACCTAACCTTGCCCAGAAAGCTGGGGTTTGCCACTGAAGGCTGAAGGTGCCCAGGACTGTCAGCCCCATCTACGACACTGTGGATGAGCCTAGGGTATTTCTTCCAAGAAGCAGGTAAACTGATCTCATTTGCACAAGGGCCACTTAACTATGTTTTTCCTGAATAGTCAGGTTTCTTATTCTTCCCTCAAAGATCTCTGTTGTGGGTGTTGATAGTCCTATTTTCTGCTGCTTTGCTTAATATATAGTGTTTCCTTTATCCCTCCTACCTCAATGCCCCACTCATATTTCAGGCTGGGACCTACTCGTAATTTAGAGCTCTCTTTCCCCCTTTTGCCAGCTTCTATTATGAAGCTACCTTTGTCACCCAGCTTAGTGTATCCCAAGGTTCTCTTTACCATGCCACAGTCGCAGAGCTCCAGGGAAAAGCAACCTGGTCTCATCTCTCCAGGCAGATGAGAACAGAAGCTCCATATCCATGCATGCTGCAAATGGCTTTTTCAGTCTAACTGAATCATTACCAGCTAGAAGCAGCAGTCATTGGGACTGAGACATGAGCTCCAAAGTATAGAATGGTGACAACAATTCCAGTGCCATGCGGACTTTTCTTGAATGTGGACTTTTCCTGGACTCCTGCTCCCTGTGACAGCTCCTAACAGACTGAACTGTGGTTGGGTTGCATTTTTCAGGGATTTGGCATGGTGTTGGGGCCAACTTGGACTTGGTGAACATGTTAAGGACACTACTCTTTTATGGATTCTTGCTGTATTGGCCAAGAGTTTGCTTAAAGGCTTTTAATCACCATAAAAAAATAGAAGATTGGATAAAAAAGATGGGGCACATATACACCATGGTATACTATTCAGCTAGAAGAAATGATGACATCGGATCACTTACAGCAGAATGGTGGAATCTTGATAACATTATGCGGAGTGAAATAAGTGAATCAGAAAAAAACAAGAACTGCAGGATTCCATACATTGGTGGGACATAAAAGCGAGACTAAGAGACATGGATAGGAGTGTGGTGGTTACGGGGGGTGGGGGGAGAAAAGGAGGGAGATGGGGAGGTTGAGACGGAGGGGTACAAAGAAAACTGGATAGAGGGTGATGAAGGATGATCTCTCTTTGGGTGATGGGTATTCAACAGAACTAAATGACAAGATAACCTGGAAATGTTTTCTTTGAGTATATGTACCCTGATTTATTGGTGTCACCCCATTAAAATAAAAATTTATTTATAAAATAAAATATATATATTAAAACCACGCATTATTTTAATAAAGATATCATTCAATTATGTTGCATACCCATCACCCAAAGTCAGATTGTCCTTCATCACCTTCTATCTAGTTTTCTTTGTGCCCCTCCCCCACCCCTCCCCCTCTCCCTCCTTCCCTCCCCTCACCCCTTGTAACCACCACACTCTTGTCCATGTCTCTTAGTCTTGTTTTTATGTCCCACCGATGTGTGGAATCCTGCAGTTCTTGTTTTTTTCTGATTTACTTATTTCACTTTGTATAATGTTATCAAGATCCCACCATTTTGTTGTAAATGATCCAATGTCATCATTTCTTATGGCTGAATAGTGTATATGTGACTCATCTTCTTTATCTAGTCTTCTTTTTTTTTTTTACAGTGATTAAAGCCTTTAAGCAAACTTTTGGCCTATACAGCAAGAATCCATAAAAGAGTAGTGTCCTTAACATGTTCACCAAGTCCAAGTTGGCCCCAACACCATGCCAAATCCCTGAAAAATGCAACCCAACCACAGTTCAGTCTGTTAGGAGCTGTCCCAAGGAGCAAGAGTCCAGGAAAAGTCCACATCCAGGAAAAGTCCGCATGACACTGGAATTGTTGTCACCATTCTATACTTTGGAGCTCATGTCCAAGTCCCAATGACCGCTGCTTCTAGCTGGTAATGATTCAGGCAGACTGGAAAAGCCATTTGCAGCATGCATGGATATGGAGCTTCTGTTCTCATCTGCCTGGAGAGATGAGACCAGGTTGCTTTTCCCTGGAGCTCTGCGACTGTGGCATGGTAAAGAGAACCTTGGGATACACTAAGCTGGGTGACAAAGGTAGCTTCATAATAGAAGCTGGCAAAAGGGGGAAAGAGAGCTCTAAATTACGAGTAGGTCCCAGCCTGAAATATGAGTGGGAAAGCCACACATTTTAAGCTCTATTCAAATGCAATGTTAATTGTACTCTTTTTTCAACTTATTATTAAATTATGATTCCCTCTTGCCATTGAAGTGATTGCTCTTATTGCTATTACCACTACTGTCAGCAGCAGCACACACAGGGTTTCCCTATAGTAAAGGCTGTCAGTATCCCAGTGTGCTGATTTGAAAGCTGGAGAATAACATTTTCCATGGGTGTTTGCTGAATGTTCTCAGCTTTGGAGATCTTAAAAATTTTATTCCCATTAAATCTGGAATCATTGTTAGTGTTGGTACAAAATGAGAATCTATTCAATAAAAGGATTTTTTCTCTTTCAACTTCTAATTAATTTTCTCAGCACTTTCTATTATTAATTTTTGTTAACTCATTGATTAATATGACTTCTTATTATTGCAAAATTATTATCTAGTGTAAGCAGAGCCCTTTTAATTAGACATAACTTATATTTTAGTATTGCATATAATTCAGCTGAAAATTTTTCTCTGAGTACTTTATTTTTATTGATTTGTAGAGGGATAGGTGAGTAAGGATGACTAGTCAACAAGACAAATGAGTTAATGAGCCCTAACAGTTAATACACTAGAAGAGCCAGAGCAGTTGAATCACTTTCACTTCCACATCTTAAATATATAAAAGAGACAATTAAACATTTAACAGCAAGATATATCAATCAATGTTGGTCAAATAAGTTTGTAAATATGATATATAGGTTTGCTCGCTTTTGTTTGCATTGGGTGTGGGGGACAGGCTGTAAGCAGGCAGGGTTGTTATACCTTAAGGCTTAGTTTTAAGACTAAGGTTTTCCCACCCTAGGTGACTTTGTATCAGAGACTTGCTTGTTTGTATATTGGATTAAAGTTTTGATTTCTACACTATAAAATGGGGCAGACCGGGAGCTTGCTCTCTCTTGGTTCCTGAGATTAGCATTAGAGAAGAGAGCAGAGAAAGGCCACATCGAGGAGAGGAGAGGCAGCCAAGATGGTGAAATGCTGAGGCAGAAGCCGGTTTGTGCAGAGTTTTTGCAGAGAGGAGATGGAGAACAGAGGTTAATAAGGCTGGTGAGGTAGAAACCTTTGATTCTAAAAAACTTGGGTAAATCAGTGGCTTTGGGAGCCCTGAATGGAAAAGGAAGTGTTTTCCCACTGTGTGTATTTTTTGCACTCCAGATGCAAGCAAGATTAAGGCTAATGGCCCACCAGTTCTTGGCTCCATTGTTTTATTACCACCTGTTTAAATTATATGAGAACCTGCATGAGCCAGATGGCTGTGATGGTGGCCATAGATATTGGCCATACATTTTGCATAGTCTGTGGCAGGATTTGAAGATCAGTATGGAGCCACCATCCTTGAGGTGTATGGTAGAGGACTGGCTGCTATTATGGTTCCCCATGGCTGTCCTTTTGGGGGCCATAGACTGGCTAACTTTTAGAGCCATGTGTGAGTGTTTGTCCACTGTGTGTATTTCTTGCCCACTGGGTGCAAGCTAGGATTAAAGATAATGGCCCACCCGTTCTTGGCTCCATTGTTTCATTACCGTCTGTCCTAATCAAATGCGAACCTACATGGGCCAGGCGGCTGTGATGGTGGCTGTGGCTACTGGCTTTACAATCACACACCATCGTTTAAATCAAAGCTAATTTATATTGTTTATTCATAAATTTTTATATCTCCTTCCAGTCCAGAAGTCTCCTTATTGTCTATATTATCACTTGTAATAAAGATTTGGATTTCGTTTTTGACATGCTGACTGTTGACAGCTTTCAATTACCATCTCTCCTCTCTTCTCTTCTATCTGGGCAATCTCATAAGAAAGACTGAATGTTCTGTCAGGACACTAGTAAGAAGTTCAAAACATCCATGCCCCACCTCAGGAGTATCAACCCCACTGGGCCCTTAATTATAATAACACCCAAGCTAGGCACTCCTCCATTCTCTGAAACCTTATTTGAACATGCTTGAAAAAAAAAATTTCTTATTTTCTCGGTGCATGTGTGTCATCTTCAGTCTCAATAACCATACCAACTTGGGGATTTACCCTGCTTCTCTGGGGTGACTACAACACACTCAAAAGATTTTTATAGTAATGGCACAGATACAATTCTGAACATTCACTTGATATTGCTGATAACTCAATCTAAATAATCCCTTTTTTCCAATGAGTTGCATAAATTTTTATTTTAAAATTTAAATGTAAGTTTCAACTAATAAGAAAATTTGGTCATTACATTAACCAACAAGAGCAAGTTGGTAAGTCTTTATTTCCTAAATATAAATAAAAAGTCTGAAAAATTTAGTTATTTCTTCTTTTGTACAATAAAAGAGTTGTAACAATAAAAATAATTAGAAATAGATAAAGTTACCAAATGAGAAATCATGTGGCCTATAAACACATTTATGGATATCTAGAGAAACTGTACATGAAATAAATGTAGACAGTTGCAAATAATTATTGGTGATTGTAAAAAAAAAGTAGATGCTTACAATAATGCCTGCTTTTTTGGTATTTTGGGGGGGCATTTTTAAAATTTAGATATTAAATTTAATGAAGTGACACTGATTAATAAGAGTATACATGTTTCAGGTAAACATAGAGATAACATTTTAATGAGGTTTTATTTTTTTTCTTTTATTCAGTGATAGGTGGAGAGACAAAGAGAGAGACTCCCAGATGCACCCTGTCTGGGATCCACCTGGCACGCCCCCTATGGGGTGATGCTTTGCCCATTTAAAATTGTTGCTCTTTTGTTCAGCAACTGAGCTATTTTAGTGCCTGAGGCATGGCCATGCATGGTGCCATTCTCAGCGCCCAGGCCAACATGCTCAAATGAGTCATGGCTGTGAAAAAAGGAAAGAGAGAGAAAGAGAGGGAAGGGGGAGGGGAGTTGTGGAAAAGCAGATGGGTGCTTCTCCTGTGTGTCCTGACAAGAAATTGAATCTGGGACTTCCACATGCCTGGCCCACATTCTACCGCTAAACCAACTAATCAGGGTGCATTTGAACTGTCGATTGCGTGGTGTGCCCATTGTGTAAAGTCAAATGATTTTCCATCACTGTATATTTGTCCCTTTTTATGCCTGTTTTATAAAGCCTTTCTACAAAGAAGTAAACAGTAAAAAGAGGGAACAAAATGTCTACAGGTCTGTAAATTAAAGTATCTGGGCACATTATCTTAAGCCAGTGGTTCTAAAACATTTTGAAGTTGGGGCGCATTTAAAATCCTACAAATAATTGTAAGCACACTATATACAAATTTCTGAGACATATGTTATAATAGTTAAGTCAAATATTAAAGAAAAAATATAAAGTCCAAGCGTACTTTTATGGTAATTAAATTAAATAAATATGACAAAATTAAATTTACTTTGACATTAAAAAACATTTTTATGTTACAGTTTTGAGTTATGCTTTTTAGAATTCATAAAAAAGAGGGGTTAAAAATAAAAATATGACAAAAAATGTTATCTTTATATATATATATAGATACATTCTTAGTAAGATTTAGTAAATTTGCCAGGTCCCGGAGCAAATGTGTTAAGTTTTTTTATTCTTGTGTTTATAAGTAACATGAGTCTGATGTGTCCTAGCAATTTCTTCAATGTTCAGGCATATATTTAAAAGGCAAACTCTCATTTCCTTATCAATAAATTGAAAAAATCCTCTCTTTTTACTCTTAATTGTGTTGAGGGTAGAAAATCCTAATTCACATAAATAGGATGTTGAAAATTGTAGTAAAATGTTTAAAGCTTTTTTAGATATTGCCATATATTCTTCTTTTATATAAATCTAAAAGGCCTCAAGAGACAATTCCTTATGTTTAATCATCAATCCACTAACTGTGGATATAGCTGCCAGTTCTTCTTCTTCTGTTAATGTCAAACCAAAATCACTTGAAGTTTCCATGAATGGGTTTCTAATCCAATCATATTGTTCAGTGTTAAGTGATAGAAAATGCTATAAATTAAATTCTTCTCATCAGCCTTCAAGTCCTATTTTATTTACACTTAACTTTTGCTCACTTCCAGAATAGAATTCTTCAATATCACACTTTTTTTGAGAAATCTATCCATTTTATTTGAGTGTATTTATCTAAAAATAATATAATGATGTGTTAATAATAAATATAATAATGATGTGTTAACAAAAAGAGCAGTATTTCTGTAATGAAGTGGTATAATAAAGTAACTATATATATTTTTATATCTGGGCACATGCCGTGAACCAGGGCAACTAGTAATTCCAGGTCCCAAGTGGGAACGGTGTAGAATTAAGAAAGTATGCAGAATTAAAAAAATAGGGTGTCGGGAGGACCCTGTAATTGCTGCTGGCAAGAACAAAGAGCACTCAAAAACCATATCTTGCTTTATTTATAGGGCAAAGTGAGGCCATTAACAAATCTTAACTTTACACCAAACAAAGGATAGAAGAAACTTGACTTCAGTCTTTCCGGGGAACATGGGGGGTAGTGTAAACAACCCAGCACCACAGCTTAACAGCCTTTTGCAACCAATTTAGGCAAGTAAAGTGGGGGGTTGGGCAGATTGTCAGCTTACAGCCAATTCCCCACACCTCTGTCTCCCAAAATCCAAACTCCATAATCCCTGTTGGTTTTTTGGTCCCAACAGGCACATATATTTCTTGAATACCATAGGGCACACCTGGAAATCTTCTGGGGTGCACCAGTATGCCCTGGCATATACTTTGAGAACCACTGCCTTAAGCTATGCTGAAAATAGCATAAAGAAAAACCTAAATTTCTTTTTTCTCTTTATTTCTTCTCATTTATTTTTTCCTCTTTATTTTCACATGTATGACCATTATTTTATTAATGACTTGAGTCCACTTACTAAAAGATGCAGTAAACTTATATTTGCAGTCTTTGACTTGCTGCAATTTCTTTCAAAACTGTATACATAAGAAATTTCAAAATTTGGAAATGCCCTTTTGAACAGCATTTTATTGTTATTTACCCACTTGCCCATCAATAGGCAAAAGTATTCAAAGTTCAAATCACAAAACAATATTCAGAAGCAGATATCCAATAATTTAAATCAAATGTTACTCTTTGAAATTCAATTTCCAAAAATTAGCTCAAGGGTTCTTATTCATATATATATATATATATATATATATATATATATATATATATATATCTCAAAAATGTTTTAATGATTAATGTTTGGACATTATTTAACAGTGTGGATATATCCAGATGAGCTAAAGCACACTATGACAGCACACTATTGAATGTTATAGTTTCTGTATTGAAATATGTAAAGACTTTTACAAACTAGTACCTAAGAAGACATACATTTACAAATATACACATTCTAGATTTGATAAGGTAAATGTAAACAGATGCTGTGACTCCTTCCAAACAGAAAACCCACAAGACTAATACGAGAACCAACTGGCTCCATAGAATATGAATGTGCAAAATTAGAGCATGATATTTACATAAATATCAAGCCACAATTAGTTTATATATTGTCAATAACTTTCTAAGATGTCATTAGTGGTTCAATGAATACTTTTCCCCCCAATGGAGAAAATATTCAGAGACTAGATTTTGACACTTTAAAAGGACACACACAATAGACCTTACCTGTTTGACCACTGCTTGACAGGTATGAGACATGATTTTATAAGTAGTCTATTATTTTTAAACAAGCAGTTCTAAACAAATCTTTAGATTCTAAGCAGAAAAAAATTCAGGTGCTATTAGATTTACATTAAACAAATGATCTCTATCCAATTTCTCAGTTCTCTTAAGTTATAGCTATCTGTTTAATTTTACCTTAAAAAACACTTTTCTTAAGGAAGGTCCTTTTTAACCCTTTATTAATTTTGGTAAACTAGGCACATTTTAAAAGGAAGCTTGTGTCAAAATAGATAGCAGTACAGAAATCAACCCACACTTGGACCCTGGCAACCATTGCTCATTTATGGGACTCTGTCAAATGTTAAATAATCAATCCTTCCTCTTGACCTGTGTATCTCCTCTAGCTCATGAGTGGAAAGCAAAATGGGCTTTGTTTCCTGTATAAAAACACTTAGCACTTCAGAAATTAAAAATAGCCTACTCATCCTACAAACTTCCTAAAACTGTAAAGATAAAGAATATATATTTAAGTTTCATTTTTTTGTATTATAATTATTTAATGTGACAAATATTGATAAATAGCAATCATATTATAATATATAAATGTACCAAAAGTACATATTGAATGTCTTAAACTTACAATTTTTGATGTCAAATTTATTTAATTAAAAAAATTTCAAACTATTGAGGGCCACAATGCTACAGAATCTACAATCAGTGTTTACAATTAATTGCCAGGCAAAGTGAGTCATTACAGGGACCCATGTGTAAACGTCTCCTGGTACAAAGTTTAAGATGAAGCAAAGTTAAAGATGGCAGTTAGGCCAACAAGAACATCTCTCTCTTTCTGCCTCTAGACAGGATTAACACCATTTTCTTAGACTTGAACTCTGAAAAGAACCTGAGGAATGTGTTTCAAGAGGATGATCCCATTCCTCACAGGTTCTTAAAACAGACCAACTCTTCACCAGCAGAATTGATTCTTTTATGAAATTAGTTCAAATTTAAGTTACAACAGCCAACACACCTTCTCATAGGCATGTGGTTTTTCATTCAATAGTACACATAAACTTCCATGAATTCTCTGGAATAAAATATTTTCTCATGTACTTGGACAACTTTATAAGGAGCAAAAACAAAAGCAGGTGACCTAGAGCTAGAACTTCTCAAGTACTTAAGATCTAACAATTTCAACATTTTCTGAATAAGGCAGCTGAACTTGGTAGCAAAATTTACTCTTGGTTTCCCTTTCCATTATCAGTAGCCAAATCAATGGGTATCCTTATAAACAAAGTTCTGATGTGTGAGTCAAGGTTAATTGTTTCACAGGACAGCATATCAGTAAACCAGTCATCTCTGTATTAGTCATCTCTGTCCTGGTTGTAATTATTCAAAGAAGTAAGGGCACTTACATTTCAATTCACTAGCATCTTGTGAAACACATTTCAGTAAAAATAAAAAGCAATTCTCTCTTCAAAAAGTTAAGAAACCTCTAGATGTAAATACAAACAAGTGTTCCAATCATGACACAGTGTAATAAGGGAATGGATGCCTGCCTGGCTGAAAATGGAAACAAAGTATTTTAAAATGATGACCAAAGAGATGTCAGATAGACTCTTCAATGATTAACATAGAAAATTTTGATATATTTGGAGAGCTTCTGGGTTGGTGAAAACAGGAAAGTGCAGGGGGAGTCACGCCAGGAGAGGGAATGGGAGCTCTGCCTCTTCCCCATACCTTGTCCTGGCAGCTCTTCCATCTGGCTCTTCCTGAATTCAGCCGTAGACATAAGAAAATTCAAACGATTCTAATCTGACATCATGTAGATAGAATCACAGCATTTTTCTTCATTCAGGTGAAACCAGTGGTGCATTTAGAAGCTGTATATTTCTGGAGGCTGGGAGTCCAAGGTCAGGGTGTCAAAAGGATTGGTTTCATTCTGAGGCCCTTCTAGGCTTGCAGATGGCCACACCTTCCCGTGTCCTCTTTCTGTTCCTCTTATATTCCTACGCCTTACTTTTTATTCATCATTGACATTAGAGGAAACTTAGATATGACTAAATAATAAAAAAGTAAACAAGTAAGAATAAGAAACCATAACTTATTTTTTTGGTGCCAATGCTTTACATCAGTCAGTTTTTAACTAGAAAAGGAGAACATCTTTTTTCTTTTTGCTTGTCTTTCCTCCTATTTCTCCTTCTAAACCTGCTACTTCTGTTAGTTTCTAAAGAAAAAAAATGTTACCTATGTACAAATGATATAAATTGTAAGTGAAATAGCAGTGCACAAAGGAATTGTCATACAATATTCTGTTGGTTGCAGTAAATAAAAAATAATAGTTCATCTTTGGAGGGTTGGGCAAGATATTTTAAGGGTTATAAAAATGTTCAAACTCTCATAACATAATCTAACTTTTAAGAATAGAGCTAAAGATTATAGAAAAAATAAAAACTAATACGTAAGATAAATGTTATAATGCCTCTCATATTAAATTGTTTTTCATTAAAATCAATCAAAATTTAGAATATTGTTATGACATAAAAATGCAATATAATTAATAAATGAGGGCTCTACATTTCACACATGCTAATTAAAAACTATATACAAATATATAGTAGTTTTTATACAAATAAAAAGAAGTTTTTATAATACTATAATTATATAATTAAAAATGTCACTCACTTTGATGACTGAGGAAGCTATTTTAGTTACTGAGCAGCTGTTCTCTGAAGTTAGATTCAAAAGAACAAAAGGGTTTAGAGTTTTTCTTACCAGAAGGATAGCTATTCTCTTAGCTAAAGATTTATGCAGACATAGTTACACATGTTATTAAAAGTGAGTAAGAGCCTTGCCTTTAAGAAAAATAAATTATCCTTGAATGAGAGTGTATTTATACAAGTTTAATTTGAAACCATAAAATCCTGGGAGGTAACTGATGAGGTTAAGAATATTGGATGTCTAGCATAAAAGGATAGTGCTTGTTGGACACCATTGATGTCCTGAGGGGTTTCAGAAAAGGGTTGTGGACAGCCAAATATCTGAGCACAATAAATAGACAAGTTATGGAGTCAATCCCTCCTATCTTATAAAGCTAGCTGCAATGAAACATGTTTGAGTGGCAAAAAATCTAGAAGTTGAGGATACCAGTGAGCTACTTGCTAGTGTGAAGGTGAATTTTTGGGCATATTCTATTGGACAAAGTGGAAGCAAGTTGAGGTAAGTTTTTTATAAGGAGTAAGGAAATATAAAAGTCCCAAATGACTTAGTGGAGAAAGACCCAGGTTATCATTCTATTTCCACAGAAAATTATGTCTGAGCAAACAGAACCTATGAAAAACCACAAGATTAGTCTGCAGGAGCTTCACATCTACCGAAATTTTTATGAGGTAACTGTGCCCTGCATTTGCTGTCTGCCTGGGTGATGGCTGCTGCCTTCTATGTTGATTTATTTTTTTTCTCCCCTTTGCTCATCTGTCATGCTCTGGAAAGTGGAAGGTAGAATAAGAAATATATTTAACCTAATGAATAGAAAAATGCAACTGAAAAAGTTATTGCTTGATATGAGACAGAATTTCTCTTTAAATTTTAAAAGACTAGACTGAAGCAAATATGGATGTCAACATTCAGTGAGAACCAGTATAATAAAGCCTGAAATTGTGTATCATGGAAAATAAATCATTGATTAACAGATGGATAGATAGATATTTTATTCTAGTTTTTTTTTATCATATTAGGATCAAGAGACTATTTTCTGAGAGAACAAAAATGCTTCAACTGAGGAGTCTCTTTATGGGGTGGGGAGCAATAGAATAAAGGGAATGGCAAAAGAAAGATGCACCAATTTGGGGTGTGTGAAGCTGTGTGGACTGTGGTGCTGGCTGGAAGCAAAAATGATCAAATAGTTATCTGTCAGAGGCAGAAATAAGTGCCTGACTGGGAGTTGAAAGTGTTGGGAGGGAACAGAGTGGAGAACATGTAAGAGTTCCCTGGAAAACAACTGCTTTCCTGAAGAAGCCCTACCATTTCCACACAGTATGGAGTAGCAGTCTAGACAGCAGACCCTGTGTTTCTAGTATCTTTCTTAGACATTCATTTATTTTGCTGGAAAAATCTTAGCATTCTTAGCAATTCACATGTAAACTCTAGATTCTTTATTGGCCATGGTGCCTTAGCAGTGGTGCCTGGGAATAAAAATAACAAACTAAAAAAGGAAAACATCTCTGTCCCCTGTGAACAGCAGGCTGTTAGCAATGCTGATGTCTGAATGTGAAAATTGCTAGCATACTACCTAATACTTTGTGAATATTCAATATCTGACAGAGTACTTCAAAGTTAATTTGTTCAGTTATTTTCTTCTCAGCTAACCTGACCGCAAGACAACTTCCATGCTGTATCTCCTGGAGGGAGCCTGATCACAAATGCCATAATTTTAGGCATGATTGTTCTTTTTATCACCTGTAATGCTTATACCTTTACTACTTCCAACCATTAAAGGTTAAAGTTGCCTAAGAACTGTATTATATGCAGGTTCACACGGGGAAGAGTATTCAGATGAGTTAGAGGCAGGATTTAGTACTCAAGAAAGAAGGTTCTTGGTGTCCTGTGGGGCAGTCCCTTCCTTCTGACCAATCACATGGGCTGGACATCTTCAGCCCCCCAAATGAAGTGTATGTGGAAAAGGAAGATATTGAGCAAAGGGCACAGGTGGGAACTTCCACAACCTACAATAAATTATGTGCTAGTCTCAGCTGAAAGGCTCAAAGAGAACAAGAAGACTAAATGGAGATCTCTGAAGTCACTATCACCATCCCCATCTTCTTTTCTGAGAACAGGTGTGCAGGCAGAAGAAAGGAAGGTTGCTCCCTCTGTGAAACCAGGTAAGAGCTTGAGAGTTAAGAGCACAACTTTGAACTGGGCTTGGCAAACATAATGCTTCTGGTAGAGGTGTCACTATATTTCGGCATGGCCAATAAAGAATCTAGAGTTTACATGTGAATTGCTAAGAATACTAAGATTTTTCCAGCAAAATAAATGAATGTCTAAAAAAGACTGGGTAAAGTTTTCTAGAAAGAAACCTTTAACTTCTATCTTAAAGAATTCATAGGAGGTAAATGAATGAATGGGACTAGCTTCTGCATGTTAAAAAAAAATAACAAAATGAAAAGGCAACCAATTGTATAGAAGATGATATTTCTATAAAAGGTTAATATCCAAAATATATAAAGAATTTATGCCACTGAACAACATAAAAACAAACAAACCACAATCTAATTAAAAATGGGCAGAGGACCTTAATAGACACTTCTCCCCCCCTAAAAATATACAAATGACCATTAAATATATGAAAAGATGCTCAGCTTCACTAGCTATTAGGAAAATGCAAATCAAAATTACAAGGAGATCCAACACACCTGTTACAATGGTGATTATCAACATTTAAATAAGTGTTGGAGAAGTTGTAAAGAAAAAGAAACCCTCATTCACTGCTTGTGGGAATGTAAACTGCTACAACCACTAAGAAAAACAGTATGGAGTTTCCACAAAAATGTAATAGAGTCACCATATGACCCAGCAACCCCCCCCCTTTGGGTATCTACTTTAAAATGTTTAAAATATATATTTGTAAAAATATATGCTTACTTATGTTCATTGTAACAGTATTTATGGTAGCCAAGACATGAAATCTACTGTTTTTTTGATAGATTATTGGATAAAGATATCGTACAATTTGCATTTCTGTGAAATACACCATTTGTGGCCTAATAAAAATTGTGTTGAATCTATAGATTGCTTTGGGTAATATGGACATTTTAATAATGTTAATTTTTCATATTCATAGACATGGTATATGATTCCACTTATTTGTATCTTTTAAAATTTCTTTTTCAGTGTCACAGTTTTTTGAGTCCAGGTATTTTACATCTTTGGTTAACTTTATTTATAAGTATTTTATTTTTTTCTGTGATTATAAATAAAATTATCTTATTTTCCTTTTGATAATTTATTAATGGTGTATAAAAATGTCACTGATTTCTGAATATATAGTGTATATTCTGCTATATTACTGAATTTATTTATTTGTTCTAAATTTTTTGTGTGTGAAATATTTAGGGTTCTCTATATACAGTACATGCCAGCTGCTAATAATGACAGTTTTACTTCTTCCTTTTCAATTTAAATGCCTTTTATTTTTTTCTTCTTTTATGATAGTTGTGTATAGGACTTCCAGTACTATGTCAAATAGGAGTTAGTGATAACAGACATTCCTCTTTTGCTCTCAATCTTTTTTAAAAAAAATTTATTTAGATAATTAAATTGCTGTGCAAAACTTCTTAGTCTGATGTAGTCCCATTTATTTACCTTTGCCTTCACTTCCCTTGCCTTTGGAGTCAAATTCATAAAGTGCTCTTTATAACCAAGGTCCATGAGTTTAGTACCTATGTTTTCTTCTATGTAATTTATTGTTTCAGGTCTTATATTTAGGTCTTTGATCCATTTTGAATCAATTTTAGTACAAGTGGGAATGTAAAGTAGTACAACTACTATGGAAGAAAGTATGGTGGTTTCTCAAAATATTAAGAATAGAACTACTATATGACCCAGCAATCCCTCTACTCAGTATATACTCCCAAAACTCAAAAACACTGGTAAGTAAAGACACATGCAGCTCCATGTTCATTGAAGCATTGTTCACAGTGACCAAGACATAAAAACAACCAAAAAGCCCTTCAACAGATGACTGGATAAAGAAGATGTGGTACATATACACTATGGAATACTACTCAGCCATAAGAAATGGTGACATAGGATCATTTACAATATGAATGGATCTTGATAACATTATATTGAGTGAAATAAGTAAATCAGAAAAAACTAAGAACTATATGATTCCATAGGTGGGATATAAAAATGAGACTCGTGGACATGGACAAGAGTGTGGTGGTTACCACGGGGGGTAGGAAGGAGGAGAGGGAAGGAGTGGGGGGAGGGGAGGGGCACAAAAAAAACCAGATAGAAGGTGACAGAAGACAATTTGACTTTGAGTGATGGGTATGCAACATAATCAAATGTCAAAATAACCTGGAGATGTTTTCTCTGAACATATATACCCTGATTTATTGTCACCCCATTAAAATTAATAATAAAAAAAGAGAATTAAATTGATCAGAGTGACACTGGTCAACTAGAGTACATAGATTTTAGGCAAATATCTCCACACCATTTGGTCAGTCAATTGTGTTGTATACCCATCTCTCAAAGTCAAGTCATCCTTCATCATCTTATGTTTGTCCCTCTTTATGTCCCTCCCTATTCTCCTCCCTCTTCTCCCTTCTTCATCCCCCTAGTAACCACTACACTTCTATTTATGTCTATAAGTCTTAATTTTGTTCTGTCTGTGTATGGAATCATACAGATCTTAGTTTTTTCTGATTTACTTATTTCACTCAGTATAATGTTATCAAGATCCATCCATGTTGTCATAAATAATACTATGTCATTGTTTCTTATGGCTGATTAGTATTCCATTGTATATATGTACTGTACCACATTCTCTTTATCCAATCCTCTACTGTAGGCAACTTTGGTTGTTTCCATGTCTTGGACACTGCGAATAATGCTGCAATGAATATGAGTGTGCATGTGTCTTTACATACCAATGTTTTTGAGTTTTGTGGGTATATACCCTGTAGAAAAATTGCTGGGTCATATGGTAGTTCCATTCTTAATTTTTTGAGGAATCACCATACTTTTTTTCATAGTGGTCATACTAATATATATTTCCACCAACAGTAAATGAGGATTCTTTTTTCTGCACAGCCTCTTCAACACTTGTTATTACCTGTCTTGTTGATAATAGCTAATCTAACAGGTGTGAGGTGGTATCTCCTTGTAGTTTTGATTTAAATTTTTCTAATAGCTAGTGAAAATGAGCATCTTTTTATATATATTTTGGCCATTTGTATTTCTTCTTGGGAGAAGTGTTTGTTCATATCCTCTTACCATTTTTTCATTGGATTGTTTGTTGTTGAGTTTTGTGAGTTCTTTATATATTTTGGATATTAACTTTTTTATTTATTTATTTATTTAAATTATTTATTTATTCATTCATTTTTTTAGAGAGGAGAGGGAGAGACAGAGAGAGAGAGGAGAGACAGAGAGAGAAGGGGGGGAGGAGCTGGAAGCATCAACTACCATATGTGCCTTGACCAGGCAAGCCCAGGGTTTTGAACTGGTGACCTCAGCATTTCCAGGTCAACACTTTATCCATTGCGCCACCACAGGTCAGGCGATATTAACTTTTTATTTGAGCTGTTGTTTGCAAATATTATCTCCTATTTAATTAGCTGTCTGTTTGTTTAGTCATCAATTTCTTTTGCTGTGCAGAAGCTTCTTAGTTTGATACAGTCCCATTCACCACTTATCTTTGCCTCTACTTCTCTTGCCTTTGGGTCAAATTCATAAAATGTTCTCTACAATCAAGATCCATGAGTTTAGTACCTATGCTTTCTTCTATGTACTTTATTGTTTCAGGTCTTATATTTAGGTCTTTGATCCATTTTGAATTAATTTTTGTGCAAACTGTAGTCAAGTTTTATTCTTCTGCATGTGGCTTTCCAATTTTCCCAGCATCACTTATTGAAGAGGCTTTCTTTTCTCCATTGTGTACTTTTGGTTCTTTTATCAGAGCCAAACTATATTAAAGAGCCAAAAAACCATATATATACATATATATATGGTTTTTATTTCTGGGCTCTTTATTCTGTTCCATTGGTCTGTGTGTCTATTTTTCTGCCAATATCACCCTGTTTTGATTATTGTGTCTCTGTAATATAATTTGAAGTCAGGTATTGTGATACCTCCAGCTTCGTTTTTTTTCCTGTCAGGATAACTTTGGTTATTAGGGTTTCTTTTATGGTTCCATACAAACTTAATAATTTTTTGTTCCATTTCTTTAAAAAAAATTGCATTGGAATTTTGATGGGAATTGTATTAAATTTGTACATTGCTTTCGGTGACATGGCCATTTTAACAATATTTATTCTTTCTATCCAATAACAGGATATTTTTCCATTTCATTGTATCTTTTTCGATTTCCTCTAATAATGCTTTATAGTTTTCAGTATATAGTTCTTTTACATTATTTATTGTGTTTATTCCTAGGTACTTTATTTTTTTGTTGTTGCAACTGTAAGAGATTTTTTTTAGGTCATTTTCCAAAGTTTCATTGTTGGTGGATATGAAAGCAATAGATTTCTATATATTAATTTTGTATCCTGTGACCTTACTGTATTGGTTTATTGTTTCTAATAGTCTTTCTGTGGAGTCTTTGGTTTGTTTTTTTTTTTATGTACAGGATCATATCATCTGCAAAAAGTGAAACCTTTACTTCTTTTTTCCCAATATGAATGCCTTTTATTTCTTTCTCTTGTCTGATTGCTCTGGCTAGAACTTCCAGCACTGTGTTATTTTTTTGTTTATATGGTGTATTTTGTTATTCGTTTTATGTATATTGAACAGTCCTTGTGTTTCTGGGATGAATCCCACTTGATCATGATGAATTATTTTTTTAAAATGTTATATTTGATTTGCTAGTATTTTGTTTAGAATTTTGGAATCTGTATTCATTAGAGATATTGGTCTGTAGTTTTATTTTTTTGTGTTGTTCTTGCTGAGTTTTGGTATGAGAGTTATGTTGGCCTCTTAAAATGTGTTTATAAGTATTGCTTCTTCTTCAAATTTTTGGAAGACTTTGAGAAGAATAGGAACCAAATCTTCTTTGAATGTTTGGTAGAATTCACTAGTGTAGACATTTGGCCCCAAACTTTTATTTTGGGGTAGGTTTTTGATAGTTGTTTCTGTTTCTTCCCTGCTTATGGGTCTATTTAGGCTTTTCCACTTCTTCATGATTTAGTCTTGGAAGATTGTATAGTTCTAGAAACTTATCCATTTCTTCTAGATTGTTGAATTTGGTGGCATATAGTTTTTCATACTATTCTACAATGATCCTTTGTATATCTATGATACACATGGTAATTTCTCCTCTTTCACTTATGATTTTGTTTCTATTATGCCTTTCTCTTTTTTCCTGAGTGAATCCTTCACAAGGGTTTGTAAATTTTGTTGATCTTTTCAAAGAACCAGTTCTTTGTTGTATTAATTTTTTCTATAGTTTTTCTGTTCTCCATTTTATTTATTTCAGCTCTAATATTTATTATTTTCTTTCTTCTGCTGGTTTTGGGTTGCTTTTATGCTTCTTTTTCTAGTTCCTTAAGATGTGATGTTAAGTTGTTTACTTAGGCCCTCTCTTGTTTTCTGATATAAGCCTGTAATAATATGAACTTCTGTCTTATTACTACTTTTGCTGCATCCCAGAGATTCTGATATATTATGTTGTCATTTTTGTTTGTAAATATCTTTTGATCTCTGCTTTTATTTTTTTCTTTGACCCAGGCATTGTTTAAAAGTATGTTGTGTAATTTACATATTTTTGAGGGCTTGTTAATTTCTTTTTTGCAGTTGAATTCTAGTTTCAAAGCATTATGGTCAGAGAATACGCTTGGTATATAATTTCAGTCTTTCTGAATTTGTCGATGTTAGTTTTGTGGCCCAACATATTGTATATTCTTGAGAATGTTCTATGTACACTGGAGAAAAATATATACTCTGACATTTTGGGATGAAATGTTCTGTAGATGTCTATCATAACCAATTGTTCTAGTTTTCATTTAAGGCAGATATTTCATCATTGATTATTGTTCTGAATATTACTTAAAGTACAGGTATCTTGGCCTACTGCTTTTACCACCAGGGTTGTGGATCCTGCTTATAAGTTGAACACCTTGAATAGCCCTTCTAAGGCTCAGAAACCATCTCAGAAGAGGTAGGCATGTGATATTTTTAAGAACCAGATAAGAGGCACACATTGCACACAAATCTGACTTCATTTTACAAGCTAATCTGCTCCCTTATTGAATACAGACCTAATTTCCCTATAATCCTCAAGATTGTGAAATGATCAAAAGAAAGGGGTAAATTGTAACATTCAGAAACTTTATTTTTTATTATAATTCAAACTGACTTTATCCAACATCCTGACTCACCCACCTTGTTTTCCCTTGCATGTACACTCCCTTAACCATTAAGCTCTAAGGACAATGAGGTTCTAATCAACATTAAACAATCTTAGGAACAAAGCCTCAGGTCTGTTGACCACAAAGGCAGAGTTCTGGTTAAACTAGAGATAACATCTAGACCTCAGTTATGTTTCATCTCCAGGCCCAGAAAAGCAGAAGAACCCCACTAACCATTCCCTTGCTAAACCTATACAGAGTGACACCATGACTGACATTAAGATCAGATGTAAAAATTAACTACCCTCTACCTTAGTGCCAACCAATCAATATAGACCATGGCCCTAATCACAACATTAAGTCCTTCAGTCACCATGATAAATGAGTTTTCTTTATATAACCCAGCCCCTAGGAGCCTTCAGAAAGCAGGACTTATTAGTGACTTTGGGTTTGGCATCATTTCATTAACTAATAAACCTTTACTTTCTTTGCTGCAAACTCCTGCTCATGTTTGTTTTAACTTGCAATTGATATCTGAAGTGTGTGTTAGGGATGTAGAGAACAGCTTTGTGGAACCAAGTCCTTGACCTGTGGGATTTGGTGCTATCTCTGGGTATGTAATGTCAAAACTGAGTTAAATTATGAGACACCCAGCTGGTATCAGAGAATTGCTTGCTGGTGTTACAAAAAGAACAGATGTAAGAATTGGTGTGAGAATCATACCTATCTTTTTTTAAATCATTTTATTTAGAAAATTAAATTTAATGGGGTGACATTGATCAATAAGAGTACATAGATTTCAGGTAGACATCTCCACAGCATGTGAACTGTTGATTATGTTGTGCAGCCATCACTCAAAGTCAAATCATTTTCTGTCACTGTATAAAAGTTTGAGGAATAAATGAGTTAGAACATATAAATTCTTGGGACAGTGTCCAGCTAGTAAACACTCAGTATGTGTTATTCATATTGCTTTGTTTTGTTACAATTATTATTAGAAGTAAAAAGAGTCATGTTAGTATTAACAACACAGAGAGTTAATTTGGTCAATGTTAGGCTTAAAGAAAAAATAAAACAGGTTGAGTCCTTGGATTCTATGGCAAAGACAAAAAGGAAGTAAAGGGACACAGGTCTGAGCATTGGCCCAAAGAGTTTGCCAGAAGAGTGTTAGCCAGAAGGAAACAAAATATTATTTTATTTACTGAGCAAATAAGAAAAATCTATTAAACTTGAACAAACCAGGAAAAAAAATATTAAAGTATTTCCTGAATCAAGTTACTCTTTAAATTCTGCTAGTGATCCTGTGCATTTACAGCTCCCTGTGGGAACCTTTCTTCATTTGCAGACTAATGATGACACAAATAATAACATTTTCTTTCTTTCAACCCTGGCTCACTTGCTATTACAGATAATCTGTGTAGCAAGAAATGACAAGATAACACAGTGACCTACATTTACCTTCACAGTATGACCATATCCCAGCCATATCCAGAACATTGGTTTGGTACTTTGAAGCATCTTTGATTAGGGGATGAGTGGATTCCATGAGGTCTATGAAGTCTTAGCAATGTCTACTCAACAGTGTTACAAAGGATAGGGAATGAGCATAATCTGTCTCTGAACCAACTTCATCAAACCCCTCTCTTTCAAACCTCAGACTCAGTCTAGGGAACCTTCATACACAAGCTTTTAGGCAAGTCAGCCTACTCCCACACTTGCATTGATTGTGCATGGGTTCCTGGTGTGAAGGATGCAAGGAGAAGAAAGACAAGCATGTGTCAAATTCTCTCCTTCCTCTATAACAGTGGTCCCCAACCTTTTTTGGGCCACAGACCAGTTTAATGTCAGAAAATATTTTCACAGACCAGTCTTTAGGGTGGGATGGATAAATGCACAAAATAAAATTATGTGACTGGCATAAAAACTGTGGTATTTTTAAATATAATTGTCAAACTGATATTTATTGGGCTAAGTTAAAGGAGGAACAAGCATGTCCTCATTATTCAGGCTGTATTTAAATTTGTTATTCTGACAATGTTTCATGTCTGACATCAATATGTAATATGATAGGTTCAGGCTCACTACCAATCATGAACCTACAACAATAAAAATAAACATGAATCCACTGTATACTTGTATGCAACTTTATTAGAAGCATCCTCTTAACATCACACCAACAACATAAACATGAGTAACATCCTCTCTGCCTCCAGACACTTTCCAGTCACTATGGTAACGTTTAAACATGCCTTAAAAGTAAGATACAAGAGAGTGACGTCACGGAAATGGCGCCGTGAGCAGCGCGTCCGACAGCTCTCCCCTGAATCACAACAAATTTATCAACTAGAAACAGAAAAATTTATCCTCGAAGCATTCCGGAGTTCCACACAAACTGATAGCGAAAGGACTGTTATCACTTGAATCTGAGAGACGAGGGTGTGGAGGAATCTACCACAGGGACGTTCTTTCAAACCGCAAGGAAGTGCGCCTGTGGTGAGTCAGCCCATATACTTGGGAACCGCGAGCCTCCGCGAGCGACCGACGCAAGCCGCCCCCGCGAGCCTCCGCTGCGAGCGGCCGACGCGAGCCACCTCCGCGAGCCACCACGAGCAGCCGCGGGCGCGCCCGGTCTGGTTGAGCACCGCTGACGTTCCCAGCGGCCCGCACACTGCGAGTGGGGGTCGCCGGCCACCGGTGCCCGGAGCACCCCACTTGCGCGGGTGCCTTGGGCATTCCACGCGCCCAGGGCGCCCTGCTGGCCTGCACACCCAGGGGGCTCCATTATCCTGCGCCTGGTGCAGTCCAGCCGCCAGCGGCGGGGCGAGCGGGAGAGGCTTGCGAGATTCTCTCTGTGGGCGGGGCACCTCACCCAGCCATTCAAGCTAACAATCAAGCGTTGGGGGAGGGGCGCGCGCAGGCAGCCTAAAATACCTTCGGAAGCACAGCTGCGTCCCAATCACTGAAATTAGCTTAACCCATGAAATCTGCGCACCCTCAGTTCTATTTGATAAGATCTCTCTCAGTTCAGCGATCCAAGACAAGAGGCGTGATATTTTTTAGTGCCTCTCGCTAAAGGGGCGGGGGCAACTTCTGATTGATAGAGCCTCCATATTCAGGGATAAACGCTAACAAGAAGGACTTGGCAGATAATAAGGTCTATACTACACTAGTCGTAAGCAGAGACTAGTGCCTCTTCTTCCCTGCAAAAACAGGCTACAAAGTGTGGAGAGCCTGGCTTGAGAGGTCCAACTAAATGCTAGGCGCTGGACAGTCACCTTGACAACAATTGACTCCCACCCCCGCCTGATTACACTGGAGGCCCTGACTCTCAGAGCCTTTCCCAAAGCCTTGCACTGAGTGGGGATAGAGTGGGGATTTCCCAGCTCCTTGAGCCTCTTACTCCCCAGGCAGAAGCAGTTGCAGCCTTATAGCTGGATCACCAGGCTGCTAATTCAGAAAGGGGGGACTAGGAGAGAGAATCCAGGAAAGCAAACTCTCTCATCGTTGGACCCTGCAAACGCCAACAAGCCTTTACTTCCAGCAAGACTAAAGCCAATTATATGACATTGCCATAGAATCCCATCAACTGCAAATCCCTACCTAAGAGTGACACAGGGGTAGAGCCTGGGGTACAGAGTCACTGACCAGGAAGAGGGAGAGAAAAGAAAAAGGAAGAAGTTAACCTCTCAAAATCAAGAAAAACCCACAGACTTTACAACTTGATCCACTAATTTTTTTGTTGTTGTTGTTGTTGTTTGTTTCTTCTATCTTTTTGCCTTTATATCCTCCACCTCGGTCCTTCTATTCTCTGCCCATCTCATGCTTCCCCTTTCTTGAACTACACTACCCATGAGTGTTGCATTTTATTTTTCTTCTTCATCCTCACCCTCCTTTAAGGTTATACTCCAAAACACTTAACTCTCACTCTCTCCTCTTTTTTTTTTTTGTCTTGCTTTATTTTGTTTTTTTCTCTTCCTATTTTATTTCTTCCTTCGTTGTTCTCTTTTTCTTATTTTTTCCTTTCTATTCGTTTTTTCTTTTCTCATTTTATTTTCATCCCATATAATCCTCAATCACGAACAAATAAGTTAATTTGGGACTCAAGGCTTTTTTTTGGCTTTATTTCTCTTTTTTGCTTTTGTTTTTATTTTTTTTCTTTTTTCTTGTTTGTTTATTTTTGTGGCATTTTGGGTCCTCCCAACCCAAGGTCTCCATTGTATTTAGTCTTCGCTCCACTTAATACAACAGATTTTTACTTATTATTTTTATTTTTTCTTCTTTATTATTCTTTTTTGGTCCTTTTTTCTGGTTCCCTCTTATCCCTCTCATTATATCTCTTAGTTGACTATCACTTACAAGCAAATCATCTTATGCTTGTCTAAGATTTTCTTCCTTTTTTTTTTTTTTTGCATTTAGTAGGCCCTTACTTCCTTTTTTTGCCCCTTGAACTCTTCACCCCAAATCAGGCCCTCCATTATAGGCACGATATTTCCCTGAGGAGGGGAGAGGAGGGAAAGAGAAGAGAGAAAAAAAGGGGGAAATAATAAATTATTACTGGGTTTTTTTTGTGGGGTGTTTTACCTTTTTTTTTTTTTTTTTTTTTTTACTTTTTACTCATTATTAATTCTAATTAGTGCTATCAATAAGACCACCCTCAGATGCTGATAAGAAACAGGAAATCGAATATTATGGATACAAAAGAAAGAGAGGTAACACAAATAGATGTGGAAAAATCTATGGAGAAAAGACTTAACATATTGGAAGCCTTGGAGCTAAATGACAGAGAATTTAAAATAGAAAGCTTAAAAATACTCAGAGAGATACAAGAAAACACAGAAAGGCAATATAGGGAGATCAGAAAACAACTCAATGAACACAAAGAATATATTACCAAGGAAATTGAAACTATAAAAACAAATCAAACAGAAATCAAAAACTCAATTCACGAGCTGAAAAATGAGGTAACAAGCTTAGCTAACAGAACAGCCCAGATTGAAGATAGGATTAGTGAAATAGAAGACAAACAACTTGAGGCACAACAGAGAGAAGAAGAAAGAGACTCAAAAATAATAAAAAACGAGAAAGCCCTACAGGAATTGTCTGACTCCATCAGAAAGAATAACATAAGAATAATAGGTATATCAGAGGGAGAAGAGAAAGAAAATGGAATGGAGAATATACTCAAACAAATAATAGACGAGAATTTCCCAAGCCTGTGGTAGGAACTAAAGCCTCAAATTCAAGAAGCAAACAGAACACCGAGTTTTCTTAACCCCAACAAACCCACTCCAAGGCACATCATAATAAAGATGACACAAACCAATGACAAAGAAAAAATTCTCAAGGCAGCCAGGGAAAATAAGAGTACAACATAAAAAGGAAGGCCTATTAGATTATCATCAGATTTCTCAGCAGAAACTCTACAAGCTAGAAGAGAGTGGACCCCAATATTTAAAGCCCTGAAAGAGAGGAACTTTCAGCCAAGAATACTATACCCATCAAAGCTATCCTTCAAGTATGAAGGAGATATAAAAACATTCACAAATACAGAAAAGATGAGAGAATTTATCAACAGAAAGCCCCCACTCCAGAAAATACTATAGGGGGTTTTCCAACCAGATTCAAAGAACAAAAGAAAACAACACCACAAGTAACAGCTCCACCAAGAACACAATAAAACCAAACTTAAACTGTGACAACAAAGGAAAAAAAGGGGGGAGAGGATGGAGATTAACAGTAGCAAAGGATGATGAAGTGCAGAAATACTTATAAGATAGGGTACTACAATGAATATGGTAGGTACCCTTTTCATTACTTAATGGTAACCACCCTTAAAAAAACCACCACAAAAACACTTGACTTAAAAAAGGTAGCAACACAGCTCTTTGAGCCTCTTACTATCCAGGCAGAGGCAGCAGCAACCCCATAGCTGGATTATCAGGCTACTAATTGAGGAAGGATAGACTAGGAGAAAGGCTCCAGGAACACGGACTCTCTCACTGTCGGAGCCTATAAATGCTAATGAGCCTCGACTCCCACGAGACTAAAGCACAATACATGACATTGCCATAGAGACTTATCAACTGCAAGCCTCTACCTGAGCGTGCCAAAGGGGCAGAACCCGGGGTACAGAGTCACCGACCAGGAAGAGGGAGAGAAAAGAAAAAGCAAGAAGATAACCTCTCAAAATCAAGAATAATCTGCAGACTTTATAACCTATCCCATTTTATTATATTTGTTCGTTTGTTTCTCTTATCTTCATTCTTGATACTTTTTTTTCCTCCTCCAATTTGGCCGATTAACTCTCTACTGGTCTTACTCTCTCCTCTCCTTGAACTACACTACCCATAAGTGTTACATCTCCCATTATCTTTTCTCTTCTCTTCCTTTCTCTCTATGAGGGTTGCACTCCAAAACCCTTAACTCTCTCTCTCTCTCTCTCTCTCTCTCTCTCCTTTCTTTTTTCTTCTTTTAGTGGTTCCCTCTTTTTTTTTTCTCTCTCTCTCTTTCTTTTCTCCCTCTATATTAGTTTCTTCCTTTCTCCTTTACATCTCCTCTCATTCAAACCTCAATAACAAACAAATTATCTTATCTGGGACTCAAACCTATGTTTGTGGCATTTTGGGGGGTTTTTACTTCACCTTTTTAACTCACTAGCAGTGCTCCCATCCCTGGCTCTCCATATTATCTAGTTCTTGTTCCACTAAATACAATAGTAAGTTTTTAATTTGTCCCCCCATTTTTCCGTTTTCCTCTTATTCCTCTCATCATAACTCTTAGACAACCAACACCTAAAAGCAAATCATTTTATTCTTGACACAAATTTTTTCCTTATTTGCTTTTTGTGGGTCCATACGATCTTTTTTTTTTCTTTTTCCTTTTTTTTTTTTTTTCTTTTTTTCTTTTTTGCCCCTTTATTACTTTTCCACAATTCAGGCCCTCCATCACAGGCATTGTTTGTTATAACTCACAGTCCACCACAAGATTTTCTCAAGAAAGAGGGGAGAAGAGAGGAGAGGAAAAAAGGAGGGGGGAAATAATTTCCTTTTTTTAAAAATTTTTATTTTATTTTATTTTTCTTTATTTCATTATTAATTTTTTTTAAAAAAAACAACTCTTTTCGATTTTTTATTTTTTTTATTTTTTTTAACTTTTTATTCTTTATTAAATCTCATTAATACTATCAACAAAACCACCCTCAGATGCCATTAAGGAAGAGAAAATCGAATATCATGGATACAAAAGAAAGAGAGGTAACACAGCTAGATGAGGAAAAATCTATGGAGAAAAAATTTAATATATTGAAAACCTTGGAGCTAAATGACAGAGAATTCAAGATAGAAATACTAAAAATCCTCCGAGATATACAAGAAAACACAGAAAGGCAATTTAGGGAGCTCAGAAAACAACTCAATGAACACAAAGAATATATGTCCAAGGAAATTGAAACTATAAAAACAAATCAAACAGAGATGAAAAACTCAATTCACGAGCTGAAAAACGAAATAACAAGCTTAGCTAATAGAACAGGTCAGATAGAAGAGAGGATTAGTGAAATAGAAGACAAGCAACTTGAGGCACAACAGAGAGAAGAAGAAAGAGACTCAAAAATTAAAAAAAATGAGATAGCCCTACAAGAATTATCTGACTCCATCAAAAAGAATAACATAAGAATAATAGGTATATTAGAGGGAGAAGAGAGAGAAAATGGAATGGAGAACATACTCAAACAAATAATAGATGAGAACTTCCCAAGCCTGTGGAAAGAACTAAAGCCTCAAGTTCAAGAAGCAAACAGAACTCCGAGTTTTCTTAACCCCAACAAACCTACTCCAAGGCATATCATAATGAAATTGACACAAACAAACAGCAAAGAAAAAATTCTCAAGGCAGCCAGGGAAAAGAAGAATACAACATATAAAGGAAGGCCCATTAGATTATCATCAGATTTCTCAGCAGAAACTCTACAAGCTAGAAGAGAGTGAACCCCAATATTTAAAGTCCTGAAAGAGAGGAACATTCAGCCACGAATACTATACCCATCAAAGCTATCCTTCAAATACGAAGGAGAAATAAAAACATTCACAGATACATAAAAGATGAGGGAATTTATCATCAGAAAACCCCCACTCCAGGAATTAGTAAAGGGGGTTCTCCAATCAAATACAAAGAACAAAAAAAAACAGAGCCACAAGTAAAAGCTCCAAGAAGAACACAATAAAACCAAATTTAAACTGTGACAACAACAAAAAGAGAGAGGGGGAGAAGATGGAGATTAACAGTAGCAAAGGACGATGGAGTGCAAAAGTACTCACAAAATAGTTTGCTACAATGAACAGGGTAGGGACCCTTTTCATTACTCAAAGGTAACCACCATTGAAAAAACCACCACAGAAGCACATGAGATAAAAAAGATAGCAACAGAGGAAAGATGTATGGAATACAACCAAATAAAAACAAAAGATAGAAAAACGAAAGAGAAGGATCAAACAAGACACAAAACTAACAGAAAGCAAGATATAAAATGGCAATAGGGAACTCACAAGTATCAATAATTACACTAAATGTAAACGGATTAAACTCACCAATAAAAAGGCACAGAGTAGCAGAATGGATTAAAAAAGAAAATCCAACTGTATGCTGCCTACAGGAAACTCATCTAAGTAACAAGGATAAAAACAAATTCAAAGTGAAAGGCTGGAAAACAATACTCCAAGCAAATAACATCCAAAAAAAAGCAGGTGTAGCAATACTCATATCGGATAATGCTGACTACAAGACAGGAAAAGTACTCAGAGATAAAAATGGCCATTTCATAATGGCTAAGGGGACACTGAATCAAGAAGACATAACAATTCTTAATATATATGCACCAAACCAAGGAGCACCAAAATATATAAGACAGCTACTTATTGATCTTAAAACAAAAACTAACAAAAATACAATCATACTTGGAGACCTCAATACACCGCTGACGGCTCTAGATCGGTCATCCAAACAGAGAATCAACAAAGACATAGTGGCCTTAAGCAAAACACTAGAGCACCTAGATATGATAGACATCTACAGGACATTTCATCCCAAAGTGACTGAGTATACATTTTTCTCCAGTGTACATGGATCATTCTCCAGAATTGACCATATGTTGGGCCACAAAAACAACATCAGCAAATTCAGAAAAATTGAAGATGTACCAAGCATATTTTCTGATCATAAAGCCTTGAAACTAGAATTCAACTGCAAAAAAGAGGAAAAAAATCCCACAAAAATGTGGAAACTAAACAACATACTTCTAAAAAATGAATGGGTCAAAGAAGAAATAAGTGCAGAGATCAAAAGATATATACAGACTAATGAAAATGACAATACGACATATCAGAATCTCTGGGATGCAGCAAAAGCAGTGATAAGAGGGAAGTTCATATCGCTTCAGGCATATATGAACAAACAAGAGAGAGCCCAAGTGAACCACTTAACTTCCCACCTTAAGGAGCTAGAAAAAGAAGAACAAAGACAACCCAAAACCAGCCGAAGAAAGGAAATAATAAAAATCAGAGCAGAAATAAATGAATTAGAGAACAGAAAAACTATAGAAAAAATTAATAGAACAAGGAGCTGGTTCTTTGAAAAGATCAACAAAATTGACAAACCCTTGGCAAGACGTACCAAGGAAAAAAGAGAAAGAACTCATATAAACAAAATCCAAAATGAAAGAGGAGAAATCACCACGGACACTGTAGATATACAAAGAATTATTGTAGAATACTATGAAAAACTTTATGCCACTAAATTCAACAACCTAGAAGAAATGGATAAATTCCTAGAAAAATACAACCTTCCTAGACTGAGTCAAGAAGAAGCAGAAAGCCTAAACAGACCTATCAGTAGAGAAGAAATAGAAAAAACCATTAAAATCCTCCCCAAAAATAAAAGTCCAGGCCCTGACGGCTATACCAGCGAATTTTATCAAACATTCAAAGAAGACTTGGTTTCTATTCTACTCAAAGTCTTTCAAAAAATTGAAGAAGAAGCAATACTTCCAAACACATTTTATGAGGCCAACATAACCCTCATCCCAAAACCAGGCAAGGATGGCACAAAAAAAGAAAACTACAGACCAATATCTCTAATGAATACAGATGCTAAAATACTAAAAAAAATACTAGCAAATCGAATACAACAACATATTAAAAAAATAATACATCATGATCAAGTGGGATTCATCCCAGAATCTCAAGGATGGTTCAACATACGTAAAACGGTTAACGTAATACACCATATCAACAAAACAAAGAACAAAAACCACACTATCTTATCAATAGACGCAGAAAAGGTTTTCGATAAAATACAACACAATTTTATGTTTAAGACTCTCAACAAAATGGGTATAGAAGGAAAATATCTCAACATGATAAAGGCCATATATGATAAACCATCAGCTAACATCATATTAAATGGCACTAAACTGAAGGCTTTCCCCCTTAAATCAGGAACAAGACAGGGTTGTCCACTGTCTCCACTCTTATTTAATGTGGTACTAGAGGTTCTAGCCCGAGCAATCAGAGAAGACAAAGAAATAAAAGGCATCCATATCGGAAAGGAAGAAGTAAAGGTATCACTTTTTGCAGATGATATGATCCTATACATCGAAAACCCCAAAGAATCCACAAAAAGACTACTAGAAACAATAAGCCAATACAGTAAGGTCGCAGGATACAAAATTAACATACAGAAGTCAATAGCCTTTCTATATGCCAACAATGAAACAACTGAGAAGGAACTCAAAAGAATAATCCCCTTCACGATTGCAACAAAAAAAATAAAATACTTAGGAATAAACATAACAAAGAATGTAAAGGACTTATATAATGAAAACTATAAACCATTGTTAAGGGAAATCGAAAAAGATATAATGAGATGGAAGAATATACCTTGTTCTTGGCTAGGAAGAATAAATATACTCAAGATGGCTATATTACCCAAAGCAATATACAAATTTAATGCAATTCCCATCAAACTTCCAATGACGTTTTTTAAAGAAATAGAACAAAAAATCATCAGATTTATATGGAACTATAAAAAACCCCGAATAGCCAAAGCAATCCTAAAGAAAAAGAATGAAGCTGGGGGCATAACAATACCTGACTTCAAACTCTATTATAGGGCCACGATAATCAAAACAGCATGGTATTGGCAGAAAAATAGACACTCAGACCAATGGAACAGAATAGAAAGTCCAGAAATAAAGCCACATATATATAGTCAAATAATTTTTGATAAAGGGGCCAACAACACACAATGGAGAAAAGAAAGCCTCTTCAATAAATGGTGCTGGGAAAACTGGAAAGCCACATGCAAAAGAATGAAACTGGACTACAGTCTCTCTCCCTGTACAAAAATTAACTCAAAATGGATCAAAGATCTAAACATAAGACCTGAAACAATTAAGTACATAGAAGAAGACATAGGTACTCAACTCATGGACCTGGGTTTTAAAGAGCATTTTATGAATTTGACTCCACAGGCAAGAGAACTGAAGGCAAAAATGAATGAATGGGACTACATCAGACTAAGAAGTTTTTGCTCAGCAAGGGAAACTGATAACAAAATAAACAGAAAGCCAACTAAATGGAAAATGATATTTTCAAACAACAGCTCAGATAAGGGCCTAATATCCAAAATATACAAAGAACTCATAAAACTCAACAACAAACAAACAAACAACCCAATAAAAAAATGGGAAGAGGATATGAATAGACACTTCTCCCAGGAAGAAATACAAATGGCCAACAGATATATGAAAAGATGCTCATCTTCTTTAGCTATTAGAGAAATGCAAATCAAAACGGCAATGAGATACCACCTCACACCTGTTCGATTAGCTGTTATTAGCAAGTCAGGTAATAGCAAATGTTGGAGAGGCTGTGGAGAAAAAGGAACCCTCATACACTGTTGGTGGGAATGTAAAGTAGTACAACCATTATGGAAGAAAGTATGGTGGTTCCTCAAAAAACTGCAAATAGAACTACCTTATGACCCAGCAATCCCTCTACTGGGTATATATCCCCAAAACTCAGAAACATTGATACGTAAAGACACATGCAGCCCCATGTTTATTGCAGCATTGTTCACAGTGGCCAGGACATGGAAACAACCAAAAAGCCCATCAATAGATGACTGGATAAAGAAGATGTGGCACATATACACTATGGAATACTACTCAGCCATAAGAAATGATGACATCGGAACATTTACAGCAAAATGGTGGGATCTTGATAACATGATACGAAGCGAAATAAGTAAATCAGAAAAAAACAGGAACTGTATTATTCCATACGTAGGTGGGACATAATACTGAAACTAAGAGACATTGACAAGAGTGTGGTGGTTACGGGGGGGAGGGGGGAATGGGAGAGGGATAGGGGGTGGGGAGGGGCACAAAGAAAACAAGATAGAAGGTGACAGAGGACAATCTGACTTTGGGTGGTGGGTATGCAACATAATTGAACGACAAGATAACCTGGACTTGTTATCTTTGAATATATGTATCCTGATTTATTGATGTCACCCCATTAAAAAAATAAAATTATAAAAAAAAAAAAAAAGGTAGCAACAGAGGAAAGAAGTATGGAACACAAACAAACAAAAACAAATGATAGAAAAACAAAAGAGAAGAATCAAACTAGATACAAAACTAACAGAAAGCAATTTATAAAATGGCAGTAGGGAACCCACAAGTGTCAATAATTACACTAAATGTAAATGAATTAAACTTACCAATAAAAAGACACAGAGTAGCAGAATGGATTAAAAAAGAAAATCCAACTATATGCTGCCTACAAAAAACACATCTAAGCAACAAGGATAAAAACAAATTCAAAGTGAAAGGCTGGAAAACAATACTCCAAGCAAACAACACCCAAAAAAAAGCAGGCGTAGCAATACTCATATCGGATAATGCTGACTACAAGACAGAAAAAGTACTCAGAGACAAAAATGGTCATTTCATAATGATTAAGGGGAAGTTGAATCAAGAAGACATAACAATCCTTAATATATATGCACCAAACCAAGGAGCACCAAAATATATAAGACAGCTACTTATTGACCTTAAAACAAAAACTAACAAAAATACAATCATACTTGGAGACCTCAATACACCGCTGACGGCTCTAGATCGGTCATCCAAACAGAGAATCAATAAAGATATAGTGGCCTTAAACGAAATACTAGAGCACCTGGATATGATAGACATCTACAGGACACTTCATCCCAAAGCGACAGAGTATACATTTTTCTCTAGTGTACATGGAACATTCTCAAGAATTGACCATATGTTGGGCCACAAAGACAATATCAGCAAATTTAGAAAAATTGAAATTGTACCAAGCATATGTTCTGATCATAAAGCCTTGAAACTAGAATTCAACTGCAAAAAAGAGGGGGAAAAACCCACAAAAATGTGGAAACTAAACAACATACTTCTAAAAAATGAATGGTTCAAAGAAGAAATAAGCGCAGAAATCAAAAGATATATACAGACAAATGAAAATGAAAATACGACATATCAGAATCTCTGGGATGCAGCAAAAGCAGTAATAAGAGGAAAGTTCATATCACTTCAGGCCTATATGAACAAACAAGAGAGAGCCGAAGTAAACCACTTAACTTCACACCTTAAGGAACTAGAAAAAGAAGAACAAAGACAACCCAAAACCAGCCGAAGAAAGGAAATAATAAAAATCAGAGCAGAAATAAATGAAATAGAGAACAGAAAAACTATAGAAAAAATCAATAAAACAAGGAGCTGGTTCTTTGAAAAGATCAACAAAATTGACAAACCCTTGGCAAGACTTACCAAGGAAAAAATACACAGGACTCAAATAAATAAAATCCAAAATGAAAGAGGAGAGATCACCACTGACATCATAGATATACAAAGAATTATTGTAGAATACTATGAAAAATTATATGCCACCAAATACAAAAATCTAGAAGAAATGGATAAATTCCTAGAACAATACAACCTTCCTAGACTGAGTCATGAAGAAGCAGAAAGCCTAAACAGACCAATCAGCAGGGAGGAAATAGAAAAAACTATTAAAAATCTCCCCAAAAATAAAAGTCCAGGCCCAGACGGTTATACTAGTGAATTCTATCAAACATTCAAAGAAGAGTTGGTTCCTATTCTACTCAAAGTCTTCCAAAAAATTGAAGAAGAAGCAATACTTCCAAACACATTTTATGAGGCCAACATAACCCTCATACCAAAACCTGGCAAGGATGGAACAAAGAAAGAAAACTACAGACCAATATCTCTAATGAATACAGATGCTAAAATACTAAACAAAATACTGGCAAACCGAATACAACAACATATTAAAAAAATAATACATCATGATCAAGTGGGATTCATCCCAGAATCTCAAGGATGGTTCAACATACGCAAAACGGTTAACGTAATACACCATATCAACAAAACAAAGAACAAAAACCACATGATTTTATCAATAGATGCAGAAAAGGCTTTTAATAAAATACAACACAATTTTATGTTTAAGACTCTCAACAAAATGGGTATAGAAGGAAAATATCTCAACATGATAAAGGCCATATATGATAAACCATCAGCCAACATCCTATTAAATGGCATAAAACTGAGGACTTTATACCTTAAATCAGGAACAAGACAGGGTTGTCCACTCTCTCCACTCTTATTCAACGTGGTGCTAGAAGTTCTGGCCAGAGCAATCAGACAAGACAAAGAAATAAAAGGCATCCATATCGGAAAAGAAGAAGTAAAGCTATCACTTTTTGCTGATGATATGATCCTATACATCGAAAACCCGAAGGACTCCACAAAAAGATTATTAGAAACAATAAACCAATACAGTAAGGTCGCAGGATACAAAATTAACATACAAAAGTCCATAGCCTTTCTATATGCCAACAATGAAATATTAGAAAACGAAGTCAAAAAAATAATCCCCTTCACGATTGCAACAAAAAAAATAAAATACCTAGGAATAAACATAACAAAGAACGTAAAGGACCTATATAATGAAAATTACAAAGCATTGTTAAGGGAAATCAAAAAAGATATAATGAGATGGAAAAATATTCCTTGTTCTTGGATAGGAAGAATAAATATAATCAAAATGGCCATATTACCCAAAGCAATATACAAATTTAATGCAATTCCCATCAAAATCCCTATGAGATTTTTTAAAGAAATGGAACAAAAAATCATCAGATTTATATGGAACTATAAAAAACCCCGAATAGCCAAAACAATCCTAAGGAAAAAGAATGAAGCTGGGGGCATTACAATACCTGACTTTAAACTATATTATAGTGCCACGATAATCAAAACAGCATGGTATTGGCAGAAAAATAGACACTCAGACCAATGGAACAAAATAGAAAGCCCAGAAATAAAACCACATATATATGGTCAAATAATCTTTGATAAAGGGGCCAACAACACACAATGGAGAAAAGAAAGCCTCTTCAACAAATGGTGTTGGGAAAACTGGAAAGCCACATGCAAAATAATGAAACTCGACTCTAGCCTGTCCCCGTGTACTAAAATTAATTCAAAATGGATCAAAGACCTAAATATAAGACCTGAAACAATAAAGTGCATAGAAGAAGACATAGGTACTAAAATCATGGACCTGGGTTTTAAAGAACATTTTATGAACTTGACTCCAATGGCAAGAGAAGTGAAGGCAAAGATAAATGAATGGGACTACATCAGAATTAAAAGTTTTTGCTCAGCAAGAGAAACTGATATCAAAATAAACAGACAGCCAACTATATGGGAACTGATATTTTCAAACAACAGCTCAGATAAGGGCCTAATATCCAAAATTTACAAAGAACTCATAAAACTCAACAACAAACAAACAAACAATCCAATAAAAAAATGGGAAGAGGACATGAACAGACACTTCTCCCAGGAAGAGATACAAATGGCCAACAGATATATGAAAAGATGCTCAGCTTCATTAGTTATTAGAGAAATGCAAATCAAAACTACAATGAGATACCACCTCACTCCTGTTAGATTAGCTATTATCAACAAGAAGGGTAATAGCAAATGTTGGAGAGGCTGTGGAGAAAAAGGAACCCTCATTCACTGTTGGTGGGACTGTAAAGTAGTACAACCATTATGGAGGAAAGTATGGTGGTTCCTCAAAAAACTGCAAATAGAACTACCTTATGACCCAGCAATCCCTCTACTGGGTATATACCCCAAAACCTCAGAAACATTGATACGTGAAGACACATGTAGCCCCATGTTCATTGCAGCACTGTTCACAGTGGCCAAGACATGGAAACAACCAAAAAGCCCTTCAATAGAAGACTGGATAAAGAAGATGTGGCACATATGCACTATGGAATACTACTCACCCATAAGAAATGATGACATCAGATCATTTACAGCAAAATGGTGGGATCTTGATAACATTATAAGGAGTGAAATAAGTAAATCAGAAAAAAACAAGAACTACATGATTCCATACATTGATGGAACATAAAAATGAGACTAAGAGACATGAACAAGAGTGTGGTGGTTACCAAGGGTGGGGGGGGGAGGGAGGACATGGGAGGGAGGGAGAGAGTTAGGGGGAGGGGGAGGGGCACAGAGAACTAGATAGAGGGTGACGGAGGACAATCTGACTTTGGGCAAGGGGTTTGCAACATAATTTGATGACAAAATAACCTAGACATGTTTTCTTTGAATATATGTACCCTGATTTATTAATGTCATCCCATTACCATTAATAAAAATTTATTAAAAAAAAATAAGATACAACATAAAAACAAATATAAAGTGCATGAAAAATACAACTCACCATTGTTATGAATATTGTAAGTTAAGAGTTATTTATTATAATGTTTATATAGAATGAGAGATAGTAACCTATCTCTCAACAACCATAACACTAAATCAGTGGGAGCCCTGAGCTTGTTTCTCTGCAACGAGACAGTCCCATCTATGGATAATGGGAGACAATGACACCTGAAGTGTGTTGCTTATGTCCAGTCTATTCCATAATTTTGTTTTGGTTGCTGTCACTGCAGAAAATCCTGCTTCACAGAAATAGGATGTCAGAAATGGCAACAGGGTTTTTAGTGCTTTTGTGGCGATCTTGGAGTATTCTGCCATGACTTTAATTCAGAACACCGGCAGAGTTGTAGTCTCGAACATATTTTTAAGGCCGCCATCATTTGTGATCTCTAGTAGTTGATCCTCTTCTTGCATAGACATGCTGGATTCACCTGGTTTGTTGACAAATGGATCACAGATTTATTCCTTGGAATTTGTGGGTCTTTTGTGGTTGTAAAGTAGTGTTCAAACTCTTTTAAAAGCAAATACAGGTGATCATGCACTAGCTGGGACAATGAAGGCTTGGGCTCAGTCTCTTCCAAAATTCCCGCGAATGTTTGAAACATGTCAAATATACCCCTGTTCACGTGTCGTCCCCACAAATCCAGTTTGGCTTTAAATGCAGCTACTTTATTTGCCAATTTGAAGACAGTTGTCATTTTCCCCAGAAGTGACTGATTGAATTCACTGAGGAGGTTAAATATGTCGCACAAGTGAGTTTTGCGACCCATTCCTCATCACTGAAATGTGCTGCTAGCAGTGACTTTTTTCTGAGAGAAATCTCTGCAGCGGCTCTTGTAATTCAAACACTCTGTCCAGGGACCTCCTTTGGGATAACCATCTTATTTCTGTGTATAAGAGAAGGTGTCTGTGCTCCACATTCCTTTCCTCACAAAGCTACTCGAACAGGCGCAAGTGAAGGGCGTGTGCTTTGATGTGGTTAATAACTTTAATGAAATCATTCAATACACTGTTAAGTTCCAGTGGTATATTTCAGCTAGCCAGCATTTCCCTATGAATGACACAGTGTGTAGACTTGCATTCAGGTGCAACCTCCTTAACCTGAGTAGTTAAACCAGACATCCTTCCGGTCCTGTCAGCAGCTCCATCTGTGCATACGCCGACACAAAAAGACCATTTCAGTTTTCCTGATATATAGTCATCCAGTGATTTAAATAGTTATGTGGCTATGGTTTTGGTTGGCAATGATAGTGCACATAACATATCCTCATGCACATCCTCTTGATAAAGATAACACATGTAAACAAGTAGCATTGCCTTGTTGTCAATATCTGTAGATTCGTCAACCTGGAGAATGTACTACAGTGATTTATTAATCCTTTCCAACAATTGTGATTCAATGTCCTCTGCTATTTTCTCAATGCACCGTGTGATGGTGGTAGCCAAAAGAGGCATCTGTGCTATCTTTTTAACTGCAGCTTCTCCTAGAAGTTTACAACAAATGTCTTTAGTGGCTGGAAGGATCAATTCTTCACCAATGGTGAATGGCTTCTTAGCCTTAGCAATACGATTAGCCACCAAGTCTGATGCTCTCAGTGCACCCACATTTATTGATGTAGTTGCCACCAGGGATTGTTTCTGTCCTTCTTGTTCATGCTTTTTTCTTTTGAAATACTCAGAAGGCTTGTCTTTTAAAGTAGGGTGCTTTGTCTCCAAGTGGCGAAGCAGTTTTAAAGGCTTCATTGCCTTGTTACTTAGCTGGTCACCACACATTATGCAGAGCGGCCTTGGTGCACAAGAATCATGAGTTGTGATTAATCCATACTTTAAGTAGGACTCCTGGTATTGTCTGTTAAATGAAGCCTTCTTTTTCTTCGAGGTTGTAGGTTCTTCTTCTGTCTCCTCACTGGCCCTTTTCCACTTCGCAAAAAAACTATTGATGAAATTTTGTTTTCCACTCATTTTGCTAGTTTATGGGTTTAATTTTAGTGGCAACATATCATGTGACTGAGACAAGTGTCAGGAGTGAGTCTTAGATGGATGTAACAGAGGGAATCTGGTTATTTTTAAAAAATAAAACATTGTTCAGACTTAAATATAAATAAAATAAAAATAATGTAAGTTATTTATTCTTTCTCTGCAGACCGGTACCAAATGGCCCACGGGCTGGTACCAGTCCATGGTCCAGGGGTTGGAGACCACTGCTCTATAAGAAAATGGAGAAAGGGGTGGGGCAATACACTTCTTTAACTTCATGCATATGAGCAAAGCAAGAAAACTTCTGGAATAGTATATTTATACATACTGCATGGTAGGAACTGGACAGGAATCTTAGACTTTAAGGCTGGAAGAACTGACTGATCTGTGATGGTGTTTGGAAGTCCCAGATATATAGTTTTCTCTTGCCATCTGATAGATGCTTAGAGGCAAGAATGATATAATCAGCTTCTACTGTCTCTCAGGGTCTCAAATTGCCTTTATTGTCACTTTGTTCTCAGGAGTGATTTGCTTCTTGTGCTATAAAATCCATGCAAATTTATTACCTCAATGTACCCACCAGTCACAAAACTTTTTTTTCTCTCCAACTGATGCTTCATTTGGCTCAAAAATCACTGATTAATTTGTTTAATTCCCTGGCAATAGGTTCTGTCAGTCTTTGGTGCAGGCAAATATTGCCTAATACTTTTCATACTTGTTTTATACAATAAATACCTACCTAGAGGATTTCATCAGCTCACTTCTTCTAATTTCTAAAATTCAGAAACAAAGGTCATTTTTATCTGTGGTTTACATTATTTATAACATTGGCCCTTCTTAGAAGCAAAAATAAATATGTAAGAACATACTCATAACCTAAAAGAAGAGTTATTCAAATACCTTTTTTATGAAAGGGCATGTAGTACAGAATTGAGAATGAAGAAAATTCTGTAAGAGAAAAAGTTGGGGATGGGAAAGATCAGAGCAGAAGCTGGTCAGTGAACTACACAGAAAAGAATTGAGATATGTGTCTGGGGCAGTGAATAGGGATTTGGTCACAGAGCAGGGACAGAGGCCTGCCGGATTAGAAGAGAGAGAAATTGGATAAGAGCTCTGGGTAGGTTTGAGCCTTAGCTGAAAGGCACGACATGTTTCTGAAAGGGGAGTTACAGTGAAGACTGTTGAATGGTGGCACAATCAGAATAAAGAGAGAAATCAAGATAATGTAATACTTCTGAATTGAAAGATAAAGAACTCCTCAAACTGTTCAGTGAACAGGACTGACAATATCACAACTACAGAGGTGGAGTGGATTGAAAGAACTTCTCCTGGACTTTATTTCCTTGCTCTCCTTGATTCTCTCACCAAAGACTCTAGTGATTACTTGTTGCTCTCAATACCCCCACCACAGAACTCAGAACATGAAATTCAAAAGATAATGGAATTTATGGGTAAGAACCTAGATAAGGAGACTGTGAAAAGATTGTTCAGAAAACTTCATTTGAAAGTATACAGAAAAACTCAGTGACCAGCTAACAATACTGCCTTCTGATAACATGGACCACTCCATCTCCTCATTTATGAGAAAAGGTACTTAAATCAACCAAGCCTTTTGAGTTTCAGAATGTTTCAGTTGTATAACTAATATTTCAGGAAAGAATATTAATACATTCTTTTAATTTTTAACTACCACTGTGCTGCCAATAATTTCTGAGATTTTCTCAATGTATTATTCATTGAAGGAAATAGATTGGATGTATATTTGTTATAAAAATTAGTACTCTTTATTTATTTATAAAATTTTACTCCAAAAATAAAGCATTAAGAACAGACTTCCCATCTAGTCTCTCAGATATGACTTCCTTGCCTTTCAGAGACTTTGGAAGACTGGAAGAATTATTTCAAAGTGTACAGAATGAGAGATTCAATGAAGATTATAAGAGGAAACTGGTTGACATTTCTCTGACCTTCCACACAGGACTCTAAAAAGACGTAGAAAAGAATCTAGACTCTCCAGGCACAATTTTTTTTCAAGGTTTTTTTTAAATTAATTAATTTATTTATTCATTATTAGAGAGGAGAAACAGAGGGAGAGAGAGGAGAGAGAGACAGAGAGAGAGGAGGGGGGAGGAGCTGGAAG
This sequence comes from Saccopteryx bilineata, assembly GCF_036850765.1. Lineage (NCBI taxonomy): Eukaryota > Metazoa > Chordata > Mammalia > Chiroptera > Emballonuridae > Saccopteryx > Saccopteryx bilineata. Next base: position 167,823,589 of record NC_089492.1, read on the forward strand.
CATCAACTCCCATATGTGCCTTGACCAGGCAAGCCCAGGGTTTTGAACTGGCGATCTCAGCATTTCCAGGTAGATGTTTTATCCACTGCGCCACCACAGGTCAGGCTCCAGGCACAATTTTATTACCTTATCTCATGCTTTCTGTGTTCATGATCACTGATTTTTCCTAGGAAATGACTTTCTGAACTTGTTCAAATTTTTCAGGTAAGAACTAGAAATCATGCACACTTTTTCTTTCTGCATGCACCTGGGAAACAAAATCATTTTGTTAATTAAAGGTCTGATCTTACAGGTCCTCAATCATAAATTGCATAGTTGTAAGAGAAACTGCATAACTTAGTTAAGGAACTGTGTTTATGTCTCTAAGACATGGTACAAAGTTGCTGGAGCCAAATTGCCAAGTTGCTCCATTCCATCACCTGGCCCTGACTTTCCCAATAGGAGTATTTTCTCTAACAGTGAAATTGGCTCCAGAATTCCCCCAAAAGCTTTGCTAAACTTTTTTAGAACTGAACTACAATCTAAGACTTTTCTGACCCAGCCTTTATTCTCTCCCTCTCTCCTCCATTGTGCCATGCTCTGACAGTCCCTTTCTCATTTTTCCTTCACAAGCATGTCCCCCAATACATCTATCTGCAAATCGTCTGCTTCTCACCAGAAAAGAGATGGTTATTCTTTTTTTGTTAGAGTGATCAATATATTTATGATGTACTATTACATTCAGATGTATAAGTAATTATTAGTTTAAATCAATTGAAATGGGCCAAAGAAAGAACAAAGGGAAGGAAGGAAGGAAAGTAAGAAGGAAGGAAAAGAACATCTCTGGGGCCCTGTTTACAGGAAGAAGCATGTCTATGTTCTTCCTCTTGTCCCTAGGTATTTTTATTAGTAGCTACTCAGAGTATCCAGCTGACTGAACAGAAACCTGGAATGCAGAGTTCTAGTATCTCAAAGAAAATCATGGAGTAGTGGACTTGAACATGAGAGGCAATAACTTAAAAACTGGGCCAGACAATATTTGACCTTTTTATATCTCAAAAGTGTCAAGGTAAGTCAGGTGGTCTTTTGATGTTATTCAGCTCTATTCTTATCTATGTGTTGGGAAACTGGCGGTTTCTACCCAAGTTAAACGTATCTATGACATAGCAGTTCAAATCCGAGACATACACCTAAGAGACATGAGTGTATATGTTAACACACAAAAAGAAAGTACTAAAATTTCATAGAAACTTTATTTATAATCACCAAAAACTGGAATCAGTCCATATGTTCATCAAAAGAAAAGTAAATATATTGTAGCACATTCATTCAGTGATATGGTATACAGTAATAGAAATAAGTTAACTACAGATGCTTGCAACCATATCAATAAATGTCAAAAACACTATGTTGAAAAAAAGAAGAGGGGATACATAATGATATAATATTGTTATATAAAGTTCAAGAATAAGCAATATTTATTCATGGCAATAAAAGTAAGAACACTGCTTGTCTTGGGCATGGGTTGGTGGTGAGAAATTGACTGAAAAGAGGCTAAGGGAACTTTCTGAGGTGACTGAAATGTTCTATGTCTTGATCTGTGTGATAGTTTCATGGGTGTATGTATAAGTACAAATTCATCAAGATGTAAAGTTAAGGTTTTTGCATTTTATGATATGTTAATTATGCCTTGATTTAAGAAAAAAGCTATCTGGTAATAGTCATCAAATAGCCTAACCTCACACTTACATAAAAAATAAAAAAGCTCTGGGAATTAAGTAACTCTCTAATTCAGACTTGGAAGTTGGAAGGGAATTCCAAGCTGAAGTATCCCAACTGGTGATATCAACACACACCTCTAAAACATGGCATGTTAAAAGAAGCTCAGTTCTGCTCATTTTAGGGAAGGCATTCCTTCAAATGTTCATGGATGACCAAGCTCAGAATGCAGAATCACTAACTCCAGCTGAAGAGAGGAAGAAAGAGTGGTTCCTGGAGACTGCTCCACATTTTTCCTTCAGTGACACCTCTCAATTCCCTATATTTGTGGGTAACCCAGGACCAGGAAGTGACTTCAGGGATTTGGGTAGGCACTTTAGCTTAGCTACCTTCCCACTGTTCTTCCTTCTGGCAGCATCAAGGTGTTGTCCTGCCAGAGCCTTGCCGTAAGGAAAGCATATTCTGGCGCAATCTGTGCATTTTGTTCAGTTCCATTCAGGATGTACAGAGCCATGCAAATGAGATCTCTTTGTTTGCTGGAACATATGTACCTATCATAAACAACTAGAGCTGCATGCCTAAGCACTGAGGACATAAAACCTATAGGAAGCCTTTCATTTACTTTTCATTTTCTCCTGCTTGTGCCCAAGAGAAAGATTTCAGGAATGGCTAAAAATAAGGTGGAAGAAACAAGGGAGTCAGAATGGAACTTGATAACCCCAGGAGAAATTTCCCAAGTTGATGGGATTGTTCTAGAGAAGAATCTGTGCAACATCTGGGATAAAATCTGGGACTTTCAAGCCAAGCCTGATGACCTGCTCATTGCTTCCTATCCTAAAGCAGGTAAGTAAATAGGTATGAGAAGGTGAAATGGAAATAACAGTGTGTGTCAGCTCCTTTTAGGAGGATGCAGTTAAGTTCAAGGATAGAGTAAAGCAGTATACTTGCTTATACATCAGATAAAAAGGCAAAAGATTTGAAAATTTTCTACAAAAATATAAGGGTTTTTTATAGAGATAGAATAGTTGATTTATTAAAAATATATACCTAGCCAAATCAGATTCCACAGGTCAAAGCACCCATACCAATCACTTTTTTTCATTCAATAATAATTTATCATGAATCTTATAAACACCAGAGACCAGCACCAGGCATAGTGATAGATAAAATGTTCATTATCTCTGCCCTGCTGACATTTACAATACAGTCTGGAGGACATTAAATCATTAAATAAATCATTGCATAGATCTTTGGTTACAACATGTGCTAAATGCTAAGAAGAAAACATGGAAGGGTTAATGAAAAAATACTGGCAGGTCCTAATTTAGATTAATGCAAGTATAGTAAAGAACTTCTGAACTACTGTGATCATTGCACAGGGAGTTTATTAATTTTCTAGGTAATTACAACCCAGTACCTGGTGGCTTAAACACCAGAACTTGATTGTCTTACACTGCTGGGTGTTGGAGAGCATCAGGGTTGGCTGGGAGAATAGATCCTTCCATTCAGAAGGGAAATCTGGGCAGCACATCCCATATATGGACTTAGGGCATAACTCTAACCACAGCTTGCCTGATCTAGAATACAACTTGCTGAGATTCTATTCAGGTCAACAATTATATATGGGAGGTTATTGAGTAGCAGGTAAAGTTCATGAAAGGGCAAATATCATATTGCAGTGGAAGTCCAGCAGTATGGGCACAGAATAGTGGAATTCAGCTCTCCTAAGGCTAGAGGGAATAGTTAGTGGTAAGTGTGAATCATGATGTGAGACCCCTATAAACAGGCTGGACTGCAAGGCAAATCCAGAGTGTGAGGCAAGGAAGTCTGGCAAAACCCCTTGGATGTTCTGGGCCAGTCACAGATGGAGTTTGTGTTTCTTGAGATGCTCTCGGTATCTACAACAGCAAAGCCAAGTCCAGCAGCAGAGTCTGCATGAAGAGTGAGCTTCCTTTGAGAGGCACAGTCACCCTCAGAATCCAGGAAAGGAAGCAGATCCAGCAGCCTGGACTGGGCAGAGGAAAACATATGGAGTTAGGATAACAAATTGACAGAGAGGCAACAAAAGTGTCAAGGATAAAGCTAATTCTGATTCCAAGGAGACAAAAGGAAAAATTGGTTCTCATGAAGAGTAGGAATCAACTAGGAGCTGAGCAGATATGGTACCAGAATATAGTCTAGAAGGGGAGCCATGGTACAGCACCCAGGAAGTGCTGGTACATCAAGGTACTAGCATCATCAAGGCCAGTGGTGGGATTCAAATAATTTAACAACCAGTTCTCTGCTCTAATGACTGTTTTAAGTATAAAAAAATGATTTGCCAAAAGGTAGTTAATTATTTTATGCATTTAATACTTAAATAAGAACAATAAAAGAGGTATGCAAAATTTGATTATGTTATAAGAGTTTTAAAATATTAAATAACACCTGACAAAAAACAATTAAACTGTTACTTAAGGTATTTCCAATGACAGCTTGTCACACCCTGGTTGTTTGTCAGTTTCTATTTATATTATATGTTTGTTTACTGAAATAAAAAAGGTAAGGGAATTAAAATGTAGGATTTTATCAAAAGTATAATGAGTTTTATGAAATGAATAAATAAATATTACAAGCATAGTTCCGTAAAATATGGACAGAATTAACGGGCACTTAGAATACACTATTGTGCAGATGAACATTAAAAAAGAATAAGGAATGTTAATTTGTGATTTCCACATTGGGTGGATACCAGGGCCACCTTGGAGAGAACTCTAATTACAAGTGCCATTTTAACAACCAGTTCACCAAACTCAACAAAAAATTGGGTATCAGTTCTGCCGAACCAGTGCCAACTGGTTGAATCCTACCACTGATCAATGTACTAAGGAAAGGGGAGCCAGGATCACAGGAAACCTGCATGAGGGTACCATAACAAGAATGGCATCTTCTTCCCCCCAGGTTACCTGAGCAAGATGCTCTCACATGTACTGGTTCTGGCCTTCCAGGTATACTAGCACCAAAACAGTAAAAAAAATTAAGACACTTAATGTTTATTTAGTGCTGACTGTAAGCTGGATTCTGCCCATTTTCTAAGTCTCAAAACACATGAAAATAATTGATGCTCAGTGGGACTTATATGATTTATCCAAAACCACCCAACTCATGCTTCCCAGAGATAGAATTAGAGCCCATTTGATTCCACAGCCCCACACAGATCCAAACCATCATGCTTCCTCCCAGAGAAACAAGACCAGGTCAGCCTCAGAGACCAATCATGGGGAGACTTCCTGGAAGCCTAAACAATGTAGAGCCCAAGAGTACTGAGATGTGAGGGGAACACCTCCTCACACCCCAATCACTAAAGAGCTAGTAGATGAGACTATAGAGAGAAACAAATATTACACTGAAATGTAGCAAAGGTTATTTTTCAACTTAAAAAATAAGTGTCTCCATACTTCTCACCAAAGAAATTAAATTGTTAACCCAGTATTAATTGCTTTCCAATATGAATGGCCCTAGTTTATCAAGTACTGTGCCCTCACGTGCACACTTCATTGTGTCTGAATATAATTATGTTAAAAAATAAATTATAATAAAATTTAACCAATTAAACTTTGTTGTAGAAGTAGTTTAAGATTACATTGAGTCTTTCTTTGTTTTTTTTAAAAAATTTATTTAGAAAATTAACTTTAACAGGGTGACATTGATCCATAAGAGAACATAGATTTCAGGTAAACATTTCTATAGCATTTGAACTGTTGATTATGTTGTGTACCCATCACCCAAAGTCAAATCATTTTCCATCACCTTATACTTGTCCCACTTTATACCTTTCCCCCCAACCCCTTCCATGTGGTGCTGTGCTCTGGCTGCTTTGATTTATCTTTTCCTCTGTCCCTCTATCTCACCACTCCTCCCAGCAGAAGGAGATCCAGTCACTCTAGGTTTTCCTCTTCATACTCCTCAGACAAAATCCAAACAGTCTGAGCTTCCCTCCTCCCCAAAGTCCAGTAGAGAGAAAAAAAAAAGTCACTCTGGGTTTATCTCCTCTCCGGAGCCCATGGTGATTGTGTTTCATCTTCTGCCCCCCTTTTCAACTCCTCTCACCTTTAGTCCATTTGTTGTGGGGATCTGTCAGGCATACCTGCAAACTCAGCTGGGGTTCCTTTGCTGTGTTATAGTTATTTAATTTGTTGACATATCAAGGGATGAGATCAGGGGTATATCTCATGCCATCATTATTCTGATGTCCTATTTCTTTACCTTTTAAAGAGAAATTAATTCCATCTAGATTTTTCCAGTTTGTGAATTACTGGAAGTTTTTAGATTTCTTTTTTACATGTCCTTTTTTATTTTCACATTGGATCAATTTCATGGTTCTAAAAGGAAGAATTAACAAGAAGGGTAAACAAGATTATTTACTAGCGGCAAGGGTTTAATTATAAAAGTGAGTGATTGTGAATTTCTGTGCTTTTTCTCAAACAGAAATCTTTTCTAAATTAACTCTTGTTACATATAATAATTATTTATATTATCATTTTCTAGAAATACCAATGTATATTCAGATCTTTAAAATACATCATTGGCCTGACCAGGCGGTGGCGCAGTGGATAGAGCATTGGACTGGGATGCTGAGGACCCAGGTTCAAGACCCCGAGGTCGCCAGCTTGAGCGCAGGCTCATCTGGTTTGAGCAAAAAGCTCACTAGCTTGGACTCAGGCAAGGGGTTACTCAGTCTGCTGAAGGCCTGCAGTCAAGGCACATATGAGAAAGCAATCAATGAACAACTAGGGTGTCGCAATACACAACGAAAAACTAATGATTGATGCTTCTCATCTCTCTCCCTTTCTGTCCATCTGTCCCTATCTATCCCTCTCTCTGACTCTGTAAAAAAAATAAAATAAAAAAAAATAAATAAATAAAATACATCATTGGAAGATAAAAACAAATGTCACAATTCTTCTCTTAAACTTTCCAGTGAGGAGAAGATAATCTTAATTTTTGGTTTCAATTCAATGTAGGAAGTACCATAAGTGTGATACTGATAGACAAATTCTTTCTTAGCATAAGATGTTTCTGAATTGTAAATTGCAGAAAATTTATAATTGGTTTCTTGGTTCTTTATTCTACTTTCTGTCAGGAACTACTTGGACACAGGAAATTGTAGATTTGATACAGAACAACGGAGACATTGAGAAGAGCAGACGGGCTCCCATTCACCTTCGACAACCTTTCTTGGAGTGGGTAAGAACAGCAAACTCTGGTAAGTCTCCAACTTAAAAATCATAATCTTCACATAAAGATGGACACTTTGGAAGTGAAGACTCTGAAAATCTACCACACTGAAAAAATAAAAAAACTTCCTTTGATCCCCAATTCCAAAGACTGAATGAAAGTTATCTTTTCTTGTGCAAATCTAGATAGGTCCCTTCACTTAAAAACTTATTTAGCCCTAATACTTAACAAAAGAAAGGTACTATTTCTCTATTAAATGAAGTATCGCCTGACCTGTGGTGGCGCAGTGGATAAAGCGTCGACCTGGAATGCTGAGGTTGCTGGTTCAAAACCCTGGGATTACCTGGTCAAGGCACATATGGGAGTTGATGCTTCCTGCTCCTCCCCTCTTCCCTCTCTCTCTCTCTCTCCCCCCTCCTTCTCTCCTCTCTAAAATAAATAAAGTCTTAAAAAAAAAGAAGCCTCAAAAAAAAAATGAAGTATCAGTGAGTTACAAGTGCCAAGGAATATCTACCTAGTCCTCCCACAATGGAGTTCCTGTTTTCACATGTGGGACCCCAGTGCCAAGGAATCTGGTGTCAAGGACATCAGTGTTCAAAATAAGAATTCACAATGCACTTTTCATGTAAAACTATAAATGGTATGGCCACAGCTAATACATTTATGGTACCTACCACAGGCCAAGCATCATTCTCAATACTTTCCATGCATTAATGTATTTAGTCTTTACAGCACACTTGTGAGGTAGCTGTTTTGTTGTTGTTGTTTTTATTTTATTTTTAGTGTGCATGCACACATGAGAGAGAGAGAAACAGACAGGACAGGAGAGAGGTTGAGAAAGATCAACTTATAGTTGTGGCCCCTTAGTTGTTCATTGATTGCTTTCTCATATATGCCTTGATGGGGGGCTCCAGACATGCCAGTGACCTTGAGCTTCAAGACAGTGACCTTTGGGTTCAAGCCAGCAATCATGGGGTCATGTATATGATTCCACACTCAAGCTGTGACCCAGCATTCAAGCTGGTGAGCCTGCACTTATGCTGGCAATATTGGGGTTTCAAAGCTGGGTCCTCAGTGTCCTAGGCTGGTGCTCTGTCCACTGAACTACTAGGACACTGGTCAAGCATAGGTGGCTGTTATCTTATACTCATGTAGCAGATAATGAAACTGGAGACCAATTCTGAAAAGTGTTTAGGCTACACTAAGTAATTTGGGTTTGCTCTTAGAGGCCACTTGTGGGCACATTTTTAGGATTCTTCAAGACCTCTACAACAATTTCTTGATTATTTTATTTAGAATTAAATGTAATTTATAAATATAATGTAGGCATGCTCTGGAACATCTAGATTAGTGTTTTTCAACCACCAGTCTTCAGACCTGTCAGTCAGCAATTTTGTGCTGATCCGTAAAAGAGTTAACTACCCTGATGTTGTATGAAGATTATAGACTCAATTATCTTAGTTGAATTTGCTTATGCTCAGGGTGATTTTTGCCTTAGTCGTCACCAAAATATTCTTCTATTTTTACCAGTCCCCAAGTATAAAAAGTTTGAAAAACACTAATCTAAATGATCAATGTAACCTGCCACGCAGTCTCAGCATCCTCATTTGTATCTGTGTCAACAACCCCTGATGCTGAGTGGTAAAGCTATAATTATTGAAGGTTAATAGGATGAGAAATGGAGAGGAGGACTCAAAGTAAATAAGACACCAAATGAAAGCCAATATATCAGAAGATTTTAACATACAAAATGAAAATAAATTACAAAGTACTAAAATTAAACAGGAAAGAATGTTTTTATCATCTAGGAGTGAAAAAGGGCTAAACATGACCTAAAACCCAAAAGCTGTAATTGAAAAAAAAAGACACAATCAATTTCAAAAGAAATAAAAACTTATTAAAAATGAAAGAATAAGCCAAAACAATTTTTTCAGGAATTGACCAGGCTAACGCAATGCCTTCCCCAAGGACGCTGAAAACTCATCTTCCTGTGCAACTACTGCCTCCATCCTTCTGGGAGAAAAACTGTAAGGCAAGTTTGAAGCAAAACACATTCAGAGATGAATTTTCTTCAGAGATAAATTTTCTTCATAAGAATATTGTGTTAGAACCATGGCCAGTCATCCCCATGCTATGTCTATCAGGAGCACTGAGGAATAGATTATGGGTCCTGTAATTATCTTTCATGTTAATCTTTCATTGATAAGGATGAGCTCAGTATATACCTACATTGAGAAAAGAGAGAGGACCAACATCTATTAGGCTTGGTTCTGAGCATCCTCAATCCCTGAGTAATGCTACAAGAGGAAAATGCAGCTCAGAGATGTTACATAATTGTCCAGTGATAAACACCTGGAAGATGGGCTGCAAATCCAGGTCTTCCTGACCTGACAGGCCATGATCTTTTCACTACCCTATGCTGACTATGTTATGCCTCCTACAACCACAATATTCTTCCTAAGCTTATACACAGTTGGTCAGCTCCTAGCCTTAAAGTAATGAATGTTTAGTTATTAGAAGATTCCACTGGAGGAATCTTAGGAACCATGTGTTCCACCATTCTTTCACTTTATTTCACTTGTGGCTAAATTGTTGTTTTCAAGCATCTAAGGGTGCTTACAACTTCTAATCATTCTGAGACTTGATAAAGCCAAATAATTTTATCAAATTTTTATAAACAAAAATTAATTTCTACATTGATGTCTATAGATTTATTTTTATATACATTTTTAATTACAGTTGAAATACAATATTATATTAGTTTCAGATGTATAACAGAGTGATTAGAAATTTATATAACTTACAAAGTGATCATTCAGCTAAGTCTAGTATCCATCTAAGACCACACATAATTACTACAATACTATTTATTATAATCCCTATGCTATACTGTACATCCCTGTGACTGTTTTTATATCTGGAGATGTCATAAATCTTGAGTTGGTCACAGAAGAACTCATCTCAAGTCTTTCAGAACCCCAAGAGACCATTTAGCCTTATAGTCTGAAGGAATGCTTACCTACAGAGACAATCTTCAGGTGGGCTCTTGGCACTTAGCCAAAGCACCCTTTGGCCTTTCCTCTCCATGGAACAGTTCTGTCTATGCTACCAGTCTAATAATACTTGCCTTTGGTCATTACTTTTCTATCCCTGGACCCAGATCTACAGAGGAAGATATGCAAGGGAGAGTGATTAAGTCTCTGGATACACTTTAGAAAACTAAGGATGATATAAGGTTAAAGGGCACAGAACTGTTCCATGGAGAGAAAAGGCCAAGAGGTGCTTTGGCTAAGTGCTAAGAGCCAGACAGAACCAGCCCTGGGTTGGGCCACAGTAAAGCAGCATCAGCACTTTGTAGAGTGCTCTGGAAAGCAGAAAGGTAGGAGTATATAACTCCTTGACCAGGAGGTTTGGCAAAGGTGATAGAGAAGTGGGGTCATGAAGCATAAATAGGGAATTGCCAAGTGGTAAGAGAGAGGAGAGCATTCTAGTTTACCAGACGAGCAGAAGCCATGACTTTTGCATGCAAGATTAGAAATGAGGCCTGGAAGGTCTGAGCCAGATGTGAAGGGCCTTGTTGCTGTGCTAAGTTCCCCTGAGGACATGGTAAGGTGGAGTACAAAAAAAAAAACCAAAAAAACTTCAAAACTGGGGCAAGACTGAAAGGATACCAATGAGGAAATGGTGGTAATATTCTAGAAAAAGAACTAGAAAATCTCAAATTAAGGTGAAGAGGGTAACAGGAGTCAAACACATGGTAACATAATGGTGAGTGTACAAAGGGTATGCAGTTGACATATTATAGAATGGTACACCTGAAATTTATTTTATTTTTTAATAAATAAACTTTTATTAATTTTAATAGAGTGACATCAATAAATCAGGGTACATATATTCAAAGAAAACATGTCCAGGTTATCTTGTCATTCGATTCTGTTGCATACCCATCACCCAAAGTCAGATTGTCCTCCGTCACCTTCATTTAGTTTTCTTTGTGCCCCTCCCTTTTCCCCTCCCCCTCTCCCTCCTTCCCTCCACCCACCCCCCGTAACCACCACTCTCTTGTCCATGTCTCTTAGTCTCGTTTTTATGTCCCACCAATGTATGGAATCCTGCAGTTCTTGTTTTTTTCTGATTCACTTATTTCACTTCATATAATGTTATCAAGAATCCACCATTTTGCTGTAAGTGATCTGATGTCATCATTTCTTATGGCTGAATAGTATACCATGGTGTATATATGCCATGTCTTCTTTATCCAGTCTTCTACTTTTTTTTTACATTGATTAAAGCCTTTAAGCAAACTCTTGGCCAATACAGCAAGAATCCATAAAAGAGTAGTGTCCTTAACATGTTCACCAAGTCCAAGTTGGCCCCATCACCATGCCAAATCCCTGATAAATGCAACCCAACCCCAGTTCAGTCTATTAGGAGCTGTCACTAGGAGCAGGAGTTCAGGAAAAGTCCACATCCAGGAAAAGTCCGCACAGCACTGGAATTGTTGTCACAATTCTATACTTTGCAGCTCATGTCCAATTCCCAATGACCACTGCTTTTAGCTGGTAATGATTCAGGTAGATTGGAAAAGCCATCTGCAGCATGTGTGGAGATGGAGCTTCTGTTCTCCTCTGCCTGGAGAGATGAGACCAGGTTGCTTTTCCCTGGAGCTCTGCAACTGTGGCTTTGTAAAGAGAACCTTGGGATACACTAAGCTGGATTCATAATAGAAGTTAGCAAAAGGGGGAAAGAGAGCTCTAAATTAGGAGTAGGTCCCAGCCTGAAATATGAGTGGGGCATTGAGGTAGGAGGAATAAAGGAAACACTATATATTAAACAAAGCAACAGAAAATAGGACTATCAACACCCACAACAGAGATTTTCTAGGGAAGAATGAAAAACCTGACTATTCAGGCAAGACATAGTTAAGTGGCCCTTGTGCAAATGAGATCAGTTTACCTGCTTCTAGGAAGAAATACCCTAGGCTTGTCCACAGTGTCATAGATGGGGCCAACAGTCCTGGGCACCTTCAGCCTTCAGTGCCAAGCCCCAGCATTCTGGGCAAGGTTAGGTCATAGGTGGCTGGAGCAGGGCTGGAAGAGACTGAACCCTCCCTTAGAGGAGCGAGGGGGAAGCCTACCTTCCAGTGTCCCTTTTTTCTCACAGCAGAGGCATGGAAGTCTGGCAGGCTTTAGCTCAATGACCTTCCTTTCCACTATTGAAGCAGGAACCAGATGGCATCCTATGAGACCCCTTTGGGGTGTTGGAGCCTTTAAGGGTGTATCCTAAAAGCTGGTAGTTCCCCTGATCTCTGTTAGGCTTTTTCTGCTTCTTGGTATCTTAAAAGACATGCTCAGAAGAGTAGTAGTTTGCAGGAGAAAAAGATTTGTTCATCAGCATTGAAAAGAAATTTAAAAATTTTTTAAGTAAAAAGCATGATATGGTAGACCTGTACGAGTTTCAGGATATGACTCCCCCCTTTTAAATTTTTTAAATTGACCTTAAAATATTTGCTGGTACACTTTAATAAAACCTTGACTTTAAAGATTGTAAGAAATACACGTAAATCGAAAGGTTTGACAAAATACAGTAAATGCTTTTGCTCCATATGCAGGAGCATTGTCAGTTTAACCAGTTTAGGAAATCCAATAATAGAAAAATGCATACAGAAAATAAGCTATAACATGCTTAGCAGCCTCTTCTGTTCTGACAGAGGTTACTATAAATCCAGAATATGTATCCACTGTAATGTGGACATAGGACTGTTTGCCAAATGAAGGTAAATGAGTAACATCCATTTGCCAAAGTTGTCCTGGTAGGGGCCCTTGAGGGTTGTTAACTCCAAATGAAGGGGCAGATTGTAGTATAGGACCCCTTGGACAGGATTTCCCAATCTGCCATACTGCTTCTCGAGAAAGTTGAAACTGTTTACACAGGGCTGCAGAGTTCTGGTGATGAATAGTATGAGATTGAATTGCTCAATCTGTTATGGTTGCTCCAAATAATTTTCTTTTGGGTAGCTTGATCAACAAGGGCATTCCTAGGCCCTGGCCAGTTGGATCAGTGGTAGAGCATTGGCCTGGCATGCAGGGGTCCTGGGTTTGATTCCTGGCCAGGGCACACAGGAGAAACGCCCATCTGCTTCTCCACCCCTCCCCCTCTCCTTCCTCTCTGTCTCTCCCTTCCCCTCCCACAGCCAAGGCTCCATTGGAGCAAAGTTGGGCCGGGCATTGAGGATGGCTCCGTGGCCTCTGACTCAGGTGCCAGAATAGCTCTGGCTGCAACAGAGCAACACTCCAGATGGGCAGAGCATACCCCACTGGTAGGCGTGCTGGGTGGATCCCAGCCGGGCGCATGTGGGAGTCTGTCTGCCTCCCCATTTCCAACTTCAGAAAAAAAATTAAATAATAAAAAAAAAGAAACAAAAGAAAAAAGGACATTCCCTTGTGCTAAATCTCCAGGGAGCATGGAGTGAGCTCGAGTATGTCCTATAAAACATGAAGCTCTATGTTGACATACAAGTCTTTGAAGAAGGAGGAACTGCTGAAATAGTTCATCAGCATTTGTCCCTAAGACAGCAGTCTTTATAGTGAAAACACCATAAGTAAATATTTGCTTCTGTATATAGATTAAAGGGGGAATATGGCAAATGCTGAAAAGCCATGATAATGGCATATAATTCTAGACTTTGAGCTGATTTTAAGTTCACAGTTTCAGTATAAAGTCCATTGATTTGCAAGAGTGATTTGCCATTTAGTGGAAGTTTCCCAGAGCCATTGTTGTCAATCCTTTGAAAAAAGGAACAATAATAATTTTGAGGCTCAAAACCTATAAGCTGTAAGGGTTGCCTATGCCCCTTGATAATTCAGGAGACAACAAGATCAAAATATAGAAGTGTATTCCATGGGCTATTAGATGATTCAATGTGCCCAAGCTGTAGCTGCTCTTATACCCATTGAGCAGCTGCCCTAAGTTTCTCCTGAGAAAGGGGCCATTGGTCTACCCACACAGGATTATCTGATTTCCAAGTAATTGGGTCTGCACAATGCATTTATTGAGGTAGCAGGAGCTACCAAGTCCCCTATGCTAAATTTTGAAATCTTAATCCACACCTTCTGGTATTGGGTGCCACTTCTATGGGGGTGAGAATTCCTTGCTCTTCTTTCCCTAGTCCCTTGGTGGGAAAAAATCCCAGATCAAGCATCTGAGTACTGACTAAACCATTAGGACTGACAATCAACACTCCCATATTTTTCAAAACATCTCTACCTCACATATTAATTGGCCATCCAGGGAGCACATAAGGCTTAAAAAAATCCAGAATGGCCTCCAATGTAGAAAACTAGAACTTTGTTGAGGGGATTTACTCTGCCCTATGCCTTGTAATTCTGTGGCTGCTGCATAAGTGGGCCAGGAACGAGGCCAATGTAGCTTAGCAATAACAGATACATCAGCTCCAGTATCAAAAAGTCCTTTAAATTTATGCTCATGAATTGTTAGTTCCATTTCAGGGAGTTCCTGACCTATTTTTTTAAAATCCAATTGACAAAATCAGAGGAGCAAAATGAATAATTTTCTTGGGGCCCCTTTTGCAAAATGTGGCCGAGAAGCAGAATTAGCATCCTTATATTATTCTTCTAACTGCCTGAATTAGACATGAGACACATTCTTTTTTTTTAATTAATTTTGAAGGGGTGACATGGATAAAATTGTCTTCTGTTACCTTCTAACTGGTTTTCTTTGTGCCCCTCCCCTCCCCAAACCCCCTCCCTCCCCTCCCCCCCACCCTGTAACCCCAACACTGTTGTCCATGTCTCTGAGTCTCATTTTTATGTTCCACCTATGTATGGAATCATATAGGTCTTAGTTTTTTCTGATTTACTTTTTTTGCTCAGTATGTTATCAAGATCCATCCATGTTGTTGTAAAAGATCCAATGTCATCATTTCTTATGGCTGAGTAGTATTCCATAATATATATGTACCAAAGCTTTTTAATCCACTCGTCCTCTGATGGACACTTGGGCTGTTTCCAGATCTTTGCTATTGTGAACAATGCTGCCATAAACATGGGGGTGCATTTCTTCTTTTCAAACAGTGCTATAGTGTTCTTGGGGTATATTCCTAACAGTGGTTTAGCTGGGTCAAAAGGCAGTTCAATTTTTAATTTTTTGAAAAATCTCTATACTGTTTTCCACAGTGGCTGCACCAGTCTGCATTCCCACCAGCAGTACAGGAGGGTTCCCTTTTCTCCACATCCTCACCAGCACTTATTCTGTGCTGTTTTGTTGATGAGGGCCATTCTGACTAGCGTGAGGTGATATCTTATTGTGGTTTTAATTTGCATTTCTCTAATAATTAGTGATGTTGAGCAATTTTCATATGCCTATTGGCCATCTGTATGTCCTCTTTGGAGAAGTGTCTGTTCATTTCTTTTGCCCATTTTTGGATTGGATTTTTTGCCTTCCTGGTATTAACTTTTACATGTTCTTTATAAATTTTGGTTATTAACCCATTATCAGATGCATTGTCAAATATATTCTCCCATTGTGTAGCTTGCTTTTTTATTCTGTTCCTATTGTCTTTAGCCATGAAGAAGCTTTTTAGTTTGATAAAGTCCCATTTGTTTATCCTGTCTTTTATTTCACTTGCCTGTGGAGACAAATTGGCAGATATATTGCTGCGAGAGATGTCAGAGAGCTTACTGCCTATGTTTTCTTCTAAGATGCTTATGGTTTCATGCCTTACACTTAAGTTTTTATCCATTTAGAGTTTATTTTTGTGAATGGTGTAAAGTTGGTGGTTTAGTTTCATTTTTTTGCAGGTAGCTGTTCAATTTTCCCAACACCATTTGTTGAAGAGGCTGTCTTTACTCCAATGTATGCTCTTACCTCCTTTGTCAAATATCAGTTGTTCATAAAAGTGTTGGTTTATTTCTGGGTTCTCAGTTCTGTTCCATTGATCTATATGCCTGTTCTTATGCCAGTACCAGGCTGTTTTGAGTACAATGGCCTTATAATATAACTTGATATCTGGAAGTGTGATACCTCCTGCTTTATTCTTTCTTTCCAAGATTGCTGAGGCTATTCGTGTTCACTTTTGGTTCCATATAAATTTTTGGAATATGTGTTCTATATCTTTGAAGTAAGTTATTGGTATTTTAATCGGTATTGCATTGAATTTATAAATTGCTTTGTGTAATATAGACATTTTAATAATGTTTATTCTTCCTAACCATAAGCATGGTATATGCCTTTGCTTGTTTGTAACTTCCCTGATTTCTTTTATCAATATTTTATAATTTTCTGAGTACAAGTCTTTAATCTCCTTGGTTAAATTTATTCCTAGGTACTTTATTTTTTTGGTTGCAATGGTAAAGGGGATTGCTTCCTTATTTTCTCTTTCTGACAATTCATTGTTAGTGTATAAAAATACCTCTGATTTCTGAGTATTGATTTTATATCCTGCCACCTTACTGAGTTCATTTATCAGGTCTAGTATTTTTTTTACTGCAACTTTAGGATTTTCAATATACAATATCATATCATCTGCAAATAATGATAGTTTTACTTCTTCTTTTCCAATTTGGATGCCTTTTATTTCTTTTTCTTGTCTGATTGCTGTGGCTAGGACTTCCAGGACTTCGTTGAATAAGAGTGGTGAAAGGGGGAACCCCTGCCTTGTTCCTGATCTTAAGGGGATTGCTTTTAATTTTTTCCCATTGAGTATGATATTGGCTGTGGGTTTGTCATAGATGGCCTTTATCATGTTGAGGTATGTTCCCTGTATTCCCACTTTGCTGAGAGTTTTAATCATGAATGGGTGCTGGATTTTATCAAATGCTTTTTCTGCATCTATTGAAATGATCATGTGGTTTTTCTCCTTCCTTTTGTTTATGTGGTGAATCACATTGATTGATTTGCAAATATTGTACCAGCCTTGCCTCCCAAAAATAAATCCCACTTGATCATGGTGTATAATTTTTTTCATATATTACTGGATCCGGTTTGCTAATATTTTGTTGAGGATTTTAGCATCTAAATTCATCAGGCTTAGTAGCCTATAATTTTCTTTCTTTGTGTTGTCTTTGTCTGGTTTTGGAGTCAGAATTATGCTTGCCTCATAAAAGGAGCTTGGAAGTCTTCCTTCCTCTTGAATATTTTGAAATAGCCTGAGAAGTATAGGAGTTAGTTCTTCTTTGAATATTTGGTAGAATTCACTTTTGAAGCCATCAGGCCCAGGACTTTTCTTTTTTGGGAGTTTTTTGATAACTGTTTCAATATCATTTGTTGTAATTGGTCTGTTTAGGTTTTCTGATTCTTTCACATTAATTTTTGACAGATTATATGTTTCAAAAAATTTGTCCATTTCATCTAGGTTGTCTAGTTTTTTGGCGTACAGTTCTTCATAATATTTTTTTACAATATTTTGTATTTCTGTTGTGTTAGTTGTTATTTCTCCACTCTCATTTCTAATTTTATTTATTTGAGTCCTTTCTCTTTTTTTCTTGGTGAGTCTGGTTAAAGGTTCATCAATCTTGTTTACCTTTTCAAAGAATCAGCTCCTGGTTTCATTGATCCTCTGTATTGTTTCTTTAGCCTCTATGTCATTTATTTCTGCTCTGATCTTTATTATTTTCTTCCTTCTACTAGCTCCAGGCTTTACTTGCCATTATTTTTCTAGTTCTTTTAGATGTAGGGGCAAGTTGTTTATTTGTGCTTTTTCTAGCTCTTGAGGTATGCCTGTAATGCTATAAACTTCCCTCTCAGGACTGCTTTTGCTGTGTCCCATAAATTTTGAGTTGATGTATGCTCATTACCATTCATTTCTAGGAATTTTTTAATTTCTTCTTTGATCTCATTGTTTACCCATTCATTATTTAATAACATGCAATTTACTTTCCATGTGTTTGAGTATTTTTCAGTTTTTCTGTTGTGGTTGATTTCTAGTTTTATGTCATTGTGATCGGAGAAAGTGCTCGATATGACTTCAATCTTCTTAAATTTGTTGAGACTGCTTTTGTGCCCTAGCATATGACCTATTCTAGAGAATGTACCATGAACGCTTGAAAAGAATGTATGTTCTGCTGTTTTAGGATGAAAGGTTCTAAAGATATCTATTAAATCGAGTTGATCTAATATGTCCTTTAAGTCTGCTGTTTCTTTGTTAATTTTCTTTCTTGAGGATCTATCTAATGATGTTAATGGGGTATTGAAATCCTTTGAGCATCCTAACAATATTATAATATTGCTGTTAATCTCACCCTTTAAATCCATCAAAATCTGCTTTATATATTTAGGCGCTCCTATGTCAGATGCGTAGATATTTATAACGGTTATATCTTCCTTTTGGATTGCTCTCTTTATCATTATGTAGTGACCTTCTTTATCTCTAACTATAGTCTTTGTTTTAAAGTCCATTTTGTCTGATATAAGTATTGCTACCCCAGCTTTTTTTCATTTCCATTTACGTGAAATATTTTTTTCTATCCTATTATCTTCAGTCTGTGTGCATCTTTTGATTTAAGGTGTGTCTCTTGTAGACAGCATATGTATGGGTCCTGTTTTTTTATCCACGCAGCTACCCTGTCTTTTGATCAAAAAGTTTAATCCATTTACATTTAAGGTTATTATTGATATGTAATTGTTTGTTGCCATTTTATTCTTTAAAACTGTATTCCTCTTTTGCTATATTCTTTTTTCTCCTTTGATCTGTTTACAACAGGTCCCTTAGCATTGCTTGCATCCTTGGTTTGGTTTTAGTGAATTCCTTGAGTTTTTTTTTTTTTTTTTGTCTGTAAAGCTTTTTATTTCTCCTTCAATTTTAAATGATAGCCTTGCTGGATAAAAAAGTCTTGTTTGTAGGTTCTTGTTCTGCATTACTTTGAATATTTCTTGCCATTCCCTTCTGGCCTCAAGTGTTTCTGTTGAGAAGTCAGAAGTCATTCTTATGGGGGCTCCTTTGTAGGTGATAGTTTTTTTTTTCTCTAGCAGCTATTAATATTTTCTCTTTATCACTTAGCTTTGGTATTTTAAATATGATGTGTCTTGGTATTGATTTCTTGGGTTTTTCCTTAATGGAGTTCTCTGTGCTTCCTGAACATGTGAGATGTTTTCCTGCCTTAATTGAGGGAAGTTTTCAGCTATGATATGCTTGATCAAAGTCTCTATCTCTTGTTCTTTCTCTTCTTCTTCAGGAACCCCTATGATGCGGATGTTGTTTCTCTTCATGTTGTCACAGAGCTCTCTTAGAGTTTCCTCAGACTTTTTGAATTTCTTTTCTTTTTTCTGCTCTGCTTCCATGCCTTTATTTATTGTGTCCTCTAACTCACTGATTTTATCCTCCGCTTCATCTATCCTGCTTTTAATTTCTTCCATTGTGTTTTTATTTCAGATATTGTATTTGTCATTTCTGACTGATTCTTTTTTTATTATTTCCATGTCCTTTTTTATATTTGCTATCTCTTTATTTAGGTGTTTGTAATGACCATCTATTGTTGTTCTAATATCTTTGAGCATCCTAACAATCGTTATTTTAAACTCTGCATTTGGTAATTTGGTTATATCTGATTCATTTAGGTTCTTTTCTGGGGATTTCTCTTGGTTCATTTGTGTTGCATTTCTTTGCCTTTGCATTTTTTCTGTGTAAAGGAAGGTTTTGGCAACTGGAGTCCACTAATTATGGTCTCTGTTCCCTAGGTATGGTCTGTCTGCAGGCCCACCACCCCCTCTTCTGTTGCTGCCTAGGGCTTTTGGGTTTGGGCGTTGCCGGTACCTGCCCACTGAGGCTGTTGCTGTGGTTTCCACCTCTCCTTCATGGGAGTGACTGTGATCACATGCTTGGGTGTACAAGCCTTGTTGGCCTTGGCCTTTGCCCTGCCCCCATCGGTGGCATTATGCTCAGCCCTGAGGTCAGTGAAAGCACCTTTGCTCAGCTGCAGGTCTCTGCCTGTTTCCAGGCTTTTGCCCCACTCTTGCAGGAGGAGTCTTCTCATGGACCAGCTGCTAGCCTTGGCACTACTGGCCAGTAGCAGAACTCCACCTATTCTGGGTTTTTGGCTCCACCCTTGCAGGAGGAGCCGGCTCCCAAGTCAGGCCACAAGCCTTGGTTCCATGGGCAGGGCAAGGCTGTGCTCCTGTGCCCTTGCTCAAGGGTTGGTCTCCACCCCTTCCAGGTTTCCCGCCCTTCTTTTGCAGGCTGGATTACATGCTGCGGGCAGCTGGGCTTGACCGCTTTTGCCCACCTACTCCTCCCCTGCCGGGCAGGACTGAGCTCACACTTGGGCCCAGTGGCGGCCAGCAGGCTTCCACCCCTGCCAAGAGAACTGCGCCTCCATGTCCCACCACCACCTGCCCTCCAGCAACCCTCAGCCATGTGGGGTGCGAGCGCTGCAGCTCAGATCCTAAGACTCACTACTGTAAACCCGAAAGCTCCCTCCTTCTAAGCAACTCTGCTCTGAGTGCCGTGGGAGAACTTGTTTGGCTGCTCTCCTGCTTCCCTTTGCTGGTATTGCTGTTTCTGGGGGAAATGTTCACTTCAGATTTGGGGAGTGACTTGTCCCAGGGGTTAGGGTGGCTGTCTCCCAAAATGTTTCTCCCTGTGCCTCCTAGATTACACTCTCTTTTTGCTACTCTGGTATTCTCTTCTCTCCCCATCCCCTGGAGCCTCAGGTGAGTTGTTGTGGGAGAGGTTTTCTGCATGGTCCCTTTAAGAAGGATCCTGGGTCTGAGAAATCAGTCTCTTTCTCACAAACAGTATCCTGACTTGTTTCCAGCTAAATATTATCCTTATGCCTCTTCTGGGCTCTGGGGCTGCAGGCTGGGGCTTTGTTCTTGGGGCTCAGGACCCTCCCCTCTCTGCTAAACTCACTTCCCACCATGTGAGTCTCTCCCAGCTGCTGTTTGCTCCAGAGAGCTGGGCAGCCCTCTCCGCGTTTTTGCTTTTCCTACCAGTCTCGGTGTGGCTTCTTCAGTGTTCCTTGATTGAAGAGTCCTCTTAGTTTAGTCCAAAGTTGTTTTTTTCAGATGACAGTTCTTAAAATTATTCTGTAATCCACTTTGGTTCTGGGAGGTGGATGTTGGTATATCCACCTCCTCCAGCACCATCTTGTCTTTTTTTCTACCTGAAATTTTTTTGTTGTTGTTTGTTTCTTTAAATTCTGAAACCGGAAACGGGAAGAGACAGTCAAACAGACTCCTGCATGCGCCCGACTGGGATCCACCCAGCACGCCCACCAGGAGGCGATGCTCTGCCCACCAGGGGGCGATGCTCTGCCCCTCTGGGGCGTCGCTCTGTTGCGACCAGAGCCACTCTAGTGCCTGGGGCAGAGGCCAAGGAGCCATCCCCAGCACCCAGGCCATCTTTGTTCCAGTGGAGCCTCGGCTGCGGGAGGGGAAGAAAGAGACAGAGAGGAAGGAGAGGGGGAGGGGTGAAGAAGCAGATGGGCACTTCTCCTGTGTGCCCTGGCTGGAAATCAAACCCGGGACTTCTGCATGCCTAGCCAACGCTCTACCACTGAGCAACCAGCCAGGGTCTACCTGAAATTTATATAATGTTATTACCCAGTGTCACTCCAATAAATTTAATTTTTTATTGAATGTATTAGGGTAAAACTGATGAATATAATTATACAGGTTTCAGGTGCCCAATTCTATAGCACATCTCTGTATACCATATTGTGTGTTCACCTCCCCTCCCCGCCAAGTCCAATAAATCTTTTTTTTTAATAAATGAAAAATTAAAAAAGAGCCAGTGAGGAGATGAACAGCAAATGTAAAAGGACTGAATCTACAGATTTGGTCAAGGATTGGCTTGGAAAAGATGGAAAAAGAAACATCTAATACAATTTTGTGATTTTAATTGTTTGATGGTAGTACCATTAATGGGAAGAGTAAACGCAGAAGGAAGAGTAATTTTTTTCTGAAGATGAATTGAATTTTGAGCCCATTAAGTCTGAAATGCCTGCAGGGCATTTAGGTAGAAATATATGAGCATGTAGCTTAGGAGACTGGTACGGGTTAGGAATTAACTTGTCATAAATATATAATATTTACAGCAATGGGGAAAGATGGCAAAAAAAAAATGAAAAGTAAAAAAATGAGCATAAAATGTAAGCCTCAAGCAGAGCTCTAAAGAAAACAAACATTTAAGTTAAAGTGATCACTAAACTTTCAGTGATCACAAACCCACTGAGAATCTGAAGGAAGTTACTTCTTCATTTCTGGCAGAGTCTACACCTGCCCAACATTTTTTATGCTACTTTACAGAGAGGCACAGTCCTCTTGATGTTCATCACTGTAATACCTTCCGGTTTAAGAGAGGAATGGCAGAACAGGACACAGAAAAACGTTGGCCAGAAAGATTAGGAAACCACAAAAGAAGTTCTACTGTTGAAAGAAGTAAGATAAAGTGTAAGCTGCAGGCAATAAGCAAGAGGAAGTTAGAGACCTGGCTGAGAGCCAGTAATGCAGGGCCTTGTACATCAGGTTGAGAAATTTTACTTAATCTTAAAAGCAATGAACAGATATTGAAGTTTTATATAGGGGAGTCATCTGATCAGATTTGCATGTCTACAAGATTATACTGGCTGCTGGATGATGAATGGAAGAAAACAAGGATGTATTTGTGGCTTCCAGGACTTGCTTACTATAAACACAAACAGATGCTATGCACATTAAATGCTTGATTTGTAAATCCTTCTATCATTTACATTTTGGTATTTTATTATTATTATTATTTCTTCTGACAACTTTAGATAATTTATGTGGCAAGGAATATCAAGGACAACATGGTGTCCTACTACTATTTTCAAAAGATGAACAAAGGACTCCCTGACCCAGGAAGCTGGGATGAGTACTTTGAAACATTTCTGTCAGGCAAAGGTAAGCCAAATGGAAGGAACTGGTCTTCCCCTATGTCTGCAGAGGATAAGGTTTCTCTATAAAACTCTCCTTTCTGTAAAATTCTCCCCATAAAATTCATCCACAGAAGGAGCTCTGACTTATGGGGTTGGAAGATGAGAGGCAGCATCCCTGAGAGATGTGACATAACTCTGGCTACCTGTCAGTGCTGGTCAGTGGCTCTGTGTCCAATGATGATATACCCACTAATAAAGCCAAAACTGTATTGTGGGGAAACCAGCTATAATAAAAGGCAATTCCTACTGTAAGCCTGTGCTAAATGTTTCTCTTCCATTCACTTGTTTAATCTTTAAAGCATGGTAATACTATCCATAATTTACAGGTAGTGAAATTGAGACTCTTGGTTTGTGAAAATGATGATTCATTACACTATTAACAAGAGTGGGGGTTAGAATTTGAACACAGGCAGGACTAGGTAATCTTAAATCTTGTGTGCTTGGCCCTGGCCGGTTGGCTCAGTGGTAGAGTGTCGGCCTGGCATGCAGGAGTCCTGGGTTTGATTCCCAACCAGGGCACACAGGAGAAGCACCCATCTGCTTCTCCACCCCTCCCCCTCTCCTTCCTCTCTGTCTCTCTCTTCCCCTCCCACAGCCAAGGCTCCATTGGAGCAAAGTTGGCCTGGGCACTGAGGATGGCCCTGTGGCCTCTGCCTCAGGCACTAGAATGGCTCTGGTTGCAACAGAGCAATGCCCCAGATGGGCAGAGCATCACCCCCTCGTGGGCATGCCGGGTGGATCCCGGTTGGGTACATGTGGGAGTCTGTCTGACTGCCTTCCCGTTTCCAACTTCAGAAAAATACAAACAAATAAACAAACAAAATCCTGTGTGCTTGGCTGCCATGTTAAAGTCTTCCTGATTGCCTACATGTTCAATTGGAGGGAAAGGTTTTGTGCATAAGAAGTTTTCAACCAAAACTATCATGAGTTGGTGTTAGGCTGGCCCGTGGTGCTTTGGAATCATAAACTATCATGTGAAAAAATGTATGGCCTTGCAATCATGCTTCCAGTGTCAGAACCAAGTTTCTGCAAGTTTCCTGCAGTTTTTCTAAATTTCAAACACTATTAGAGCTTTAAATACATCAGCCCTTCTCCTGAAGAATATTAAAAAGTGATTAAGTTATTGAAACTGGGTAATGGGTTCATGAAGGTTCATTACACTATCCCCTCTACTTTTGTATATGTCAAAATACTTTCATAAGAACAAGAGTTTTCAAAAGTTAAGAAAGATTAAAAATATGGGTTCAAGGGAGGTACAATATAAATACTATATCAGATTGGTTTGCACTATAAAGTTGAATGACAGCTTTACATGATTAAAATGTAAACATTTGCACTAAATTATTTGATTATTCAAGCTCAAAATTTATGTATATTTGAAACCCTTTTCCTAATTATTTATCTTGCTATATGGCAAAATAATTGGCCTCTACAGTCCTATTCCTCTAAAGTAATTATGAATAAATTTGATAAAGTGTTCTTTTCCATTAGTTTATCAGTAAAGTATGGAAATATGATGCTTTTAAATGCTATTTAATTTTCATAATCCTAAATGACAAAATTTATTATTGAAATTTGCTTCTTATGAGATATATTTTGAGAATGATCCATTTATACCCCAAGGTATTTTTATGGCTTTAATGTCTTCAACAAATTTTATGGTAGATGTTCTAACAATGATTTTGGATACCTATGACAAAGAATGGGCCACAAAGAAGTTACCTATTTGAACAAGTTCAGAACATGGGACTGGGCTGATGTATAAATGGACCTTTCTAATCAGAGCTGAGTATAGTTGCAGCTCCTTGTCCTGCATGAGGTTAAGTTGTACACCATTCTGAAAGCTTGGAAATCAAAACCTTGGAGAGTACACCTCTAGAGCTAGAACTAGAGCTAGAGCTAGAGCTAGAGCTAGAAAGAGAAGAAGAAGGAGAAGGAGAAGAAGGAAGAAGAAGAAGAGGAGGATGAGGAGAAAGAGGAAGAAGAGGAAGAAGAAGGGAGGAGGGAGGAGGAAGAGGAGGTGGAGGAAGGAGAACTCCTGATGAATCAGATGATTTGGGGATATCCCAATCATTTTATGGATTCAAATGTCATCTATCTGCTGTTGACCCACAGATTTGCACTTCTGTTCCTGACCTTGGCCCTGTGCTGGGTGCATAGACCCAGCTGCTTCTCTGACATCTCTATTTGGATGTCTATAAGGCATCTCTAACTTCACATATCCAAATTCGAACTTTTGTCTTTCCCCCTGGAGGCTTCCACATTTTAGTTAATTGTAACTTTCTTTATTGAGTTGCTTATGCCTAAAATCTTGAACTTACCTTAACCTCTTTTCTTCTTACACACACCATATCCAATTCATCAGCATATCTGTCAACCCTACTTTCAAAACATATCTAGAGTATCACCAATCCTCAACACTTCTACCACTCTGGTCCAAACTACCATCACACCTTCCCTGGAAAAATTAATAGCCCCTTTCCTATCCCTTGACTTTTGACCATTCCAAGCTCCAATCTACTTTCCACAGAGAAAACAGGGGGATTCTATTAAAAAGGAAGCCAGACCACCTCACTTCTCTGCTCAAAGCCAACAAATGTCATCCCATTTCACTCAGAGTGAAAGCCAGAGCCTGAACTGTGACCCATAAGTCCCTCAGGGTTAGGTTTTCTCACCTCTCCCAGTTTTCTCCCTCTCCTCTGCCTTTCTTTTACTCTATCCTAGTCCAATTAACCTCCTTGCTGTACCTCAAACACCAGGCACTTCCTACCCTGTACTTTACCTTGCTGTTCCCTCTGCCCAAAAATGCACTTTCCTTCTCTTTCTTCGAGTTTTTACTCAATGTTCCATTCTCTGAGAGCCCTTCTCTGGCCAGCCTATGAACATTTCATCCTTCTACATAAACCCAACTCTTTCCCTCTCCTTCTCTGGTTTATTTTTTCTCCTAAACATGCATTTTGTTCTCACATACCACATATTTCACATTTATCTCACTTGTCCCCCCACAAGATGAACTTTCAGAATAGGGTTTTATATGTGCTTTGTTCACTGCTTGATCCCCACTCCCTGGAATGGTGCTGAGCACAGAGTAGGCTCTGTGGAATAAATGAATGCATACTAATATTACCTTTTGAGGTAAGTAGTATTACTGATTCTTTCAGAAATGAGAATTTAAAAAACTGAGGCTAAGAGATTATGTAACATCCCAGGGTCACACAGTGGTGTCAGAGCTAGGATTCAAACTCAGCAGGCTCTAGAACCTGAGAGTAATCTATCTCACTAGTTTTCAAAGAAAGAAATGTCGTGCAGAAAATGGATGTGGGAGGTGTGGAAAGTAAGTTCTTCTGCCCTGGAATAGGACCATCAGCTTCAATTTCTATCCTGAGGAAACAACTCATTTTCTTTTCTGGCTTTTCTTCCTCTCACTTCTATGACCCAAATACACATGTGTCTTTCTTCCAGTGGTATGGGGCTCCTGGTTTGACCATGTAAAAGGCTGGTGGAAGAAGAAAGAAAGTCATCCCATTCTCTATCTTTTCTATGAAGAAATGATGAAAGTAAGAAATATACTTAAATTTTGACTTCACGGGATTTTTTTTCTAAGTTAGAGATCCATGACAGAAATGACGAAAAGTAATGTATAAAAGTTTATCTATGCAGAATATTTTGCATGCCACCTTCAACTTTCCCAACCACCTTTCCATATGACATACTAAAATCCAAACATGGTACCAGACATAGTTTGTACCTGTTTCTTTCTGCAGGCCTCACTGTACTCTAGGGCCAATTCCTACCTCATCCAGCAGCGTGGGAGAAGTCTCCTGTTTGAGCGATGAGTTTTCTCCCTCTTTAGCTCTCCAGGTTCCTTCTCCCAGGATCTATACCAACCCCCATCATTGGCACTGACTTTCAAGGAAAAGAATTAGGACTCTGAACAGAAAAGAACTACTGAGAAATAATAGAGCTGTTTTGTTTGCTTTTTAAAAAAAAAAAACACTAAAGTGTTGTCATTTTAAATAATAACAACATGTATGAGCTCTGGTTCAAAGTCTGTCTCATAAATGTATTTGCAAAATAAATGTATGGCAAAATGTAGCACTGGCTGGTCCATGGTTCTCCAAACCTTGGCATATGACATGGCTTTCCAAATTGTTTCCTTCATTAACAATGGCCTCTCGTTTCTCCTTCCCCTCTGGGTAGAAATAATGCATTGCTTCCATCTGTTTGTCTGGGCCATACTTGCTCTCTGCAGCTTTCCTAAGTAGCCTCCTGCTTTGCCCAGCCCAGTGACTTTTTGAGAAAGCCACAGCAATGGGTAGCTGGCAGGGAGGACATGAAAATTGGATGCAGGGATAAGGGGAGAGATCTGCAAGGGGAGCCTGGAGACTTCTAAACAGGGCAACCCCACACTAAACTGGATCTCTTTTCTTCAGTTTTGGATGAAGCAGCAGCCCATGTCAGAGTGTAAGGAGCTCTCATAAGATCTATCAGTAAACAGGACATCTCCAACATGTCCAGAGTCAGGAATAGCCCTGATCCAGAGTCATCAGATGTCAAAGCTAAAGCCAAGGGAGAGAAGCCTTACAAATCCTCTGTTCTGTGCCAGAGAAACATGGGCTCTGCATGCTTCTGTTTTTTCTATCACAAGGAGAAAACATCTTGTTTATTTTCAAAGACTGCCACTTGTTCTCCAAACTAGCTTCTTATCTGCTACCTGTAAAAGTGAAGTAAAATAATAAGCTTCCCAAGCATGTCTCTTAGCATCAACTATCGCACAGGAGGAAACACAATTGTTTTGATACGATGGCACTTTATATTTTTTAAGTGAGAGGAGGGGAGATAGACTGATTCCCACATGCACCCTGACCGAGATCCACTCAGCAATCCCCATCTGGAGCCAATGCTCTAATCAATCAAGCAATCCTCAGCTCCTGAGGCCAACATTCAAACCAATCAAGTCACTGGCTGCAAGAGGGGAATAGAGAAAGAGAAGGGGTAGAGGGTCACTTCTCATGTGTGCCTTGACCAGGGATTGAACCCTGGACATCTGCATGCTGGGCTGACTCTCTACCCACTGAGTAAGCTGGCCAGGGCCTAAAATCAGAGGCAGATTTAATGGCGGGTGCACTGGATGCACACCCTGGTCCCTGACTTCTGAAGGGCCTCACAAAACCCCACCTTTACACTTTCTAATGACACCAAGTTTGGTTTCATATGTGCAATTTTAACATTAATAGTACATAATATTTTTTATCTATTTAGAAATATGGTTAACATGTATTTTTATTTTTCTGTTTTTCTCTTTTTTTAAGAGGCTCAATATTTTCTTCTGCACCTGGGGCCGCAAACGACTTTGATCCGCCTCTGCCTACAATTGCACTTTAAATTTCCCAGCTTACTGTTTTGACATTCAGAACTCTAAATATAAAATTACTTTTGTTAGAATAACTTTTAAACATAACCTAATAGGCTTTTAAATGGTTTAACCATTATTTCCATGCTTAATTATCTAAGATTTGTTTATCGTTACATTTTTTTTCCTTAGACAGAAAAAAAATACTATTTTTCTTCTACTTTTGCCACAGCACCCAAAACATGAAATTAGAAAAGTGATGGAATTCCTGGGGAAGAACCTAAAAGAAGAGATTTTAGAAGAAATCATCTATAACACATCATTTGACGTAATGAAAAAGAACCCCATGACCAACTATGTGAATGATGTTAAAATGAATCATAGTCTTTCTCCATTTATGAGGAAAGGTGATGTATGCATGCTCTTTGTACTTTCTCTGATAACAGAAAAAAACATTATCAATTCACAAACAGTTTTCTGACTTTCAAGCTCAGTGAATCACTATTTACAGTGTCTCCTGAAGTGAATCTCTTAAAGCCTTCCTCTACGAGCTAGCCCATACACATGTTTCACAGAAAAATGTGGGAAACTTTGAAGCACATGAGCATATTACATTGTATTAGAAGAAACATATTTAATTCTGTCTAACTCAGAGCTTCAAAAATGTATTTGACCAAAAATTCTTTCTCAAGTAAAGCCTTTAATCTCTGGGAAACTCGTGTTTCTCCCAATATATTATGGAGGACATTGGCTTTAAGAGCTAGAAGACTGGGAATTTAGATATCACTAAGTCAATATCATTTCACAGAGAATAATAACAGGGCACAGTAAGTCATTGGAGTTTGGCCAGAACCAGGACCTTCAGCCACCAAACCAGAGTATATCCTGTGCTACCACATTGTCGATTCCTTAATAGAGACATTTGTGAAGTTGTAATTATTTGGAGAAAATTAAAAACAATATTCTAATACCTCTTGTTTGATAAAATAAGCAAAATTCTATGCCTTGAAAAAGAAATTTTCTGATTTGATTATTGATTAACCTAATTTTCTTTTTTACTGGAAAAATTTCATTGTCTATTTGAACAGACACATATATTTATATGCACAACAACATACTATACATGCTGAACTTTTTGAGGTTTGGGGGGTTATTTTTCCCAGCTTTATTTAAGTATGATTGAAAAATTAAAATGGTATACACTTAAGGAATATATGATGTTTAGATATGTGTATACATTGTTAATTGATTAGTACAATAAAGCTAATTAATGTATTTATCACCCATATAGTAACATTTTTTGGTGGGGAAGTAAGAACATTTGAGATCTACTCTTCTAGCAAATTTCAAGTATACAATGTTATTAATTATAATCATCATGATGCATATTAGGTCTTCAGAATTCATTCATCTTATAACAGAGTTTGTACCCTTTGACCAGCATCTCCCCTTTTGTTCCACTCAGTAACCCCTGGTAACCACCATTCTACACTGTTATGAGTTTGACTTTATTTTTAGATTTGACATATAAGTGAAATTCTATAGTATTTATCTTCCTGTGTCTGGCTTATTTCACTTAGCATAATGTCCACCAGTTTCATCCATGTTGTCACAAATGTCAGTATTTTACTCTTTGTTAAAGCTGAGTAATATTCCACTATACATATTACATTTTCTTTGTCCATTCATTTGTCAATGGACATTTAGGTTGTTGCCATACTTTGGCTATTGTGAATAATGTAATGAATACAAGAATGAAATTGTCTCTCCAAGACAGTAATTTTACTTTTTGGGGGGGGGGTATAACCCAGAAGTGGGAGTGCAGGCAGGTCTAGCTTCAATTTTTTGAGGAATCTTTATAATGCTTTCCATAATGACTGTACCAATTTACATCCCCAACAATAGCACACAAGCATTCCTTTTTCTCGACATCCTCATCAACACATGTTATCTTTTAACTATTTTAATTAAAATATAGTTGACAGCCTGTTTTGTGGAGGTTCAGTGGATAGAGCATCAACCTGGAATGTTGACATTGCTGGTTCAAAACCCTGGGAATGCTTGGTCAAGGCACATATTACAAGCAAGCAATGAACAACTAAAGTGAAGCAACTAGGGGTTGATACTTCTTGCCTCAATCCCCCCCTCTGTAAATAGATAAAATCTTTAAAAAATACAATTGACATACAATATTATATTAGTTTCAGGTGTACAACATAGTGATTCAATGTTTATATATCTTACAATATGATCACCACAATAGGTCTAGTAACCATCTGCTACCATACAAAGTTATAATATTATTGACTATATTCCTTGTGCTGTATTATACAGTACATCTCCATGATTTACTTATTTATTTTGTAACTGGGAGTTTGCACCTCTTATTGCCCTTCACCTTTTCACCCATGCTTTTCCCCATCCCCTCTGTCAAATATGTTTGTTCTCTGTGTCTATAAGTCTGTTTCTGTTTTTTGTTTGTTCATTTGTTTTTTCTATATTTAGATTCCACATATATGAGAGTTTTCCAGTTAGTTTTATACCATTATGATTAGAAAATAGGTTTGATTTTATTTCAATCTTCTTGAATTTACTGAGGCTTGTTTTGTGGCTTAACATGTGATATATCCTGGAGAATGTTTCCTGTGCACTTAAATAGAAAGTGTATTCTGCACTTTTTAGAAGAACTGTTCTGTGAATATTAGCTACATCCCTCTGGCCTAATTTCTCATTTAAGGCCAATCTTTTCTTATTGCTTTTCTGTCTGGATGATCTATCCATTGATATAAGTGGGGTATTAATGCCACCTACTGTCATTGTATTACTGTCTATTTCTCCCTTTATGTGTTAATATTTGCTTAATGTATTTTAAGTTCTCCTATGTCAAGTGCATAAATATTTGTGAATGGTCTATCCTTCTCTTGAATTGACCCCTTTATCCTTATTAATGCCTTTCTCTGTCTCTTGTTACAGTCTTTGTTTTAAAGTTTATTTTGTCTGATAAGAGTATTGCTGACCAATTTTCCTTTTGTTTCTATTTGCATGGAATATTTTTTCCATCTCTTCACTTTTAGTCTGTGTGTCTTTTGATCTGAAATGAGTGTCTTATAGGCATCATATAGATGGGTCTTCATTCAGCCACCCTATGTCATTCAATTGGAGCATTTAGTTCATTTACATATAAATATAATTATTGATAGGTATGTATTATTGCTACTTCATTAATTCTCCTTTGGCTGACTCATTATTTCTATCTTATTAATTATTTTCTGGAAATTTTGTAGTTCTTTTCTTTTTTTTCTTATTTAGACAATTAAATTTAACATGGTGACATTGGATAATCAGAGTACATAGATTTAGAGAAAATATCTCCACATCTTTTGGACAGTCAATTATGTTGTACACCCATCACCAAAAGTCAAATCATCTTCTGTCATCCTATATTTTGTTTCTCTTTAAGCCCCTCCCCTTCCCCCATCCCACTCACTATCCACCCTTCCCTTCCCCCTGGTAACCACTGCACCCCTGTCTATGTTCATGAGTCTCAATTTTGTGTCCCACCTATGTGTGGAATCATACAGTTCTTAGCTTTCCCTGATGTACTTACTTCACTCAGTA
Organism: Saccopteryx bilineata; assembly: GCF_036850765.1. Classification (NCBI taxonomy): domain Eukaryota; kingdom Metazoa; phylum Chordata; class Mammalia; order Chiroptera; family Emballonuridae; genus Saccopteryx; species Saccopteryx bilineata. Next base: position 167,855,386 of record NC_089492.1, read on the forward strand.
TAATGTTATCAAGGTCCATTCATGTTGTAAATGATCCTATGTCATCATTTCTTATGACTGAGTAGTATTTCATAGTATATATGCCCCACATCTTCTTTATCCAATCCTCTATTGAAGGGCTTTTTGGTTGTTTTCATGTGTTGGCCACTGTGAACAATGCTGCAATGGACATGGTGGTGCATGTGTCTTTATGTATCAATGTTTTTGAGTTATAGGGGTACATACCCAGTAGAGAGATTGCTGGGTCATATGGTAGTTCTATTCTTAATTTTTTGAGGAAACACCATACTTTCTTCCATAATGGTTGCACTAATTTACTTTCCCACCAACAGTGAATGAGGCTTTCTTTTTCTCCACAGCCTCCCCAATACTTGTTGTTACCTGTATTGTTGATAATAGCTAATCTAACAGGTGTGAGGTATTATTTCATTATAGTTTTGATTAGCACTTCTCAAATAGTGATAATGAGCATTTTTTATATATCTATTGGCCATATGTATTTCTTCTTGGGAGAAGTGTCTGTTCATGTCCTCTTTCTATTTCTTTATTGGCTTGTTCATTTGTTTGTTTTTTGCTGAGTTTTATGAGGTCTTTATACATTTTGGACATTAGTCCCTTATCTGAGCTGTTATTTGAAAATATCATCTCCCATTTAGTTGGCTGTCTGTTTGTTCTGTTGTCAGTTGTTTTTTTTTCTGTTCAAAAGCTTCTTAGTCTAATGTGGTCCCATTCACTTATCTTTGCCTTCACTTCCCTTGCCTTGGAGTCAAATTCATAAAATATTCTTTATGACCAAGGTCCATGAATTTAGTACCTATGTTTTCTTATATATAATTTATTGTTTTAGATCTTATATTTAGGTCTTTGATTAATTTGAATTAATTTTTTTTTAATTTTATTTTTTTAATGGGGCGACATCAATAAATCAGGATACATATATTCAAAGATAACAAGTCCAGGTTATCTTGTCTTTCAATTATGTTGCATACCCATCACCCAAAGTCAGATTGTCCTCTGTCACCTTCTATCTAGTTTTCTTTCTGCCCCTCCCCCTCTCCCTTTCCCTCTCCCTTTCCCCTCTCCCCCCGTAACCATCACACTCTTATCAATGTCTCTTAGTTTCACTTGTATGTCCCACCTATGTATGGAATAATGCAGTTCCTGGTTTTTTCTGATTTACTTATTTCACTTTGTATAATGTTATCAAGATCTCACCATTTTGCTGTAAATGATCTGATGTCATCATTTCTTGTGGCTGAGTAGTATTCCATAGTGTATATGTGCCACATCTTCTTTATCCAGTCATCTATTGACGGGCTTTTTGGTTGTTTCCATGTCCTGGCCACTGTGAACATTGCTGCAATGAACATGGGGCTGCATGTGTCTTTACGTATCAATGTTTCTGAGTTTTGGGGGTATATACCTAGTAGAGGGATTGCTGGGTCATAAGGTAGTTCTATTTTCAGTTTTTTGAGGAACTACCATACTTTCTTCCATAATGGTTGTACTACTTTTACATTCCCACCAACAGTGGATGAGGGTTCCTTTTTCTCCACAGCCTCTCCAACATTTGCTATTACCTGTCTTGTTAATAATATCTAATCTAACAGGTGTGAGGTGGTATCTCATTGCAGTTTTGATTTGCATTTCTCTAATAACTAAAGAAGATGAGCATCTTTTCATATATCTGTTGGCCGTTTGTACTTCTTCCTGGGAGAAGTGTCTGTTCATGTCCTCTTCCCATTTTTTTATTAAATTGTTTGTTTGTTTGTTATTGAGTTTTATGAGTTCTTTGTATATTTTGGATATTAGGTCCTTATCTGAGCTGTTGTTTGAAAATATCATTTCCCATTTAGGTGGCTTTCTGTTTATTTTGTTATCAGTTTCTCTTGCTGAGCAAAAACTTTTTAGTCTGATGTAGTCACATTCATTAATTTTTGCCTTCACTTCTCTTGCCATTGGAGTCAAATTCATAAAATGCTCTTCAAAACCCAGGTCCATGAGTTGAGTACCCATGTCTTCTTCTATGTACTTTATTGTTTCAGGTCTTATGTTTAGATCTTTGATCCATTTTGAGTTAATTTTAGTACAGGGGGACAAACTGCAGTCGAGTTTCATACTTTTGCATGTGGCTTTCCAGTTTTCCCAGCACCATTTATTGAAGAGGCTTTCTTTTCTCCATTGTGTGTTGTTGGCCCCTTTATCAAAAATTATTTGACTATATATATGTGGTTTTATTTCTGGATTTCTATTCTGTTCCACTGGTCTGAGTGTCTATTTTTCTGCCAATACCATGCTGTTTTGATTGTCGTGGCTCTATAATAGAGTTTGAAGTCAGGTATTGCAATGCCCCCAGCTTCATTCTTTTTCTTTAGGATTGCTTTGGCTATTCGGAGTTTTTTATAGTTCCATATAAATCTGATGATTTTTTGCTCTATTTCTTTAAAAAATGTCATTGGAATTTTGATGGGAATTGCATTAAATTTGTATATTGCTTTGGGTAATATGGCCATCTTGATTATATTTATTCTTCCTAACCAAGAACAAGGAATATTCTTCCATCTCATTATATCTTTTTCAATTTCTCTTAACAATGGTTTATAGTTTTCATTATATAAGTCCTTTACATTCTTTGTTATGTTTATTCCTAAGTATTTTATTTATTTATTTATTTATTTTGCAATCGTGAAGGGGATTATTCTTTTGAGTTCATTCTCAGTTGTTTCATTGTTGGCATATAGAAAAGCTATTGACTTCTGTATGTTAATTTTGTATCCTGAAAACTTACTGTATTGGCTTATTGTTTCTCGTAGTCATTTTGTGGATTCTTTGGGGTTTTCGATGTATAGGATCATATCTGCAAAAAGTGATACCTTTACTTCTTTTCTGATATGGATGCCTTTTATTTCTTTGTCTTGTCTGATTGCTCTGGCTAGAACCTCTAGTACCACATTAAATAAGAGTGGAGAGAGTGGACAACCCTGTTTTGTTCCTGATTTAACGGGGAAAGCATTCAGTTTAATGCCATTTAATATGATGTTAGCTGATGGTTTATCATATATGGCCTTTATCATGTTGAGATATTTTCCTTCTATACCCATTTTGTTTAGAGTCTTAAACATAAAATTGTGTTGTATTTTATTGAAAGCCTTTTCTGCGTCTATTGATAAGATCATGTGGTTTTTGTTATTTGTTGTGTTGATATGGTGTATTACATTGACCGTTTTACGTATGTTGAACCATCCTTGAGATTCTGGGATGAATCCCACTTGATCATGATGTATTATTTTTTTAATATGTTGTTGTATTCGATTTGCTAGTATTTTGTTTAGTATTTTAGCATCTGTGTTCATTAGAGATATTGGTCTGTAATTTTCTGTTTTTGTGCCATCCTTGCCTGGTTTTGGTATGAGGGTTATGTTGGCCTCATAAAATGTGTTTGGAATTATTGCTTCTTCTTCAATTTTTTGGAAGACTTTCCGTAGAATAGGAACCAAGTCTTCTTTGAATGTTTGATAAAATTTGCTGGTATAGCTGTCAGGGCCTGGACTTTTATTTTGGGGGAGGTTTTTAATGGTATTTTCTATTTCTTCTCTACTAATAGATCTGTTTAGGCTTTCTGCTTCTTCTTGACTCAGTCTAGGAAGGTTGTATTGTTCTAGGAATTTTACCATTTCTTCTAAGTTGTTGAATTTAGTGACATAAAGTTTTTCATAGTATTCTACAATAATTCTTTGTATATCTATGGTGTCCGTGGTGATTTCTCTTTCATTTTGGATTTTGTTTATATGAGTTCTTTCTCTTTTTTCCTTGGTAAGTCTTGCCAAGGATTTGTGAATTTTGTTGATCTTTTCAAAGAACAAGCTCCTTATTCTATTAATTTTTTGTATAGTTTTTCTGTTCTCTATTTCATTTATTTCTGCTCTGATTTTTATTATCTCCTTTCTTTGGCTGGTTTTGGGTTGTCTTTGTTCTTCTTTTTCTACTTCCTTAAGGTGTGAAGTTAAGTGGTTCACTTGGGCTCTCTCTTGTTTGTTCATATATGCGTGAAGTGATATGAACTTCCCTCTTATCACTGCTTTTGCTGCATCCTATAGATTCTGATATGTCATACTGTCATTTTCATTAGTCTGTATATATCTTTTGATCTCTGCACTTATTTCTTCTTTGACCCATTCATTTTTTAAAAGTATGTTGTTCAGTTTCCACATTTTTGTGGGAATTTTTTCCTCTTTTTTGCAGTTGAATTCTAGTTTCAAGGCTTTATGATCAGAAAATATACTTGGTACAACTTCAATTTTTCTGAATTTGCTGATGTTGTTTTTGTGGCCCAACATATGGTCAATTCTTGAGAATGATTCATGTACACTGGAGAAAAATGTATACTCAGTCACTTTGGGATGAAATGTCCTGTAGATGTCTACCATATCCAGGTGCTCTAGTGTTTTGTTTAAGGCCACTATATCTTTGTTGATTCTCTGTTTGGATGACCGATCTAGAGCCGTCAGCGGTGTATTGAGGTCTCCAAGTATGATTGTATTTTTGACAGTTTTTGTTTTAAGGTCAATAAGTAGCTGTCTTATATATTTTGGTGCTCCTTGGTTTGGTGCATATATATTAAAAATTGTTATGTCTTCTTGATTCAGTGTCCCCTTAGCCATTGTGAAATGGCCATTTTTGTCTCTGAGTACTTTTGCTGTCTTGTAGTCAGCATTATCAGATATGAGTGTTGCTACGCCTGCTTTTTTTTGGATGTTATTTGCTTGGAGTATTGTTTTCCAGCCTTTCACTTTGAATTTGTTTTTATCCTTGTTACTTAGATGAGTTTCCTGTAGGCAGCATACAGTTGGATTTTCTTTTTTAATCCATTCTACTACTCTGTGCCTTTTTATTGGTGAGTTTAATCCATTTACATTTAGTGTAATTATGAACACTTATGAGTTCCCTATTGCTATTTTATAGATTGCTTTCTGTTAGTTTTGTGTCTTGTTTGATCCTTCTCTTTTGTTTTTCTATCTTTTGTTTTTATTTGGTTGTATTCCATACATCTTTCCTCTGTTGCTATCTTTTTTATCTCATGTGCTTCTGTGGTGGTTTTTTCAATGGTGGTTACCTTTAAGTAATGAAAACAGTTTCTACCCTGTTCATTGTAGCGCACTATTTTGTGAGTACTTTTGCACTTCATCGTCTTTTGCTACTTTTAATCTCCATCCTCTCCCCCCTTTCTTTTTGTTGTTGTCACAGTTTAAATTTGGTTTTATTGTGTTCTTCTTGGAGCTTTTACTTGTGGCTTTATTTTTTTTTTGTTCCTTGTATCTGATTGGAGAACCCCCTTTAGTAATTCCTGGAGTAGGGGTTTTCTGATGATAAATTCCCTCATCTTTTCTGTATCTGTGAATGTTTTTATTTGTCCTTCATATTTGAAGGGTAGCTTTGATGGGTATAGTATTCATGGTTGAAAGTTTCTCTCTTTCAGGACTTTAAATATTGGGGTCCACTCTCTTCTAGCTTGTAGAGTTTCTGCTGAGAAATCTGATGATAATCTCATGGGCATTTCTTTATATGTTGTATTCTTCTTTTCCCTGGCTGCCTTGAGAATTTTTTCTTTGCCCTTGGTTTGTGCCAATTTCTTTATGATGTGCCTTGGAGTAGGTTTGTTGGGGTTAAGAAAACTCGGTGTTCTGTTTGCTTTATGAATTTGAAGCTTTAGTTCTTTCCACAGGCTTGGGAAGTTCTCATCTATTTTTTGTTTGAGTATGTTCTCCATTCCATTTTCTCTCTCTTCTCCCTCTGATATACCTATTATTCTTACATTATTCTTTCTGATAGAGTCAGATAATTCTTGTAGGGCTATCTCATTTTTTTTAATTTTTGAGTGTCTTTCTTCTTCTCTCTGTTGTGCCTCAAGTTGCTTGTCTTCTATTTCACTAATCCTCTTCTATCTGGCCTGTTCTATTAGCTAAGCTTGTTACCTCGTTTTTCAGCTCGTGAATTGAGTTTTTCATCTCTGTTTGATTTGTTTTTATAGTTTCAATTTCCTTGGACATATATTCTTTGTATTCATTGAGTTGTTTTCTGAGCTCCCTAAATTGCCTTTCTGTGTTTTCTTGTATACCTTTGAGTATTTTTAGGATTTCTATCTTGAATTCTTTGTCATTTAGCTCCAAGGTTTCCAATATATTAAATTTTTTCTCCATAGATTTTTTCCTCATCTATCTGTGTTACCTCTCTTTCTTTTGTATCCATGATATTCGATTTTCTCTTTCTTAATGGCATCTGAGGGTGGTTTTGTTGACAGTATTAATGAGATTTAATAAAGAATAAAAGTTAAAAAAATAAAAAATTGAAAAAGTTGTTTTTAAATTAATAATGAAATAAAGAAAAATAAAATAATATAAAAAATTTTTAAAAATTAAAAAAAAAGGAAATTATTCCCCCCTTCTTTTTTCCTCTCCTCTCCTCTCCCCTCTTTCTTGAGAAAATCTTGTGGTGAACTGTGAATTAGATTGTATTTAATAGAACAAACAATGCCTGTAATGGAGGGCCTGAATTGGGGAAAAGTAATAAAGGGGCAAAAAAAAATAAAAAAAATAAATAAAAAAAGGGGGGGTGTATGGACCTACAAAAAGCAAATAATGAAAAAATTTGGATCAAGAATAAAATAATTTGCGTTTAGGTGTTGGTTGACTAAGAGTTATGATGAGAGGAATAAGAGGGAAACAGGAAAATGTGGGACAAATTAAAAAATTACTATTGTATTTAGTGGAACAAGAGCTTGATAAAATGGAGAGCCAGGGATGGGAGCACTGCTAGTGAGTTAAAAAGGTGAAGTAAAAACCCCCCAAAATGCCACAAACATAAATTTGAGTCCCAGATAAGATAATTTGTTCATTATTGAAGTTTGAATGAGAGGAGATGTAAAGGAGAAAGGAAGAAACTAATATAGAGGGAGAAAAGAAAGAGAGAGAGAGGGAAAAAAAGAATAAACCACTAAATGAAGAAAAAAGAAAAAAGAGGAGAGAGGGAGAGAGAGTTAAGGGTTTTTGGAGTGCATCCCTCATAGAGAGAAAGGAAGAGGAAAGAAAAGATAATGGGAGATGTAACACTTATGGATAGTGTAGTTCAAGGAGAGGAGAGAGTAAGACTGGTAGAGGGTTAAACGACCAAATTGGAGGAGGAAAAAAAAATCAAGAATGAAGATAAGAGAAACAAATGAACAAATATAATAAAATGGGATAGGTTATAAAGTCTGCGTATTATTCTTGATTTTGAGAGGTTATCTCCTTGTCTTTTCTTTTCTCTCCCTCTTCCTGGTTGGTGACTCTGTATCCCAGGTTCTGCCCCTTTGGGACACTCAGGTAGAGGTTTGCAGTTGATAAGTCCCTATGGCGATGTCATGTATTGTGCTTTAATCACGTTGACAGTCGAGGCTCATTAGCATTTATAGGCTCCGACAGTGAGAGAGTTCGTGTTCCTGGAGCCTCTCTCCTAGTCTTTCCTTCCTCAATTAGTAGCCTGATAATCCAGCTATGGGGTTGCTGCTGCCTCTGCCTGGATAGTAAGAGGCTCAAAGAGTTGGCCACTTTCCACTCTATTCCCAGTCAGCACAGGGCTCTGGGTAAGGCTCAGTCAGTCAGAGATGCTAGCATAATCAGCCGGGGCTTCCGCCCATCAAAGACCTCTGGCTCTGCCACTCTGTCCGGTAACACGGACAGGCACCCACTCCCGGGGCGCTCAGAGGAAACTCTTGTTCACTATCTGCGCGTGCAGACCAGGATGTCAGACCGGAAGTCTCACCCCCTGAGTGAAACACCCCGCCCACACTGAAAAGTTCCAGCGTTGGAATTCGCTCTCGCTCCGTCCCCTTGTGCGGCTTTTTCAAGGCGCTGGGGCAGCCTGAGATTCCACTTTAGGCCCACACAAAGGCCCCTGACTTTTCCTCTCTGTGAGGATAACATGGGCAGGCACTGCTGAGGCACTGGGAGGAATCTCTCGCTCAGTATCTGCACGCGCAGACCAGGATATCAGAGGGCCTCACCCTCTGAGTGAAACCCCCTCTCGCACGGAAAAGTTCCAGTTTTGGAATTAGTTCTCGCTCCCTCCCCATGCGCGGCTCCCCTTGGGCGCTGGGGCGGCCTGGAGATTCCACTTTCGGCCCACACAAAGGCCTCTGACTCTGCCTCTCTGTGGTACAACACAGGCACACACTCCCGGGGCTTTGGAAGGAATCTCTTGCCCACTATCTGCGCGCACCGACCAGGATATCGGGTAAAATGGCTGCCCCGCTTGTCTTTTTTTGTCTGGGTTTGGCGCGAGTGTTAGCTGTATTGCCCCGGTTGTCACAGGAACAGTTTTTCCTCGGCCTGGATCTCTGTGCCACAGTCTGGTTCGGCTGTTTGTGCCGCGGCCTGGATCTATTCACCCTCTTTGCCTGCCTTAGTTTATATATTCTCAGTTTCCAGTGAAAGCCGCCCTGTTTAGGTTAGTGAGGAAGGCAGAGCATTTCTTACTCCCTATTTCCTTCGGGGTTTAGTTATATATTTAGCCAATTTTTCGCTCGATCATACCTTTGGGTGTATTGTGAAACATCTGGAGGCTCCAAGGATAGGTTTTTCTGTTTCTGGTTGAAGATCTTGTTGAGTTTTGGGGGAGATTTATCAGTATCGCTTCCTACCCTGCCATTACTCTGATGTCATCCCTTGAATTAATTTTTGTGCAAGGAGCTAAACTGTAGTCAAATTTCATTCTTTTGCATGTGGCTTTCCAATTTTCCCAGCATCATTTATTGAAGAGGCTTTTTCTCCTTGTGTGTTTTAGCTCCTTTATCAAAGATTATTTGACCATATGTGTGTGTGTGTGTGTGTGTGTGTGTGTGGTTTTATTTCTGGGCTCTCTATTTTGTTCCATTGTTCTGAGTGTCTATTTTTCTGCCAAGACCATGCTGCTTTGATTATTGTGGCTCTGTAGTATAGTTTGAAGTCAGGTATTGTAATGCCTCCAACTTTGTTTTTTTTCCTTAGAATTACTTTGGTTATTCAAGGTTTTTTTATGGTTCCATATTAACCTGATGATTTTTGTTCCAGTTCTTTAAAAAAAATGACATTGGAATTTTGATGATAATTGCATTAAAATTTTATATTGCATTTGGGTAGTATGGCCATTTAAACTATATTCTTTCTATCCAAGAGCAAGGAATATTTTTTCATTTCATTGTGTCTTTTTCAATTTCCTTTAATAATGCTTTGTAGTTTTCAGTATATAGGTCCTTTACATTCTTTGCTGCTATGTTTATTCCTAGGTATTTTAGTTAATTTTTTTGTTGTTGTTGCTTCTCATGAGATAATGCTTTCTGCTTTCTGATAGCTTTTTGTCTTGTTTGGTTCTTGATTTTTGTTTTTCTGTCATTTGTTTTTGTTTGGTGGTATTCCATACTTCTATGTTCTCTTTCTTCTTTTGTTAAGCTATGTGTTTCAGTAGTGGCATTTTCAGGGGTGGTTACCATTGGGTTATTAGAAGAGAAATTATCATAAAAGGAATTTTTTTAGTTCTTCTTTTGAGGTTTCATTGTTGGCATATAAGAAAGCAATAGACTTCTGTATATTAATTTTGTATCCTGTGACCTTACTGTATGGGTTTATTGTTTCTAATAGCTTTTCTGTGGAGTCTTTGGGGTTTTCTATATACAGGATCACATCATCTGCAAAAAGTGAAACCTTTACTTCTTCTTTTCCAATATGAATGCCTTTTATTTCTTTCTCTTGTTTGTTTACTCTGGCTAAAACTTCCAACACTATGTTGAATAGGATTGAAAAGATTGGGCAGCCTTCTCTTGTTCCTGATTTTAGAGGAAAAGTTTTCAGTTTTTTACCATTTAGTATGATGTTAGCTGATGGTTTGTCATAAATGCCCTTTATTATGTTGAGGTATTTTCCTTCTATACTCATTTTGTTGAGTGTTTTAAACATAAAAGGATTTTGCATTTTATTGAATGCCTTTTTTGCATCTATTGATAGGATTATACAATTTTTGTTCTTTGTTTTGTTGATATGGTGTATTAGGTTAATATTTTTACATATGTTGAACCATCCTTGTGTTTCTGGGAGAAATGTCATGATGAATTACTTTTTTGATGTGTTGTTCTATTCAATTTGCTAGTATTTTGTTTAGGATTTTAGCATCTGTATTCATTAGAGATATTGGTCTATAGTTTTCTTTTTTTGTGTTGTCCTTGCCAGGTTTTGGTATGAGGGTTATGTTGGCCTCATAAAATGTGTTTGGAAGTATTGTTTCTTCTTCAATTTTTTAGAAGACTTTGAGAAGGATAGGAACCAATTCTTCTTTGAATTTATGGTAAAATTAACTAGTATATCCATCAGGTCCTGGACTTTTATTTTTGGGGAGGTTTTTGATAGTTATTTCTATTTCCTCCCTGCTTATCAGTCTATTTAGGCTTCCTACTTTCTCATCATTCAGTCTAGGAAGATTGTATTGTTCTAGGAGTTTATCCATTTCTTCTAGATTGTTGAATTTGGTGCCATATAATTTTTCATAGTATTCTGGGATAATCCTTTGTATATCTATGATGTCTGTGGTAATTTTTTCTCTTTCATTTGGATTTTATTTATACGAGTATTTTCTCTTTTTTCCTTAGTAAATCTTGCCAGGGGTTTGTCAGTTCTATTGATCTTTTCAAAGAGTCAGCTCTTTGTTGTATTAATTTTTTGTATAGTATTTCTGTTCTCTATTTCATTTATTTCTACTCTAATTTTTATTATTTCCTTTTTCTGCTGGTTTTGGTTTGCTTTTGTTCTCCTTTTTCTAGTTTCTTAAGATGTGATGTTAGGTTGTTTACTTGGACTCTCTTGCTTTTTTATATGAGCATGTAATGATATGAACTTTTCTCTTATTACTGCTTTTGCTGTATCCCAGAGATTTTTGCACTTTTAGATCAGTTAATAATTGTCTTATAGCTTTTGGTGTTCCTTGGTTTGGTGCATATGTATTAAGGAGTGTTATGTCTTCTTGATACACTGTCCCCTTTATCATTTTGAGATGTCCATCCTTGTCTTTGGTTTCCTTTGTTGTCTTGGAGTCAGCATTATCAGATAGGTATAGCTACTCTTGCTTTTCTTTGGATATTATTTGCTTAAAGAATCGTTTTTCAACCTTTCACTTTGAATCTATTTTTATCCTTGTAGCTTAGATGTGTCTCTTGAAGCCAGCATACTGTTAGGTTTTGCTTCTTGATCCAATCTGCTACTGTGTGCCTCTTCATTGTTGAGTTCAATTCATTTACATTTAGTGTAATTATTGACACTTGAGAATTTCCTATTGCCATTTTATATACTGCTTTCTGATAGCTTTGTGTCTTGTTTGATGCTTGGTTTTTGTTTTTCTGTCATTTGTTTTTGTTTGGTGGTATTCCATACTTCTATGTTCTCTTTCTTCTTTTTTTAAGTTATGTATTTCAGTAGTGGCATTTTCAATGGTTGTTACCATTGGGTTATTAGAAGAAAAATTATCATATTTATTAGAGTCCATTATCTCATGTGTGCTTATGCACTCCATCCTCCTTTGTTACTGTTGATCTTTATCCTCTCTTGTTTCATGTTAACAGATTATCCTTGTTTTTATCGTGGTTTTGTTAAAAAAAAAATTTACTTGTAATTTTGTCTTGTTTTGTTTTTTGTATCCAGTTGGATAACCCCCTTTGGTATTTCCTGTAGTGAGAATTTTTTGGTAATAAATTCCCTCAGCTTATGTATGTCTGTAAATGTTTTCATTTCTCCTTTATATTTGAAAGATAACTTTGATAAATATAATATTCTTGGTTGGTAGTTTCTCTCTTTCAGTACTTTGAGTGTTGGGATCTACTCTCTTCTGGCTTCTGCTGAGAAATCCGGTGATACCCTAATGGGCCTTCCTTTATGTTATATCCTTCTTCTCCCTAGCTGCCTTGAGGATTCTTTCTTTGTCATTGATTTGTGATAATTTCATTACGATGTGCCTTGTAGTAGATCTGTTTAAGTTGAGGTAACTCGTCGTTCTGTTTGCTTCTTGAATTTGAGGCTCTAAATCTTTTCACAGGCTTGGGACATTCTCATAGATTATTTGTTTCAATATGCTCTCCATTCCCTTTCCCCTCTCTTCCTCTTCTAATATAACCATTATTCTTATATTGCTCTTTCTGATGGAGTCAGACAGTTCTTGTAGGGCTCTCTCATTTTTTTTTAATTTGTGAGTCTCTCTCTTCTTCTCTCTGTAGTATCTCTAGTTACCTGTCTTTAATGTCACTGATTCTCTCCTCTATCTGACTTGTTCTATTCGCTAAGCTTGCTACCTCATTTTTCAGTTCATGTATTAAGTTTTTCATTTCTGTTTGGTTCTTTTTTATAGTTTCAATTTCCTTGGTGAAGTACTCTTTTTGTTCATTAAGTTGTTTTTTGAGCTCACTAAATTGCCTTTCAGTGTTTTCTTGTATCTTATTGAGTATTTTTAGAGCTTCAATTTTGAATTCTCTGGCATTAAGCTCCAAGGTTCCATGTAATTGAGATTTTCTGGGGATTTTTCATCATTTATCTGAGCTATGACTCTGTCTTATATATTCATATTTGATTTTTTCCTTGGTGAGGGGTATTTTTAATAACTCCAATAAGAGATAACTATTCCTTTTCCTGGCAAAGGGTGCTGCACTGCAATATTTGCCTCTGTGAGATTCTTGGGTGATTTGTTAAAGCTTAGCTGTCTCCTTTGTAATGACAAAGGCAGAGTCACCATGTTGGTAGGAGGGGCTTATTGCTATGGCTTTGCAACTTTATGATACAGGCACTGGCTGACCATGAGTCCTCCAGTGCCCTTTCCCATGTCCCCACAGAGCAGGGGATCTAGTCTCTGGGTGCCCCTGCCTCTCACAGGAGAGAAAAACCTGGAGACCTAGTGGAGAGGGTCCACCACCACTGCTGTTTTTACAGCAAGGGGAGCAATGAGAAACTGGGAGGCTGGGGTGACAGAGTCCAGTCTCTCCTCCAATATCACTCTAAGCTCTCCAAGCACAGCCCTGCACTGGGCAGGGGTGCATGCCATGAGCTGGTGTCCCTGAGTTTTGGGGCTAATCACAGACGAGGGGCTTTCTGCCCACACATGCTAAACTCCTTCCAGCAAGCTGATGTCTGAGCTTCAGTCACTGGTGCACAAATCCCAGATCTGAGATCCAGTGCATCTGGCACCACAAGACTAAATTGTGCCGGTCAAGTGGGTTGGTCAAGTGCGCCCCAGTGTCCTGTGGGCTGATCTCCACAGCTATTCACCTGCAGATTTGGGGAGCTTGCCACTGTCTTTGTGTGTGCCCCAAGCCTGTAATAGCTCAGCCCTGCAATCACGGGTAGAGCAGATGCTGGGAAACCACCTTGCTTCCCGTTCTTGGTTGTCACCCCTTGCTGTGCTCCTTCCTCTGACTCTCTTCTTGGCTCCTCTGGATCTGAGACAAAGCCTTCACAAATAGTGCCTCCTCCCTCAGGTCTGTGAGGAAGGAGAAAGACTCAGTCCACTGGTATTATTCTTTCTTCTGTCCTTTGGCCCGCCTTCTTGCACGATCATACCTTTGTCTATCCAGTGTGTGTATATTTCAGGTTCATGTGGGTTTTTTTCTCTGCATATAGTTGTAGAATTTGTTGAAATTTTAAGAGGAGAGATGAGGAGTATTTCTCATGCCACAATTTCTCTCTCAAACTCACAGTTCTTATTTCCTTTCTTCTTCTCTTTCTATCTTCATTTGTGATTGTTTGTGTAGGTTTGCTTTGAATTCCATGAGGCTTACAGAAGACATCATATAGATATAAGCATTTATTCTATCCTAATAACAACTTAACTTTGATTGCATATAAAACTCTACCCTTTTCCTCCCTCTGTCACATTTTACATTTTTTATGTCACAGTTTACATCATTTTATATTGTTTCTCTTAACAAATAATTATAGCTATAGCTATTTTTAATACTTTGTTTTTTAATCTTTATCCTGGTGTGAAGATGTAAGACACCACTATTACAGTTTTAGAGTACAGTTGACCCTTAAACAACATGTAGGTTGTTAATGGTGCCAACCTTCTACTCAGTCAAAAAGCCACAAAAAGTCAAAAAAAACTTTTGAATTCCCAAAACTTGAATACTGATAGCCAACTGTTGGCCAGAAGCCTTACCAATAACATACACTGTCAAGTAACATATTTTCTGCATGTATTATACACTGTAGCCTTACAATAAAGTAAGCTATAGAAGAGAAAGGTCATAAAGAAAAAGAAAATACATTTACAGTACTGTCCATATTTATTGAAAAAACAAAAACCTGTGTATCAGTAGATCCATGCAGTCAAGTGCAAATTTAATGGCAGGCACACCAGGTGCGTGCACCCTGGGCCCTGACTTCTGAAGGGCCCTGCAAAACCCCAACTTTACACTTTTTTCTAATGACACCAAGTTTGGTTTCATATATGCAATTTTAACATTAATAATACATATTTATTTATTTAAAAATATGATAAACATGTTTTTTATTTTCCCTTTCTCTTTTCTTTTTTAAGAGGCTCAATGTTTTCTTAAGTGCCCAGGGCCTCACCAGACCTTAATACACCTCTGCATGCAGTTGTCCACATTGTTCAATGGTTAACTGTACTCTGAATTTGACTATCTACTAAGCCTTACCAGTGAGTTTTTACTTTCACAGTGTTTTCATGTTACAAATTAACACATTTTTGTTTCAGATTGAAAATTTTCCTGTAGCAGTTCTTGTATAGCAGATCTAGTGATTAACCCTCTCGGCTTTTGTTTGCCTGGGAAAGTCCATTCTCCTTCATTTTTAAAAAGCAGTTTTTCCAAATAAAGTATTCTTGTAACAGGTTTTTTTTTCCTTCCAAAATTTTGAATATATTATACTGAATATATTTGAATATATACTCTCTCTTGGCCAGAAAAGTCGAAAATCTGTGCTAACAAATCTGTTGATAACCTTATTAGGATTCCTTGTGTGTGAAGTCTCTCTTCTCTTCTTGCCTTCAAATTCATTAATTTTTGTTTTTTGATGATATAAATACAATGTGTCTTAATGAGAACCTCTTTCTGTTGAAACTCTTTAGGGACCTTTGAGCTTCCTGTCTCTGGATGTATATATCTCTTCCCAGTTTAGCTCCAGTTAACTTAAATAGAATGTTAGATGTACTGAGGGTTCATAGACCACAGATACATCAAAGAGCTCATCAGTGTAATGCAGAGGATTAGAGAACCCATGATCTAGATTTCAGCCCCTCCCCAAATGTTTCAGAAGAAAGCTTTCTCTTTATAAGTACTTTACTTGTGCTCATTTCTCATCAATGTCAGGAGGACAATGAGCTAATGTCTATGTAAAAAACTTTAATATTTTTTAACTGACCAAACAGTTTTTATTTTATTTTTTTGATTTTTTTAATTATTAATTTTAATGCAGTGACATTGATGAATCAGGGTTCATACGTTCAGAGAAAACATCTCCAGATTATTTTGACATTTGATTATGTTGCATACCCCTCAGCCAAAGTCAAATCGTCTTCTGTCGCCTTCTATCTGGTTTTCTTTGTGCCCCACCACTCCCCCCACCCCTTCTCTCTCCTTCCTCATCCCTTCGCCCTCCCCCTCCCCTCTCCCCTCACTACCATCACATTCTTGTCCATGTCTCTAGGTCTCATTTTTATGTCCCATCTATGTATGGATTTGTATAGTTCTTAGTTTTTTCTGATTTACTCATTTCACTCTGTATAATGTTATCAAGGTCCATTCATGTTATTGTAAATGATCCGATGTCATCATTTCTTATGACTGCGTAGTATTCCATAGTATATATGTACCAAAGCTTTTTAATCCACTCGTCCACTGATGGACATTTGGAATGTTTCCAGATCTTTGCTATTGTGAACAATGCTGCCATAAACATGGGGGTGCATTTCTCCTTTTGAAACAGTTCTATGGTGTTTTTAAGGTATATTTCTAAAAGTGGGAGAGCTGGGTCAGAAGGCAGTTTGATTTTTATTTTTTTGAGGAATCTCACACAGTTTTACACAGTGGCTTCACCAGTCTGCATTCCCACCAGCAGTGCAGGAGGGTTCCCTTTTCTCCACATCCTCACCAGCACATATTCTGTGTTGTTTTGTTGATGAGCGCCATTCTGACTGGTGTGAGGTGATATCTCTTTGTGGTTTTAATTTGCATTTCTCTAATGAATAGTGATGTTGAGCATTTTTTCATATGCCTATTGGCCATCTGTATGTCCTCTTTGGAGAAGTGCCTATTAATTTCTTGTGCCCATTTTTTGATTGGATAGTTTGTCTTCCTGGTGTTCAGATTTATAAGTTCTTTATAAATTTTGGTTATTAACCCCTTATCAGATGTATTGTCAAATATGTTCTCCCATTGTGTAGTTTGTCTTTTTATTCTGTTCTTATTGTCTTTAGCTGTGTAAAAGCTTTTTAGTATGATATAGTCTCATTTGTTTATCCTGTCTTTTATTTCACTTGCCCGTGGAGATAAATCAGCAAATATATCGCTGCGAGAGATGCTGGAGAGCTTACTGCCTATGTTTTCTTCTAAGATGCTTATGGTTTCACGGCTTACATTTAAGTCTTTTATCCATTATGAGTTTATTTTTGTGAATGGTGTAAGTTGGTGGTCTAGTTTCATTTTTTTGCAGGTAGCTGTTCAATTTTCCCAACACCATTTATTAAAGACGCTGTCCTTACTCCATTGTATGCTTTTACCTCCTTTGTCAAATACCACTTGTCCATAGAGCTGTGGGTTTATTTCTGGGATCTCTGTTCCATCGATCTATATGCCTGTTTTTATGCCAGTACCTAGCTATTTTGAGTACAATGGTCTTGTAGTATAATTTGATATCAGGAAGTATGATACTTCCCACTTTATCCTTTTTTTTTTTTTAAGATTGCTGAGGCTATTCGTGTTCTTTTTTGGTTCCATATAAATTTTTGAAATATCTGATTTATGTCTTTAAAGTATGTCATTGGTATTTTAATTGGTATTGCATTGAATTTATAAATTGCTTTGGGTAATATAGACATTTTAATTATGTTTATTCTTCCTAACCGTGAGCACAGTATATGCTACCACTAGTTTGTATCTTCCTTGATTTCTTTTATCAATGTTTTATAATTTTCTGAGTACAAGTCTTTAGTCTCCTTGGTTAAATTTACTCCTAGGTACTTTATTTTTTTCGTTGTAATAGTGAAGGGGACTGTTTCCTTAATTTCTCTTTCTGACAGTTTATTGTTCATGTATAAAAATGCCTCGGATTTTTTAGTATTAATTTTATATTCTGCCACCTTGCTGAATTTATCAGATCCAGTAGTTTTTTGATTGAGACTTTAGAGTTTTCTATATACAATGTCATATCATCTGCAAATAATGATAGTTTTACTTCTTTTCCAATTTGGATGCCTTTTATTTTTTCTTCTTGTCTGATTGCTGAGGCTAGGACTTTCAGAAATATGTTGAATAAGAGTGGTGAAAGGGGGAACCCCTGCCTTGTTCTTGATCTTAAGAGGATTGCTTTTAATTTTTGCCCATTGAGTATGATGTTGGCTGTAAGTTTGTCATAGATGGCTTTTATCATGTTGAGGTATGTTCCTTGTATTCCCACTTTGCTGAAAGTTTTGATCATAAATGGGTGCTGGATTTTATGAAATGCTTTTTCTGCATCTATTGAAATTATCAAGTGGTTTCTTCCTTTCTTTTGTTTATATGATTAATCACATTGATTGGTTTGCAAATATTGTACCAGCCTTGCCTCCCAAAAATAAATCCAACTTGATCATGGTGGATGATTTTTTCCCATATATTGTTGGATCAAGTTTGCTAATATTTTGTTGAGGATTTTAGCATCTAAATTCATCAGGTATATTGGCCTATAATTATTATTCTTTGTGTTGTCTTTGCCTGGTTTTGGAATCAGAATTATGCTCGCCTCATAAAAGGAGTTTGGAAGTCTTCCTTTCTCTTGAATTTTTTGAAATAGCTTGAGAAGGATAGGAGTTAGTTCCTTTTTAAATATTTGGTAGAATTCACTTGTGAAGCCATCAGGCCCAGGAGTTTTCTTTGTTGGAAGTTTTTTGATACTTGTTTTGATCTCATTTGGTGTAATTGGTATGTTTAGGTTTTCTGATTCTTCTAGATTGATTTTTGGAAGTTTGTATGTTTCAAGGAATTTGTCCATTTCATCTAGGTTCTCTAGTTTTTTGGCATAGAGTTCTTCATATTATTTTCTTACAATCCTTTGTATTTTTGTTGTATCAGTTGTTATTTCTCCACTCTTATTTCCAATTTTATTTATTGGAGTCCTCTCTCTTTTTTCTTGTTGAGTCTGGTTAAAGGTTTATCAATCGATCTTGTTTACCTTTTCAAAGAACCAGCTCCTGGTTTTATTGATCCTCTGTATTGTTTCTTTAGCCTCTATGTCATTTATTTCTGCTCTGATCTTTATTATTTCCTTTCTTGTACTACATTTGGGCTTTACTTGTTGTTCTATTTTTAGTTCTTTTAGAAGCAGGGTTAAGTTTTTTATTTAAGCTTTTTCTAGCTTCTTAAAGTGTTCCTGTAGAGCTATGAACTTCCCTCTCAGTACTACTTTTGCTGTGTCCCATAAATTTTGAGTTGTTGTATGCTCATTATGATTTGTTTCTAGGAAATTTTTTATTTCTTCTTTGATCTCATTTTTAATCCATTCATTATTTAATAGCCTGTTATTTAGTTTCCATGTGTATGAAAATTTTTGAGTTTTTCTGTTGTGGCTGATTTCTAGTTTCATGCCATTGGGATCAGAGAAAGTGCTTGATATGATTTCAATCTTCTTAAATTTGTTGAGACCACTTTGTGCCACAACATGTGGTCTATCCTAGAGAATGTACCATGAGCACTTGAAAAGAATGTATATTTTTCTGCTTTAGGGTGAAAGGTTCTGAAGATATCTATTAAATCGAGTTGATCGAGTTGTCCTTTAAGTCTGCTGCTTCTTTGTTAATTTTCTTTCTTGAGAATCTATCTAGTGATGTTAGTGGGGTATTAAAATCCCCTACTATTATAGTATTGATGTTGATCTCTCCTTTTATATCCATCAAAGTCTGCTCTATATATTTAGGTGCTTCTATATTAGATGTGTAGATATATATAATAGTTATATCTTCCTGTTGGATTGCTCCCTTTATCATTATGTAGTGGCCTTCTTTATCTCTTACTATACCCTTTGTTTTAAAGTTCATTTTGTCTGATATAAGTATTGCTACTCCAGTGTTTTTTTCATTTCCATGAAATGTTTTTTTTCCATCTTTTTACCATCAGTCTATGTGCATCTTTTGTTTTAAGGTGTGTCTCTTGTAAACAGCATATATATGAGTCCTGTTTATTTTTATCTATGCAGCAACCCTATGTCTTTTGATTGGATCATTTAATCAATTTACATTTAAGGTTATTATTGATATGTAGTTGTTTTTTTTTACATTTTACTCTTTAAAGCTGTATTTCTCTTTTGCTATATCCTTTTTCCACTTTGATTTGTTTACAACAGGCCCCTTAACATTTTCTGCAAAATTGGTTTGGTTGTAATGAATTCCTTCAGTTTTTTGTTTTTTTTTTTTTGCTGGGAAGCTTTTTTTTTTCTCCTTCAATTTTAAATGATAGCCTCACTGGATAAAGTAGTCTTGGTTGTAGGTTCTTGTTCTGCATTATTTTGAATATTTCTTGCCATTTTTTTCTGGCCTCAAGTGTTTCTGTTGAGAAGTCTGATGTCATTCGTAAGGGGGCTTCTTAGTAGGTGATAGCCTTCTTTTCTCTCGCAGCTTTTAATATTTTCTCTTTATCACTTAGCTTTGGTATTTTAATTTTCATGTGTCTTGGTGTAGGTTTCTTGGGTTTCCCTTTAATGGAGTTCTCTGTGCTTCTTTAACTTGTGAGAGTTTCTCCTGCATTAATTTAGGGAAGTTTTCAGCTATGATATGATTGAACAAAGTCTCTATCCCTTGTTCTTTCTCTTCTTCTTCAGGAACCCCTATGATGCAGATATTATTTCTCTTCATGTTGTCACAGAACTCTCTAAGAGTTTCCACAGACTTTTTGATTCTCTGTTCTTTTTTTTCTTTGCTTTCATGCCTTCATTCAACTTGTCTTCCAACTCACTGATTTGATCATCAGCTTTTCCATCCTGTTTTAATTCCTTCTATTGTGGTCTTTATTTCTGCTATTGTATTTGTCATATCTGACTGATTCTTTTATAAATATTTCAATATTCTTTTTTATACTTGTTATTTCTTTATTTAGGTGTTTGTAATGACCATCCATTGTTGTTCTAAGATCCCTAAGCTTCCTTACACTCATTATTTTGAACTCTAAATCCAGAAGTTTGGTTATTTTCATATTACTCAGTTCATCTCCTGAAGGTTTCTCTTGTGTTTTCATTTGAATTGCACTTCTCTGTCTTATTATGTCTGTGTGTTTGGGTGTTTTGT
Organism: Saccopteryx bilineata; assembly: GCF_036850765.1. Lineage (NCBI taxonomy): Eukaryota > Metazoa > Chordata > Mammalia > Chiroptera > Emballonuridae > Saccopteryx > Saccopteryx bilineata. The sequence continues at coordinate 167,875,918 of NC_089492.1, forward strand.
TTGTAGAGCTGGTTGAGTCTAGGCTTGGTGTTGTCTGCCTCCAGTTTTCAGTTGTGTTATTTCTAGGTCTTCTTGGGTTGGCATCAGCTGTTAGTTGCAATCCACTTTCAGATTTGGGATGTTTTGAAGTCTTGATTTGTTTGTTTTCTTAACAGGTGATAGTCTTATTTACTGATCTCATCAGGGGGGCTTATTTGAAACTGTATCCAGGAATGCAGTGGGTGTTACCTGAGAATCTGAAGGCCTCTTCTGCCAGTTTTTCTCTCTGGGAGCAGGGTGTTTTCTCAGCTTCAGTAGGGGGAGATGTAGCTCAGATCTCCATGGAGACCTGAGTTACTGCCCTTCCTCCCCACTTCTTGTTTTCAGCTGTGTCCTGTTGTGCTGATTGGAGCTGAAGAGTTGTTTGGAGATCTGTGTCCTGGAAGCACTTTAGTCTTTTGTTTTGTAGAAGAAACAGCCGCTCCCTCAGCTATGTCGGCCTCCAGCACTGGATGATTCAGCTTCTCAGGTCATCCTCTGCATTCTTCTGCCCCTCACTGTCTGTCTCTCTCTCTCCCTCTCCCCTTTCTTTTTGGAAGACAAGCCGGCTCTTTCAACACACCTTGCTCCCTGGTTGCCAAGCAAGTGGCTGTGAGCAGTATTTTCTGCTCTTTCCCTTGGAATGAGAGCCCTTCTGGGTTTCAGTCTCACCCCCCTCTTCTCCTGTAAGCCAGGGAGATTCAGGCGCTCCATACCAAGTTTTTTATGGCTTCTTCTTTGCTCTTGGTTTTTGAGAGCTGTTCTTGTAGACCAGAGTTGGTTTTTCACACTGATTGTTTCTAAATTAGTTGTAATCCAGTTTGGTGGTGTGAGCTGGGAGTCTGTTCATCTGCCTACTCCGCTGCTATCTTTAGGTCTCCTCAAACAGTTTTGTTTTTTTTTACTATTTTTTTTTTTTTTGGTATTTTTCTGAAGTTCGAAACAGGGAGGCAGTCAGACTGACTCCCTCATATGCCCGACCGGGATCTACCTGGCATGCCCACCAGGAAGCGGTGCTCTGACCATGTGGAGTGTTACTCTGTTGCAACCAGAGCCATTCTAGCACCTGAGGCAGAGGCCACAGAGCCATCCCCAGTGCCTGGGCCAACTTTGCTCCAGTGGAGCCTCGGCTGTGGAAGGGGAAGAGAGAGACAGAGAGGAAGGAGGGGGGAGGGGTGGAGAAGCAGATGGGTGCTTCTCCTGTGTGGCCTGGCTGGGAATCAAACCTGGGACTCCTGCACACCAGGCCGATGCTCTACCTCTGAGCCAACCGGCCAGGGCCCTCAAACAGTTTTTAAAGGGTCTTTTTTTTAAATTTATTTACTCATTTTTAGAGAGGAGAGGGAGAGACAGAGAGAGGGGGGAGAGACAGAGAGAGAGAAGGGGGAGGAGGTGGAAGCATCAACTCCCATATGTGCCTTGACCAGGAAGCCCAGGGTTTTGAACTGGCGACCTCAGCATTTCCAGGTCGATCGATGCTTTATCCACTGTGCCACACAGGTCAGGCCCCAAAACAGTTTTTATATAGAATGATGTATCTGTAAGGAACTTTAATATTGAGAGAAAAAGGGTTATCTAAATGTAAAACAGTCAAAGTTTATAAAAATATCATTGAATGTACTGTACATTACTCTTTTTAGGAATGATTGGAGATTGGAAGAATCAGTTTACTGAAGCTCAGAACAAGCAATGTAATGAAAGCTATGAGAAAAATATGGCTGACACCTCTCTCTCATTCTGCATGGAACTCTAAAAACCAGAACATGAAAAATAAGACTTATTCTCTGTGAAGTAGAAGATAAATCTATCTCCAAATACCATTAATGGTTTGTGTTATTTGATATGAGTGTTTTTGAACAATGACTTGGACACTCTTTTTCTTGAATTTATGACTTACATTTTTGAATTAATCCCAATGTGACTTCTTTTACCTAGTATTCATAATCACCATTTTTCTTTTTTTCCTGCACATTTGTAGTGGTTAGGTTAATTTCAGTACACCTACATGCAAGAAATAATATAATATATTTAATAATTTCTATTTCTTCTAAATATCCTCCTTTCATCTTCTGTTATAATTTTTTTAATTGAAAAATGTATTTCAAAAATTCTACACAATACAATCTTACCCAGAAAATATGCCAATTCAATTCATTTGATGACAGAAATATACTTAGTTTCTTACTTATGCTTGGAAATGGAAACAGCAAGAGATGATGAAAACAAGGTTTCTTCCCCCCAAAATGGTGCAGCCTAGTAGAGGACTGCAGCATGGGTACAAGTAAACTGTGTTATTAAACAAACTGTGATATACAATAACATGGACTGAAAGGTGCAGCAGGGTCAGATAGTAAAACAAAACCATGTGGTATGAAGCCACAGAAAAACCGAAGAAAGTAGAAACATGACATCCTGAGTATTTCACAATAGCCCACTCCCTGGCCACAAAGCACATGCATCACACTTAGCACAGTCATAATTCCTATCTCCACATTACACAAAAGTCCAAGATTGTCCTATTTAAAAATTTATAGCTGACCTTTAAACAAATCTGGTTTGAATTGCACAAGTCCACTATGCCCAGTTTTTTCAATAAATATTTTATCACTCTTAAGATTGCCTTAATAACACATTATTTTCTCTGGCTTAGTTTATTATAAGAATACAGTATATGATACATATATCATACCATGTGTTACCTGTCTACATTATGGGTAAGTCTTCCAGTCAACAGTAGACTATTAGTAGTTAAGTTTTGGGGAGTCAAAAAGTTATATGCAGATTGTTGACTGTGCAGGAGTGGGCAGCCTTGTCCCTTGCATCATTTAAGGGTCAACTATATTTCTAAAACCTTGGTGACACATAGTTTACAAGTTTTCTGAGGCCCAGAAGTATTTCAGGACCCTCTGGAATAACTCTTTAATGAAAAAGCCCAAAGGCAAGAAGTGGAGTGAGATTCAGGAGAGAGAGGAGCATATCTCTATCTTGTCCTCCACCTCCACCTCTATGGCCAAAATGCTAGGTCTCTTTTCATAACAGATACTAGTTAATTCTAAGTCAATAAGACTCAACAGTAGTCACTCGTGCTATAAAAATATGAAGTTCAAAACCTCTGGATAATACCTGGAGAAAAAATGAAAACAAGAAAAAAATATATATTTTACTTTGAATTATCTATTTTTTCTGGCAAACTGTAAGTTATACCAGTGTCTTAGGCAGATTTCTTAGAAGGATAAACTGAGACAAAGATTCATGGGCACTATAACTTTCTGGGGACTAAGTCAAGCAGGACAAAGAATGAAAGGAGTCACACAAGAATATGATTACAGGGAAAAAATCCAGGATAGGGAGATGGGAGCAAAGAGAGGAACTGAGAAACTGTTCTCTGAGGCTGTATATACCAGTATGGGAAGTAATGGGGTTGTACTTTAATTTCCAGGCAAGGTAGCAGAAGGCTTGGAGCTGAGCTATAAGCTGAAACACCTGCAGTAGCTGAAGATGGGCATACTTTCTTAACCAGGAAGTACCCCACAGGGGATTTGGGCAGCAAATCCTCAACACCTGCTATAATCAGGCATTTCCAAAGACAAGAAAGTATAAGAACCATGCACAGAGAAGGTAAAGTACATTAGTTAACAGGAAAAGAAATTTGACTCTCCATGCTGCCTGAGTCTATAATTATATATTCAACAAACCACGTGCCAGGAAATGAGAACAATATGTAAATGAGACCTGTGTGAGGGCACATAAGTTCGGTGGCTCTGGTGGCATCAGTCCTTGATTCCAAAGGTAGACTATTATCACATTTCAACCATGTACTTCTTGAAATCTTAACTTCCCTTAATAACCAGACAGCAGGTAGAATGCTCTCTCATCTCCAGCAAACTTTCTGTTACCACTGTCTTATAATCTCATATATCCCATTAAAATCTTCCCTTGCGAGGGTCACTGTCAGTTGCCTGCAGGCATAATTCCCCATTAACACTGTACCAAAAGAATATATCACTTAATAAATATGCACTGAAACAGGGAGCACCAAAATATATAAGATATCAACTACCTGACCTAAAAATAAAAGCAGACAAAAACACAATCATACTTGGAGATCTGAACACAACATTGATGGCTTTAGATAGATCATACCAACAGAAAGCAATAAAGAAATATTGGCCTTAAGGACACACTAAACCAAATGAACATAATAAACATTTACAGGACATTTCATCCCAACATATCAGATTATATATTCTTCTCCAGTGTGCATGAAACATTCTCAAAGATAGACCATATGTTAGGCTACATAACTAACATCAACAAATTCAGGAAAATTGAAATTATACCCAGCATATTTTCTGACCACAAGGCTTTGAAATTAGAATTCAACTTAAAAAGGATGTAAAGAAACTTACAAAAATGTGAAAATTAAACAATATACTTCTATAAAAAAAGACTAGGTCAAAGAATAAATAAAAGTGGAGCTCAAAAGATATCTATATGACAAATGAAAATGACAACATGACGTAACAAAATTTCTGAGATGTAGCAAAAACAGTAATAAGAAAGAAGTTTATATTATTATATGCCAGGGTCCCGCCCCGGGGGGAATCCAGGGGTCCCACAGGAAGAAACGGCATTGGCACTAATTGAGTGAGAGAGCCGGATTCCTTTTTCTCTTTAGCATTTACTGCCAGGCATCTCTGCCAAATGCTGGTCTAGCTTTATTTTTATACACACAATGTTACAATCACATGGTATTCAGAATACATTGATTAATAATTGTTTTTGTTTCACTATGGTTACATATTTCTAGGTAACAGTTAATTCATTTCTATAAGCTATAAATCAGGTGGTAAGTCATTCAAAGTACAGTTATACAATAACTTGAATAGCAATAACAATATTGGTACAAACTTCTAAAAGGTCAGTACTAATTAATAACTCTACCTAAGATCCTATTGTCTAGTCAAATTTTATTTATCTACTATATTCATACACTAGCTAAGTTCTAACCTTATTTTTCTCAGAGTGTTCCACCACCTGCAGGTCAGGTATGCAAGAAGAAAGGAAAGTTTCTTTACTCTACCACATGAAAAGGCTAGGGAGGTAAAGTAATGAATTAAGTGAAGGCTGTAAGGTGCTTCTGTGTATAGTTAGTGTTTCCTACCTATTCATAAGTCACAATCTATTTTTTATAACATGATTAATAAGAAGGAATTCTCCTACAAACTTAACCCTTTTTGAGGAATATCATAGCCAGCCTCTTATGTCTATGAGCCCAGGCAAGGGGGCTTACAGGCTTTTCTGTGGAACTCACACACTCTGTCTCATTTCCAAAGAAATTATTATGAATCTACAGGAAAAGCACAGTGCTATTATCCCTGTGCCATAAATGATAGCACACACACCCAGAAAAGGGGGGATATAAGGCCAAATTAATTCAAAAGGTCAAAGGGGGAAGTATTATTGTGCCTTTTCCCTGCTGTGACGTTGTCAACCAGGAGCCATTGATCTTCACTGCGGTGACTTTGTCAATCAGCAGTTGTTGATCTTCTTCTGCTGTGACCTTGTCAGCCAGCAGTTGTTGATCTTCTTCTGCTGTGACCTTGTCAGCCAGCAGTTGTGGATCAGCTCCCGACAATTATAGGCTTATATCAAGAACAAGAGAGATCCCAAGTAGACAACCTTACATCACATCCTAAGAAACTAGAAAAAGAAGAACAAATGTAACCTAAAGTCAGCAGAAAAAATGAAATAGAAAAAATTAGAGAACTAAATAAAATAGAGAACAAAAATCTATAGAAAAAATAAATACAAAAAAGAGCTGGTTCTTTGAAAAGATCAATAAAATTAACAAACCCCTGGGTAGACTCACTATGAAAAAAGAGAAAGGACTCATGTAGACAAAATTTTAAATAAAACAGAAGAAATTACCACAAACATTATAGATATATAAACAATCATACCAGAATACTATGCAAAATTATATGCCACCCAATTCAACAATCTAGAGGAAATGAATAAATTACTAGAACTCTACAATCTTCCTAGACTGAGTCATGAAGAAATGGAAAACCTAAATTGACCTAGAAGCAAGGAGAAAATGGAAACAACTATAAAAAAAAAACCTTCCCAAAAATAAAAGTTCAGGACCAGATGACTACACTAGTGAATTCTACCAAACATTCAAAGAAAACTTGGTATCTATCTTTCTCAAAATCTTCCAAAAAGTAATAAAAGAAGCAATACTTTCTGACACATCTTATGAGGATGACTTAACCTTAATATCAACACTGGCAAGGGCAACACACAAAAAAAACTACAGACCAATATCTCTAATAAATAAAGATGCAAAAATTCTAAACAAAATACTAGCAAATCAAATACAACAACACATTAAAAAATAATACATCACAATCAAGTGGGATTTATTTCAGGAGCACAAGAATGGTTCAGTATACATAAATCAAACAACATAATACACCACATCAACAAAACAAAAATCATATGATCCTATTAATAGTTGCAGAAAATGCATTGGACAAAATACAACATCATTTTATGTTTAAAACACCCAGTAAAATCAGAATAGAAGGAAAGTACCTCAACAAAGGAAAGACCAAATATGATAAACTATCAGTATTAGTATCATACTAAATGGTGAAAAACAATGAAGACTTCTCTAAAGTTAGGAACAAGACAAGGTTGCTCACTCACTCCACTCTTATTCAACATAGTTCTGGAAGTATTAGCCACAGCCATCAGACAAGTAGCAGAAATAAAAGGCATCCAAATTTAAAAAGAAGAAATAGGACTCTCACTATTTGCTGATGACATACAGTGGTACCTTGAGATACAAGCAGACCAACATACAAATTTTTAAGATACAAGCTGTGACTAAGTTCGTATTTTTGTTCAAGATCCCAGAAAAATTTCGAGATACAAGTTGTGATTTGGGAAGCTGCAGCTAGTTGGCATGTTGGTGCATGGGTCCAGTATCCAGCAGCACAACACCAGCATCTCATTCTTTCTCACATGTTACCCTCAGAATGAAGTCGAATCTCGTGCGCTGTACTCATTCTTACATCATTTTTGCATTTTTTACTAACTTTTTTGAGTGCTATTATGGGGCCAAAGAAAGTAAGTGTAAAGGACAGTGGTGAGAAGAAGATAATGATGTTTAAAGAAGTAAAGCAAGAAATAAAAGAAAAACATGAGCATGGTGTACAAGTGATTGAATTGGCAAGGCTATACGACCACAATACATCCACAATTTGTACAATCCTTAAACAAAAGGATGCCATCAAAAGTGAAAATCCAGTGAAAGGAACTACAATTCTGTCCCAATTAAGGACAAATATCCATGAAGAAATGGAGAAGATTCTGCTGGTGTGGGTGAAAGAGAAAGAGCTGGCAGGAGATACAGTGACAGAGACTGTAATATGCAAAAAGGCACGTATTATTTATGGCGACTTGAAAAAAGAACCATCAACCTCAAAAGAGGCAGCAGCAGATATGTATAACGCAAGTCACGGCTAGTTTGAAAATTTCAAGAAGAGATCTGGCTTCCACTGAGTGGTGAGGCATAGCGAAGCTGCGAGTGCTGATGTTAAGGCAGCTGAGGAGTACATTGCAGGTTTTGCTGTGCTTATCACAAAGGAAGGCTACATCCCTCAAAAATGTTCAACTGTGATGAAACAGGATTGTTTTGGGGAAAAAAATGCCCTGGAGGACTTTCATCACCATAGAGGAGAAGAAGCTGCCAGGTCATAAACCCATGAGGGACCATCTGACCCTTGCATTGTGTGCAAATGCTAGCAGTGACTGTAAAGTAAAGCCACTGCAAGTGTATCATTTCAAAAATCCTCAAGCCTTTAAGACTCACAAGAGTCTTAAAGAAAAACTGCAGGGTTATGTGGTATGCCAATGCTAGGGCATGGGTTATGCAGCAGTTTTTATTTAATGGGTAAATCTCATCTTTGGTCCTGCAGTGAAGAAATATCTTCAAGAAAATAAACTCCTCATGAAAGCATTGCTAATCCTTGATAATGCTCCAGCCCACCCACCTGGTCTTGAAGATGATATTCTCAATGAGTTCAAATTCGTGGAAGTCCTCTACCTCCCAGCCAACACGACTTCAATCTTGTAACCTATGGAGTAGCAGGTCATTTTTAACTTTACAAAGCTTTACACAAAGCACTTATTCCACCACTGCTCTGAGGTGATTGAGAATACAATTCTAATCCTTCAAGAGTTTTTGGAAAGATCACTACAACATCGTGATATGTTTATGTATTATTGACTTGGCATGGCAAGAGGTTACAAGAAGAACCTTGAACTCAGCATGAAAAAGGTTATGGCCTGATGTTGTTGCAGACAGGGACTTTGAAGGATTCGAACCAGAGACCGAGACCAAGGTAGACACGTTGGAGGTGACTGTGTCCCTCAGAAAGTTGATGGGTCTGGAAATAGATGGGAGTGACGTTAACAAGCTCGTCAAGGAACATGAGGAGGAACTCTCAACTGAGGAGTTGAAGGAGCTACAGATGATGCAACATATGAAGCTTCTGCAAGGGATTAGTAGTGAGGAGGAGGTAGAGTTGAAGGAAGTGATTTCTACAAGTGAAATTAAAGACATGCTGGCAATGTGGAGAAGCTTTCCAGTTTCATTAAAAAGAAACACCCAGAAAAAGTTTCAACTGGTCAGTCTTCATGTTTTAATGACACTTGTTTGTCACATTTCAATAACATTTTAAAAGGCAGGCAAAAACAAACCTCTTTGGATAGATTTTTATTCAAAAGTTGTGAAAGTGCCAAAAGTGCAGCCAAAAAGGCAAAAATAGGTGATGATTAAATTAAAAATATGTAATGTTAAGCTTAGGTTAAGTTTAAAGTTAAGAAAGTGCATTTTTTTTACAATTAAGTTTTTGTGGTTTTATTTTAAGTAAAGAAAGTACAGTTTTAGTTTTGTTTAAAGAAAATGCATTTTTAGTTTACATTTAGTGTTAAGAAAGTGCAATTTTAGTTTACGTGTCTACAGTGCCTGCATCCCTTCCTCCCTCCTCCTCTGCCATTCACCTTCGTTAGCCACACTCGTCTGTCTCCAAGGTAAGAATATAGTACTAAATAACACTTTTTCCTTTTATTTCATATATTTTGTTAAGCATTGGTAAATTATACACGTGTGTTCCTTAATTAAAAACATCTTTTTTCATAATTTAGAATGGTTTGGGGATGTTTCACAGAGCTGGAATGAACTAAATCTATTTTAGTTATTTTAAATGGGAGAAATTTGTTTGATATATGAATTGACTGACTTACAAGCTCAGTTACGGAACAAATTCAACTTGTATCTCAAGGTACTACTGTAATACTATTCATAGAAAACCCTAAAGTCTCAGCCAAAAACTACTAGACCTGATGAATGAATTTGGCAAGGTGGCAGGATATAAAATTTATATTCAGAAATCAGTGGCATTTTTATATACCAACAATAAACTATCAGAAAGAGAAGTGAAGGAAACAATACCCTTCATTATTGCAAAAAAAAAAAAAAAAAGAATGAAGTACCTAGAGATAAATTTAACCAAGGATGTAAAATACTTCTACTCAAAAATTATAAGATATTGAAAAAAAAATTGGGGAAGATACAGTGGAAGCATATACTGAGTTCATGGATAGAAAGAATTAACATAATTAAAATGTCCATACTACCCAAAGCAATGCAAGTCAATGCAATTTCTATTAAAATACAAATGGCATATTTCACAGATCTAGAAACAATATTCCAAAAATTGATATAAAACCAAAAAAGAACCAAAATAACCTCAGGAATCTGCAAAACAAAGAACAAAATGGGAGGTATCACACTTCTCGATATCAGGCTCTAATACTTGGCCATTGTAATCAAAACAGCTTGTTACTAGCATAAGACTAGGTACTCAGGTCAATGGAGCAAAACAGAGAACCCAGAATTAAACCTATGCCTTTACAATCAATTCATATTTGACATAGGAGGTAAGAGAATACAATGGAAGAAGGACAGTCTCTTTAATAAATGGTGTTCAGAAAATTGGACAAGTACATGCAAAAATAGAAAATAGACTACCAACTTATACCATTCACAAAAAAACTCAACATGATAAATGACTTAAATGTAAGTCATAAAACCATAAAAAGCTTGAAAGAAAACCTTAGCAGTAGACCAGTGGTTCTCAAACTTTTTGAAGTCCCAACACATTTAAAATCCTACAAATAATTGTAGGTGCACTATATACAAATTTCTGAGAAATATGTTATAATAATTAAGTCAAATATTAAAGAAAAAATATAAAGTTCAAGCATGCTTTTATGTTAATTAAACAAAATAAATTCAACAAAATTACATTTATTCTAACATTAAAAACATTTTTATATTACATTTTTTTAGTTATGCTATTTGGAATTAATAAAAAGAGGAGTTAAAAATAAAAAACCCAAAAGGTTATCTTTATATATAGATAGATAGATAGATACTTTCTTAGTAAGATTTAGTAAATTCAGCAGGTTCCTGCGTGAATGTGTTAAATTTTTTCATTTTTGTATTTATGAGAAACATGAACCTGATGTATTCTAGTGATTTCTTCAATGTTTGGGCATATATTTGAGAGGCAAACTCACATTTCCTCATCAATACATTGAAGAATTCCTCTCTTTTTACTCTTAATTGTGTTGAGGGTAGAAAATCCTAATTCCCATAAATAGGATGTTAAAAATTGTAGTAAAATGTTCAAAGCTTTTTTAGATATTGCCACATATTCTTCTTTTATAGAAATCCAAAAGGCTTTAAGAGACAATTCCTTATGTTTAATCATCAATCCACAATCAGTGGATATAGCTGCTGGTTCTTTTTCTTCTGTTAATGTTAAACCAAAATCACTTGAAGTTTCCATGAATGGGTTTCTAATCCAGTTGGATTGTTCAGTATTAAGTGATGGAAAATAAGAACCCAGTTTTTCTTCTAATTTATTAAATGTTCAACTATTATTGAAACTATTTCATTTATGTAAGTGTTATTTACCAATGGAAATATTTCCAAATTACCTTTAACAGTTTTTCTTTTCCAAATCTATAGTTTTCTCTGAAATGCTTTCATTTTGTCAGTGGATGTGAGAATATTTTCTTCTTTCCCTTGCATGCTAGTATTCAAAATATTAACCTGCTGAAATATATCAGCCAAATACTGTAACCTGGCAATCCAAAATTTGCACTGAAGGAGGTTACAAAAATGTAACTGTTTTATCTCTTCAAAAAATGCAAGAAGTTCTTGTAGTAGCTCGTGTACATGGATAAGTACTTTTCCCCTTGACAACCACCTCATCTCAGTGATCTCAGTGTGTAAAAGCAGCCATCTGTGTTGTGAATCCATATTGATACAAAGCTTTCAAATAAGCACAATTTCACAGGTCTTATTTTAATAAAGGTTACCATCTGAACAACTTGATCTAAAACTTCTCTTAATTTTTCTCCTAAATGTTTTTGCCATCAAGGCCTCCCTATGAAGAAAGCAGTGAGTTACAATAACATTCTCATTTTGTTTTTTTTACAAAAGATGTAAGACCCTTAACACAGCCTACCATGGAAGGGGCGCCATCTGTACAAATGCCTACACAGGACTTCCATGTTATCTGCCATTTATCAAGATAGTTTTTCAAAATGTTAAAAACATCTTCACCTTTTGTAGACACTCCTAATTTTTTGCAAAAAAAACCCCAAAACTGATTTACTATTTGATCTTCACTAATGAAACGGACAAATGCTAAGAGACAAATGCTAAGACATTACCATGTTGGTAATGTATGTTGACTCACCAACTTGCAATGCAAAATTTGAAAACTAAAGCATATTACTAGATACATTTTTCTCGATATCAGAAGACATTTTTATAATACGCCTGTGAACTGTATCATTGGACAGAGGAATCTTGCTTATTTTCATTGCTGCTTCATTTTCTAGCATTGTCATGACCACTTTTTTGCATGCAGGCAAAATAAGTGACTCACCTAAAGTATGAGATTTCATAATTTTTGCTATCAGTTCTGAGACTTGATAAAAAGTGATTTAAGCTTTATCAGAAATAGTCATTATAGTTTTAAAAAAATTTGTCGCTTTTGTTTGCTGTTCATACAATCTCTTGAAAAAACTTACAGATTTATCTTGTAAATTAGAGTTTATAGTTTTAAAATGTTTACTCAGTTCAATAGGAAGCAATGATTAATTTGCTATTTTACATCCATATACTAAATATAGCGGTAAAGGATGATCTTCACTTCCAAGTGAAACCAAAGCTTAAATAGCTTTCACTATATTTGTGAGTAGGCTGCGATTTTGCTTTCTTACTTGCACTTCACTTTTGCTCACTTCCAGAATCAGATTCTTTAATATCACACTTCTTTTTGAGAAATCTATCCATTTTTGGGGTGTATTTATCTAAAAATAATATAATGGTATGTTAATAATAAATATAATAATGATGTGTTAACAAAAAGAGTGGTATTTCCATAATAAAATGGTATAATAGAGTAACTATATTTTTATATCTGGGCACATGCCATGAACTAGTGCAGCTAGTAATTCCAGGTCCCAAGTGGAAACTGTGTGGAATTAAAATATACATGAAATTAAGAAAATAAGGTGTTGTGAAAGCCCTGTAATTGCTGCTGGCAAGAACAAAGTGTGCCCAAAAATTGCATCTTGCTTTATTTATAGGGCAAAGTGAGGCCATTAGCAAATCTTAACTTTACACCAAACAAAGGATAGAAGAATCTTGCCTCCAGTCTTTCCGGGGAACATGGGGGTGTATACAATCCAGCACCACAGCTTAATAACCTTTCGCAACCTAGTCAGGCAAGTGAGGTGGGGGGGGGGGGTTTGGACAGACTGTTAGCTTACAGTCAATTCCCCATACCTCTGTCCCCCTAAAATCTAAACTCCAAAAATCCTGTTGGTTTTTTGGTCCACAACAGGCACATATTTTTCTGGAATACCATAGGGTGCACCTGGAAATCTTCTAGGGTGCACCAGTGTGCCCTGGTGCACACTCTGAGAACCACTGCAGTAGACTCTCAGATATCTCTTGTAGCAATATTTTTGCCAGCATATCTCCATGAACAAGTAAAATAAAGGACAAAATAAACAAATGGAACTATATCAAACTAAAAGATTTGCCACAGCAAAGACAACATTAACAAAATTAAAAAGACAAGCAAATCAATGGGAGAACATATACACTGATATGTCTGATAAGGGGTTAATAACCAAAAATTTTAAAGAATTTATAAAACTCAACACCTGGAAGGTAAACAGTCCAATTTAAATATGGGCAAAGGACCTGAATAGACACTTCCCCAAAGAGGACATACAGGTGGCCAATAGGCATATGAAAAAATGCTCAACATCACTAATTATCAGAGAAATACAAATTAAAACCAATTAAATACAAAATGTTAAAATACAAATTTAAACACATTAAAATGAGATAGCACCTCACAACGTCCACAATAGCTCTCCTTAGCAAATCAACAACCAGTTAGTGCTGGTGAGAGTGTGGAGAAAAGGGAACCCCCAAGTCAAGGGGTGTAGACTTGTGCATCTACTGTGGAAAATAGTGTGGCATTTCCTCAAAAAGTTAAAAATGAAACTGCTTTGGGTGACATCAGAAAAATGGCAGCATGAGAGATACTCCTGATCTCTCCCCTTGAAATTTCAACAAATTCAACATATATAACTCAGAGAAGAAACACCAGCTGGGCTAGCAGATGCACCTAAAATATCCACACACCCAATGGCCTAAAGGTTTGATGAGGTAAAAAGTGGAACAGAACATATGACTCCTTCCTGGAAAAGTCTGGGAAGAACAAAAGCTGGAGGACTGAGTTTTCCCCTTTCCTCGCTGATCTGAGGGAAGGAGGGACTTTTAGTGTGTGATTTGTTTTGGAGCTGAGAGAGGTGGAGAGACTGAGGAGCAGAGGGGAAAGTTCTAGATTAAGGCAGCCACACAACCAAGAGCAGGAACACAGCTGGTTCTGAGATCTACCCCCACTGGGCTACACTTGTAATTGCCAAAGCTAGGTGTCCACACAGCCTGCAGCCTGCATGTTTAATCTGTACACTTAGCCAACAAAGTTTGGTTTTTGCATGCTGAGGCACACTTGATCTGCAATCTGTAATCTGAACCTGTGCCACTCACAGAGTTCGCGGCACCATTGGCTCACAGCATGAAGCCCCTGCCCTGCCCATGGGCTGCACTTTGAGTGGTATTGGAGGTATGAGAAGGATGCAGCCTTGCAACATCCCAGATCCAGCATTGCTACACTCACTGTGCAAAGAGTAGTAGTAGAAGATCCCCCTTGGCTGACTCTCTGGGTCATTCTCTCCAGTGGGGGGTGGAGGGGCTGACTTTTTATTCCTTGGACTATTAGGACATGGGGAGAGGTGCCTGGAGATCTGAAAATTAAACCACCATTACTAGAGCCATAAAATTGCAAAGCCCTAACAACAAGCCCCACCCACCAATGCAACTGTGTTATCACAACGCCTCAGCAAAACTCTGCCCAAGAATTTCACAGAGGTATAACTTATAGTACAGTACTACCTGCTAAAAAAAAACTCTCAGAACAAAAAAATACTTTTTTTTTTGCTATTTCCCTTTTTTCTTCTTTCCTTTTCCCATTTGAACTTCATTATTCTTAGTTGCTCTATCTTTAGTCTCATTTTTATGAAGGTTTTATTTTTTATACTTTTTCTTTTACTTTTTTTTTCTTTTCTTCTAACCTCCCATAAGAACTTCATTTTTTTCAAATTATTATATATTTTACTCATACTTTTTATGGTGTTTTGTTTGTTATTTCATTTTTATCTCTTTCTTTATTCTTCCTCAGTTCTTACTTCTTCATCTCTGTACTTTTTGTTCTATTTATCATTATTTATAGAACTTTCAAATTTTCATTGTATTTGTTCAAATTTTATTTTTTAGTTATCTCTTGTTACTGTTATTAACAATACCACTCTAGAATGCCATCAACGAGGAAGAAATAAAATATCATAGATACACAAGAGAGAGATGTAGCTCAGATAGACAATGAATAAAGGACAAAATAAACAAATGGGACTATATCAAACTAAAAAGCTTTTGCACAGCAAAAGACACCATGAACAAAATAAAAATACAACCCACACAATGAAAGAACATATTTACCAATATGTTTGATAAGGAGTTAATAACAAAAAATTATAAAAAACTTATAAAACTCAATACCAGGAAGGTAAACAATCCAATTAAAAAGTGAGCAAAAGAACTGAACAGATACTTTTCCAAAGAAGACATACAGATGGCCAATAGACATATGAAAAAATTTTCAACATCACTAATCATCAGAGAAAGGCAAATTAAAACCACAGTGAGATACCACCTCACACCTGTCAGAATGGTGCTCATTAACAAATCAACACATAATAAGTGCTGGTGAGGGTATGAAGAAAATGGAACACTTCTACACTCCTGGCAGGAATGCAGACTGGTGCAGCCACTGGGGAAAACAGTATGGAGATTCCTCAAAAAATTAAAAATGGAACTGCCTTCTGACCTAGCTATTCCACTATTAGGAATATATCCTAAGAATACCAAATCACTGATTAGAAAGAAGATATGCACCCTCATGTTTTTTGCAGCATTGTTCACAAGATCTGGAAACAGCCCAAATGTTCATCAGTGGAAGAGCAGATTAAAAAGCTGTGGTACATATACATGATGGAATGCTACATGGCCATGAAAAAGAAAGAAATCTTACCTTTTGTGATGGCATGGATAGACCTGGAGACTATTATGCTAAGTGAAATAAACCAGGCAGAGGAAAACAAATATCATATGATCTCACTTATATGTGGAATCGAAGGAACAAAGTGAACTGAGGAACAAAATAGAGGCAGAGGTGCGGTCACAGGGACCAGAGGGACAGTGGTCAGAGGGAAGGGGGATGAAGGGATGGGATCAGAAAAGGTGAAGGGATCAGTAAAATTATATATACATAACACAGAGATACAGATTACAGGACTTCAAATCCCAGAGAGTAGGGGGGAGGGTGTTAGGCGGAGGGGAGAAAAGGGTATAAATTGGGACAGTTTAATCCATGTTAAAAAATAAATTAAAATTAATAAAATAGCCTGACCTGTGGTGGTGCAGTGGATAAAGCGTCAACCTGGAAACGCTGAGGTTGCCGGTTCAAAACCCTGGGCTTGCCTAGTCAAGGCACATATGGAAGTTGATGCTTCCTGCTCCTCCCCCCTTCTCTCTCTCTCTCTCTCCTTTCTATAATGAATAAATAAAATCTTTAAAAAAATTAATAAAATAAATAAAATAAAATAAATGGTGTTGGAAATACTGGACAGATATATGCAAAAAATTGAAACTAGACCAACAATTTACACCATTCACAAAAATAAACTCAAAATGAATAAAAGACTTAAATGTAAGTCACAAAATTTTAAACATCTTGGAAAAAAACAGGCAGTAAAATAAACTCTCCAATATCTCTCGTAGCAATATTTTTTTTTACCAATATTCCACAGGCAAGTGAAATAAAGGATAAAATAAACAAATGGGACTATATCAAACTAAAATGCTTTTGCATAGCAAACGACACCGTTAACAAAATTAAAAGGCAACTCACACAATGGGAGAACATATTTACCAACACATTGGATAAGAGGTTAATAACCAAAATTTATGAAGAACTTCTAAAACTTAACACCCAAAAGGTAAACAATCCAATTAAAAAATGGCTAAAAAATCTGAATAGACACTTCTCCAAGGAGAACATACAGATGGCCAACAGGCATATGAAAAAATGTTCAACATCATTAATCATCAGAGGAATGCAAATTAAAACCACAATGAGATACCACCTCACACTTGTCAGAATGGTGCTCATTAACAAATCAACACACAGTAAGTGCTGGCAAGGGTGTAGAGAAAAGAGAACGAGAACCCTTCTGCATTGCAGGTGGGAATGCAGACTTTTGCTGCCACTGTAAAGAACAGTATGGCATTTCCTCAAAAGATTAAAAATGGAACTGCCTTTTGACCCAGCTATCCCACTTTTAGGATTATATCCTAAAAATACCAAAAACACTGATTCAAAGAAGGTATGCACCCCCATGTTTATTGCAGCATTGTTTACAATAGCCAAGATCTGGAAACATTCCAAGTTTCTGTCAGTGAAAGAGTGGATTAAAAAGCTTTGGTACATATACACAATGGAATACTATGTGGCTGTGAAGAAGAAGGAAATCTTACCTTTTGCAGTGGCATGGACAGACCTGGAGATTATTATGATAAGTGAAATATGCCAGGCAGAGAAAGGCAAATATTGTATGATTACATTTATATGTAGAATCTAATGAACACAATAAACTGAGGAACAAAATAAAAACAGAGGCAGGGTCACAAGGAACAGATGGACAGCTGTCAGAGGGAAGGGGGATGAGGAAACGGGATCAAAGGCAGTGAAGGAATTAACCAAATTATATATAGAGAAAGAGACTTTGTATGGGTCATGGGAGGCAAGATGTGGGGCACAGTGGGTGTTATATTTTGTTGGACACTTGAAACATGTAAATACAATAAATTTAAAAATAAAAAATAAAAAATAACTATAGTGACAAAAGAAAATAACGAGACACCACCAGAGTTGAGAAGGATATGGAAAAAATGAAACTCTTTGTACACTTTTGTGGGGATGTAAATTAGTACAGTAAGTCCTCACTTAACATTGTTAATAAGTTTTTTTTTACTTTAAGGAAAACAACATATAATGAAACCAATTACCTGAATATCACAGGCTACTTTATATAAACAAGAGGTAAGTCCTAGAGCATCTTCCTCAATATTATAACAAAATGATGTTATTTGAAGACCTGCTTTATAGCTACCATGGTAGGAACAGTAGGAAGAGCCTTAAAAAAATTAAGGCTAGAGCTATCATATGATCCAGCTACTGCACTTATGAATGTCCAAAGCATATAAAAACACTAATTTGAAAATTTGTTGCAGCATTATTTACAATAGCAAAGATATGGAAACAACTTAAGTGTCTATAGATAAATAACTAGATAAGAAAGATGTAGTATGTACATACACACACACAGACACACACACAATGAAATATTACTTAGCCATAAAAAGGTGAAATTCTGACATTTACTACAATGTGGATGGACTCTGAAGAGATTATGCTAAGTGAAATAAATCAGATTGAAAAAGACAAATATATAATTTCACTCATATGTGGTACAGTTAAAAAACAAAACAAAATAAAAATAAATGAACAAACAAATAAACAAACTCATAGAGGCAGATAACAAATCAGTGGTTCAAAGAGGGGAAGGAGGTAGAAGAAGGATGAAACAAGTTAAGGGGGTCAACCATATGGTGACAGATGGATATCAGACATTTGGTGATCAGTACAATATAGTATAAACAGATGCCATTACATGCCTGAAGCTTATATAATGTAATAAACTAATGTTAGCTCAATTAAAAAAAACTATATTTTTATAGCTACTCTTGAAGGAAAGTACCACAAGGAAGGAAATTAGAATTTACTCCAGGTGACACTGGAGTTAGAGAAGCCCTGTTCAGAAAGGAGACATTTAAGGAAAACATGAAAGGAGACTTGAAGGAAGCCAAAGAATTGAACAAGAACTTATAGATAAAATGGCTACTCAGCTGCTATCCTGAGAACAATGTAGGCCCAAGGGAGGAAGAGGGCTTGACAGAGAACATTCTCATCTCCCACTGTAGGGTTATAGTTAGTTTGCTTGCTATTCTCTCTCTTAATGGCTTCCTGGCCTTTACTTTAAAATGTAGCAATAAATTTACCTTTGCAGGAATAAGAGGAAAAGTTTACATTAGGGAGGTACCTGACAATTGGGAGAGTTTGAATCACAATAGTTGTTTATAAAAGCCTAGCCACAGGATTTACTGTGGAAAGTTAAAACTTGTAAACTAATTAGAAGCTTAGATCACTAATCCTAAATCTTACTTTGTAGCCTAAAGAAAATAGAGTCCCTGTGAAAATTTTCACAGATGTTTCCCATGGATACCAGGACTTGGCTCTTCCTGGGAGATACCTGACCCCAGTTGTCTTGGAGGTTTACCAAGGACATCAGATAGGACCATGCAGATTAGGTCTGTAATATATTGTAAAAAAAAAAAAAAAAACCTTGCAGAGGAAGTGTTTCTGCAGCTGAATTTTCCTCCTCCTGCTCATTATCAAGTCAGTGACCAAGGCTTGACCAGGATATGCTAATCCACTCCTAGTCCCTATATCTACCACTCTCACCTGCAACTCAGAGTTGATACCCTTTTTCGGTCTCAGCCCTCTTGTACCCAGGCACTTTTAAAATAAATTTTTCTTTTGGAACACACTAGCCTTGTGTTGTCATTTCATCCACAGTTTCTGCCTTTCAATAACCAGACATGAAAGAGCCAAAGAGAATATCAGGCAAAGAAAGGCAGTATCAGCAGCACTGTTATAAAGTACCCAATCCACAATTCCATGGGTGTTTGTAGAGGCATGTAGTCCAAATAAGTTTTTGAAGTTTTATTAAAGGAGGAAATTTATTTAATATTCTGGCCGCATATGGCTGACACAGGGCAACAGACCTAAATTGTGCAGCCCCCAAAAACAGTTCAGGGGCTGTTTATATACTTCTAATTATACATGAGAGGGGAAAAGACCTGACATTATGGCATAAATTTATACCTTTTGTTTAGAGATACATACATTAACTACACGCTTTCAGGAAGGAAGGGATAGTTTCCATAGAGACAAATGCCTGTAAATGGTTAATTAGTATAAGAAAAGATTTTAATTTAATCTTGTTTCTTTCCTGTACCTGGCTAGCTGTTCACCCCTCCTCCCATAGGTATGGGGGAAGGTCAGAGAATCCAAGTCTCCTTCTTCCTCTGCATTTACAATACAATGCAATTTTGGTTTTATGCTAATCACACAAATACAAAGATTATTTTCAAAATCTCTCTTTGCATGCCTATCCCAAACCAATAAAATGTTCTTTAGACTTCCTAAAATATTAACATTAATTCTGTAACTTTTGGCACCTTACAACATACCAGAAGGAGCTTGGTGGTTGCCAGGATAAACAAAGGCCTTTGGGGCTGCAGCCCTGTGAGAGGCAACAAGTGCGGCATAACTTAGGGTACAGGCTGAGGCCTCTACATGAGGAACTTGTAGGATCTTATAAAGTTTAGGGTGCAAGGGACTTAAGGCAAGTACTGAAATTCCTGACTTCTGGGGACGGATGGATTCTGAGGAAGCCATTGAGGGTTATTGCAGGCAAGAGAGGTGTTCCAACAGCAATCTGACACACACTGGGTGTCCTATAATTCAATTCAATTCTGACACTGACTACCTGAAGTTAGTGCAGACTGCACGTTAAGGATGAAGTCTTTCACACAACTGACCCACTTCAGATACCAGCCCCAAGTCTTAGAGTTGTCTGCTCTTCTGACCAACCAGCCATTATTATACATTTGGGGATTCCCATGACCCTTTTCTAGGTTTAAGAATTCACTGGAATGACTCACAGAACTCACTGAAGGCACTATACTTACAATTATAATTTTATCATAAAGGATAAGGATTAGGAACATTCTAATGGAAGAGGTGCACAGTTTAGGGCCTTGAAGGAGAGGTCTATGGAGTTTCCATCCCCTTTTCTTATGAAATATGGACATGTCATTCTACAAGAACATGAGAGTGTTCACCAACCACAGATGCTTCAGGGTCCAGAATTTTATTAGGGTCTTATCATGTCATTGGCCACATGATTAAACTCAGTCTCTAGTCTCTCTCCTCTCCCTGAGGCTGGGGTGGGACCAGAGGCCAATTTAACAGTGAGCACACTGGGTGTGCACCCTGGACCCCAACTTCTGAAGGGCCCCACAAAACCCCAACTTTACACTTTTTTCTAATGACACTAAGTTTGGTTTTATATGTGCAATTTTAACATTAATAGTGCAAAATATTTTTTATTTATTTGAAAGTATGGTTAATAGGTATTTTGATTTTCCTCTCTCTCTCTTTTTTTTAAGGGGCTCAATATTTTCTTCTGTTCCCAGGGCCTCAATGGACCTTAATCCACCTCTGAGTGGGACTGAAAGTTCCAAACTTCTAACCATGTGTTTGATCTTTCTGGTGTGGCCAGCCTCTCCTCTGAAACTATCTAAGGGTTCACCAAGAGTCACTTCATTAACATACATTCAGGTATAGTTGAATGGGACTCATGAATAACTAAAGGTACTTTAATATTCAGGAATTCTCAAGAGGTATTTATTTATTTATTTATATTTTAGACAATTAATTTTAACAGGGTGACATTGGTCAACTAGAGCAGTGGTCAGCAAAGTCATTAGTTAATAGAGCCAAATATCAACAGTACAATGATTGAAATTTCTTTTGAGAGCCAAATTTTTTAAACTTAAACTATATAGGTAGGTACATTGTTATTAACTTAATTAGGGTACTCCTAAGCTGGCCTTTGCCAGCACATGGTATTTTGTGGAAGAGCCACATTAAAGGGGTCAAAGATCTGCATGTGGCTCTCAAGCTGCAGTTTGCCGACCACTGAACTAGAGTACATGAATTTAGAGAAAACATCTCCACATCATTTGGAGAGTCAATTATGTTGAATACCCATCACCCAAGTCAAATCATCCTCTGTCACCTTATATTTGTTTCTCTTTATGCCCCTCCCTCTTCTTCATTTTCCTCCCCCCCCATAACCACTGCATTCTTATCTATGTCCACGAGTCTCAATTTTGTGTCCCACCTATGTATGGAATCATACAGTTCTTAGTTTTTTCTGATTTACTTATTTCACTCAGTATAACATTATTGAGATCTATCCATGTTGTTGTGAATGATCCTATGTCATCATTTCTTATAGCTGAGTAGTATTCCATAGTACATATGTACCACATCTTCTTTATCCAATCCTCTATTGAAGGACATTTTGGTTGTTTCCATGTCTTGGCCACTCTATGCCAGTAAGCAGAGACAAAGACCAGATAGATATACACCTTATAATAGCAAAAGAAGAGACAGAAAAATTGGGTGAGAGACCTTATAATACTTAGCAGTTAAAAACTAAAAGGAATCTGACATTCTCTAAAGATAGTCAGCAAAGAAGAGCTTGTGGTTGTGTAACTAGGAATAAAAATGCTATATTACTGATTTACTGATCGCAGTCTTACTAGTCATAAAATAGAGCTAAATAAGAATATACAAACAAAGTAAGCTTATAAAAGAACTTATGTAAAATGTTAAATCCAGTTTATTGTTTTGCTTTAATAATCATGATTCAATATCACCAGTTAAGTAATCACAGTTATGTATTCTGTAACAGATCAATAGTATCATATTTCCTCATGGATAAGATGCCCCCATGGATAAGATACACCTTAATTTTGGGGACCAAATTTGAAAAAATTATGTATTACATAAAGTTATTGAACTCAAGTTTTATTCATCATAAAATTCATACAACTCCTCATCCATGTGAAAAAGCAGGAAATGCAAGTAAAAAAATACTACAATCAACCACTGTATAAGACAAAACCAGTTTTTAGACCCCAATTTCTTTTGAAAAAGGGTGCATCTTATAAATGGGGAATATGGTATTTGTCTTTTTCTACCTGGCTTCATTCACTTAGCATAATAAACTCCAAGTCCATTCATGCCATTGCAAAAGGTAAGATTTCCTTCCTTTTCATGCCTGTATAGTACTCTATTGTGTATATGTACAATACCTTTTTAATCCACTTGTCCACGGATGGACACTTGGGCTGTTTCCAGATCATGGCTATTGTAAAAAATGCTGCCATAAACATGGGGGTGCATTTCTTCTTTTGAATTAGTGTTTTTGGATTCTTAAGATATATTTCTTAAAGGTGGGATAGCTGGGTCAATGACAGTTCCATTTTTAATTTTTTGAGGAATCTCCATACTGTTTTCCACAGTGGCTGCACAAGTTTGCATTCCCACCAGCTGTTCAGGAGGGTTCCCTTTTCTCCACCCCCTTGTCAGAACTTGCTGTTTGTTTTGTTAATGAAAGCCATTCTGGCAGGTATGAGGTGGTATCTCGTTGTGGTTTTAATTTGCATTTCTCTGATGATTAGTGATGTTGAGCACTTTTCCATCTGCCTGTTGGCTATCTATATCTTCTTTGGAGAAGTGTCTATTCAGATCCTTTGCCCATTTTTAAATTGGATTGTTTACCTTCCTGATGTTCAGTTTTGTAAGTTCTTTTTTGAAAAAGGGTGTATCTTATACATAGGAAAATATGGTATATTATCAATCCTGTGCTTTCATCGCTGGCCAGGTTCTTATTACAGTTAAAAGGCCTATTCCTCTCCAGCTGACACACATCAAGGGTTAACATCAAGCATAAATGGGACCCTTTTCTCCTTACTCCCATCATGCTGAACTTGCAGTTCTGATTCTCACTCGAGGCCAAATGGACAACAATCTGATTGTGGGAATCTGTGGACACTTGTTAAACAAAAACCCGAGTTTATAAGTTACTTACTGGCTTCAGTTCCTGTAATAACAAGTAGAAGTTACTCCAACTTTTAGATGTGTCAGCTCTAGGAAATCTGCTGACCTTTATCTAGTTGTCTGAACACACTGGGCTAGCTTGCAAGTAGTTCCTCCCCCACTCAACAAAGCACTCTCAATCCCCTCCTTTTGATTTCTTTGATCTATTTTTACTTATTCCTCCTCCTTCTCTCTCCTTATAAAAACCCTGCCTGCACCAGAAGAGTAAGATGGGTTTTTGAGGACAGGAGTCTCCTCATCTTCTCAGGTGACTGGTGCTTGAATAACCTTCTTTCCTCTCACCAGCACCCTGTCTCCTGTAACTAATTTTCAGGGTGACAGGCAGTTAGACCTGTGGGTCATTTTTCCAGTTTCAGTTTAACCAGAAGGAAAAAAAACAACAAAAACATGGACAGGAGCCAGGAATGGTTCCAGGAAAGGAGCAAGCAGGATAAATGCCAAGGTTTTTAAGAAAACAAGGCTTACAGGGGATTCTGGTAGGAGCCTGGGAAGTGAACTCCAAGAAGGAAGAAACAAACAGGTGTGTGTTCTAACATAAACACCTTTTGTAACTCAAGAGTTTTTTCAAATGCTCTGTTTTTGAGACATACATGATAATAGCTGTGAAGAGACTCTTATTGCTACTGATATTAAATGACCTACAAAAGAAGGAAACCTTCTCTGTATAGCAGATTTCTTTACTCTTAAAAAATGACAAAACTTACATTTTCAGATATCTGTGCAGGGAGAATCAACTAGACCTGGTTGTTAACAGTTTACAGAAATTTTCCTTTCAGGGCAGTAACTCTATGTTGCAATCTATAATTCCATGGGCAAATTCTCTGCAACTTTTTATTTAACTAAAAATTCCCAGAAGAAACAATTAATGAAAGCATCTGTGAAATATTTTATCAACACTCAGATGAGACATATAAACAGCTTGGCACTAACTCGTGTTACACTGATAGAGAAGAGCCAGATCTCATAGGAACAGGACTCAGCTCCAGGATTTGTGAGTGCTTGAGGGATTATGTAACAGCCTGACTCAGGGGGAGGGTTGGAGCTCACTAGGGAAAGGCCTGTGTACAAAGTCCTAAACAATAGCTCAAAACTCCTTGAAATTTAAACAAGCAGGCCCATTGCTAGTTTTCCCTTGATTTACAGCTATCATACCACCAAGCTGTCCAAGGAAGGGCCCATGGTCTGAATTTTGCATTGTTTATACAATATCGAGAATATAGCTTTGTGCTGATTGAAAGCTAACTTTTTACTAATTTCTGACACTAATGGCCTTAAACAAAGTGGAGGATTTGAAATTTGATGGAACAGAGCGCCTTACTGTTGACTATGTGAAGGGAATTCTTCAGCCCACACCCACCTGTGACACCTGGGATCAGATCTGGAACTTTCAAGCCAAGCCTGATGATCTACTTATTTCTACCTATCCTAAAGCAGGTAGGTGGAAAAAAAGCTGGGAAAGTGAAGAAGGGAGTTAGGAAGGTAAATGGGAAAGATGCCTTAATAATAAATAAAGAAACTGATCTGAATTTGAGTGGAAAACTGCTTACTGAGCAGAGTGATATGGCTAAGACAAATCACTGTGGAAACTAAACCTACACAAAAAATATTTTAAGAATTTAATTCTTCCTGTAATATTCATTTTTTTTTTACTTTCCCAGAAGAGTGAATAAAACAGCTAAAAACAAAAGGACTAGACTTGTTGATTTATTTATTCCCAGTGTAGGCCAGGCCTTTACTACAGATCTTGTAAAAAGCTGCTTTGGGTACAGGAGCTAGAAAAGGGACCCCAGACTGATTTGAGGAAGAATTAGGGAAGCTTTAATTTTGCAAATTTTACCTTGGCAGCCCTCAGAAGTCCTCAAAAGTCTCCCAAGCTTAGGATCCAAAAACTATTCTTTCTAAAGAACAAAGCAGCTAAATCAGTAAGATAACATTCTAAATTAATGGTTGCAGCAGAAAAAAAATCAACTGTATTGTTGTAAGGTACCAAAAAGCTTCAAATTAATATTGATATTCTAGGAGAAAAAAAAAGTCAGGCTTTCCTGTCCTTTCCTTGGAAAATGGAGGAAAAGGAATGTAAAAGTCTCCTGACTTATGAATGGATATAAAAGCTGTGTTATATTTACACCATGATGATAGGGTTGCAGGTGGGGGCCATGACCCCCTCTTCCCTTAAGGGACACTGACAAACTGGACGTTCCATATCATCTTCCCCCAGGCATCCAGGTGACTAACCTGGGTGTGGAGGTCCCCTACCTCAGTGGTCCCCAACCTTTTTTGGGCCACGGACCGGTTTAATGTCAGAAAATATTTTCATGGACCGGCCTTTAGGGTGGAACAGATAAGTGCACAAAATAAAATTATGCGACTGGTGTAAAAACTGTGTTATTTTAAAATATAATTGTCGAATTTACGAGACAAGCATCAAGAGTGAGTCTTAGACAGATGCAACAGAGGAAATCTGGTCATTTTTAAAAAATAAAACATCATTCAGACTTAAATATAAATAAAACAGAAATAATGTAAGTTATTCTTTCTCTGTGGACTGGTACCAAATGGCCCACGGACTGGTACTGGTCCATGGCCCGGGGGTTGGGGACCACTGCCCTAGCTTATTTACAGTTAATCTTACATAAATTGCTGAAAGCTACATTTTTTTCTTAATGACCACCAGCCCCCACCCTTAAATCCCCTATTTAACCCTACTGTTAGAGAACCAGGGGCTGCTCTTCCTTAGGAGACAACCTGGCAGGTTTCCTTTCATTAAAGCCTGTAACACTGGTAAAAAAAAAAAAAAAAAAAAAAAAAAAAGTCTCCTGACTGACAAGGATGACTAGGGTCATTTGGTTTTCAGTTCTTGGAAAGGATTAAGGTTACCTGAGAAACTTCTTCTCTTTCAATAGGAGGCAGAATTTACATACCACCTTGCATTGACTGTAGTTCCTCCCTTTCCTGGAATCTTGAGAGTAAAATACCTCTAGGCTAGTGAGAAAAGAGGAACCCTGAAAGATTTGTAAATGTCTTTGATTGTGTTACCTTGAGAGTCTTGACAAATGTTATAATCTTGTTAAGGATTGTGCCATAATGTGATGCTCTCCCCCACCCATGTGTGATCAGGGTATATAAGCAGCCCCTGAACTATTTTTGAGGCTGCATGATTTGGGCCTGCAGATGCCCCATCTCAGCCATATGCGGCCGGCATATTTAAAATTTCCTCCTTTAATAAAACTCTTCAAAATTTATCTGGACTGGGTGTCTCTACATGGACTCGATGAAGTGAGGTACAGTGCCTTTCAGAATCTGGGGTGCAGTACTTTATAACAGTATATTTACCAATATAAAGTCTAATTCAATTTGTAGTCTTTTTATAAGAATTTGTATTATGATAAAAAAAGATATAAAGAATGTTTTCTGAATTCCATTATAAAACTAACTTTATAATTCACATAGATGTTCTAACAAGTGTGTGATCATCTTTTAAGAAATACAGTATACTACTAAATGTCTATGTATCTTTATCTTCCATGTGGAATAAGGAACAACATGGACTCAGGAGATAGTGGACTTAATACAAAATGAAGGTGATGTTGACAAAAGTCAGCGAGCACCTACTCATGTGAGATTTCCTTTCATTGAATGGATAATCCCATCCATAGGATCTGGTGAGTGTGGAATAACCTCACTTAGCTGTAGTCCTAAATATATACTTAGATTTTTACTATCAAATAGCCCTCTCAAAATTCTAAGCATTCAAACAATTACTGATGGATTTTGTAACTTTGTCTTTTTAAAAAATTATATTTGGCCATTGCTATACTCCAAACAAACATTTTCTAATGGAGTTTCTGTTTATACAAAAATAAATTTAATTTTGATTCTCCAATAAAAATTAATCTTACTCCACAAGGATAAGCATAAGTAATTACATGGTTTAAAAGTTTGAATATTTTAGGTTCTTATTTATTTGGTTAGTTGTTTTTTATGATTAGAAACTGTTCTAGCCAAAAAATTCACTCATAGGTTAGACATACTGTCTTAGACCAGGTCTACAGACAGTTACAGCTGCCTCCCATTGTTCAGTTGTTTCTAAGGTAGTAATAATAAAAGCAACAGCAATATTTTGAAGCAAATAGAGAAAAATAGTGGGAAATGATCAAAATCAATTTTACAGGTTTGGAAAAAGCTAATGCAATGCCCTCACCACGAACCCTGAAAACGCACCTTCCCATCCACTTGCTGCCTCCATCTTTTTTAGAGAAAAACTGTAAGGTAAAGAACAAACAAAATTCTGAGTTGTACTCTGTGTAAGGTCGGTGGATAATGGGGGATGGTCACATGGGGAACTCAGACCCGCGACTTTGGCTAGGACTGCCCACAACCAAGCGTGCCAAAGGAGGCTTCACAGGAACTGTTTGGAAAAAAGCGACCATCTACCAGCCAGTGGGATTTCACCACATCATGTTAGCTTGACTTCCCTAGAGGGACCCCTTTAAATATCTCCCACGAGGTTTAATCCGTGCAACTTTCCTGGCCTCCATCTTACCTTGGGGCCAGGGAACCTTGCTGGGTGGAATGCGTGCTCTGTACTGAATAAAGCCTTTTTGTTATTCCACACTTGGTGGCTCCAAGCCCTCTTCCTTCTTTCTCGGTGGGGAAAAATACCTTACATTTTGGTGCCAAAAACCTGGAAGGAGTAGAAGTCTGCAAGGACCACTCCTCTTCCTCATCCCCTCAGAGAAAGAACCAGGAGAAAGAACCAGAATCTCCAACCTTCCACCCACTTCGGCGCATGGTGCAGTAAGTCCCCTGCCTCCAGCCTCCCCTCAGTTCTTTTTGCCGAGACTCCCTGTCCGAAACCGTAGCTACGTAAGGGAACTCTTTTCTGTCCGAGTGTGTGTGTACCCGCGGAGGCGTCCGGAGCATATCCACTTTACCTTTTCCGTCCACGGCCAGACCTTGAGTTTTTAGGACGCTAATACTCAAATCTGACCACTCCGAGGACTGAGGGCGGCTGTGGGGGCACAGGAATCTCCCTCCATAAATAAGAAGAAACTGTTCTTCTCTGCTGTGGCCAGGCCACAGAACCCACTCAATTAGCCTCCTGAAGGCTTTCAGTTTTAACACCCTCACCAATTTAACTATCACCAAAAAAACTGGGAACTGATTGGAGATCTCTTACATACACGGTTTCTAATTATTCACGCACCCATCCTTAATCTCTGTGCAGCCTGTTTCATCGTGCAGGCCTTTTTCTGGTCAGAGAGACCTCACCTAAAACCTCCACTTCTAATTTTTCCTTCTCTGCGGACTCCCAACTCTCTTTTTCCCCTGCCTGACCCCTGGGGTTGCCACCCCTCTCTCAGGACTTTTCTCTGGTCCCTCTGTGGACCTCTTTTGTGCTCAACTTTCTTCTCTCTGAGAGCCCCCTCCCCTCCCTTCTCAAAAACCTGTTTCTTATTCACCACTACCATCTCTTTCTCCTCCCCTGCTGGCCAGGGGCCCCTCCCTTCTCACTGTGTTCTTAAACCCCTCCTCCATCAGGCCATTCTCAGCCTGGCATTGGCTCTTACACTGGTTTTCAGGACATCCAACCCCAATTTCCTTGCAGAAAGTTCTGGCCCTGTCCTGCCTTTGGCTCCAGCATTTCCTGTAGGATCTGGGTGCCGGGCTTTGCACGAGCCCTCCTCCTCTTATTCCCAATCCCCCAAATCCCTATCCAGAACCTGTGAACACAGCATTTAAAGTTTTTAATGGTCCCAACTAGTAGAAACAGGCCAAGGCTATTCGACAGGCCCTCATGCAGCAGAAGGTAATGCTCTAAACCCCGACTCTTGTGGCAACCCTGAGACCAGCAGAGCCACCAGCAGCTTGCTTTAAGTGTGGCAAGCAGGACCACTGGTTCCAGCAGGGCCCCTGCCGGTGGCTGCCCACTGAACCCTGCCCTGACTGCAAGCAGCCAAGTCACTGGTGGAGCGATTGCCGTTTTGGGCAACAGGTTTTTCCTCAGTGCCTCTATGTGGAGGACAAGCTGCCCAAATGGGAAGGCCAATCCAGCCAGGTGGGTGCATCGCTCAAACTCCTAGGACATGACCTGGACTCTGAGTTTCCCAAGTGACCATCCCCCATTATCCACCGACCTTACATTCTTACCTTTTGTGTTAAAGAGTAAAAGGGGCACTGTTTATTCGTCTGGCTACTTCCTGCTGAATAGGGGCATTGTGTGGAGGGGGAGATCAGAAGGTGGTGGCATAGCCAGGGTATGCTGCAACTAGTGAGTAAGTCCATCTCATTTCTGTGGACACAGGGGCTACCTTCTCTGTTTTGCCATCACATTCTGGACCTCTAGTTCCCTCACAGGTCTCAGTTATGGGAATGGATGGGACTCCTTCCTTTCCCCTTTTATGCCACTCCTGACATGCAGTTCTGCCTCAAGCTTGCCTCCTTACAGGACCACTGGCAGTCAGAACCACTGGACTCTATTCATCTCCAGCTCACCAAAAGGCTGGACCCTACAAATCCCCCTATTACTCCTCTTTTTTAAAAATCCTTACAGGACCACATCTGTGAAGTTTCTCAACTCAAGGCCACACAGATATTCCTCCTGACACCCCTCAAAGCCACCACCTTCTGATATCCCCCTCCCCACGATGCCCCTAATCAGCAGGAAGTAGCCAGATGAATAAATGGTGCCCCTTTTTCTATTTATCACAAAAGGTCAGAATGTAAGGTTGGTGGATAATGGGGGATGGTCACTTGGGAAACTCAGACCCACAAACTTTGGCTAGGACTGCCCACAACCAAGTGCACCAAAAGAGGCTTCACAGGAACCATTTGGAAAAAAGCAACCATCTACCAGCCAGTGGGATTTCACCACGTCATGTTAGCTCCACTTTTCTAGAGGGACCCCTTTAAATATCTCCCACGTAGTTTAATCCGTGCAACTTCCCTGGCCTTCATCTTACCTCGGGGCCAGGGAACCTTGCCATTCGGGATGCGTGCTCTCTACTCAATAAAGCCATTTATTATTCCACACTCTGTGGCTCCGGCCCTTCCTTCCTTCTCAGCGGGGAAAAATACCTTACACTCTGGTCTCCAATCTATTTCCTCTTAAAACACTTCACCTATTATTAAAGAAATATAGTTCACCTCTTCACGATAATCAATATGCATGCTAATATGAACCCTTTCATCTTTCATGAACACCAAGATGGCAAAAAAAAGCATCAGAAAAATTCACTTGCATGAAATGTATCCATCCTAACATAATCTATCTGGGCTGTAATTATGCAAAAGTCTAATCTTGTTTGTGTTTCTTCCTCTCCTCCCACTATTCTCAGATAATCTATGTAGCAAGAAATCCCAAGGACAATATGGTATCTTATTACCATTTCCAAAAGATGAATAAAGCACTGCCTGCTCCAGGAACCTGGGAAGAGTATTTTGAGAGTTTTCTGAATGGGAAAGGTATAAAAATATCAGCTTTGAATCCTTCTTTTCTCAAAACTTTTAAACAATATAAAAAGAAAGAATCATTTTCTTAGAACAGCACAGGTTCTGCCTTTAATGTGAAGGAATCATTATTGTGACATCAGGAATTCTCTTTTCAGCAGAATATTTGTTGGTTGAGCTACTGTGTCTCATTGCCCTATTTTACATCCTGTCTTACAGTGTGCTGGGGTTCTTGGTATGACCACGTGAAAGGATGGTGGGAAGCCAAAGGCCAACACCGCATTCTCTACCTCTTCTATGAGGACCTGAAGATGGTAAGGAGCAGTGATGTCTCATGTGTTCTTATTTGACTACCAGATATTTAAGTCATAATGTTTGGGACCAATCAGGGACTCACAGACTGAAAAAGGGAACAAAACCTTGCTGCATTTCATTGGCTATAGCTATTCATGTATCAAAATGTAAATGGAACATCATGAATTTATTCATTACGAAGTCTCACCTGCAATTTTCTGGTACTCTGGGGTATGATATACTTTTTCCTTATAGGCATATTTATTTTAAAATTCTGTTTACAAGAAAAATTTTTCTCTAACACATTTTGGTTTTCTTCATTAGTACTTGAAGGACATCAATTTCAAGACACAGTTCAAGAAATTATATCTAGTATAATGAAAAATACTAATGATTTAGTCAAAATTCTTGAATTCAAATTCTGGCTTTATTTCCTACTGGCAATTATTCTTGGTAAAGACACATCTTAAAGACTTAGTTTCCTCAAATTCAAAAAGGACATAGTATTTTATACTCCTCTGAGATCTGTTATGAGGACTAAATGAAATGATGTTCATGGTAATTTGTTGTAAATGATAATCTTTCTAGTCAGTACTTGCTGTAACTCCACTAAATACCAAGATCTATGCAGAATTGGTCTCTGTTCTTAAGTTTATTATTGAAAGCCTTGGTAATCATAAGGTGCTTTGGAAGCTAGCTGCATGGTCTATCAGAGCCCATATCAGGATTGCTAAGTCAGAATGTGCAGTTTTACAAGATTTCTAGAGGATTCATGTGTATCAAACAGTTCTGATACACTCTTCTTAGTTTCAGTTATAGGTGGGGCTTTTCCAGTTGTTTCTATAAAATATCAAGAGTGAAAAACACAACATCATTTTTCTTTGTTTTTTAAATTGATATATAACATTGTTTTAGTATTAGGTACACAACATGATAATTTAATATTTGCATATACTGCAAAATGATGTCCACAATAAGTCTAGTTAACATCTGTCAACATATATAGTTATTGTATTTTTTGTGATTAGAACCCTTTTTGTGTGAGAGAGACAGAGAGACAGAGAGAGGGACAGATAGGGACAGGCAGACAGGAAGGAAGAGAGATGAGAAGCATCAATTCTTTCTTGTGGCACCTTAGTTGTTCATTGATTGCTTTCTCATATGTGCCTTCACTGGGAGATACAGCAAAGTGAGTGACCCCTTGCTCAAGCCAATGACCTTGGGTTTAAGCCACTGACCTTGGGTTTCAAGCCAATGACCTTTGGACTCAAGCCAGTGACCACGGGGTCATGTCTATGATTCTATGCTCAAGCCAGTGACCTCAAGGTTTAGAACCTGGGTCCTCTGTGTCCCAGTTTAATGCTCTATCCACTGTGCCACCTCCCAGTCAGGCAATATTAAAAATAGACAAGGTTTTACATTTCTAGTATTCTTAGAACCATGATTAAAGAGCTATCAGGACAACCTACACAGTTATCAGTATAAAATTTCCTCTTTGCCTGACCAGGTGGTGGCACAGTGGATAGAGTGTCAACCTGGGATGCTGAAGACCCAAATTTGAAACCCTAAGATCACCGGCTTGAGCGTGGGCCCATTCAGCTTAAGTGTGGGCTCACCATCTTGAACACGGGGTTGTTGGCTTGAGCATGGGATCATCAAAATGATCCTATCATTGGTGGTTTATGTCCAAAGGCCACTGGCTTGAGCAAGGGGTCACTGGCTCAGCTGTAGCCCCTTGGTCAAGGCACATATGAGAAAGCAACCAATGAACAACTAAAGTGACACAACTATGAGTTGATGCTTCTCATCTTTTTCCTTTCCTGTTATCTCTCTATCTATCTATCTCTGTCTCTCACTAAAAATGTGTTTTTCTGTGATCATATTTTGGAACATTCTTTGAATGTAGTCATACAAAGTTCACAGCTTTCAGTACTCTTCTGGATTCTGTAATGCCAATTAAGTTAAGCATTTTTGACATCTAAGTTTTTAAAGCAGAAGCTTGTTTTAGAGCAGAAGATACAGCTGTCAACGTAAACTTTTTCACTTTTCCTCCCCCACCACTCCTCCCATAGCCACTCTTCCCAGGGTGTTGTGTCCCTCTAATGAGAAAATAGTGGATACATTGAACAGAGTTCCTCTCTTAGAAAAAGAAACACCTGGACATGCTGGGCACCAGAGTTATAAGCCATGGGTGCCTCTTAGGTACTTCATAAATACCAAAACATCTTCTCTCATCCTTCTACCACCTTAGCAATATCTGGGCACATTTCTATCAATGTCAAAAATGAGAGACAACCTTTTTGTAATCAGGTCTTAAATTGTCTGCCCCTATCCTCCTGCAATATTTTTGTTCTCATCATTAGTCTATGAACTTTTCATGTTAGACATTTAGTTGACCAAGACCCTTCTGATAATTGATTTGAGCAGAACATTTGGAAATTAGTTCTTTTTAAATTTTATTTTAAAAATTAATTTTAATGGGGTGACATTGATCAATAAAAGTACATAGCATAGGCTTCAGGTAAACATTTCCATAGCATTTGAACTGTTAAGTTTTCACACATTCCTGTCCTGGCCAGTTGGCTCATTGGTAGAGCATCAGTAGGGTGGATGGATGTCCCAGGTTCAATTCTGGTCAGGACACACAGGAGAAGCACCCATCTGCTTCTCCACCCTTCCTTCTCTCACTTCTGTCTCTCTCTCTCTCTCTCTCTCTCTCTCTCTCTCTTTTCCTCCCCTCCTATAGCCATGGCTTGACAGAAGCGAGTTGGGCCCAGGTGCTGAGGATGGCTCCATGGTCTCTGCCTCAGGCACTAAAAAATGGTTCCAGTTGCAATGAAGCAAGAGTCCCAGATGGGCAGAGCAATGCCCCCTAGTAGGATTGACTGGTGGATCCTGGTCAGGGTGCATGTAGAAGTCTGACCCTGCCTCCCCTCCTCTCACTGATTAGAAAAAAAAATTGTTTTTATACATTCATTTAGTGAAACATTCTCCACACACTGCATATAATCACGCTGAATAGCTGCTTCCATCTTAGATCAAGAAAAGCTTAATAATACCAATTAATAAAAAGAAAAATATGTGCCACCATATTAAAGTGACTCCTTTCTGAAAAGTTGAGCATTTGTGATGTTTTAAATTTAAATTTTTTAAAAATTTTAACTCATGATGTTACTTATCAATATAATAATTCAATATTCTTTTAAAACTATTTTATATCAAATCTTAACTTTTCTTTTCACTTTGTTTATAGAATCCAAAGCATGAAATTCGGAAACTGGGAGAATTTATTGGAAAGAACATAGATGATAACGTTCTAGATAAAATTATCCATCATACTTCATTTGATGTTATGAAGCAAAATCCAATGGCAAACTATTCATCGATTCCTACTGAAATCATGAATCACTCTATTTCTCCATTTATGAGAAAAGGTTTTTTATGTTTTATTTTAGTAATTATTTTAAAAGAACTGTCAAATATTTCAGAGACTTTGGGGATATTTCTATGGATAAGAAAAATAAGATCTATAATAAATGATACTGGGGAGAAAGTATTTAAGAAACAACAGATGACATAAAAACAATGTTTACCACAACTGGAGAAGGAATTATAGTGTCTAAATACAATCCCTTATCCTCTTTCCCTCCAGGGTTCTAGATGATAGTTAAAATACAAAAAAAAAATCAAGTCAAGATGGAGCAAGAAACTCATTTTATAGATGGCTCTATGCTATCAGTTATATTCATTCATTCAGAAATACTTATTGAGTAGCCATTCTGTGCCATACACAGTTCTAGTTAGTGTTCAGAGCAGTGAACAAAAAACACAAATTGTTATAGAGGAAAGGTAACAGGGATTGAAATTGGACAGTTGGAGGATTTTTAAATTGTCTTAAGACTGTACCTTGAGTTCTCTCAGAAACAGGCTGTCTTGTCTGTGTACAGAATGGAAGCAATCAGTATACCCACTGACCATGCTTTGATGTGCAGGAAGATAGGAGAAAAACAAGAAAACCCCTGTGGCTGGCTGTTTTAGCACAGTGGTCTGGTTTCCCCCAATAATGTGGCTGAGTGGGTCATAGGCTCTCCATTTCTCACATCAGACAAGAATTCTACTTCTCTTCAGGCTGAGGAAATAATAGGCTAGCAAGAGAAATGTTTTGTCCAATACTGCCGCTCTTGGAGGGTAGAGTAGAAATCACACAAAAACAGAAGCATAAAACAAACAAACAAACAAAAAAAACAAATAAAAACCCCCCAGAAGCATAGAGAAACAAATTCTTCCACCAGTTACTGACTCTCCCATGTGCTGTTTCAGGGGCAGTTGGAGACTGGAAGAATCACTTTACCGTGGCTCAGAATGAGAGATTCGATGAAGACTATAAGAAGAAAATGGCTAATACCAGTCTAACTTCACACTTCCAATTCCAGTAAGAAAGGAAAAAAAAGTATTTTAGTTTATTACCCAATACAATGGGTAATAATCAATAAAAGTTTTAGTACCCAGACCACATGATGTTGGATTCAGGTTCTCACACTAGTTGTTTACTGTTTGCTTTTGTTCACTCCAAAAAAGAAAATAATAGCACTAGCAGAGGTTTAAGGGCAAGGTGGAGAGTGGGAACAGAATGGCCATGTGGAAGGATGGGAGTTCAATACTAGTTACAAACATAACATTGCTGCTAATTATCATTACAATTAAATTTACAGAATATTTACAAATATTTACTAAATATTTCAGAGTAAGTAAGTGTTGGTTCAAGCTAAGTTTTATTGCAGCACCAAAATGTGTAGACAGTGACTAACTATTTCCAGTAATTTCTTCTTAGCCAAGTAACTATCAAGTGACTCTGTTTCCCTATGGAAAACTTCCAATTTACTTCAGGGTTCATACTGTAATACATTCATGCACATCCCATATAATGATACTTAACTGGACTCTCTCCCACCCCCCATCAGTGCTACAGTTCTGCCACATTTTTACTTCCTTCATTGCCTGCTCACTTATATTCTAATATCTTTCAGTTTTACCTCTATAAACTCTCATTTCTATAGCCACCCTCTGGTTCAGAAACCTTTAATCTCCTGCCTAGATGAGTGTAAGCTTCCTAACTCATTATTGTGCTTATCACACATTTGGTGAGGTTATTTTTCCCACAACAAAAACTCTGATTCTGCTCATCACACACCTGCCAAGCTTATTTTCCCACATTAAAACTCTGATTATAGCCCTGGCCAGTTGGCTCTGTGGTAGAGCATTGGCCTGGTGTGCAGGAGTCCCAGGTTTGATTCCTGGCCAGGGCACACAGGAGAAGCGCCCATCTGCTTCTCCACCCCTCCCCCTCTCCTTCTTCTCTGTCTCTCTCTTCCCCTCCCGCAGCCAAGGCTCCATTGGAGCAAAAGTTGGCCTGGGCGCTGAGGATGGCTCTGTGGCCTCTGCCTCAGGCGCTGGAATGGCTCTGGTTGCAACAGCGAAGCCCCAGATGGGCAAAGTATCGCCCCCTGGTGGGCGTGCTGGGTAGATCCCGGTCGGGCGCATGCGGGATTCTGTCTGACTGCCTCCCCGTTTCCAACTTCAGAAAAATACAAAAAAAAAAACAACCCAAAAACAAACAAACAAAACTCTGATTATATTTCTCTTTAGCTTAAAGTTTTTCAATGATTTTGAATTTCCACTACCTAAAAGATACATCCCAAGCTTTTTAGCTATAAATTCAAAGGCAGCTAGCTGTAACTATATGATATAGTTGATAGCATCTTCCAAAACATATTTTCAGCTTTGTTTCAACTCTCATCACCACAGCAAACTAGCGTACTCACTGAGCCCTGATTACATTTGTCAGGTTTCTACCCTCCTAGTTTTATTTTTACTGTGCCTCTACCTGGACTTTTCTTTCCTTTTTTTAACCCATCCAAATTGTATAACATGCTTATGCAACACAAGCCCTCCTATTCCTCAAAAGATCATTTGCCCTTCTAAATTCTACACTTGGTATAATTCTTTTTTGATTAAAGTATATTATAATATCACTTGTAAGTCTATGTTGCCTTACCTGTGCTTATTTAATTTCTTCTTTTTTTTTTCTCTCCAAGATAGGGACCCTGCTATAGATTTTATTACACAACAAACAGCATACAACATGCTCAAAAGTAAGGAATTGAAAAATATATCACTCAAGAAAATTCTAAAAAGCTTACATTTAATATTCTAAGTAGTCCCTATAATAGCTATCATCTATAGCTGTGCTGTCCAATTCACTAGCCACAGGTGGATATTTAAATTACTTAAAATTAAATAAAATTTTAAAAGTTTGGATGTCCTCAGCATAATGGCAGCATGAGAGATGCCCTTGACCTCTCCCCTTGAAATTTTAACACACCAACCAGCTATAAGACAGTGAAATAACCTTGGCTGGGCTCACAAGCTTGCCTGAGAGATCTGTGCAATGAATGGACTAACAGTGGGAAGGGTTGAGTGATAAGACGCACTCACAGTCAGCTCAGGAAAGAAGAGAAACCAGGGCTATCCGGGTGTCTGTCTACTGGGGCTCCAGAGAAGGGAGAAACCTGAGTGACTGGATCTTCTTCTGTCGGGAGGAGTGGTGAGATTGAGGGGCAGAGGGGGAGAAAATAAAACAAAGCTGTGGCAGAAGATAGGGTCACAGCCAGTGTTCCCACAGTCTGCTGGCAGCTGCACAACAAACTCAAAATGGTAAAAAAATTAAATGTAAGTCATGAAATCATAAACAACTTGGGAAAAAAACATAGACAATAGACTCTCAGACATCTCTGTATATTTTTGCCAATATATATCTTCATAGGCAAGTGAAATAAAGGATAAAATAAACAAATGGGACTATATCAAACTAAAAAGCTTTTTTATAGCAAAAGACAATATTAATAAAATAAAAAGACAACCAGCTCAATGGGAGAACATATTTGCTGATGCGTCTGAGGGGTTAGTAACCAAAATTTATAAAGAACTTATAAAACTCAACATTAGAAAGGTAAA
The DNA here is from genome assembly GCF_036850765.1 of Saccopteryx bilineata. Taxonomy (NCBI): domain Eukaryota; kingdom Metazoa; phylum Chordata; class Mammalia; order Chiroptera; family Emballonuridae; genus Saccopteryx; species Saccopteryx bilineata. The sequence continues at coordinate 167,914,365 of NC_089492.1, forward strand.
CAATCCAATTTAAAAATGGGCAAAGGATCTGAATAGAAGAAGATCTGAAAATTCCAAAGAAGATATAGATAGCCAATAGGCATATGGAAAAGTGCTCAACATCACTAATCATCAGAGAAATGCAAATTAAAACCACAATGAGATACCACCTCACACCTGCCAGAATGGCTATTATTAACAAATAAACAAACAGAAAGTGCTGGCAAGGGGGTGGAGAAAAGGGAACCCTCCTGAACAGCTGGTGGAAATGCAGAGTTGTGTGGCCACTGTGGAGAACAGTATAGAATTTCCTGAAAAAATTAAAAATGGATCTGCCTTTTGACCCAGCTATCTCACTTTTAGGAATATATCTTAAGAATCCAAAAACACTAATTCAAAAGAAGATATGCACTCCCATGTTTACAATAAACAAGATCTAGAAACAGCCCAAGTGTTCATCAGTGGATGAGTGGGTTACAAAGGTATAGCACATATACACAATGGAATACTACACAGACATGAAAAGGAAGGAAATCCTACCTTTTGCAATGGCATGGATAGACCCAGAGTTCATTATGCTAAGTGAACTAAGCCAGGTAGAAAAAGACAAATACTGTATTTCCCCAGGTATAAAATGCACCCCTTTTAAAAAAAAATTGGGTCTAAAAACTGGGTGCATCTTATATAGTGGTTGTAGATATTTTACTTGATTTTCTATTTTTTTACACTTGTTGTCTTTGTGTTCACTGTTTCTCACTTGTCACCAGTATATTACGTTTTGCAACATTCTTCCCAGAAATGGCTCAGAAAACATTATTGTACAGTGCTGAATTCAAGTTAAAAGTGATACAGTTTGCAAAAGTGAATGAAAATCATGCTGTTGAATGTAAGTTTGGTCCTCTCCAACTGAGAAATCAATTCAAGACTGGTTACGGGAAGAAGCCCTACTGAAAATGCCATGGCAGAAGAAGGCCATGAGGGGTAAATCAGCAAAATGGCCTGATTTAGAGAGGGAACTGAAGATACGGATTAAAGAACAAAGGGCAATTGGAATTCCTATGTCTACAAATATGGTTCAGAATGAGGCAAGAATAATTACGGATAAAAAAGAAGTTGCTGATTTCAAAGGAGGACACAACTGGTGCTTCAGGATCATGAAACGGAATGGACTAAGCATGTGTACATGAACCAGAGTTGTCCAAAAGATGCCTGAAAGCTATGAGCAGAAGGTCCTTGAATTTCATCATTTTGTCATTCAATGTTGGAAGACACATCAATTTGAGTTGGGACATATTGCAAACATAGATGAAGTCCCCCTTCAATTTGATGTCCCAAGTAACAGAACTGTTGACAAGAAGGGGGTGAAAACTGTAACTGTGAAGACAAATGGACATGAAAGGAGCCATTATACAGTTGTTCTAGCTTGTTGTGCTGATGGAATCAAGCTGCCTCCAATGCTAATTTTCAAACTCAAAACAATTTCAAAAGAAGACATTCCTCTAGGAATGATTGTCCATGTTCATGACAAGGATTGATGGATCAAGATGGGATAAAGATCTGATTTGAGAAAGTTTGGAGAAGGAGACCAGGTGGGCTCTTATGCAAACCTGCCCTATTGGTGCTTGATCAGCACACATAACAAAAAACACAAAGATTGCTGCAGAGCAAAAAACAAAACTTGCTGTCATACTTGAAGGCTTGACATCCCAAATCCAATCACTTGATGTCAGCATTAACAAACCCTTTAAAGCTGCCATAAGAGACAAATGGAACCAATGGATGAAGTCTTCTGGGGACAATTTGACACTGGCAGGAAGAATGAAGAAACCAACTATAGGAGAAGTTTGTACCCGGGTGAAAAGATCCTGGGATAATATCAAGATTGAGATCATTGTTAAGTCATTAAAGAAGTGTGGCATTTCAGATGCCATAGAGGGAACTGAGGACAAGGCAATATATAAAGACTGATTCATCCTCAGACACAGACGAGGATAAGCAAAAGATGGGAGTTTTGACAGTGAGGAGGAGCTGTATGAGTTTTATGATGAATAAAACTTGAGTTCAATAACTTTATGTAATTTATATTTTTTTCAAATATCAGGCCCCCAAATTAAGGTGTGGCTGATACAGTATGGGGAAATACAGTATCATATGATCTCACTCATGTGAAATCTACTGAACACAATAAACTGAGGAATAAAATAAGAAACAGAGGCAGGGTCACAGGGAACAGATGGGCAGCTGTCAGAGGAAAGGGGGGAGAGGGAATGGGATCAAAGAAGGTGAATCAATTAGCCAAATTATATATACATAACATATAGATACAGGTAATAAGCAAATCCCAAAGGGAAAGTGGGGATAAAGGTAGGGTGAGGGGGCAAAGGTGGTGAAATAGGAATGGAAAGAGACTTTGCATGGGGTATGGGGACATGATGCAGGGCATAGAGGGTGTTATATTGAGTGGGACACTTGGAACCATGTCAACACAGTAAATAAAATATTAAAATTAAATAAAAATAAGACAACCTCTTTATTTGACTGTTTTTCTATAAGAAATACAAAGCAAGCATCTTAATTAACCCAGCATATTTTTTAATCCAAGGAGAGAGAGACAAACAGATATGCAGGAAGGGAGAGAGTTGAGAAGCATCAACTCATATTTACAACACTTCAACTGTTCATTGATTGCTTCTCATATGTGCCTTGACTGAGGTGCTGCAGCAGAGCAAGTGACCCCTTGCTCAAGCCAGCAACATTGGGTTCAAGCCAGTGACCATAGACTTCAAGCCAGCAGCTATGAATTCATGTCTATAATCCCACACTCAAGCTGGCGACCCCATGCTCAAGCTAGTGAGCCCACACTCAAGCTGACAACCTTGGGGTTTTGAACCTGAGTCCTCAGTGTCCCAGCTCAACACTCCATTTGTTGCACCACCACTGGCCAGGCCCTAGCATTTTTAGAAGCTGAAATACACAGGTTGTTGACTCTTACTACCTCTACTATTTAACACTGTACTGAAAGTATAGTCAGAGCAATAAAGCAAGAAAAAAAGAAATAAAAAAGCAAAAGGACCAACTTTGAAACAATAACATCATTATTATATGGGATGACACTCCAGGTACATGGACAATCCATGGTAATCTAAAATGATTAAAATGAGTAAATGAATTCCAGTATATAAAATTAAATAATTACTGTGAACCAGCAAGAAAAATAAAGATAAAATAAAATGAGAAAATGACTGGATCAAGAAATAAGTATCATCAGGAGAGAGGAGCCAATAAAGGATTAACTTACAGAATATCTATAAAAAAAAAACAACCTTTAAATCAATACAACAAAAGTACAAATGACTCAAGGAAAATAAGCAGAGAATATGAGAAAGAAAGGTGCAGAGGACAAGAAACCACAGCTAAATGACAACTCACTGGAACTAGTTAATTGCAAGCACCAGGTGATAGAATTAGTGCAGGAACTCCAGGAGGCAGGACCCCCAGGGAGATGACTGTGCTCCCTGCTATACAGAAGGTTCATGTTCCAGGAAAACAGAAAAGTTGTGGACCTGCTGCCCACCACCTGTGCCCTCACTCCTTCATCAGGCACAGCCCCATATGACCTCATGTGCACTGCATTATCACTGGGATGCCTGCATTTCCTGTTAATGGTGGCTTCCTTCACCATTCTCCAGCTCACAGTCACTCTAAGAGTCCTAGTGGGCGCTTTCTTCTCTCACTATCCTGGGCCACAGCTGAAGCATTACCTGCATCTTGTCTAGTGTTGGATCTCAGAAGAAAGCTATCTTTTACTGTGAAATGTGCTATTAGCTGTTAGCTTTACTGAAATGCACTTGATCAGATTTTGAAAGTTTCTTTCTGTTCCTGCTGTAATGAGAATATACAGAATGACTAGATGCTGAATTTTGTTGTACTCTTTGACTGCATCTATTGAGATAGTCGTATTGCTTTTCTTAAGTCTGTTAATGTAGTGAATTACATTCACACTTAATATATTGAATCAGCCTTCAATTTATGGAATGATCGCTATTTGATATTGATGTTTTGTCTTTTTATATATTACTGAATATCATATATGCTATTTCTAGTTCACCTTTTTAATATTTAATTAAACTATTTGTTTCAAAATAAATTTAGGTTACTTGCTGCTCTAAGAAATAATACAATGTAATCCCATTGCCCTTCACCTAGGTTCCCAGAATACAAAAAAGGGTTAGATTTAGACCAGAACATTGACCTTTATACCATTCAAGACACACATTTCCAAAATTATCTTTCAGGTTATGTTTTTACATTCACAATTGCTTCCCTTCAGATTACACCCCAAACTTAAACTTTGGTACACATTAATCTGTTATCTGTACTTCATGTCCATAAATCTGCAATTTAAAAATTGGCATATAAATGAAACCATAAAGTATGTAACATTTGGGTTTAAATTTTTTCACAGCATAACTCTCATATGATTAATCCATGTTGCTACATGTATCAATAATTCCTTTGTATTGCTGAGTAGTATTTCATGGTAGAAAAGTACCAAAGTTTTTAAACATTTAAACATGAAACATGGTTTTAAACAACATGGAAGTATATCTGGGTTGTTTGTGCCTAAGGTTAAAGTCATCATCAGAGTAAAAGAAGCAATTAGAAACCAGAAAATATTTAGGGAACAGAAGGGTGTAACATCCTTTCAATGTCATGATTTCTCTCCTCAACCTGACAGTGTCTCCAGGCTTGTCATAGAGGACTAGGGGCATTCACTAGCAGGCAAGCTCCCAGGCACATTCAAAGTGTGTAGGTTGGACAGAAAATTTGGAAAGATTTTCATACAGAAGTCAGGCTGCATGCATCTAACATAAAAAAATCACTTGGCCATTACCTTACATTAAATTCAAAAATGATAGGATTCCAAAATGACAATGGAGTAGGTGGACATTCCAACTGCCACCTCCCAGGACCAAATTGGATTACAACTTGATTTAAGAAAAATCAACTTGAAAAACTAGCTTTGGACTCAACAAAGAGAAGTCTATAACCAAGAATCACAGAAGAAGCCACATTGAGATTGGTAGAAAGGGCAGAGACATGGAGGGGACTGCCCCTGTTCCCAGGAGTGAGCAGCAGCTGTGGGTCCCAAGGGACTCACAATTTAAGGAGGGTCACCATGAGAGGTGTGGGTCCTCAACTCCAGGCCTGGAGCCCCAGTTTAAAGCCCCAGAGCCTAGAAGAGATGCCCATGCAGTATTTGGAGGTAAAAAGAGTCAGTTTTCTGTCTGTAAGAAAGAGACAGAGCTCTTGGAGACACAGGCTCCATCTTAAAAAGCCCACAAAGAAAATCTATTTATAGCCACTTACCCGAGGCTTCAGTGGAGGGAGAGCTGATAGGACTAGAATTGCATGAGGAGAGTGTAAAGTTGGAGGCCCAGGAAGAGACACTGTGGGGGAGAGCCACTGAAACCCTGTGCTGAGTCATTCTGCAATATTGCAGTCACCCATCTTTCTTGGGTGGAGCAGTCCCCTCTAAGCGGCATCAGCCTGATGAAAAGCAACTGCTCTGCTCTCAGTAGTCTCTCCTATTCCATTCATGGCAATAAATTGTTCTGAGAGGTCAGGAAGCAGGGGAAACATCAGTGACTCAGTTTTCTGGTATTCAGGCCAAAGTTTTGCCTCACATGTGCCTGACTCTGGGACTGGTGCTTCCACTTCACAGGAGACTCAGGGGAAATTGTCTGTACTGTGGGCCTCTGAGTCTTAGAGAACACATCCAACACAGTCCTGGTGGCCACACCCTACTGAGGTCTGTGAAAAATATCTGGACAGACTGACACCTAGGGCTGAGGGGCAAAGTCACAACCACTACACCTCCAAATCCCTGAATTGCCACAGGCTTTAAAATCTACCAGAGGTTCTTTCAGTGACAGAGCCCAACAAGCAGCCAGCAGACAGAAGCAGCAGGAGGTGGAACCCAGGGAAACCTGGCCTTTTATGCAGGCCTTCCCCTAGGCCCAGAGTAGGTAAAAGCCAGCCTAGGTGTGCAGCTGGCATTTCCATGTGCACCTGGGTCCACCAGAGGCAGCCACAAACTCTGGATTGCTTATAGTTCCAAGAAGGTCACTGAGGGCCAGTCATGGGCGTTGTCTCCCACAGGCCTGTGCCAGGTTTCTATCAGGGAGGCCCACGACTGGCACATACAGGGGCCATCTGTGGAAAGCATTGGTTCAGGACCTAACAACCCTTGCTAGAGTGGTATCCTAAGGAAGGGCTCCTCACACCTGGCCTAGCTGAGGTGAGTTCCACTCACTGTGATCAGCACCAGTACAGTGGCTCACTTACATTGGATAAGGTACTATCACAGTCAGCTGGCCTAGGTGCTGGATATCCGGCCCTGCTGGGCTAGATTCCACAGGGGAAATGGAGAGAGGCTTGGAGCATGGACATTTAATGTGTGTGTTCCTGTGAGTCTATTGTTGGATTGGTTGAGGGGCTTAGCCACCTTTGGGGGGGGGGCACAGTCAGCCCCAAGAGAGGACTCTCTTAGTCTTCTTCCCTGAGACCAGGGTCTCATCAGCTGAAAGAACTTCTGCAGAGGGGACTGTTGGCCACACTCAGTCTGCTGCTCACCTTGTTGATGAGTAATAAAATTTGAGTATCCAGCAGTGGCTGAAGGATTAGGCTCTAAAGTAGGGGCCACATTCCCAGGATTGAGCTCCTGACCAAGAGATACCTAAAGTTGGGGGTTCCACTCATATTGTATACACAACTTCAGCTACCCTAACCCATGAAGCATGCAACCTGTAGAGGCATTGTTTGGGTGAGGCCAGTCTAAGCCTACACTATAGCCTTTCTTCAGAAGACTCTGTGGGAAGACCAGGCAGCTGCAAGAGAAGGAGGAGTGGCTGAAAAGTGGAGACAAATCCTACAAAGCTTGGAACTTTTTACAAAGCTTCTCTTATCTCTAATCAGGAGGAAGCTGATCTTTATACAGAGATTGGCCCTTCTCACACCACCCAAACACAGAAAATGCAGACACAAATAGAAAAAAATTCAGTAGATGCAGATAGGTAGCCCACAGAGGGCTACAAATAACAGCTAACACCAAGCCAAGATGATCTAGAGCAGGGGTCTCAAACTTGCAGCCCATGGGCCGCATGTGGCCCACCGAACAATTTTGTGCGGCCCACAGACTAATCCACAAAGTTCAAAATATTTTGGATAAAATTAAGTAAGCCTAGGGGCCTACTTGTATTTTTCATTTCTCTAGCATCCTAGCTAGATATTAGCTTAGTTAACAGCAGTTGTGATGCGAACTACAGTTTCTGGTCGTTTTGTGACACTGAGTAAACTGCATGTACGATTGTGCTTGTACTGATTTTTTTTTTGTTTTCAACTGCAGTGAGAAAAGTGTTGTGTAACAGTTGCCTTTTGTAGACCTAGTGCGGCCTGCCAAACGGCTGTGATCTTGCTCTGTGGCCCACATGCTGAGTTGAGTTTGAGACCCCTGATCTAGAGCCAACACAACTGGTAGTGGGTGGGAGACAGCAACAACCCTGGACTCAGCTACATACAAAAGCAGCATGCACAAAGGAGCAGTTCCAAAGGCACCAGACACTATAGAGAATAAATACATCTAGTAGGACAAACATTGTACACTGTGTAAAACACATGATCAAGTTTGACCTTTAGAGCCAGCCAGCCTGAAGGAATAAGCATACCCATGTAAGGACCAGCTCACATACAACAATACTCACATTCAACAAGAGTGAAAATAGTACCCTCAACAAGCATTTCTAGAACAAGAAAAACAGGTGGCTTGGCAGGTCATTACTACCAAGCCCATTATCCTCATAAAGACACCACAAAAATTTCATTCAGACAGCACTACCTAATACACAGACAAAATGGGTAGACAGAGAAATGCAACCCAAATGAATCAATAAGAGAAATACTCAGAAAAAAAAGAACAAAATGAGCCTGACCAGGTGGTGTCACAGTGAATAGAGCATTGAACTGAAATGCGAAGGGCCCAGGTTCAAAATACCGAGGTTGCCAGCTTGAGCTCAGGCTCATCTGGTTTTAGCAAGGCACACCAGGATAAGCCTAAGGTCACAGGATTGAGCAAGGGGTCACTCGGTCTGCTGTAGCCCCCAGTCAAAGCATATATGAGAAAGCAATCAATGAACAACTAAGGTGCCATATCAAAAAAATTGATGCTTCTTATCTTTCTCCCTTCCTATTTGTCTGTTCCTTTCTCTGTTTCTCTCTGTATCTGTTTTAAAAAAAACTAAATGAAATAGAAATAACCAAACTACTAGATGCACAGTTTTAAAATTATGATTTTTAGAATGTTTAAGGGTCTTAGAGCAACAATGGATGGACATAATTAGCAAATAAATAAAGAGACAGCAAACATCAAAAAGGACATTGAAATCATAAAAAAGAACCAGTCAGAAATGAAAAATACAGTATCAGAATTGAAGACTGCACTAGAAGGAATCAACAGCAGCTGAATGAAGTAGAGGATGGAATCAGCAAGTTAGAAGACAAGACAAACAAAAGCAAGGAAGCAGAGTAGCAAAAAGAAAAGAGGATCAAAAAGAATAAGGAAACTAAGAGACCACTGTGATAACATAAATAAAAACAACATCTGAATCATAAGGGTACCTGAAGCAGAAGAGAATAAACAATGAATAAAGAACCTGTTTTAAAAAATCATAGCTGAAAATTTTCCTAAATTGATGAAAAAAAAGTCACACCAGTTCAAGAAACACAGAGAGTTCCATTAAAAGGACACCCAATTAGACCTACACCAACACACATCATAATTAAAGTGCCAAAGCAAAAAGACAAAGAAAGAATACTAAAAGCTACAAGAGAAAAGAGTTAATTACCTACAAAGGAGCCACCATAAGGGTGACATCTGACTTCTCAACAGAAACACTTGAGGCCAAAAGAGATTTGCAAGAAATATTCAAATTGACACAAAACAAGAAACTACAACCAAGGCTTCTTTATCCAGCAAGGCTATTGTTTAAAATGAAGAAAAAAAATAAGACTTCCCAGGCAAAAACAGAACCAAAAAAATTCAAGGAATTTTTCACAACCATACCAGTACTGCAAGGGGCCTCCTGTAAAAAGAGCAAAGAAAAAAAAAGAAACCAAGAGAAAGAGAATTGTAGATTTAAATAATAAAACAGCAATAAATAAGTACATATCAATAATAACCTTAAGTGTAAATGGATTAAATGCTCTGATCAAAAGACATAGGGTAGCTGCATGAATAAGAAAACAGGACCTGTAGATATGTTGTCTACAAGAGACCCACCTCAGAACAAAAGATACACATACACTGAAAGTGAAGGGATGGAAAAAAGTAGTCATGTAAATGGAAATGAAAAAAAAAAAGCTGTGGAGGCAATACTTATATCTGACAAAATAGCCTTTAAAACAAAGGCTATAGTAAGGGATAAAGAAGGTCACTACAAAACAATAAAGGGACTAATCCAACAAGAGTATATAGCCATTGTAAATATTTATGCACCTAATATAGGAGCACCTAAATATATAAAACAAGTGTGGATGGACATAATGGGTGAGATCTACAGCAATACTGTAATAGTAGAGGATTTTAATACCTGACTAACATCAGTAGACAGATCCTCTAGACAAAAAATTAACAAAAAAACAACAGCCTTAAATGACACACTACATCAACTGGATTTCATTGCTATCTTTAGAACCTTTCACCTCAAAGGAGTAGAATATACATTCTTTTCAAGTGTTCATGATACATTCTCTAGGATAAACCACATATTAGGACACAAAACAAGTCTTACAAAATTTAAGAAGACTTAAATCATATCAAGCATCTTCTCGGATCACAATGGCATGAAACTAGAAATCAATTACAATAGAAAAACTGAAAAATATTTGAACACTTGGAGGCTAAATAGCATGTAATTAAATAATGAATGGCTTAACAATGAGATCAAGGAAGAAATAATAAATTTTCTTGAAACAAATGAAAATGAACATACTACTACACAAAATTTATGGGACACAGCAAAAGCAATACTGAGACGAAAGTTTATAGCATTACAAACATACCTTAAGAATAAAAAAAAACTCAAATAAACAACCCTGAATCTAAAAGAATGAGAAAAAAAAAAAACAACTAAAACCCAGAGGAAGTAGAAGGAAGGAAATAATAAAGATCAGAGCAGAAAAATAAATGACATAGAGGCTATAAAAACAATACAAAAGATTGATGAAACCAACAGCTGATTCTTTGAAAGGTAACAAAATGGACGAACCTTTAACCAGAATCATCAGAAAAAAAGAGAGGATACTCAAATAAATAAAATTAAAATTAAAGTGGAGAAGTAATAACTGACACTGCAGAAAAACAAAGGATTGTAAGAAAATACTTAAAGATCTACGTGCCAAAAAATTAGACAACCATGAAATGGATAAATTCCTAAAACATACAATCTTCCAAAACTCAATCTGGAAGAATCAGAAAACCTAAACAGACTGATTACAAGAAATAAAATTGAAACAGTTATCAAAAAACTCCCAGCAAAAAAAAAGTCCTGGACTGGATGGCAAATTCTACCAAATATTCAAAAAAGAACTAAACCTATCAAGCAATTTCCTTGCTATAAAATTGATTAAACATGGTACAAGACAATATTAAAGTAAGAGGACTAATTGACGCAGACAATAGGATTGTTAGCTAGGGTGACTAATTAAACATTCTTTAAAAACCAGTTTTCTGACTGTTCAAATTCTTTTTTTTACAAACCTTCTGCAACTTACATAAACCTTCAACTTTCATAAACTCTCTTATCCAGAAATAACTGGCCTTCACAACCTGCTTTTTCCTTTTTCTTTCAAAAGTAGTTCCATACCTTATACCTTCTATTATCAAAACTATACAATTCCTTTCTAGTCAGAACTCTTGATTTTAAAAATCTTAACCTTTAGTGACAATTAAGTTGTCTTTCATTTTACACTAGTTTCCCTTTTCCCAGAGTCTGATAAAAAGAAGTCCTTAGTGAGTTTTTCATACATCACTGTACATAGACCAACCAGCTTCCAGTTTGTGGTTGGAGTAGGGCATGCCATTTTTCTACCTTAGCAGCAGTGGGAGTGGTCAGGATCATGGTGTGTGGACCTACCTGTCCACGTGAAAGTCAGTCCTTGGGTGATATGCTTGATCTCCTGGTAATGCTGAAAGTGCCTCCTTGGACAGTCTTTGAACAGTTTGCTGAGTAACCTGTAAATCCTGCAAGTACTTAGAGAAAGGATGGTTACATTTCTTTTACTATTTGATTCATGCAATTTATTTGCCTTGAACCTTTGGGTACCTATGGGCACAATGTAGCTTCAAATTAGCTTCTAATTAATATTGGGTTTCTTTTCTACTGGCCAAATCTTTTTCTAATTGGTTTCAAATAAACTTTTGGCAATAAGGGTCCCAAGACTCCACTGGTTCTGGGTGGCATCTATTCATTTGAATTACTATGTTCCGATTTTGAGGCAGATTGGAAAAATATACAATGAACAATAAAATTCAAATAGCTAATGTTAACAAATATTATAACAAGCATCTTAATACAATAAAATGTTTAAAGCCTACTAGATTATTAAATAAAATAAAATTCTAACTAATATAACAGGATTCAAAATAAAATTCTTACAGTCACAAATGTTCTTAACATGTTAACATAATTTCACTAAGTCTGAGAAATGTCCTAAAGAACAGGAGTTACACATATTCTGGAAAAGTCCACAGGGCATTGGAGTTGTGGTCACATTCTACACTTTGTAGCTAGAGTTTAAGTCCTAGTGACCACTGCTTCTAGCTGGAATTAGGAGCAGGTCCCAGCCTATAATAGGCATGGGGCATTGAGACAAGAGGAATAAAGGAGACACTATACATTAAATAAAGCAATAAAATCAGACTGTCAATACCTACAGGGTATCTTTGAGGGATAAATAAAACTCAAATATTCAGGCAAGGCATAGTAGATGGCCCTTGTGTTCACAAGAAATGAGATCAGTTTATCTGCTACTTGGAAGAAATACCTTAGGCTCATGAACGATGTCCTTGGGTCTTCAGTGGCAATTCCCAGTAAGCTGGGCAAGGTCAGGTCACAGGTAGCTGGAGCAGGGCTAGAAGAGACTGAACCCTCCCTCCATGGAGAAGGGGGCAGATTACCTTCTCATGTCCCTCTTTCCACAGCAGAGATGTGTCTCCCAGTGGGGCTGGGAAGCCTAGCAGGCCTCAGTTCAATGACCTTTTTCTTTCAACTCTTGAAGCAGGGCCCTGCTGGAATCCTATGATGCCCTTTCTGGGTGCTGGAGCCTTTAAGAGCGTATACCAAAAGCTGGTATATTATGACCTCTTTTGGGCCTTATTTGCCTTTTCTGTTACTACCTTGGTCATTATAGACCTTAAAAGCCATGCTCAGAATATCTCACTGAGGAGCTTGAGAGCCCTTTTTATCCATATAAACTTTTGGAAAAAAGACAAAAACAACGTTATTAGCTGGATCATCAATTCAAGAAAAATAAGTTTGGGTGTTTTCTTTAGAATTCCAGAGTCTCTTCACTGCTAAATAATTCAGCATATTAGCATTCAAAAGAAATTTTAACAATACTGTTTAAAAATGATAATAAACTAAACATTACATAAAAAGACATTATTAACAACTTTCAATATTTAAACTAAAATTCTAATATTACAGAACTATAAAACAGCAAATAAAAGAATTAACAAAAGGCCTTTTAAACAACACATATATTTTAACATGGAAAATACTTTTATACAATAAGGGATTCTTGGTGTAAACTACCCAGATGGCAAAGAGGTATTAACTTTCTTTTGACTTACAGTAATTTCAATCATGAGGGGCGGGGTGAATACCTGAGGGAGAAGCAGACTCCAAGAACTGAGAGCTTGCCACTTTTACCTTTTTTTCCCCTCTGCAGTCAAGCAAGACAATGGGGCTTCTCCCTAGCAAGACTTGAATCAATTTGCCTCCTGTATACAAACTGCCTTGCTTCAAGAAGCTAAATACAACTTTCACAAAATTACTTTCCCAATAGTGAGTTATTTTAGCCTATATGAGGTTTCCAATTTTTCCCACAATTCCCTGAAAATTCTTTTTACAATTTTTACTATTATGGTTAATGCTGTGGGTCTTTATTATGACCTTTATGTCTTTTATGTAACTGAAAGTCTTGGAAAGACTGCAACCCCCTCTCTACCCGCAGGAGAGTGTTGGAACTTTCCCTCATTTTTACACCAGTAGGGGCAACAAGCCATCATGCCAAACACATGGAGAGTTTATTTTTAATTTTATTCCCTATAATCCTATTACTTATGATTCTATCACTCCTTCTAGAGTTGCAATTTAATTTAGGAAGCTGCCAATTAACTAGCATGGTCCACACCTACGGTTTGTTAATTTCTAAATTCCTTTTCTTTCCTTTACAATTTTTTAAGTGAAGTTCTAATTTTTAATACTATTCCTACCCTGTAATTTCTAAATGGACAAAACCTCCTTTGGTCTGCCAGTGAACATTTGAAACTAATTTCTATTCTACATTTTAGTTATTTTATCCTTACTTGATTGCTCTTTTCTGTTGCCCTACACACAGCAGTCTAAATCCTAACCTACTCATGCACCTGGAGGCAGTGGGCTGTTTACTGTTTGCCTGCCGCTCTGCTCTGCTCGGGTGCAGCACTGGTGGAGATCAGGGAATGACGATGGAGAGGGGAGGGACCATGCGTACTCGGCCCCACCCCTCACTCCGCACACCGCCCATCACCGCTGGGTTTTTCTCTAACTCAAACTACTTACTTGCTAGTCCTTTTGCTCCAGAGTTTGGAGAAACCCTTTCAATTTTGGGGCTCTGCTTTTCTTTCATTTAAATCACTTGCTTGCCAGCCCTTTCTGTATTGAGCAAGCTTTTTAGCCACTGTGGTGGATTCATTGCTAAATTTAGCCACCGAATAATGTATGGAAACTGATCGGGACAACCTGGGTTCCCAATTACTATATTCCAGACTGTCCTTATTATCTGGGGATTAGAATTTCCAATTGTTATTACTTATTACAAAACTGAAACTTGTTTCAGGAAAATCTAAGAATTAGTGCACCAATAAAACAAAAATATAAGACAGATAGTTAACTAGCATCCGGAATAAGAGAGTGTTTGACTATAGAGATATTAATTATTACACAAGACAAGGGGAAGAAGCCAACCAAAGAGAATAATTTCCTTCAGGGGAGAAGTCAGATACAGTGCCCTAAAGGTAGATTTTGAGAACAAAGAAAGTCACTTAGCATAGCTTTTAGTCAGAAGCTTCCAATCTTGACACAAAAGACTCAAACAGACACATTTAGACATTGAACAAAGGATTTATACACAAACAATGCATGCCTATTTCAATTAAATAATACTGGATAATTTGATAAACAAAGACAAAGCCTCATAAATGAGGGAAGAGCTCCCCTTGTGGCCTCTCAGGTGCATGCAGGTCGCGGCACCAGAGATTTCTTAACCAGGGGTTTTAGAGACAGAAACATTAAAATAAAGACTGAGATTTCAACAAACACAGAGGTGTCCCTGAAAGTTTCGAAATGGGACTGATCAGCTCAGTATCAACTCAGTCCCTACTCAGGTTTCTTCCCGAGAACACCGCTGAATGTGGAGACTAGTTTCAAATCAGCAAAGCAGCTGGTTCTACTTATGCCAGAGTTTCAAATCAGCAAAGCCAAAATTCTGTTTCACTTACACACCTGGAGCTTCATATTAGCAAAGCAAAGGGTTTGCTTTACCTACAGGTTGCCAGAGTTTCAACTCAGCAAAACAAAAGATTTACTTTACCTACAGACCGGAATTATGGATTAGTAAAACCACAGATCTAGATTGGCCATACATCTAGATTGACCTTACCTACAGACTACCAGTGTTCCAGATCAGCAAAACAGGAGATCCGCCTTACCTACCCACTGGGTTACAGATTAGTAAATCACAGGCTTACCTTACTTACAACTAGTCCCAAACCAGTCCCAGTCCTAAACAGGAAAATGAAAGCAATACTATAAACTAGTAACAAACAGCAAAGTAGTCTTGAAAGCCCTACCTACTCACTGGGATTCCACATCCCTGGAGTCCCAAATCAGCAAAGACCCCAAATTCACTCTACCTACATTCTAGTCTGACACAGACTACAAATTAGTTACAAACATAAAAGTGAAAGTAAGAGTTCAAACAGAAGCCAGAAAGTTTAGTAAATCAGAAAGAGTTGCTCTATCTACCTCCTCAAGTTCTTTCCCGAATTATCCAAATTGTTGAATTTGGGAACTGGGAGGGGTCTACCAAGGAATGGTCCAGATACCACAGGGAGATCAGGAGCCCAGAAAAGTCTCAGGTGGTGCCTCTCCAAGAGATTCAAGCAGGGCTGGGCAGCTCAGCAGAGAGTCCAGCCAATTTGGGGTGTCTTGATCTGGTGATGCAAAACACCGGATCCTGAACAAGCCCCCATATGTTATAAAATATCGCATCCCAGATTCTGACAGGCACTGTACCTCATTTCATTGAGTTCACATAGAGACACCCAGTCCAGGTGAATTTTGAAGTTTTATTAGAGGTGAAATTTTAAATATGCTGGCTGCATATAGCTGACATGGGACATCTGCAGGCCCAAATCGTGCAATCCCAAAAATAGTTCAGGGGCTGCTTATATACCCTTGCTCACACATGGGCGGGGGAGAGCATGAAATCATGGTATGAGCTGGCAACATTTGTTTAGGGGGTACACAGAAACATTAGGACTTTCAAGGTAACACAATCAAAGATGTTTACAGATCTTCCAGGGTTCATCTTTAGTCACTAGCCTAGAAATATTTTGCCCTCAAGATTCCAGGAAGGGGGAGAAACTGCAATCAATGCAAGGTGGTATGTAAATTTGCCTCCTATTGAAAGAGAAGTTTCTAGGCTAACCTTTATTTTAGACTTAAAACTGAATGACTTATTGCTCTTGCAAGCCAGAAACTTCTACAGTCTTTTCCCTCCCCTCCCTAAAGGAGGGATGGGACAGGAAAGCCTGATAGGAAAGGCTGACCTTCCTTCCCAGAATATCAACATCAATTTTTAGCTTTTTGGTACCTTACAACAACAGTACATCATATCCCAGAGGGAAAGGGGGGGAAAGTTAGAAGTAGGGCGGCAATGGGGATATAATTGCAGACATGTGTTTGAGGGCGAAGGAGTTAAATTAAGCGGGAAAGTTGAATTCATGTTAACACAATAAATTAAAATTAATAAAAATTAAAAAAAGATAAATGAAATGAAAATATATCCCACATTCTTAGATAGGAAGAATAAATACAGTTAAGATGGCCATATTACCCAAAGCAAAATACAAATTTAATGCAATTCTCATCAAAATTTTAATGTTATTTTTTAAATAAATGGAACAAAAAAATCACTAGGTTTGTATGGAACCTAAATAAATAAATAAATAAATAAATAAATAAATAAAACTAAAAAGCCAAAGAAATCCTGAGAAAAAATACAAAGCAAAAGACATTACAATACCTGACTTCAAACTATACTACAGAGCCATGATAATCAAAACAAGGTGGTATTGGCAGAAAAACAGACATGCAGACCAATGGAACAGAATCAAGAGCCCAGAAATAAAGCTGCATATATATGGGCAAATCATCCTTGACAAGGGAGCCAAAAACACACAATGGATAAAAGAAAACTTTACTAAATGGTGCTAGAAAAATTGGAAAGCCACATGCAAAAGTGTGAAACTTGATTAGTTTCTTCTGTTGCACAAAAATTAATTCAAAATGGATCAGACCTAAATATAAGGTCTGAAACAATAAATTACATAAAAGAAAACATCAGTACAAAGCTCACAAATCTTGGCCATAGAGAACATTTTATGAACTTGACCCCAAAAGCAAAGGAAGTAAAGGCAAAGATAAATGAATGGGACTATATCAAATTAAGAAGCCTCTGCATAGCAACAGGAAAGAACAACAAAACAAACAGATAGCCAACTAAATGGGAGATGATATTTGCAAACAACAGCTCAGATAAGGGGTTAATGTCCAAAATATATAAAGAACTCATGAAACTCAGCTACAAACAAGCAAACAATCCAATAAAAACATGACGAGAAGGTATGAATAAACACTTCTCTCAAAAAGAAATACAGAGACCTGAAGATGGCAGCGGAGTAGACAGACGCACAGACTCCCAGCTCACACCACTGAACTGTATTATAAACTAATTTATGAACAATCAGCATAAAAAAACAAATCTGGACTACAAGAATAGCTTTCAAAAATCAAGGAGCAAAGAAGAAGCCACAACAAACCTGGTAGAGAGCACCTGAATCTCCCCTGCTTACAGGAACAAGGGGGGGGGTGAGGCTGGGCTCTAAATTCCAAGGAGGAGAGCAGTAAGTACTGCTCACAGCCACTTACCTGGAGACCAGGGAACGAGGTGTGTGGAAAGGGCCTGCTTGTCTTCCAAAAAGAGGAGAAAGAGAGAGACGGATGGTGAGGGGGAGAGGAATATAGGTGATGACATAAAAAGCTGACTCATTCAGTCCTGGAGGCAGCCATAACTGGGGGAGGGGCTGATCCTTCCACAAAGCAAAATAACAAAAGTACTTCCAGGTCACAGAGATACGGACATCTCTCCACCTCCAATCAGCGCAACAAGACACAGCTGAAAACAAGAAGTGGGGAGGAGGGGCATAACTCAGGTCTCCTTGGAGATCTGAGATACACCTCCCCCTACTGAAGCTGAGAAAGCAACCCGCCCCCAGAGAGATTAACAGGCAGAAGAGGACTTCAGAGCCTCAGGTCACACCCACCGCATTCCTGGATACAGTTTCAAATAAGCCCCCTGCTGAGATCAGCAAACAAGACAATCACCTGTTAAGAAAACAAACAAATTGGCCCTGGCCGGTTGGCTCAGTGGTAGAGTGTCGGCCTGGCATGCGGGGGACCTGGGTTTGATTCCCAGCCAGGGCACATAGGAGAAGCGCCCATTTGCTTTTCCACCCCCCCCTCCTTCCTCTCTGTCTCTCTCTTCCCCTCCCGCAGCCAAGGCTCCATTGGAGCAAAGATGGCCCAGGCACTGGGGATGGCTCCTTGGCCTCTGCCCCAGGCGCTAGAGTGGCTCTGGTTGCGGCACAGCGACGCCTCGGAGGGGCAGAGCATCACCCCCTGGTGGGCAGAGTGTCGCCCCTGGTGGATGCTGGTCGGGTGCATGTTGGAGTCTGTCTGACTGTCTCTCCCCATTTCCGGCTTCAGAGAAATACAAAAAAAAAAAAAAAAAAAAACCCAAACAAATCAAGACTTCAAAGTGGCCCAAATCCTAAAGTGGATTACAAATAATAGCTGATGCCAACCCAGGAAGACTTAGAAACAACACAAGTAAAAACTAGAGGCAGACAACACCAAGCCCAGATTCAACCAACTCTACAAAGAAAACACCCTGGGTAGGCACAATGAGAAGACAAAGAAGTGCAATCCAAATGAAACCACAAGAGAGACCTTCAGGAGATGAACTGAGTGATATGGAAATAATCAAACTTCCGGATGCAGAGTTTAAAATAATAATTGTAAGGATGCCTAGGGATCTTAGAACAACAATGGATGGTCATCATGAACACCTATATAAAGAAATAGCAAGTATAAAAAAGGATATTGAAATATTAAAAAAAAAATCAGTCGGAGATGACAAATACAATATCAGAAATGAAGACCACAATGGAAGGAATTAAAAACAGGATGAATACAGCTGAGGATCGAATCAGCGAGTTGGAGGACAACTGGAATGAAGGCATGAAAGCAGAGAAGAAAAAACAGAAGAGACTCAAAAAGTCTGAGGAAACTCTTAGAGAGCTCTGTGACAACATAAAGAGAAATAACATCCGCATCATAGGGGTTCCTGAAGAAGAAGAGAAAGAACAAGGAATAGAGGCTTTGTTCAATCATATCATAGCTGAAAACTTCCCTAAATTAATGCAGGAGAAACTCTCACAAATTCAAGAAGCACAGAGAACTCCACTAAAAAGAAACCCAAAGAAACCTACACCAAGACACATCATAATTAAAATACCAAAGCTAAGTGATAAAGAGAAAATATTAAAAGCTGTGAGAGAAAAAAAGGCTATCACCTACAAAGGAGCCCCCATAAGGATGACATCAGATTTCTCAACAGAAACACGTGAAGCCAGAAGGGAATGGCAAGAAATATTCAAAGTAATGCAGAACAAGACCTTACAACCAAGACTACTTTATCCAGCAAGGCTATCATTTAAAAGTGAAGGCAAAATAAAAAGTTTCCCAGTCAAAAAAAAAAAAACACTCAAGGAATTCATTACAATCAAACCAATGCTGCAGGAAATGTTAAGGGGCATGGTGTAAGCAGATCAAAGTGGGAAAAGAATATAGCAAAAGAGGAATACAGCTTTAAAGAATAAAATGGCAATAAACAACTACATGTAAATAATAATTCTAAATATAAATAAATGATCCAATCAAAAGACATAGGGTAGCTACATGGATAAGAAAACAGGACCCAAACATATGCTGTCTACAAAAGACACACCATAAAAGAAAGATGCACATAAGTTGAAGGTAAAAGGATGGAAAAAAACATTTCATGCAAATGGAAATGAAAATAAAAGCTGGGGTAGCAATACTTATATAAAATGAAATGGACTTTAAAACAAAGGGTATAGTAAGAAATAAAGAAGGCCACTACATAATGATAAAGGGAGCAATCCAACAGGAAGATATAACTATTATAAATATCTATGCACCTAATATAGGAACACCTAAATATATAAAGCAGACTTTGATGGATATAAAGAGCGAGTTCAATAGCAACACTATAATAGTAGGGGATTTTAATACTCCACTAACATCACTAGATAGATCCTCAAGAAAGAAAATTAACAAAGAAACAGCAGACTTAAAGGACACACTAGATCAACTCGATTTAATAGATATCTACAGAACCTTTCACCCTAAAGCAACAGAATATACATTCTTTTCAAGTGCTCATGGTACATTCTCTAGGACAGACCACATGTTAGGGCACAAAAGTGCTCTCAACAAATTTAAAAAGATTGAAATCATATCAAACACTTTCTCAGATCACAATGACATAAAACTAGAAATCAACCACAACAGAAAAGCTCAAAAATTCGCAAACAAATGGAAACTAAATAGCAGGTTGTTAAATAACGAATGGATTAAGAATGAGATAAAAAAAGAAATAAAAAAATTCCTAGAAATGAATGATAACGAGCATATAACAACTCAAAATTTATGGAACACAGCAAAAACAGTACTGAGAGGGAAGTTCATAGCACTACAGGCACACTTTAAGAAGTTAGAAAAAGCTCAATTAAACAACTTAACACTGCATCTAAAAGAACTAGAAAAAGAACAGCAAGTAAAGCCTAAATGTAGTAGAAGGAAGGAAATAATAAAGATCAGAGGAGAAATAAATGACATAGAGACTAAAAAAACAATACAGAGGATCAATGAAACTAGGAGCTGGTTCTTTGAAAAGATAAACATGATTGATGAAACTTTAACTAGACTCACCAAGAAAGAGAGAGAGAGGACTCAAATAAATAATATTAGAAATGAGAGGGAAGAAATAACAACTGACACAACAGAAATACAAAGGATTGTAAATAAATACTATGAAGAACTGTATGCCAAAAAACTAGACAACCTAAATGAAATGGACAAATTCCTTGAAACATGCAATCTTCCAAAAATCAGTCTGGAGGAATCAGAAAACTTAAACAGACTGATTACACCAAATGAAGTCAAAACAGTTATCAAAAAACTCCCAACAAAGAAAAGTCCTGGGCCAGATGGCTTCACAAGTGAATTCTACCAACTATTCAAAGAAGAACTAACTCCTATCCTTCTCAAGCTATTTCAAAAAATTCAAGAGGAAGAAAGAATTTCAAGCGCCTTTTATGAGGCGAGCATAATTCTGATTCCAAAACCAGGCAAAGACAACACAAAGAAAGAAAATTATAGACCAATATCCCTGATAAATATAGATGCTAAAATCCTCAACAAAATATTACCAAACCAGATCCAATAATATATGGAAAAAATCATATATTTTTCTGGGGAGGCAAGGCTGGTACAATATTCGCAAATCTATCATTGTTATTCATCACATAAATGAAAGGAAGGAGAAAAACCACATGAAAATTTCAATAGATGCAGAAAAAGCATTTGATAAAATCCAGCACCCATTTATGATCAAAACTCTCAGCAAAGTAGGAATACAGGAAACATAACTCAACATGATAAAAGCCATCTATGAGAAACCCACAGCCAACATTATACTCAATGGGCAAAAATTAAAAGCAATCCCCTTAAGATCAGGAACAAGGCAGGGGTGCCCCCTTTCACCACTCTTATTCAACAAAGTCCTGGAAGTCCTAGCCACAGCAATAAGACAAGAAGAAGAAATAAAAGGCATTCAAGTTGGAAAAGAAGAAGTAAAGCTATCATTATTTGCAGATGATATGATACTGTATATAAAAAATCTGAAAGTCTCAGTCAAAAAACTACTGGACCTGATAAATGAATTCAGCAAAGTGGCAGGATATAAAATTAATACTCAGAAATCAGAGGCATTTTTATACACCAACAATGAACAATCAGAAAGAGAAATTAAGGAAACAATCCCCTTCACTATTACAACCAAAAAAATAAAGTACCTAGGAGTAAATTTAAACAAGGAGACTAAAGACTTGTACTCGGAAAATTATAAAACATTGATAAAAGAAATCAAGGAAGATACAAACAAGTGGAAGCATATACCATGCTCATGGTTAGGAAGAATAAACATCATTAAAATGTCTATATTACCCAAAGTAATTTATAAATTCAATGCCATACCCAATTAAAATACCAGTGACATACTTTAAAGATATAGATCACATATTCCAAAAATTTATATGAAACCAAGATAGAACACGAATAGCCTCAGCAATCTTAAAAAAGAAGAATAAAGGGGGATATCAAGCTATACTACAAGGCCATTGTACTCAAAACAGCCTGCTACTGGCATAAGAAAAGGCACATATATCAATGGAACAGAACAGAGAACCCAGAAATAAACCCACAGCTCTATGGACAACTGATATTTGACAAAGGAGGTAAGGAAATACAGTGGAGTAAAGACAGCCTCTTCAACAAATGGTGTTGGGAAAATTAGACAGCAACCTGCAGAAAAATGAAACTAGACCACCAACTTACACCATTCACAAAAATAAACTCAAAATGCATAAAAGACTTAAATGTAAGCTGTGAAACTATAAGCATCTTAGAAGAAAATATAGGCAGTAAGCTCTCTGACATCTCTCACAGTGATATATTTGCTGATTTATCTCCACAGGCAAGGGAAATAAAATACAGGATAAACAAATGGGACTATATCAAACTAAACAGCTTTTGCAGGGCCAAAGACAATAAGAACATAATAAAAAGACAAACTACACAATGGGAGAACATATTTGACAGTATGTCTGATAAGGGGTTAATAACCAAAATTTATAAAGAATTTGTAAATCTCAACACCAGAAAGACAAACAATCCAATCAAAAAATGGGCAAACGAAATGAATAGACACTTCTCTAAAGAGGATATACAGATGGCCAATAGGCATATGAAAAAATGCTCAACATCATTAATCATTAGAGAAATGCAAATTAAAACCACAATGAGATATCACCTCACACCCATTAGAATGGCGTTCATCAACAAAACAACACATAATAAGTGCTGGAGAGGATGTGGAGAAAAGGGAACCCTCCTGCTTTGCTGGTGGGAATGCAGACTGGTGCAGCCTCTGTGGAAAACAGTATGGAGATTCCTCAAAAAATTGAAAATTGAACTGCCTTTTGACCCAGCCATCCCACTTTTAGGAATATACCCCAAGGACACCATAGAACGGTTCCAGAAGGAGAAATGCACCCCCATGTTTATAGCAGCATTGTCCACAATAGCGAAGATCTGGAAACAGCCCAAGTGTTCATCAGAGGACAAGTGGATTAAAAAGCTTTGGTACACATATACTATGGAATACTACTCAGCCATAAGAAATGATGACATTGGATCATTTACAATAACATGGATGGACCTTGATAACATTATATGAAGTGAAATAAGTAAATCAGAAAAAACTAAGAACTATATGAACTAATGCATAGATGGGACATAAAAATGAGACTCAGAGACATGGACAAGAATGTGATGGTAACAGGGAGTGTGGTGGAGGAGTGGGGAAGAGGTGAGGAAGGAAAGGGAGGGAGTAGGGGGAGGGTAGGAGCACAAACAAAACCAGATAGAAGGTGACGAAGGACGATTTGACTTTGAGTGAGGTGTATGCAGCATAATCAAAGGTCAAAATAATCTGGAGATGTTCTCTCGGAACATATGTACCTTGATTTATCAATGTTACTGCATTAAAATTAATAAAAATAAGATTTAAAAAAATAGTCTCCAAAGTGCAGCACAGAAGGTACTAAATAAAAAATTTAAAAAAAGAAGAAATACAAATGGCCAACAGATAGATGAAAAGATGCTCATCTTCACTAGCTATTAGAGTAATGCAAATCAAAACTACAATGAGATACCACCTCACATCTGTTAGATGAGCTATTATTAACGAGAGGTAATAACAAGTGTTGGAGAGGCTGTGGAGAAAAGGGAACCCTCATTCACTGTTGGTGGGAATGTAAATTGGTACAACCATATGAAAGAAAGTATGTTCGCTCCTCAAAAAATTAAGAATAGAATTACCATATGACCCAGCAATCCCTCTACTGGGTATTTTCCCCCAAAACTTGAAAATGTTGGTACATAAAAACACATGCACCCTCATGTTCATTGCAGCATTATTCACAGTGGCCAAGACATGGAAACAACCAAAGTGCCCATCAATAAAGGATTGGATAAAGATGTGGTACATATATTCAATGGAACACTATGCAGGCATAAGAAACGATGACATAGTATCTTTTATGATAACATGGATAGGCATGTTATACTTATTATACTGAGTGAAATAAGTAAATCAGGAAAAGATAAAGATGGTATAATTTCACACATAGTGAGGTACAAAACTGATACTCATGGACATACATAAAAGTGCAGTGGTTACCACGGGGAGGGGGATGGCAAGAGGGGGAGGAGGAATGGTATAAAGTGGGACAAACATAAGATGACAGGGGATGATTTGACTTTGAGTGATGGATATACAACATAATAAACTCTCCAAATGATGTGGAGATATTTGTCCAAAATCTATGTACTCTTGTTAACCAATGTCACCCTGCTAAATTTAATTTTCTAAATAAAAATAAATAAATAAATGATAAAAATGCATTTAAGGAGAGTGACTTCACCAAGATGGCATCAGTGTCATTTTTTAATTTGTTCCCTTCACAAAAAGAACATCTAATAACTATTTATGAACAAGACCCCACTGAAAGTATCCTAAGACATGGGGCGAGCTTGAAACACTTCTTCTCAAGTGCACATAAAACATTTTTTTAGAATAGACCACATGTTAGGTCACAAAAAAATCTTAGCTAATGCAATAAGAATGAAATTATCCTAAGTATTATCTTTAACAACAATAACAAGAAACTAGAAATTGACAACAGGAAAACTGGATAATTCAGGAGCACATGAAAATTAAACAACATTCTTCTAAACAACTGATAGATAAAAGTTGAAATAAAAAGGTGTCTTGAGACAAACAAAAAAGGAAACATAATATAATGGAATTATATTATGTTAGATGGTTAGAACTTAGATGCCAAAAGCAGTTCTAAAAAAAAGTTCACATAAATGTCAATGTTACGAAGCAAGAAAAATTGCAAATTAAAGAACCTAGCTCTATGCCTTGAAGGAAGAACCAACTGTGCTCAAAGTTAGCAGAAGAAAATAATAAAGATTAGAGTAGAAACAAATAAAATAGAGAATAAAAACACAATAAAATCCCTGGCCGGTTTGCTCAGTGGTAGAGCATTGGCCTGGAGTGCAGGAGTCCCGGGTTCAATTCCTGGCCAGGGCACACTGGAGAAGTATCCATCTGCTTCTCCAGCCCTCCCCTTCTCCTTCCTCTCTGTCTCTCTCTTCCCCTCCCACAGCTGAGGCTCCATTGGAGCAAAGTTAGCCCGGGCACTGAGGATGGCTCCATGGCCTCTGCCTCAGGTGCTAGAATGGCTCTGGTTGCCGAAGAGCAATGCCCCAGATGGGCAGAGCATCGCCCCCTGGTAGGCATGCTGGATGGATCCCAGTCAAGTGCATGCGGTCAAGGCCGTCTGTCTGACTGCCTCCCTGTTTCCAGCTTCAGGGGGAAAAAACAAACAAACAATAGAAAAAACTAACCAACTAAGAATTAATTCTCTGAAAAGATAAAATTGACAAACACATTGCTAAACTAACCAATGGGGTGGGAGGAGAAAGAACATTAACTTATAAATGGAAAAAGAAATTATAACTGATACTGTCATAAAAGACTGCTATGAACAACTCTATGCCAATAAACCAGACACACTAGAAAAATGAAAAAAATTTTAGAAACATATAATTTACCAAAACTGAATAAGGAAGAAATAGAAAATCTGAAAGGACAAATTAATAGCAGTGAGACTGAAGCAGTAATTTAAAATTCCCCAATGAAGAAAAGCCTAGGACCAAGTGACTTCACTGGTAAATTTTACCAAATATTTAAAGAAGAATTAATGCCAATCTTTCCTAGATGCCTCCAAAAGAGAAGCAAATAGTTCCAAACTAATTTTACAAGGACAGTATTATCCTGATACCAAAACCAGAATAAGACACTACTAGAAAAAGAAAACTACAGGTCAATATGCCAATGAGTATAGATGCAAAAATTCTCAATAAAATGCTAGCAAACAAAATTCAGCATCACATCACAATGATTATCCATCATGATCAAGTGGGATTTATCCCTGAGATTCAAGGATGGTTCTATCAATACTTGCAAACCACATTAATAGAATGAAAGTAAAGAATCATATGATCATGTCAGTAGATACAGAAAAAGCACCTGACAAAATTCAACATCCATTCATGATAAAAACTCAACAAATTTAGCAAAGAAAAAAATATCTCAACATAATAAACATCATGTATGACAAAATCAAGCTAATTTTATATCTAATAGTAAAAGATTGAAAGATTTTTACCTAAAATCAAGAACAAGACAAGGGTGCTCACTCTCATCATTCCAGTTCAATGTGATATTGAAAGTCCTAGCAAGAGCAATCAGGCAAGAAAAGGAAATAAGGTATCAGCATTAGATAGGAAAAAGTAAAACTGTCTCTATGTAAAAATGATGTAATTTTATATATTTGGAAAGATTACACATACGCGTGTGTGCACGCACCCACATACACAAACGCACACACACAGGAAAGAGAGATTACATAAAGACCAATGTTTTACTTTCTTTTTTTAAAAAGAATTTTTATATATTTTTTACATTATTTAATTAATTGTGTTTACCTAGATTCTAGGGTCACCCCGAATGCTTCCCCCTTCCCCCATATTCACCTCAAAATATCCCTTGCCACCCTTCCTACAGTGCCCTCCCCCTTTCTCTTCAGGTTTATCCCATCCTATCATCCCCTTTCCCTCTGTCCTCTTTCCCTCTGGTCCCTTTGATCCCTCTCTATCTCAATTCCATTCCTCAATTCTCATTATTCCTTGGATTCCTCAAATGAGTGAGGTCATATAAAATTTTTCTTTCTCTGCCTGGCTTATTTCACTCAACATAATAGTTTCCAGGTCCCTCCATATTGTTGCAAAAGGTAATATTTCCTTCTTTTTCATAGCCCCATAGTATTCCATTGTATATATGTACCACTGCTTTTTAATCCACTCATCCACTGATGGACACTTGGGCTGTTTCCAGATCTTTGCTATTGTGAACAATGCTGCTATAAACATAGGGGATAATTTCTTTTTTTTTGGTCCATGATATGGTGTCCTTGTGATATATTCCTAAAAGTGGCATGACTGGGTCAAAGGACAGTACCATTTCTAATTTTTTGAGGAATCTCCATACTGTTTTCCACAGTAGCTACACCAGTCTGCATTCCCACCAGCAGTGCAGGAGAGTTCCCTTTCTCCACATCCGCGCCAGCACCTATAGTGTGTTGTTTTGTCAATGAGCGCCATTCTGACTGGTGTAAGGTGGTATCTCATTGTGGTTTTAATTTGCATTTCTCTAATGATTAGTGATATTGAACATTTTTTCATTTGTCTATTGGCCATCTGTATGTCCTCTTTGGAGAAGTGTGTATTCATTTCTTGTGCCCATTTTTTGATTGGATTATTTGTCTTCCTGGTGTTGAGTTTTACAAATTCTTTATAAATTTTGGTTATTAATCTTTTATCAGATGTATTGTTGAATATGTTCTTCCACCGTGTGGTTTGTCTTTTATTCTGTTCATATTGTATTTAGCTGTGCAAAAGCTTTTTAGTTTGATATAGTCCCATTTGTTTATCCTGTCTTTTATTTCATTTGCCTGTGGAGATAATTCAGCAAAGATATTGCTGCGATAGATGTCAGTGAGCTTACTGCCTAAGTTTTCTTCTAGGATATTTATGGTTTCACGATTTACATTTAAGTCCTTTACCCATTTTGCATTTATTTTTGTGCATGGGGTAAGTTGGTGGTCTTGTTTCATTTTTTTGCAGGTAGCTTTCCAGTTTTCCCAACATCATTTGTTAAAGAGACTGTCTTTACACCACTGTAAGCTCTTATCTCCTTTGTCAAATATCAGTTGTTCATAAAAGTGTGGGTTTATTTCTGGGTTCTCTGTTCTGTTCCATTGATCTATATGCCTGTTCTTATGCCAGTACCAAGCTGTTTTGAGTACAATGGACTTGTAGTATAACTACTACTTCCTGATATCAGGAAGTGTGATGCCTCCCACTTTATTCTTCTTTTCCAAGATTGCTGAGGCTATTCATGTTCGTTTTTGGTTCCATATAAATTTTTGGAATATGTGTTCTATATCTTTGAAGTATGTCATTGGTATTTTAATTGGTATTGCACTGAATTTATAAATTCCTTTGGGTAATATAGACATTTTAATGAGGTTTATTCTTCCTAACCAAGAGCATGGTATATGCTTCCACTTGTTTGTGTCTTCCTAGATTACTTTTATCAATGTTTTATAATTTTCTGGGTACAAGTCTTTAACCTCCTTGGTTAAATTTACTCTTAGGTACTTTATTTTTTGTTGTTGTTGTTGCAATAGCGAAGGAGATTGTTTCCTTAATTTCTTTTTCTGACAGTTCATTGTTTGTGTATAAAAATGTCTCTAATTTCTGTGTATTAATTTTATATCTTGCCACCTTGCTAAATTCATTTACTAGGTCCAGTAGTTTTTTGACTGAGACTTTAGGGTTTTCTATATACAATATCATATCATCTGCAAATAATGATAGTTTTACTTCTGCTTTTCCAATTTGGATGCCTTTTATTTCTTCTTCTTCTCTTGATTGCTGTAGCTAGAAATTCCAGTACTATGTTGAATAAGAGTGGTAAAAAGGGGCATCACTGCCTTGTTCCTAATTTTAGGGGAATTGCTTTTAATTTTTGTCCATTAATTATAATGTTGGCTGTGGGTTTGTCATAGATGGCCTTTATCATGTTGAGGTACATTCCCTGTATTCCCACTTTGCTAAGAGTTTTGATCATAAATGGGTGCTGGATTTTATCAAATGCTTTTTCTGCATCTATTGAAATTATCATGTGGTTTTTCTCCTTCCTTTTGTTTATGTGGTGAATCACATTAATTGATTTACAATTGTTGCACCGTCCTTGCCTCCCCAGAATAAATCCCACTAGATCATGATGTATGATTTTTTCAATGTATTGCTGGATCCAGTTTGCTAATATTTTGTTGTGGATTTTAGCATCTAAATTCATCAGGGATATTTTCCTATAATTTTCTTTCTTTGTGTTGCCTTTGCCTGGTTTTGGAATCAGAATTATGCTCGCCTCATAAAAGGAACTTGGAAGTGTTCCTTCCTCCTGAATTTTTTGAAATAGCTTGAGAAGGATAGGAGTTAGTTCTTCTTTGAATGTTTGGTAGAATTCAGCAGTGAAGCCATCGGGCCCAGGAGGTTTTTTTTTTGGTAGCTTTTTGATAACTGTTTTGATCTCTTTTGTTGTAATCGGTCTGTTTAGGTTTTCTGATTCTTGCATATTGATTTTTGGAAGATGATATATTTCAAGGAATTTGCCCATTTCACCAAGGTTGTTTAATTTTTTGGCATACAGTTCTTCATAGTATTTTCTTACAATATTTTGTATTTCTGTTGTGTTGGTTGTTATTTCTCCACTCTCATTTATAATTTTATTTATTTGAATTCTCTCTCTTGTTTTCTTGGTGAGAGTTATTAAAGGTTCATTGATCTTGTTTACCCTTTCAAAGAACCAGCTCTTGGTTTCATTGATCCCCCATATTTTTTCTTTAGCTTCTATGTCATTTATTTCCACTCTGATCTTTATTATTTCTTTCCTTCTAATACATCTGGGCCTTACTTGCTGTTCTTTTTCTTATTCTTTTAGATGAAGGGTTAAGTTGTTTATTTGAGCTTTTTCAAGCTTCTTAAGGAATGCCTGTAGTGCTATGAACTTCCCTCTCAGAACTGCTTTTGCTGTGTCCCATAAATTTTGAGTTGTTGTTTGCTTGTTATCATTTGTTTCTAGAAATTTTTTTATTTCTTCATTGATTTAATGGTTAACCCATTCATTATTTAATAACAAGCTATTTTCTTTCCATGTTTGAGTATTTTTCAGTTTTTCTGTTGTAGTTGATTTCTAGTTTCATGCCATTGTGATCAGAGAAAGTGCTTGATATGATTTCAATCTTCTTAAATTTGTTGAGAGCACTTTTGTCCCCTAACATGTGGTCTATCCTAGAGAATGTACCATGAGCACTTGAAAAGAATGTATATTCTGCTGCCTTAGGGTGAAAGGTTCTGTAGATATCTATTAAATCGAGTTGATCTAGTGTGTCCTTTAAATCTGCTGTTTCTTTGTTAATTTTCTTTCTTGAGGATCTATCTAGTGATGTTATTGGGGTATTGAAATCTCCTACTATTATAGTATTGCTGTTGATCTCACCCTTTATATCCATCAAGGTCTGCTTTTTATATTTAGGTGCTCCTATATTAGGTGTGTCGATATTTATGATGGTTATATCTTCCTGTTGGATTGCTCTCTTTATCATTATGTAGTGACTTTTTTTATCCTTACTATAGTATTTGTTTTAAAGTCCATTTTGTCTGATATAAGTATTGCTACCCCAGATTTTTTTATTACTATTTGCAGGAAATAGTTTTTCCATCTTTTTACCTTTAGTCTATGTGCATCTTTTGTTTTAAGGTGTGTCTCTTGTAGACAGCATATGTACACATATGTACAGGTCCTATTTTCTTTTACAAGCAGCTACCCTATGTCTTTTTATTGGATCATTTAATCCATTTACTTTTAAGGTTATTACGATATGTAGTTGTTTATTGCCATTTTATTCTTTAAAGCTGTATTTCTCTTTTGCTATATTATTTTCCCACTTTGAGCTGTTTACAACAGGCCTTTTAACATTTCCTGCAGCATTGGTTTGGTTGTAATGAATTCCTTGAGTCTTTTTTTTTTTTTTTTTGTCAGGGAAGCTTTTTGTTTCTCCTTCAATTTTAAATGATAGCCTTGCTGGATAAATTAGTCTTGGTTGTAGGATCTTGTTCTGCATTACTTTGAATATTTCTTGCCATTCCCTTCTGGCCTCAAGTGTTTCTGTTGAGAAGTCAGATGTCATCTTTATGGGGATTTCTTTGTAGGTGATAGCCTTCTTTTCTCTAGCAGCTTTTAATATTTTCTCTTTATCACTTAGCTTTTGTATTTTAATTATGATGTGTCTTGGTGTAGGTTTTTTTGGGTTTCTCTTTAATGAAGTTCTCTGTGCTTCTTGAACTTGTGAGACCTTCCTTGCATCAATTTAGGGAAGTTTTCAGCTATGATTTAATTGAATAATGTTTCTATCCCTTGTCCTTTCTCTTCTCCTTCAGGAACCCCTATGATGAGGATGTTATTTCTCTTTATGTTGTCACAGAGCTCTCTCAGAGTTTCCTCAGACCTTTTGAGTCTCTTTTCTTTCTTCTGCTCCACTTTTGTGCATTTGTTCATCTTGTCCTTCAACTCACTGGTTCGATCCTCGGCTTCATCCATCCTGCTTTTAATTCCTTCCATTGTGGTCTTCATTTCTGATATTGTATTTGTCATCTCCGATTGATTCTTTTTTAATATTCCAATGTCCTTTTTTATACTTGCTATCTCTTTATTTAGGTGTTCGTAATGACCATCCATTATTGTTCTAAGATCCCTAAGCATCCTAACAATCATTATTCTAAACTCTGCATCCAGCAGTTTGGTTATTTCTTTATCACTCAGTTCCTTTTTTGGAGATTTTTCTTGTGGTTTCTTTTGGGTTGTACTTCTCTGTCTTCTCATTATGTCTGTGTGTTTCCGTGTGATGTTTGTAGGGCTGGTTGAGTCTAGATTTGGTGTTGTTTGCCTCTAATTTTCAGTTGTGTTATTTCTAGGTCTTCTTGGGTTGGCATTAGCTGTTATTAGTAATCCACTTTTGGATTTGGGTTGCTTTGAAGTCTTGATTTGTTTGTTTTCTTCTCACTTGTAGTTGTTTTTACTGATCTCAGCAGGGGGCTTATCTAAAACTGTATTCAGGAATGCAGTGGGTGTAACCTGAGACTCTGATTGCCTTATATTCCAGTTACTCTGTCTGTTGGTGGGGTGCTTTCTCCACTGCAGTAGGGGGAGATATATCTCAGATCTCCATGGAGACCTGAGTTACTGCCCCTCCTTTCCACTTCTTGTTTTCAGCTGTGTCTTGTTGCACTGATTGTTGGACAGATGTCTGGAGATGTATGATATAGACCAGTGTTTTTCAATTACTGGTCTACCAGAAATTTTGTGTGGGTCTATGAAAGACTCATCCACCTGATGCTGTATGAAGATTATAGATCCAATGATCTTACTTGAATTCACTTATGCTCAGTGTGATTTATGCCATAGAGGTCCCCAAAATAATTTTCCTCTTTTCACCAGTCCCCAAATGTAAAAGGGTTGAAAATCATTAGTATAGATAATCCTAAAGACTCAACCAAAAATAAAAACCAAAACATGTTAGATCTGATTTATGAGTTCATTAAAGTTCCAAGATGCAAAATTAATAATATATACAAATATAGTAGTATTTCTATACACTAACAAAAAAACTTCCTAAAATAGAGATAAAATTTATCCTATTTATAATAACATCAACAATAAAATATTTGGGAATATATTTAACTAAGGAGATGGAACAGCTTTACTCTGAAAACAAAAAAAATTGATAAAAGAAGTGAATGATATAAATAAATAAAGAGAGATTTTGTGTTCATGGATTGAAATAGCTAATATTGTTAAAATATTAATACTAGTGAAAGCCATCCTTAGATTCAATGCAATCCATATGAAGATTCCAATATCATTTTTTGCAGAAGTAGAAAATCACTCCTTCAATTTATACGGAACCACAGAAGACCCCAAATAGACAAAGAAATCCTTAGAAAAAAAGACAAACAGGAGGCATCTCAAGTCCTCATTTTAAGCTATACTATTAAACTATAATCATCAAAATAGTTGGGTAGTGGCATAAACATGTAAAATAGGCCAAAGGAAAATAATCAAAAGCCCAGAAAGAAACCCATGAATATATGGTCAACTAATATTTGTCAAGGAAGACAAGAATACTCAATGGAGAACAATACAATCTCTTAAATAAATAGTGTTGAGATAATTGGATACTCACAGGTAAAAAAATTAAACTAGCATCATATCTTAACACCACTCACAAAATTAATTAAAATGGTGTAAAGACATGATACCATGAAACTCCCAGAAAAATACACAGAAATAAAGCTTCTTTACATAGATTTTAGTAAAGTTTTTTTATATGGCACTGAAAGAATAAGCAACAAAATCAAACATAAACAAATAGGACCACATCAAAGTTAAACTCTTCTATTCAGCAAAAGAAACCATCAGCAAAGAGAAGTCCACCTATGAAATGAAAAAAAAAATGTTTGCATACCATATATCTGATAAGCAATCAATATACAAAATATGCAAAGAATTCACACAATTTATAAAAACAAAAAAAATTTAAATGGGCAAAGGACCTGAATAGACATTTCTCCAAAGGAGGTATACAGAAGGCCAACAGGAATATGAAAACATGCTAAACATCACCAGTCATTAAGGAAATATAAATTAAAACCACAATGAGACATAACCTCACACCTGTTAGAATGACTATCATCAAAAAGACAAGAGACATTCTTGGCCAGTTGGCTCTGTGGTAGAGCATCGGCCTGGTGTGTGGAAGTCCCACGTTCAATTCCCGGTCAAGGCACACAGGAGAAGTGCCCATCTGCTTCTCCACTCCTTCCCCTCACTTTTCTCTCTCTCTTCCTCTCTCTTTGTCTCTCTCTCTCTTTTTTGTCTTCCCCTTCTGCAGTCATGGCTGAGGACGGCTCCATGGCCTCTGCCTCAGAAACTAAAAAAAAGGCTCTGGTTGCAACGAAGCAAGGCATCGCCCCCTAGTGGTCTTGCAGGGTGGATCCCAGACGGTATGCATGTGGGAGTCTGTCTCTGCCTCCCCTCTCTCACTAAAAATAAAAAAAAAATTTTTTTTTAAAGACAATAGACAGCAAATGCTGGCATGAATGTGGAGACAAGGAATCCTTGTGCATTGTTGATGGGGCTGTAATTTGGTGAAGCCACTATGGAAAACAGTATGGAGAATGGAGAATCCTCAAAAAATTAAAAACAGAACTGCCTTTTTACCCAGTGATTTCAATTCTGGAAACACATCCAAAGAAAATAAAAACTAACTTGAAAAGATACCAGCCCCAATCCCCAATGTTCATAGCAGCACTATTTACAATAGCCAAGGCATATAAACAACCTAAGCACTCATCAATAAATGAATGTATAAAGAAGGTGTTGTAAACATGCATAATAGAATATTATTCAGCCATTAAAAAATGAGAAAATCTTACATTTGTGACAACATGGATGGGCCTTAAAGGCATTATGCTAAAACAAGTCAGAGAGAGAAAGACAAATACCATATAATGTCACTTATATGTGGAATCTTAAAAAAAAAAAAAAAGCAACCAAAAATTTAACCAAACTTATAGACAAAGATATCAGACTTGTGGTTACCAGAGGTGGGGGGTCGTGGGGAGGGCAAATTGGAGAAATGTGGTCAAAAGACACAAAGTTTCAGTTCTAAGTATTTTGGATGTAATGTACTACATAACACTGCTTCAGATATATAGGAAAGTTGTTAAGAGAGTAAATCTCATCACAAGGAGAAATGTTTTTCCTTTTTTTTCTTTCTTTCTCTTTATTCTATCTATATGAGAAGATGGATGTTAGCTGACTCTATTGTGGTAATCATTTCACAGTACATGTAAATGAAACCATCATGCTGAATGCCTCAAGGTTTTACAGTGATATATATATATATATATCACTGTGTGTGTATGTGTGTGTGTATATATATATATAAATTATTTCTCAATAAAACTGGGAGAAATTACTATTGAAGCATAAACATATGTACTTAAGGTTTTTGTGTTTTCTTCTTCCACCCTTCCAACTTTGTGAGCCTTCATTCTGAGGAAGATGAGTAACTGAGACTCCTTTAGAAAGAGAGAAAGGAGAGAACAGGAAGGAGGGAAAGTTCAGAAGCTCTCAGGGCAGAGCAAGGCAGTTCCTTCCCTAAGACCACAGCATAGGAGCAAGCAATTGCAAGCCCCAGATATCTTTAAGTCAGGTAGCAAGATCCTTAACAAAACAAGTAAGTCTTGATAGAAGTGCTTTTAAAAACGCCAGTGTATCTTCTTTTAATATTTATATAAGGAGAAGTTACTACACATTTTAAGTTAAATTCTGCCCCAGGTCAGATTTTCCCTCTGTAACTACAAACACAGTACCTTCTGTCTATCTCTCCCTGCCTCCCTTCTTTCCTCCCAGAGATTACAGGCACACTGATGCCTAGAACAGGGTAGATCATTGCTTTCTCATGAAACCCACATTTGAAAGCTTCAAATGAATTCTCTTTGCCTAGAATGCCCATAACATAAATGCAAATCCTCTGGCTTAGCATTTAGAAGCTTCACAGTCTCCCTTCTATCTGTCCTCCTTTGTCTCCCACACTTACCCTACAGGAACCCTCTTCTCTGGCCAAAACTGGTCCACTCTTCCACCACCAGCCCCACTCCCACTCCTAATCTCCTGCTCACCTAAAACCAGGAGTATCCTTCCCTTCACTGAGAGCCCATCTCAAATTTCACTTTCTCCATGAACAATGGTGATCCCAGCAGCTTCCATTTTCATACAGAAGGATTAACAGAAGCTGGGGTTGTGACAGATATTGTGAGCACTGCATAAAAGAAACAGCTGCGAAGAGTAAGCTGAGGCACCACGACCGTGGCATAGAGGGTGGGAGAACAGGCGACAACTCAATATTGGTATAAACCCCTTACGTGTTTCTATGCTGAAAGACCAAGAAACTACAGTCCAAGCCTCAATATGTGTTTTGTTTGGCCCAGAGAGTGCCTTATGGAAGGGTGGCTACTAATTCAATATTTTGTTTTTAAATTGGAGCCTTCACAAAAATGTGAACTTCTAGTTTTCCTTTTTTTTTTTTTTTTTTTTTCAGAGACAGAATCAGAGAGAGGGATAGACAGGGACAGACAAACAGGAACGGAGAGATGAGAAGCATCAATCATCAGTTTTCATGTGACACCTTAGTTGTTTCTGGTTTTCCTTTAAAGATCATAACATCTGACAATGCCGGGCTATATTTCAGTAAGCTTTTGCTGCCCTCCCTGACGCTCAGTCATCTGAATAAACAGTTACTACTTTGCCAAATTCTGTGGGTCAGCTGGGCAGTCGTTGGTCCAGGAAAGCTTAGCTGATCTTTATTGTTATCTGGAGCTAGACAGACTAGTAAATTCACACTAACATGTCCCAGCCATGTGCCTCATGCAACAGGAGAGCAAGGGCTCTTTGTCACGGTGGTGGTCAAAGGGGTCCCAAGAGCATCAAAAGAACAAGCACTGATGTTAAAGTACTTTTTGTAACTGTGCTGTGTCACATCAACTAATGTCCCATTTACCAAAGCAAATCTTGTGATCATGGGTCTCAAAGGCTGGAGAAATAGACTATACCTCCTGGCACAGAAAAGGCCACTGAAAAAGTGGAATGTATCCAGGGCTGGGAAAAGTTTGGGGATATTTTCACAATCTATGACAACCATATAGCCACAAAAGCTGGAGATGGGTAACTATGATGTCTTTTGGGCCAGCAACATGCTCTTCAGTTTACCACAAGCCCCGCTGCCCTCTCCAACTAGGCCACTGGTTGACATTGCTCTCTGACTCCTGTGGGCATTTCAGCTTGGGATCACTTGATTTAGCTAACACTTTCCCAACCCTTCCTAGTTACCGCCATTGTCCTCCTACAAAGAACTTCTCTGCAAATTGCTATAAGGGAACACCGGGGACCAAGAGCCCAAAGACAGGATGATCCAAGACCCAGGTGAACAGGTTTAACAATTGAATATTGAAAAATAAATTACATAAAGTAACAAGAGATGATCATGTAAAGCCACAAAGAATCAGTGTGTGTGTGGTGGGGGGTGCTCTCAGGAGGGACTGCTCTTCCCAATCACTAGGTAGCTTTAAAGTTACTATTATTGTCTAGGCTGGTCCCAGACCAATTAAGTTAAAATCTCTGGGGTCAAACCTGAACCCAGACACAATTCTAAAAGCTCTGTGTGTAATTGTAACCAAGAGTAAGGTTAAGTATTCATAACACTAGATTATTTCTATTTCAAAGCTGGAAGTGTTGGTATGCACACCAGAGGAGAGGATTGCCATCTGAGTGCTGCCAGAGGAAACTCCAAGCAAGAAAGGGCTCTAAAAATCTACTGGACTAGAGAGGGTGGAAATGCATTTCAGGTAACAAGGCAGTTTCTTGTTAACTGACCCCAAATTAACTCTTCAACAAGGTCACAGTGGCCACCTAGCTTGAAGTCAGGGCCCAGGAGGGAAGATCTAGGACCATCTCTGGTTGAATGACTGGAAAATAATCGTGATCTTAGAAAACAAGAGGCTATGCTGAGGATTTCCTGTTGGTACCAAGCTCTCACCTTTTCTCACTGGTCTTCTGAGGGCGGTCTTTGAAGGCTACACAGGCATAAACATCTGACTCCTGCAGGCAGCATTAAGCCAAAGGACACACAGGACTCAGTCAGGGCAATTGTCAGTCCTCCTTGCCTTTCTTTCTTGCGGTCTCAAATTAAGAGTTCTTCATATTCTTCTATTATTTAGACCAAGAACCATTAAGAAGGAGAACACTGACAGTCTCAAGCTAAAAAGATTTTCTTTGTACACAAGACTCTGGTGGTCACAGTGAGGCCCATTATTTTGCAGGTTGAGAGGAGTAAGGCCTAACTTGGGTCAGAGCCTGGGAACAAGAACCCTTCCCCTCCTCCTCCTTAGCTGACTCTCCTCTTGACCTTAGGGGAATCCACCTGTTGAAAGCATCCAAGTCCCGTTAGGAAGACCAGCAGGCCATAGAGGAAGACCAATGCACCAAGCTGGGCTTTTAAATTCCGTGCACAAGCCTGTCCTGTGAACCTCTTGAGGAGGCCACAGGAGCCCATAGAGAAGAGGCAGGGCCCACACTACAAGTTTGGGGCAGCTAAGAAGGAAAGACAGACTAAAACACCCTCACCCTCCACACTTGCACAACTAAAAAAAAATACAGCATACAGGAACTACCTGGGCAGGTTCGAAGCCTGGCTATTATTACATGTGCCTGGTACTATGCGCTGGGCTTGACCTACAGGGTATTTATGACTCGTTGAGGGGAGTGTGATTTATCACCCCAGTTATAGAAGGGAAACCAGGAGCTCCAGGAAGTGACAGCCCCAGCATCTTGTAAATCCCAGCTAAGATTTCCTGAGTCAGAACCGGGGCTCCCACCACTGGGTGCCCTGCCTCTCTTTCCATTTTGCATTCTTGTCCAGCGAAAGGAAACACCCCAAGATAGACCGTTTGAAAGGTCTAAGTCTTCCAACGAAGCTCAAGCTGTAGGAGCAAAAACAAAGCCTGCTTAGTTGGAGAGGATGGGAGGACCCAGGGCTGTCTGGGAGCCCTCAGCTCATAGGCTACATCAGTCCTCTGGGACGGGCCTTCACCAGGGGGGAGGGACCCTCGTCCGGTCTTCAGGCGCACGCAGGGGGGCAAGCAAGGACCCGCAGCCATAGAGCATGAGGAACGAGATTACAGCTCGACCCTGCCCAAGAAAGCGGCTCGATGGGCCTCCTGACTAGGGCGCACCCAGCACCCCCGCAATCCCTGATGGAGCGGTCAGAAGATAGCACTCCTGACCAGAAGATGGAAGATCACGGCGGAGGGATGTGTGCCAGCCCCCAGAGCTGGCTTTGCGCGGTCACTGTCACTGGGGACCTCAGAGTGCTCTGTGATCACTGAGGGCGGCTCTTCTTACGTCCTGGGCGGGCGGCAGATCCCGGGACTGCAGGTGCTGGCCAGGACGGTGGGTCCCAGGCATCTCCGATAGGGATGTGGGTGGACAGGCGCAGCCTGCACTCTGCCCTCGGCCGGTGGGGAACCCTGGGAACGCTCTGCTCCGCCTTTCAGGTGACCGAGCGGGCGCTCCCAGGCAGCGTTGGACCAAGCTCCGGGCTTAAAAGGCACTGCCATGCGCCCTGGGTGTGTGATCTACGGAACTTTCTGTATCAGTGAAACAGGAAAGAGCATTGCCTGCCAGGGTTGTTTTGAGTTCAATGAGATATATATTAAGTGGCTGCCTCTGGCAGTTGCCCAGTATATGGTCCACGTGTTAATAGAGCCCCCAAGAGAACTGGAAATGGACTCAGGTTGGGGGCCCCTGATACAGACAACCCTTCCCTTCTCCTGGGCGCCCCCATTCCAGCCTACCCAGGAATTCAAGGTTGCCAGTGCTGCTGAATATAGAAGAGAGAACAGAAATCTAGATTTTTCATGAGACCTGATTTTTAAAAATGTTGGCCATGAATTTACAATAATAATCAATACTTGCAGACCGTGTGTGTGTGTGTGTGTGTGTGTGTGTGTGTGTGTGTATTTTTTTTGTTAGAAGCGGGGAGGCAGTCAGACTTCCGCATGCGCACGACGACCAGGATCCACCAGGCATGCCCACCAGGGGGCGATGCTCTGCCCATCTGGGGCGTTGCTCCGTTGTGGTAGAGCCATTCTAGCACCTGAGGCAGAGGCCACGGAGCCTTGGCTGCAGGAGGGGAAGAGAGAGATAGAGAGGAAGGAGCCAGGGAAGGATGGAGAAGCAGATGCGTGTTTCTCCTGTGTGCCCTGACCGGAATCGAACCTGGTACTCCTGCATGCCAGGCCGACGCTCTACCACTGAACCAACCAGTCAGGACTGCAGGCCAGTTTTTAGATGGGCCCTGGCCACAGGGCTGGTGGTTCTTGGCTCCTATACCAACCAACTTCACTGACACCTCCAAGAGGTAAAAGACACCTAGTAGAGGCTGGGACTGGCTGGAGGCATGGTGCCCCCTAAATAGGCTAGGTATTAATGGTTGCCAAGGTCCAAGTCCAGTGCTGTGGAAAGCAGAATTTTGACCCTCCACCACCATCACCCTAATCCCCAGAATTGTGAAGCTCTTACTTTACTCTTCATAAGAAACTTTGCAGATATACTTCAGGTGACTAATCAATGGATCTTAAAAGAGAGAGATTAGCCTGGATTGTGTAGGTTGGCTCAGTAGAATCGCATGAGCTCTTAAAAATAGAAGAGGAAGACAGAGGGGGTGTGACAGAGGCTGGAAATCCAGGAAGGCCTCAGTGCCTGTCCTGGATGCTACCGCCTCAAAGATGGAGGGAACTGCAAGGAACTGAATTCTGCCAACAACCTGCGAGAGCCTGGAAATATTTCTTCCCCAGAGCCTACAGAAAGAAACATGACCCTGCCCACACCTTGATTTGGGTAGGGTGAAACTCTGAGCATAGAACAGCCATGTCTTTGACTTCTGGTCTGTAGATAACAAATGGATGTTGTCTTAAGCTCCTAAATTTGTGGCAATTTGTCACACAGCAAGAAAAAAATGAATACAAGACACTGGGCTACCTTTCTTTTTCTTTCTTTTTTTAAAGATTTTATTTATTGATTTTATAGAGTGAGGAGAGAGAGGGAGGGGAGTGAGAAGTATCAACACATAGTTACTTCACATCAGTTATTCATTACTTGCTTGTTTCTTCTCGTATGTGCCTTGACCAGGCAAACCCAGGGCTTCAAATGAGCGACCTTAGCATCCAGGTCAATGCTCTATCCACTGTGCCACCACAGGCCAGGCTGGGCTACCTTTCAATCCAGAGTCCAGCCATAAGGGCTAGTGTACAGTGAGAATGGCAGGTGGCCTCTGTTTCTTAGTGGGCAAGCCAGGCATTGTGTTTGCCACCACCCATCCCTTATGATTGTTCTCACTCAATTCTAAAATCACACCCTCTGTAGCCCATCCTCAACTAGCCCATGGATCACTTTCTCTATGTGGTCCTGTACTTTTCATGAGAACAACCACATGATGCCTCAGTTCTTCTATTTGCTTATGTAGTGCTACCCCACTAAGTCCCAAGCAACTGTTGGAGGAGGAATACAACACCTTCATCTTTGAACCCTCAGCTCCTAATACAGAGTAGGCATATGGCAGATAAGTGTTATTGTTACTGGACTACAGCCAGGTTGGGATTCAGGTCACCTACTGCCTCAATAGCCCATAAACAGAGACT
This sequence comes from Saccopteryx bilineata, assembly GCF_036850765.1. Classification (NCBI taxonomy): domain Eukaryota; kingdom Metazoa; phylum Chordata; class Mammalia; order Chiroptera; family Emballonuridae; genus Saccopteryx; species Saccopteryx bilineata. The sequence goes on from NC_089492.1 coordinate 167,955,455, forward strand.
GGGTCTGAGAGGGAAACAGGTGTCTTTAATCAAGATTGCCAACAACCTGAGAAGAAAGGTGGCATATCCTAGGACCTCGCCCAAAGCCTACCGTACAGTCTCAGTTGCGAGGGCTGATTATATATTTTTTCAGGTGAGGTTAGTACAATGGGGGGGGTGCAGTTAGTCATAAAGTAGGATAGCTGGTTCCCAGCATTGTAAGCAGGATGGCTGGTTCCCAGAGTGATAATTTCTTCTCCATGGAGTTTGATCTAATCATCATCTTTATTGCTTCTTGGATGCCAGTTATCTCCTCAGGGGTAAGGGAACATCCTATTTCAATAGTTCTCCTGCATTTCTGGGTGGGAGTGCTAAAGACAATCTAAGAAATAGGTCACATATGGTACTAGCAACTATATATATATATATTATATATATATATTTATTATATATATTATTGATTGTATACTATATCAATACCCTATCAGTATGGCAAAGCTGAACTCATACTAGCTTGTAGTCAATGATCCATGTTTACAGGGTATGAGAAATAATTACTTAAAACATTATCATGTTGGTTACCATGTTGATTACTTTGCATGTTCATGGGAGAAGACAATTATTCCATTCCAGACATAAGTGGGAATTTATGAAATGGTTGCTTTATGGTGGGTCACTAAAGTGGCTTTTTTCTTTTTGGTAAAATATAAGTGTGTTCATTGTAAAGAGTGAAATAGCTATTCAAAAATAACCACTGTTGCTGGCGAGGATGTGGAGAAAAGGGAACCCTCCTGCACTGCTGGTGGGAATGAAGACTGGTGCAGCCACTGTGGAAAACAGTATGGAGATTCCTCAAAAAACTGAAAATCAAACTGTCTTTTGACCCAGCTATCCCACTTTTAGGAATATACCCCAAGGACTCATAGAATGGCTCCAAAAGGAGAAATGCACCCCCATGTTTGTGGCAGCATTGTTCACAATAGCGAAGATCTGGAAACAGCCCAAGTGTCCGTCAGAGGATGAGTGGATTAAAAAGCTTTGGTACATATATACTATGGAATACTACTCAGCCATAAGAAATGATGACATCGGATCATTTACAATAACATGGATGGACCTTGATAACATTATACAGAGTGAAATAAGTAAATCAGAAAAAAAACTAAGAATTATATGAATCCATACATAGAAGGGACATAAAAATGAGACTCAGAGACATGAACAAGAATGTGATGGCAATAGGGGTGGGGGTGGGGGGAGGGGAGATGGGGTGAAGAAGGAGAGAGAGGTTGGGGGAGGGGAGGGGCACAAAGAAAACCAGATAGAAGGTGACAGAAGACAATTTAACTTTGGGGGAGGGGTATACAGCACAATCAAATGTCAAAATAATCATTGTCACTGCATTAAATTTAATAAATAAATTTAAAAAAATAACCACTGTTAGTGAGTTTAGGTGAACATCCTCCACATTGCTCTCACTGCACACACTTAAACACATGTATATGCACTTCTGTGCACACAAGATACATCCTATCCTGCAGACACTGAAGAGCAAGTCTACACAATTATTCTCCACACACCCCCAAATAGGAACCCAGACAATGGCTCTCTGCCCATATCTCACTAGGAGAGAGTCCAGCCTGTATTAGGTCAATCTATACAGAGTGTTTTTCCAGCAATAGTTCATCTGATGTATGTAAGTTGCACTAACGGCCTGACTAAAAACACTATGGCCTCAGAGGAAAAGATTTCTCTCTCCTCTCTCTTTCTCTTTCTTCCCTCCCCTTCTTATAAATGAAAATATAAAAAATATATATTCTTAATGGCCACTGACAACCATCCTGCAGGCACACCCAGATGGAAATGCTTCAATGATGGCAGAGCAGACAAGTGCAGCAGCCAGGTCTTGAAAGGCTTCATGGAGAAACTGCATTTGGTACTCTTCCCTGGAGCCACCAACCTTACACACTGAGAATGATGTGAGTGCCATTGCACAGCCCAGGAAGCAGGCAGAGGCAGGTCTGTATGGCTGATAGTAAAAGATCTACAAGAGATTAAGGTAGATGGGGGCAGTACTTTTCATAGTTTGATCTTTTTTGTGTGTAAATTTTTAAAGGATGCAAACATCTATGTTTTCTGACAAATGAAACATTTTCTTGTCAGGATATATAAATAACTTTATGCAGTGCTTACCTTTGAGCACACAACAGGGAACAGACACGTAAAAGAAGACAGACTTCTTCTCCTTATTTGATACTTATCCATATAGCTTCATTGTTAACACTATTTCTACATTACTTTTACATGTTTGCATATGGTAAATTCAAAAGAGACTGGTAAAATAAAAAATCAGATGGAATTTAATTTACAATCTTGTATCTATTAAATGAAAAAGAATATTTTCTGTAATGGAAAAAGTAAAACCTCTGGCAATTTTGACTGAGCATGCCAGTTCCTGGCAGGATCTCTGCCTGTGGGAGAGTGAATCTGATTTGAGAGCTAGTTATCAAAAGGCACACCCTTAATCCCTTTGAGGGTCCTGGATTAGTTTCTTAAGGGCTATCATCACCAAGTACTGCAAAATGAAGGGCTTAAAAAACATAAACTTATATTTTTTTTCTTTTTACTTATTTATTTTTTATTCTATTTTAGTGAGAGAAGGGGAAGCAGAGAGACAGACTCCCTCATGCACCCTGACTGGGATCCACCCAGCAAAGCCCACTAGAGGGTGATGATCTGCTCTGCTTATCAGGGGTGTTGCTCCATTGCAACCAGAGCCATTTTTAGCACCTGAGGCTGAGGCCATAGAGCCATCCTTAGAGCCTGAAGTAAACTTGCTCAAGCCAATCAAGCCATGGCTGAGCTAGAGGAATAGAGAAAAAGAAAGAGAGAGAAGTGTGTGGGGGAAGAGTAGGGTTGGAGAAGCAGATGGTCACCTCTCCTGTGTGTCCTGACTAGAAATCAACCCTGGGACATCCATACACCAGCTGATGCTCTACCACTGAGCCAACCAGCCAGGGCAAAATTTATTTTCTTATAGTCCTGGAAGTTGGAAACTAAGTGTAGAGTTTCCAGCTGACTAATCTCTGTAGTATCCCCTCCCAACCATGATGTATAACAATGAGCACAGATTACTGCCGACCACAAAAGCTTATCTTAAGGCTTTGGTGTCCACAATTTTTATTGGGGCTTGATTACATACTGCCTGCATAGCTTTCCTGTATTCTGTAGTCTCTCCTAGAGGTCTAACTAATACCTTCAGTCTTCACTTTCTCTGTAAGTCAAGACCAGTACTGTGTGTCCAATGTACCCAGGCCAACAAAGACACTCTTATCAGCAGGACATTCCAGGATCCTGGCAATCACTTTCCAGTAGCTGAAGGCAAATATTTGACCTCTATTTGGATACAATCAATTCTTTACTGCACACTTGTAATTAAATTTCTTTCTTGAAAATTCACTGCTCTTACTATTTGTTCAGTAAAGGTTGCAAATGTCCAAGTATCCAGTAAAAGAGAGCTGTTGGAATAAACTGTTGTACCTTCATACAATGGGTGCCTTGAGTTATAAAATGAAATTGGGATATCTCCATATACTATGACATGATGGTCAGGAGATGTTCAATAAAAAAGCAAGGTGGAAACATGTGGGTATGCTATACTATCATGTACCTAATAAGAGAGTATGAATATTTAAATATATTTGCTCATATTAAAACAAAGAAAAAAGGGATGACATCAGAGTAATGGCACAGTAGGAAGCGATACTGATAAATCTCCCCCAAAACTCAACAAGATCTTCAACCAGAAACAGAAAAACCTATCCTTGGAGCCTCCAGATGTTTTGCAATACACCCGAAGGTATGGTCAAGCGAAAAATTGGCTAAATATATAATCAAACCCTGAAGGAAATAGGGAGTAAGAAATGCTCTGCCTTCCTCACTAACCTAAACAGGGCGGCTTTCACTGGGAACTGAGAATATAGAAACTGAGGCAAGCAAAGGGTGTGGATAGATCCAGGCTGCGGCACAAACGGCCGAACCAGGCTGTGGCACAGAGATCCAGGCCGAGGAAAAACTGTTCCTGTGGCAACCCAGGCAATATAAGCTAACACTTGCACCAAACCCAGACAAAGAAAGACAAGCAGGGCAGCCATTTTCCCCAATCTCCTGGTCGGTGCGCGCAGATAGTGGGTGAGAGATTCCTTCCAAAGCCCCAAGAGTGTGCGCCCATGTTGTCCCACAAAGAGGCAGAGTCAGAGGCCTTTGTGTGGGCTGAAAGCTGAATCTCCAGGCCGACCCAGCATGCTGGGAAAGCCGTGCACGGAGAGGGAGCGAGAACTAATTCCAACGCTGGAACATTTCCGTGCGGGTGGGGGTTTCACTCAGGTGAGATTGCTGGCCTGATATCCTGGTCTGCATGCAAAGATAGTGAGCGAGAGATTCCTCTGAGTGCCTCAGCAATGCCCACCTGTGTTATCCCACAGAGGGGGAGAGTCAGGGGCCTTTGTGTGGGCCAAAAAGTGGAATCTTGGGCTACCCCAGCGCCTTGAAAAAGCGATACCCAGGGATGGAGCGAGAGCCAAATCCAATGCTGGAACTTTTCCGTGCAGGTGGGGGTTTCACTCAGAGTGTGAGACTGCTGGCTTGATATCCTTATTGGTGGGGACAGATAGTGGGCAAGAGATTCCTCCAAGTGCCTCAGCAGTGCACGCCCATGTTATCCCACAGAGTGGCAGATCCAGAGGTCTTTGAGTGGGCAGAAGCCCCGCCTGATTATGCTAGCAGCTCTGACTGACTGAGACTTACCCAGAGCCCTGTGCTGAGTGGGAATAGAGTGGGGAGTTGCCAGCTCTTTGAGCCTCTTACTATCTAGGCAAAGGCAGCAGCAACCCCATAGCTGGATTATCAGGCTACTAATTGAAGAAGGAAAGACAGGGAGAAAGGCTCCAAGAACACGGACTCTCTCACTGAAGGAGCCTATAAATGCTAATGAGCCTCGACTGCCAACGAGACTGAAGCACAATACACGACATCACCATAGAGACTTATCAACTGCAAACCTCTACCTGAGCGTGCCAAAGGGGCAGAACCCGAGGTACAGAGTCACCGACAAGGAAGAGGGAGAGAAAAGAAAAAGCAAGAAGATAACCACTCAAAATCAAGAATACTATGCAGACTTTATAGCCTATCCCATTTTATTATATTTGTTTGTTTGTTTCTCTTATCTTCATTCTTGATATTTTTTATTCCTCGTCCACTTTGGTCATTTAACTCTCTGCCAGTCTTACTCTTTCCTCTCCTTGAACTACACTACCCATAAGCGTTACATCTCCCATTATCTTTTCTTTCCTCTTCCTTTCTCTCTATGAGGGTTGCACTACAAAACCCTTAACTCTCTCTCTCTCCCTCTCCTCTTTTTTCTTTTTTCTTCTTTTAGTGGTTCCCTCTTTTTTCTCTCTCTCTCCCCTTCTTTTCTCACTCTATATTAGTTTCTTCCTTTCTCCTTTACGTCTCATTTCATTCAAACCTCAATAACGAACAATATCTTATCTGGGACTCAAACTTATGTTTGTGGCATTTTGGGGGGTTTTTACTTCACCTTTTTAACACACTAGCAGTGCTCTCATCCCTGGCTCTCCATTTTATCTAGTTCTTGTTCCACTAAATACAATAGTAATTTTTTAATTTGTCCCCAATTTTCCTGTTTCCCTCTTATTCCTCTCATCATAACTCTTAGTCAATCAACACCTAAAAGCAAATCATTTTATTCTTGACCCAATTTTTTTTCTTATTTTCTTTTTGTGGGTCCATACGCCCTTTTTTTTCTTTCTGTTTTTTTTTTACCCCTTTATTACTTCTCCCCAATTCAGGCCCTCCATTACAGGCATTGTTTTTTTCTATTTAGTACAATATAATTCACAGTTCACCACAAGATTTTCTCAAGAAAGAGGGGAGAGGAGACGAAAGAAAAAAAGAAGGGGGGGAATAATTTTCTTTTTTTTAATTTTAATTTTTTATATTTCATTATTAATTTTTTTAAAAAAACAACTCTTCGATTTTTTATTTTTTTAACTTTTTATTCTTTATTAAACCTCATTAATACTATCAACAAAACCACCCTCAGATGCCATTAAGGAAGAGAAAATTGAATATCATGGATAAAAATGAAACAGGTAACAGCTAGATGAGAAAAAATCTATGGAGAAAAAATTTAATATATTGGAAACCTTGGAGCTAAATGACAAAGAATTTAAGATAGAAATTCTAAAAATACTCAGAGATATACAATAAAACACAGAAAGGCAATTTAGGGAGCTCAGAAAACAACTTGACGAACACAAAAAATATATTTCCAAGGAAATTGAAACTATAAAAACAAATCAAACAGAGATGAAAAACTCAATTCACGAGCTGAAAAACGAGGTAACAAGCTTAGCTAATAGAACAGGCCAGATAAAAGACAGGGTTAGTGAAATAGAAGACAAGGAACTTGAGGCACAACAGAGAGAAAAAGAAAGAGACTCAAAAATTTTAAAAAATGAGATAGCCCTACAAGAATTATCTGACTACATCAAAAAGAATAACATAAGAATAATAGGTATATTAGAGGGAGAAGAGAGAGAAAATGGAATGGAGAACATACTCAAACAAATAATAGATGAGAACTTCCCAAGCATTTGGAAAGAACTAAAGCCTCAAATTCAAGAAGCAAACAGAACTCCAAGTTTTCTTAACCCCAACAAACCTACGCCAAGGCATATCATAATGAAATTGGCACAAACCAACAGCAAAGAAAAAATTCTCAAGGCAGCCAGGGAAAAGAAGAATACAACATATAAAGGAAGGCCCATGAGATTATCATCAGATTTCTCAGCAGAAACTCTACAAGCTAGAAGAGAGTGGACCCAAATATTTAAAGTCCTGAAAGAGAGGAACTTCCAGCCATGAATACTATATCCATCAAAGCTATCCTTTAAATATGAAGGAGAAATAAAAACATTCACAGATACAGAAAAGATGAGAAAATTTATCATAAAAAATCCCCCACTTCAGGAATTACTAAAGGGGGTTCTCTAATCAGATACAAAGAACAACAAAAAACAAAAACAAAGCCACAAGTAAAAGCTACAAGAAGAACAAAATAAAACCAAATTTAAACTGTAACAACAAGAAAAACAAAGGGGGGGGAGAGGATGGAGATTAACAGTAGCAAAGGATGATGGACTGCAAAAGTACTCACAAAATAGTGTGCTACAATGAACAGGGTAGGAACTCTTTTCATTATTTAAGGTAACCACCACTGAAAAAACCACCACAGAAGCACATGGGATAAAAAAGATAGCAACAGAGAAAAGATGTATCGAATACAACCAAATAAAAACAAAAGTTAGAAAAACGAAATAGATGGATCAAACAAGACACAAAACTAACAGAAAGCAATATATAAAATGGCAATAGGGAACTCACAAGTGTCCATAATTACAATAAATGTAAATGGATTAAACTCACCAATAAAAAGGCACAGAGTAGCAGAATGGATTAAAAAAGAAAATCCAACTGTATGCTGCCTACAGGAAACTCATCTAAGTAACAAGGATAAAAACAAAATCAAAGTGAAAGGCTGGAAAACAATACTCCAAGCAAATAACATACAAAAAAAAGCAGGCGTAGCAATACTCATATCTGACAATGCTGACTACAAGACAGAAAAAGTACTCAGAGACAAAAATGGCCATTTCATAATGGCTAAGGGGACACTGAATCAAGAAGACATAACAATTCTTAATATGTATGCACCAAACCAAGGAGCACCAAAATATATAAGACAGCTACTTACTGACCTTAAAACAAAAACTGACAAAAATACAATCATATTTGGAGACCTCAATTCACCGCTGACAGCTCTAGATTGGTCATCTAGAGAATCAACAAAAATATAGTGGCCTTAAACAAAACACTAGAGCACCTGGATATGATAGCCATCTACAGGACATTTCATCCCAAAGTGACTGAGTATAAATTTTTTTCCAGTGTACATGGGTCATTCTCAAGAATTGACCATATGTTAGGCCACAAAAACAACATCAGCAAATTCAGAAAAATCGAAGTTGTACCAAGCATATTTTCTGATCATAAAGCCTTGAAACTAGAATTCACCTGCAAAAAAGAGGGAAAAAATCCCACGAAAATGTGGAAACTAAACAACATACTTCTAAAAAATGAATGGGTCAAAGAAGAAATAAGTGCAGAGATCAAACGATACATACAGACTAATGAAAATGACAATATGACATATCAGAATCTATGGGATGCAGCAAAAGCAGTGATAAGAGGGAAGTTCATATCATTTCAGGCATATATGAACAAACAAGAGAGAACCCAAGTGAACCACTTAACTTCACACCTTAAGGAACTAGAAAAAGAAGAACAAAGACAACCCAAATCCAGCCAAAGAAAGGTGATAATTAAAATCAGAGCAGAAATAAATGAAATAGAGAACAGATAAACTATACAAAAAATTAATAGAACAAGGAGCTTCTTCTTTGAAAAAATCAACAAAATTGACAAACCCTTGGCAGGACTTACCAAGAAAAAAAGAGAAAGAACTCATATAAACAAAATCCAAAATGAAAAAAAAGAAATAACCACAGACACCATAGATATACAAAGAATTATTGTAGAATACTATGAAAAACTTTATGCCAGTAAATTCAACAACCTAGAAGAAATGGATAAATTCCTAGAACAATACAACCTTCCTAGACTGAGTCAAGAAGAAGCAGAAAGCCTAAACAGTCCTATTAGTAGAGAAGAAATAGAAAAAACCATTAAAAACCTCCCCAAAAATAAAAGTCCAGGCCCTGATGGCTATACCAGCAAATTTTAACAAACATTCAAAGAAGACTTGTTTCCTATTCTACTGAAAGTCTTCCAAAAAATTGAAGAAGAAGCAATACTTCCAAAAAACATTTTATGAGGCCAACATAACCCTCATACCAAAACCAGGCAAGGATGGCACAAAAACAGAAAACTACAGACCAATATCTCTAAAGAATACAGATGCTAAAATACTAAACAAAATACTTACAAATTGAATGCAACAACATATTAAAAAGATAATACATCATGATCAAATGGGATTCATCCCAGAATCTCAAGGATGGTTCAACATACATAAAACGGTTAACGTAATACACCATATCAACAAAACAAAGAACAAAAACCACACGATCTTATCAATAGACGGAGAAAAGACTTTCAATAAAACACATCACAATTTTATGTTTAAGACTCTCAACAAAATGGGTATAGAAGGAAAATATCTCAACATGATAAAGGCCATATATGATAAACCATCAGCTAACATCATATTAAATGGCACTAAACTGAAGGCTTTCCCCCTTAAATCAGGAACAAGACAGGGTTGTCCACTCTCTCCACTCTTACTTCATGTGGTACTAGAGGTTCTAGCCAGAGCAATCAGACAAGACAAAGAAATAAAAGGCATCCATATTGTAAAAGAAGAAGTAAAGGTATCACTTTTTGCAGATGATATGATCTTTTACATCGAAAATCCCAAAGAATCCACAAAAAACTACTAGAAACAATAAGCCAATACAGTAAGTTTTCAGGATACAAAATTAACATACAGAAGTCAATAGCCTTTCTATATGCCAACAATGAAACATTTGAGAACGAACTCAAAAGAACAATCCCCTTCACGATTGCAACAAAAAAATAAAATACTTAGAAATAAACATAACAAAGAATGTAAAGGACTTATATAATGAAAACCTTAAACCATTGTTAAGGGAAATCGAAAAAGATATAATGAAATGGAAGAATATACCTTGTTCTTGGTTAGGAAGAATAAATATAATCAAGATGGCCATATTACCCAAAGTAATATACAAATTTAATGCAATTCCCATCAAAATTCCTATGACATTTTTTATAGAAATGGAGCAAAAAATCATCAGATTTATATGGAACTATAAAAACCCCTAATAGTCAAAGCAATCCTAAAGAAAAAGAATGAAGCTGGGGGCATTACAATACCTGGCTTCAAACTATATTATAGGGCCACGACAATCAAAACAGCATGGTATTGGCAGAAAAATAGACACTCAGACCAATGGAACAGAATAGAAAACCCAAAAATAAAACCACATATATATAGTCAAATAATTTTTGATAAAGGAGCCAAGAACACACAATGAGAAAAGAAAGCCTCTTCAATAAATGCTGCTGGGAAAACTGGGAAGCCACATGCAAAAAAATGTAAATGGGCTACAGTCTGTCCCCCTGTACTAAAATTAACTGAAAATGGATCAAAGATCTAAATATAAGACCTGAAACAGTTAAGTACATAGAAGAAGACATAGGTACTGAACTCATGGACCTAGGCTTTAAAGAGCATTTTATGAATTTGACTCCAATGGCAAGAGAAGTGAAGGCAAAAATTAATGAATGGGACTACATCAGACTAAAAAATTTTTGCTCAGCAAGAGAAACTGATAACAAAATAAACAGAAAGCCAACTAAATGGGAAATGATATTTTCAAACAACAGCTCAGATAAGGGCCTAATATCCAAAATATACAAAGAACTCATAAAACTCAACAACAACCAAACAAACAATCCAATAAAAAAATGGGAAGAGGACATGGACAGACATTTCTCCCAGGAAGAAATACAAATGGCCAACAGATATATGAAAGGATGCTCATCTTCGTTAGTTATTAGAGAAATGCAAATCAAAACTGCAATGAGATACCACCTCACACCTGTTAGATTAGCTATTATTAACAAGACAGGTAATAGCAAATGTTAGAGAGGCCTTGGAGAAAAAGGAACCCTCATGCACTGTTGGTGGGAATGTAAGGTAGTACAACCATTATGGAAGAAAGTATGGTGGTTCCTCAAAAAAACTGAAAATAGAATTACCTTATAACCGAGCAATCCCTCTACTGGGTATATACCCCAAAAACTCAGAAACATTGATATGTAAAGACACATGCAGCCCCATGTTCATTGCAGCATTGTTCACAGTGGCCAGGACATGGAAACAACGAAAAAGCCCGTCAACAGATGACTGGATAAAGAAGATGTGGCACATATACACTATGGAATACTACTCAGCCATAAGAAATGATGACATCGGATCATTTACAGCAAAATGGTGGCATCTTGATAACATTATACAAAGTGAAATAAGTAAATCAGAAAAAAACAGGAACTGTATTATTCCATACGTAAGTGGGACATAAAAGTGAAACTAAGAGACATTAATAAGAGTGTGGTGGTTACGGGGGGAGGGGGGAGAGGGAGAGGGAAAGGGGGAGCAGGAGGGGCACAAAGAAAACTAGATAGAAGATGAGAGAGAACAATCTGACTTTGGGTGATGGGTATGCAACATAAATAAACGACAAGATAACCTGGAGTTGTTATCTTTGAATATATGTATCCTGATTTATTGATGTCGCCTCATTAAAAATAAAATTATTTAAAAAAAACAACAAAGAAAAAAAGGATATACTAAAACCTTTTATTTAAAGGTTATCTTAAGGGCATAATGGAATAAGAACACCCTGAACACTCAGATTGTAGTCTTTAAATAACTTACTTTACTAAAAGGAAACAGAGGTTCTTAGAGAAATGGCTGATTCCAGATCTAGGGAAAGAAATATACAAATACAACTGGAACAACTTGTCATATCAGAAAGCAAGGAGGCAAGCTGAGCCCACCAGAGCATGCTAAAAGATTTATGAACCAATCTGAAAAGTTTTCAGTGTCCAATGATACAATGACTCAACAGTGATACGGATGACAATAGATGGAAACATTCTGTATGCTAAAATCTGTGTCTCTAATAATATAAAGTCTACCAGAAAGTTCTGTCCATTTTTGGAATAAAACAAAATACAAATTTTTCTTACTGTCAATAAACTTTATTAAATAATATAATTGCCATTATTAATGATTTCTTGCCAGCGTGAGGGCAATTTGTATATCCCATTTTTGAAAAATGTTGTATCTTTTAATGCAAAAAATTGAACCAGTGCTTGTTTGATATCTTCTTCATTTTTTAATTTTTTGCCCTTCAAAAAATTTTGTAAGGACAAAAACAAGTGATAGTCGGAGGGTGCTAAGTCTGGGGAATATGGTGGATGCAACAGACATGCTTCTGTAGCATTTCTTCCTTGTTGAAATTTGTAAAAATTTCAGTGACGTAAGTAAACTTTATCAGTAGCCATGGGTACACTATCGCTTCACACATAAGACTAACATGAATCAACTTTGTTTTAGTTCATTTGCTATGTCAGTATGTATACATTAAGTGATAAAAATAGAGAGGCACACATGCGCCAAATAAACATGTGCTTATGTGTCGAAACTTGTTGTGATAGAAATGGACAGAACTTTCCGGTAGACCTTATACTTTAAAATACAGCTAGAGAATGTGTAGAAACTAACTTATTATTGGGAAAGGTGATAAACAAAGGGGAAGATTCAAGCACCTTCTCCACCTTTCTTAGTCAAACTATCCTGGGGGTAACTAATAGTGATGGGACATTTCTCTTTATTGAAGTATTTCTGCTGAGGAAGAAGCATAGAATTAAACTTAAAATAACAATTTTCAATCCCTGATAATCAATGGATATGGGCAATGATTATCCATAACTGTTAACATTCGAAAAAGAGAAAAACAGATGTCTTTTGTCCCCTTACAAAAGAGCATACCATTGTCTATGGCATACTCTTGCCAAAAACTAGAAGCTGGATATGATCAAGTCTCTACATGAAACTATCAGTTTTGAACAATATGGAGAAACAAGGAATGTTTTATTTTATTTTTTTATTGATTTTAACTTATTGTGTTTACATAGATTAAAGTGTCCCACAGAATACATCCCTCCATCCCTGTGTTCCCCTCAACATCTCCCTTAATGCCCTCCCCCCTGTCCTCCAAGCATTTGCTTTCTTGCTCTCTATAATGCTGTGTTATGTATATATAATTTCACCAATCTCTTTCCCTTATTTAATCCCATCTTCTCATCCCCCTTTTCTCAGCCATATAGATCAATGGAACAGAAGCAGAAAACCTAGAAATAAACCTACATCTTTATGGACAATTGATGTTTGACAAAGGAGATAAGAGCATACAATGGAATAAAGACTGTCTCTTTAACAAATGGTGTTGGGAAAATTGGACAGCTACCTGCAAAAAAATGAAACTAGACCACCAACTTCACCATTCACAAAAATAAACTCAAAATGGATAAAATACTTAAATGTAAGCTGTGAAACCATAAGCATCTTAGAAGAAAACATAGTCAGTAAGCTTTCCAACATTCTCGCGGCGATATATTTGCTGATTTATCTCCACGGGCAAGTGAAATAAAAGACAGGATAAACAAATGGGACTAAATCAAACTAAAAAGCTTTTGCACAGCTAAAGACAATAAGGACAGAATAGAAAGATAAACCACACAATGGGAGAACATATTAGAGAATACATCTGATAAGGGGTTAATAACCAAAATTTATAAAGAACTTGTAAAACTCAACACCAGGAAGATAAACAATCCAATCAAAAAATGGGCAAAAAAAAAATTGAATAGACACTTCTCCAAAGAGGACAAATGGCTAATAATAGGCAGATGAAAAAATGTTCAACATCACTAATCATTAGAGAAATGCAAATTAAAACCACAATGAGATAGCACCTCACACCACTCAGAATGGCACTCATTAACAAAACAACACATAATAAGCGCTGGAGAGGATGTGGAGAAAAGGAACCCCTCCTGCACTGCTGCTGGGAATGCAGACTGGTGCAGCCACTGTGGAAAACAGTATGGAGATTCCTCAAAAAATGAAAAATGGAACTGCCTTTTGACCCAGCCATCCCACTTTTAAGAATATATCCTAAGAACACCACATCAGTGATTCAAAAGAAGAAATGCACCTCACGTTTATTGCAGCATTGTTCACAATAGCCAAGATCTAGAAAGAGCCCAAGTGTCCATCAGTGGACAAGTGAATTAAAAAGTAGTGGTACATATACACAATGGAATAGTACACAGCTGTGAAAAAGAAGAAAATCTTACCTTTTGCGACAATATGAATGGACCTGGAAACTATTATGCTAAGTGAAATAAACCAGGTGGAGAAAAAGACTAGAAGGTAAGTGGACAGAGGGAAAAAGGATACAGTTATTAAAATCCAGATTGTGAAAAACGCTTTAAGACAAATTACCTGATTTCTTTAATAAACAAATTGAAACAAAAATTATGAGACAATCAGAGAAGTTTGAACTAACTGGGTATTTCTGCATATGACACCTTATTTGTTTTTAAGAGTCCTTTTAGAAATAAATGTCTAAATAATTGTGGGTAAAATAACAGGAGGTCTGAGATTTGTGTTAAAATAATACATAAAAAGCAATGTGGAGAGACAAGATGGCGCTGGAGTAGGCGGACGCACCAGCATCTACCTCCCAGACCCAATGTGGATTACAAACTAATTTTATGAACTATCAGCTGGAAAAACCAACTTTGGACTAAACTAAAAGGACTCTTCAACCCAGGAACACAGAAGAAGCCACCCAGAGACTGGTAGGAAAAGCAGAAACGCGGAGAGGGCTGCCCAGCTTCTCGGAGCGAAGGGCAGCAGGGAGAGACTCGCGTGGCGGGAAGTGAGTTTAGCAGAGAGGGGAAAGGGTCCTGAGCCCCAGGAACAAAGCCCCAACCTGCCACCCCAGAGCCCAGAAGAAGCATAAGGACAGTATTTAGCTAGAAACAAGTCAGGATACTGTTTGTGAGAGAGTCTGATTTCTCAGACCCAGGATCCTTCTTAAAGGGACCACGCAGAACATCTCTCTCACAAACACTCACCCGGGGCTCCTGAGGACAGGAGGAGAGAGGAGAAAACCACAGTAACAGGAAGAGAGTGCAATCTAAGAGGCATAGGGAGAAACATTTTGAGAGATAGCCACCCTAACCCCTGGGACAAGGCACTCCCCAAAGCTGAAGTGAATATTTCCCCCGGAAACAGCAATACCAGCAAAGGGAAGCAGGAGAGCAGCCAAACAAGCTCCCCCTCAGCATTCAGAGCAGAGTCGCATAGAAGGAGGGAGCTTTCGGGTCTACAGTAGTGAGTCTTAGGGTCCGAGCTGCAACGCCCCCACCCACGTGGCTGAGGGCGCTCCGGAGAGTGGGCGGCAGCGGGAGACAAAAGCGCAGTTCTGCTGGCAGGGGCGGAAGCCGGCTGGCCACCAGTGGGCTCAGGTTTGAGCTCAATTTTGCCCGGTTAGGGAGAAGGGGGCGTGCAAAAGCGGCCAAGCTCAGCTGCCGGCAGCCTGTAATCCAGCCTCGGGGAGAAGGGTGGGAAACCCAGAAAGGGTAGAAACCAGCCCCGGGGCAAGAACAGAGGAGCACATCCCTGCCCCACCCATGCAACCCAGGCTTGCGATCTGACTTGGTAGCCGGCTCCTCCCGCGAGGATGGAGCCAAAAGCCCAGAAGAGGCAGAGTTGTGCTATGAAGCTGAGCTTGGACACACAGCCCTGCCTGGCGGTAGAGCCAAAGCTAGCGGCTGTTCCTTGAGTGGGATCATCCTGCAAAGGCAGGGCGAAAGCTCGGAAACAGGCGGAGACCCGCAGCTGAGCAAAGGTGCTCGCCAGTGCCCTAAGGACCAAGCATAACATCACACATGGGGGCGGGGCAAAGGCCAAAGCCACGAACCCTTGTGCACCCGAGCATGTGATCACAGCCACTCTCGTGAAGAGAAAATGCGGAGGCAGAGAAATACAACACAAATAAATCAAGAGAAATCCCCAGAAAAGGACCTAAGTGAATCAGATATAACCAAATTACCAGATGCAGAGTTTAAAATAACGATTGTTAGGATGCTCAAAGATATTAGAACAACCATAGATGGCCATTACGAAAACCTAAATAAAGAGATAACAAATATAAAAAAGGACATTGAAATAATAAAAAAGAATCAGTCAGACATGACAAATACAATATCTGAAATAAAGAATACAATGGAAGGAATTAAAAGCAGGATGGATGAAGCAGAGAATCGAATCAGTGAGTTAGAGGACACAATAAATAAAGGCACGGAAGCAGAGCAGAAAAAAGAAAAGAGACTCAAAAACTCTGAGGAAACTCTAAGAGAGCTCTGTGACAACAAGAAGAGAAATAACGTCCGCATCATAGGGGTTTCTGAAGAAGAAGAGAAAGAACAAGGGATAGAGACTTTGTTCAAACATATAATAGCAGAAAACTTCCCCCAATTAAGGCAGGAAAACATTTCACATGTTCAGGAAGTACAGAGAACTCCATTAAGGAGAAACCCAAAGAAACCAACACCAAGACACATCATAATTAAATTACCAAAGCTAAATGATAAAGAGAAAATATTAAAAGCTGCTAAAGAAAAAAAGACTATCACCTACAAAGGAGCCCCCATAAGGATGACTTCTGAATTCTCAACAGAAACACTTGAGGCCAGAAGGGAATGGCAAGAAATATTCAAAGTAATGCAGAACAAGAACCTACAACCAAGAATATTTTATCCAGCAAGGCTATCATTTAAAATTGAAGGAGAAATAAAAAGCTTTACAGACAAAAAAAAATCAAGGATTTCACTGCAACCAAACCAAGGCTGCAAGAAATGCTAAGGAACCTGTGGTAAACAGATCAAAGGAAAAAAATATAGCAAAAGAGAAAAACAGTTTTAAAGAAAAAAAAATGGCAATAAACAATTACATATCAGTAATAACCTTAAATGTTAATGGATTAAATGATCCGATCAAGAGACATAGGGTAGCTGCATGGATAAGAAAACAGGACCCATACATATGCTGTCTACAAGACACACACCTTAAATCAAAAGATGCACACAGACTGAAGATAAAAGGATGAAAAAAAATATTTCACGCAAATGGAAATGAAAAAAAAGCTGGGGTAGCAATACTTATATCAGACAAAATGGACTTTACAACAAAGACCATAGTTAGAAATAAAGAAGGTCACTACATAATGATAAAGGGAGCAATCCAAAAGGAAGATATAACCATTATAATTATCTACGCACCTAATATAGGAGCACCTAAATATATAAAGCAGACTTTGATGGACTTAAAGGGCGAGATCAACAGCAATACTATAATAGTAGGAGATTTCAATACCTCATTAACATCATTAGATAGATCCTCAAGAAAGAAAATTAACAAAGAAACAGCAGACTTAAAGGACATATTAGATGAACTTGATTTAATAGATATCTTCAGAACCTTTCACCCTAAAACAGCAGAATGTACATTCTTTTCAAGTGCTCATGGTACATTCTCTAGAATAGACCACATGTTAGGGCACAAAAGTGGGCTCAACAAATTTAAGAAGATTGAAATCATATGGAGCACTTTCTCTGATCACAATGGCATTAAACTAGAAATCAACCACAATAGAAAAATTGAAAAACATTCAAACACTTGGAAACTAAATAGCATGTCATTAAACAATGAATGGGTTAACATTGAGATCAAAGAAGAAATTAAATAATTCCTAGAAACAAATGATAATGAGCATACATCAACTCAAAATTTATGGGACACAGCAAAAGCAGTCCTGAGAGGGAAGTTTATAGCATTACAGGCATACCTCAAGAAGCTAGGAAAAGCTCAAATAAACAACTTAACCCTGCATCTAAAAAAACTAGAAAAAGAACAACAAGTAAAGCCCAGAGCTAGTAGAAGGAAGGAAATAATAAAGATCAGAGCAGAAATAAATGACAAAGAGGCTAAAGAAACAATACAGAGGATCAATGAAACCAGGAGGTGGTTCTTTGAAAAGGTAAACAAGATCGATGAACTTTTAACAAGACTCACCAAGAAAACAAGAGAGAGGACTCAAATAAATAAAATTAGAAACGAGAGTGGAGAAATAACAACTGACACAACAGAAATACAAAATATTGTAAGAAAATACTATGAAGAACTGTACGCCAAAAAACTAGACAACCTAGATGAAATGGACAAATTCCTTGAATCATATAATCTTCCAAAAATCAATCTGGAGGAATCAGAAAACCAAAACAGACCAATTACAACAAATGATATTGAAACAGCTATCAAAAAATTCCCAAAAAAGAAAAGTCCTGGGCCTGATGGCTTCACAAGTGAATTCTACCAAATATTCAAAGAAGAACTAACTCCTATCCTTCTCAAGCTATTTCAAAAAATTCAAGAGGAAGGAAGACTTCCAAACTCCTTTTATGAGGCAAGCATAATTCTGATTCCAAAACCAGGCAAAGACAACACAAAAAAAGAAAATTATAGGCCAATATCCCTGATGAACTTAGATGCAAAAATCCTCAATAAAATATTAGCAAACCGGATCCAGCAATATATGGAAAAAATCATACACCATGATCAAGTAGGATTTATTCTTGGGAGGCAAGGCTGGTACAATATTCGCAAATCAATCAATGTGATTCATCACATAAGCAAAAGAAAGGAGAAAAACCACATGATAATTTCAATAGATGCAGAAAAAGCATTTGATAAAGTCCAGCACCCATTCATGATCAAAACTCTCAGCAAAATGGGAATACACGGAACATACCTAAACATGATAAAGGCCATCTATGACAAACCCACAGCCAACATCATACTCAATGGGCAAAAATTAAAAGCAATTCCCTTAAGATCAGGAACAAGACAGGGGTGCCCCCTTTCACCACTCTTATTCAACATAGTTCTGGAAGTCCTCGCCACAGCAATCAGACAAGAAAAAGAAATAAAAGGCATCCAAACTGGAAAAGAAGAAGTAAAACTATCATTATTTGCAGATGACATGATATTGTATATAGAAAACCCTAAAGTCTCAGTCAAAAAACTACTAGACTTGATAAAAGAATTTGGCAAGGTGGCAGGATATAAAATCAATACTCAGAAATCAGAGGCATTTTTATACACTAATAATGAACTGTCAGAAAGAGAAATCAGGCAATCAATCCCCTTTACCATTGCAACCAAAAAAATAAAGTACCTAGGAATAAATCTAACCAAGGAGATTAAAGACTTGTACTCAGAAAATTATAAAACATTGATAAAAGAAATCAGGGAAGATACGAATAAGTGGAGGCATATACCGTGCTCATGGTTAGGAAGAATAAACATCATTAAAATGTCTATATTACCCAAAGCAATTTATAAATTCAATGCAATACCAATGAAAATACTAATGACTTACTTCAAAGATATAGAACACATATTCCAAAAATTTATATGGAACCAAAAAAGAACAGGAATAGCCTCAGCAATCCTGAAAAGGAAGAAAAAAGCGGGAGGTATCACACTTCCAGATATCAAGTTATATTATAAGGCCATTGTACTCAAAACAGCATGGTACTGGCATAAAAACAAGCACATAGATCAATGGAACAGAACAGAGAACTCAGAAATAAACCCACAGCTCTACGAACAACTGATATTTGACAAAGGAGGTAAGACAATACAATGGAGTAAAGACAGCCTCTTCAACAAGTGGTGTTGGGAAAACTGGACAGCTACCTGCAAAAAAATGAAACTAGACCACCAACTTACATCACTCACAAAAATAAACTCAAAATGGATAAAAGACTTGAATGTAAGCCATGAAACCATAAGCATCTTAGAAGAAAACATAGGCAGTAAGCTCTCTGACATCTCTTGCAGCAACATATTTGCTGATTTGTCTCCACAGGCAAGTGAAATAAAAGACAGGATAAACAAATGGGACTTTATCAAACTAAAAAGCTTCTGCACAGCTAAAGACAATGAGAACAGAATAAAAAGACAAACTACACAATGGGAGAATATATTTGACATAGCGTCTGATAAGGGGCTAATAACTAAAATTTATAAAGAACTTGTAAAACTTAATACCAGGAAGACAAACAATCCAATCCAAAAATGGGCAAAAGAAATGAATAGACACTTCTCCAAAGAGGACACACAGATGGCCAATAGGCATATGAAAAAATGTTCAATATCACTAATGATTAGAGAAATGCAAATTAAAACCACAATGAGATATCACCTCACACCAGTCAGAATGGCGCTCATCAATAAAACAACACAGAATAAGTGCTGGCGAGGATG
Source organism: Saccopteryx bilineata (assembly GCF_036850765.1). Lineage (NCBI taxonomy): Eukaryota > Metazoa > Chordata > Mammalia > Chiroptera > Emballonuridae > Saccopteryx > Saccopteryx bilineata. Next base: position 167,975,592 of record NC_089492.1, read on the forward strand.
TGGAGAAAAGGGAACCCTCCTGCACTGCTGGTGGGAATGCAGACTGGTGCTGCCACTGTGGAAAACAGTATGGAGATTCCTGAAGAAATTAAAAATCGAACTGCCTTTTGACCCAGCTATACCACTGTTAGGAATATGCCCCAAGAACACCATAGCACTGTTTGAAAAGAAGAAATGCACCCCCATGTTTATGGCAGCATTGTTCACAATAGCAAAGATTTGGAAACAGCCCAAGTGTCCATCAGAGGACGAGTGGCTTAAAAAGCTTTGGTATATATATACTATGGAATACTACTCAGCCATAAGAATTGATGACATGGGATCTTTTACAACAACATGGATGGGCCTTGATAACATTATACTGAGTGAAAGAAGTAAGTCAGAAAAAAACTAAGAACTATATGTTTCCATACATAGGTGGGACATAAAGATGAGACTCAGGGACATGAACAACAGTGTTGGGGTTACAGGGTGGGGGGAGGAGAGGGAGGGTGTTGGGGGAGGGGAGGGGCACAAAGATCATGGCTTTTCAGCATTTGCCATATTCCCCCTTTAATCTACAGACAGCAAATATTTACGTATGGTGTTTCCACTATAAAGACTGCTGTCTTAGGGACAAATGCTGATAAACTATTTCAGCAGTTCCTCCTCCTTCAAAGACTTATAAGTAAACATAGAGCTCCATGTTTCATAGGACATACTCAAGCTCACTCCATGCTCCCTGGAGCTTTAGCACAAGGGAATGCTCCCCCCTTTTTGTGGGGGTTTTTTTTTAGTATTTTTTCTTTTATTTACTTATTTTTTGTATATTTCTGAGGATGGGGATGGGGAGGCAGTCAGACAGACTCCTGCATGTGCCTGACTGGGATCCACCTGGCATGCCTACCGGGGGGAATGCTCTGCCCATCTGGGATGTTGCTCTGTAACAACCGGAGCCATTCTAGCGACTGGGGCGGGGGCCATGGGGCCATCCTTAGTGCCCAGGGTGGATTTGCTCCGATGGAGCCTTGGCTGCAGGCGGGAGGAGGGGGGCCAGGAGGAAGGAGAGGGGAGGGAGTGGAGAGGTAGATGGGAGCTTCTCCTGTGTGCTCTGGCCGGGAACCGAACCCAGGAATCCTGCACACCAGACCAATGACTCTGACGGGTCTACCATATCATGCTTTTTACTTAAAAAAAATTTACATTTCTTTTGAATGCTGATGAATAGGAGACACCAAATCTTTTTCGCCTGCAAACTACTACCTTCTTTATTAGATCTAGCTAATAACACTGTTCTGTCTTTTTTCCAAATAGCTCCAGATATATGGAAAAGATTTATATAGGCGGATGGGGATCCTCAAACCCCTCAGTGAGATCTTCTGAGAATGGCTCTTAAGATACCTAGAGGCAGAAAAAGCCCAATAGAGATCAGGGGGAACTACCAGCTTTTAGGATACACCCTTAAAGGCTCCAACACCCCAAAGTGGTCTCATAGGATGCCATCTGGGTCCTGCTTCAATAGTGGAAAGGAAGGTCATTGAGCTAAAGCCTGTCAGGCTTACACGCCTCTGCTGTGAGGAAACAGGGACACTGGAAGGTAGGCTTCCCCCTCGCTCCTCTAAGGGAGGGTTCAGTCTCTTCCAGCCCTGCTCCAGCCACTTATGACCTAACCTTGCCCAGAAAGCTGGGGTTTGCCACTGAAGACTGAAGGTGCCCAGGGCCGTCGACCCCATCTACGACACTGTGGATGAGCCTAGGGTATTTCTTCCAAGAAGCAGGTAAACTGATCTCATTCGCACAAGGGCCACTTAACTATGTCTTGCCTGAATAGTCAGGTTTTTTATTCTTCCCTCAAAGATCTCTGTTGTGGGTGTTGATAGTCCTATTTTCTGCTGCTTTGCTTAATATATAGTGTTTCTTTATCCCTCCTACCTCAATGCCCCACTCATATTTCAGGCTGGGACCTACTCTTAATTTAGAGCTCTCTTTCCTCCTTTTGCCAACTTGTATTATGAATTTACCTCTGCCACCCAGCTTAGTGTATCCCAAGGTTCTCTTTACCAGGCCACAGTCACAGAGCTCCAAGGAAAAGCAACCTGGTCTCAACTCTCCAGGCAGAGGAGAACAGGAGCTCCATATCCACGCATGCTGCAAATGGCTTTTTCCAGTCTACCTGAATCATTACCAGCTAGAAGCAGTGGTCACTGGGACTTGGACATGAGCTGCAAAGTATAGAATGGTGACAACAATTCCAGTGCCATGCGGACTTTTCTTGTGGGGAACTTTCCTGGACTCCTGCTCCCTGTGACAGCTCCTAACAGACTGAACTGTGGTTGGGGTGCATTTTTCAGGGATTTGGCATGGTGATGTGGTCAACTTGGACTTGGGGAACATGTTAAGAACACTACTCATTTATGGATTCTTGCTGTATTCGCCAAGAGTTTGCTTAAAGGCTCTTAATCACTGTAAAAAAAAAAATAGAGGACTGGATGAAGAAGATGGGGCACATATACACCATGGTATATTATTCAGCTAGGAGAAATGGTGACATTGGATCACTTATAGCGGAATGGTGGAGTCTTGGTAGCATTGTGCGGGTGAAATAAGCGAATCAGAAAAAACAGGAACTGCAGGATTCCATACATTGGTGGGACATAAAAGCGAGACTAAGAGGCATGAACAGGAGTGTGGTGGCTATGGGGGGTGGTGGGAGGGAAGGAGGGAGAGGGGGAGGGGGAGGGGTACAGAGAGAACTGGATGGAGGTTGGCGGAGGACGATCTCTCTTCAGGTGATGGGTATGCAACATAACTAAATGACAAGATAACCTGGAAATGTTTTCTTTGAATGTATGTACCCTGATTTATTGATGTCACCCCATTAAAATAAAAATTTATTTATTAAAAAAAAAAGCAATGTGAGGTGAATAGGCATATCAATAAACAAAGTTGGCTGTAAGTTGATGAATGCTGAAACTTTATGATGGGACAGATGAGTGCATTACACTATTTCTACTTTGGTACATATTTGTCTCCCAAGGTGACATGACTGTTAAATGCAATGTAGTATCCTGGATGGAATCCTAGGACAGAAGAAGAACAGTAAAGAATTTTAAATAAATATGGGCTGTAGTTAATAATTATGTCTCAACACTGACTCATTAATTTTAACAAACTAGTTATAGGGTATATGGATACTCTCTGTACTCTCTTAATTTTTCTGTAAATCTTAAATGATACTGAAAAATTTATTAAAGAAATATGGTTGTTCATATGTCACAGCAAAAAGAAACTTATAATCAATATCAGAAAGGTGTTGCTCTGTTGTTGCTTGTTGTGTGTCTGCCCAGGAGCAGAGGCAGAGCCAAAAACTTGAATGCTGGGTGTGAGAGATGATCCCAGGATGCAGGAGTGAGGAGCTATGTTGAGGAAGGCTGGGAAAGTGTAAAACAGATTGAGGGTGAGAGTCTGGGGCCAGTGATCAGAGTGGTGGGAAGCTAATACCTGTGAGACAACTAAGAAGCAGAGTTGTCCACCTACACTTGAGAACCAGGCAGAGGTGGATTTAACTTGGGTGTACCGGGCATATGCCAGGGCCCCGACTTCTGAAGAGCCCCACAAAACCCCAACTTTACACTTTTTTCTAATGATATCAAGTTTGGTTTCATATGTGCAATTTTAACATCAATAGTACATAATATTTTTACTTATTTAAAAATATGGTTAACATGTATTTTTATTTTTCCTATCTCTTTCTTTTTTTTAAGGGGCTCAATATTTTCTTTTGCGCCCAGGGCCTCAACTGACCTTAATCCCCTCTGGAGCCAGGGTTATGTATCTTCCAATCCTGGCCTCCAATGTTTGAAGAATGCTCCCAGGGGGCTCACTTCTGGGCTGTGCTTGCCTAAAGACTGAACAAGCATCTGTGTCAGGAGAAGGATCCAGACAGACAGACATGCTGTGCCTTTTAGTTGGGATGTTGGTGGTGCAAAGTGAGTCGGAATTGCACAAAGTTAGTTCTAGTTTATATATTTGAAAGAGCTTGCTTAAACACATTCAAACATATATTTTTGTCATATATAGCTCTTTTGCATACATAAAAAGAAAATTAGAAGCAAAATAAATTGCTGGAGGTATTCCTAAAATGGCCTTCCAAAAAGAGGCCAGCTCTGACACTGTGTTCTGCTAGATTTTATGCTGCTGCTTTTCCTATATTCAACCAGAAGGTGGCAGGCAATGACAACCTCATCATCATTGCTGCTTGGCCAACTGACAGCAAGATCCACCCTGGCCTCAGACATGTTAGGAATTAGGGGCATGTTCTTGGGATTGATGAAATGAGGCAGTGATAGCCCACAGTAGATGAGGTGCATTTGTTATTCTAACTTGACCCTTCTAGCTTTTCACTTTGAAAGTAGATTATTAACTCTGAATCTCTTTATTCACATTTAAATGTTGAAAATACCAATTTCCTAATAGGAAAAATGCTGCTACTATTCCTTGTATACCTAATTAAAGCAAATACAGTTTTTTAAAGTTAAAAACCAATACTTCTCTTTTGTAAGTAACTTTCTCTAAGATGATTAAAAAATTTAAAGAAACATTTCAAAACACACTTATATTTCATAAAAAGTTGCAGTTTGTAAAAAGTTAAACAAACACTTAATCCTTTGCCTTGTGTCAAATGTTATATAAAAAAATTTAAAACTTACATCTTGTTTTCTCCAGGGATCTGAGAGATCCAAATGAGATAGTGTAATATACACACACACATACACAGACACACTAAAGCAAACTATACTGTATGGACTATACCATAAATAGGTTACTAAATCAAATTCAGCTAGATCTGTCAGTTCCCAAAGGCTACCTCATTTTGAATCCCAATGCAACCGGGAAGAAAATGTGACAAGTCCAGTATACTTGGCAGTTATATTTCCCAGTGTAAATTAATGCACTCCCCAAACTGTGCACTGAGGGGCTCAAGATCCAAAAACTGGAAGCATATACCATGTTCATGAATAGGAAGAATAAACATTATTAAAATGTCTATATCACCCAAAGCAATCTATAGATTCAATGCAATTCCATTGAAATACTAATGGCATACTTCAAAGATATAGAACACGTATTCCAAAAATTTATATGAAACCAAAAAAGAACAGGAACAGCTTCAGCAATCTTGAAAATAAAGAATAAAGCAGGAGGTATCACCCTTTCTGATACCAAGTTGTACTACAAGTCCATAGTAATTAAACAGCTTGGTACTGACATAAGAACAGGCATACAGATCAATGGAACAGAACAGAGAACCCAGAAATAAACCCATGCCTTTATGGTCAATTGAGTTTTGACAAAGGAGGTAAGAATATACAGTGGAGTAAAGATAGTCTCTTTAATAAATAATGTTGGGAAAATTGGACAGGTACATGCAAAAAAATGAAACTAGACCACCAACTTACACTATTCACAAAAATAAACTCAAAATGGATAAAAATCCTAAGTGTAAGTCACAAAACCATAACATTTTGGAAGAAAACATAGGCAGTAAACTCTGAAATTTCCCATAGCAATATTTTTGCCAATTTATCTCCATAAGCAAATGAAATAAAGGACAAAATAAACAAATGGAACTACATCAAACTAAAAAGCTTTTGCACAGCAAAAGACATCATGAGCAAAATTAAAAATCAACCCACACAATGGAAGAACATATTTGCCAATACATCTGATAAGGGGTTAATAATCAAAATTATAAAAAACTTCTAAAACTCAACACCAGAAAGGTAAACAATCCAGTTAAAAAATGGGCAAAAGAACTGAATAGACATTTCTCTAAAGACAACATACAGATGACCGAAAGGTATATGAAAAAATTTTCAATGTCATTATTCATCAGAGAAATGGAAGTTAAAGCCACAATGAGATACTACCTCACACCTATCAGAATGTTACTTATTAACAAATCAATACACAGTAAATGCTGGCAAGAATGTGATGAAAAGAGAACCCTCCTGCACTGCTGGTGGGAATGCAAACTGTGTAGCCACTGTGGAGAACAATATATAGTTTCCTCAAAAAATTAAAAATGGAATTGTCTTTTGACCCAGTCATCCCACTTTTAGGAATCTATCTTAAGAATACCAAATCACTGATTCAAAATAAGATATGCATTCCCATGTTTATTGCAGCATTATTTACAATAGCCAAGATCTGAAAATAGGCCTAGTGTCCATCAGTGGATGAGTGGATTAAAAAGTAGTGGAACATATACACACTGGAATACTACACAGCTATGAAAAAGAAGGAAATCTTACTTTTTGCTATGGCATGGATGGACATGGAGATTATTATGCTAAGTGAAATAAGCCAGGCAGAGAAAAAAAATATCATATTATCTCACTTATATGTGGCATCTAATGAACACAGTGAACTGAGGAACAGAATAGAAGTGGAGGTAAGGTCACAGGGAGAAGAGGCACAGATGTCAGAGGGAAGGAGAATGAGGGGATAGGTGAACAAATTAGTGAAGTTATATATACATAACACATAGATACAGATAACAGGACAGCAAATCCCATAGGGAAAGGAGAGAGATTTATGGGGAGGGGGGCAAAGCAGGTGTGATGGAGACAGGAATGGGGGGTGAAGGTGTTATATTGAGTGGGGCACTTGAATTTATGTTAATACAATAAATTAAAATTAATAAAATTTTTTTAAAAAACAATGTCACCCCAATAAATTTAATTAAAAAATAAACAAAGTCTCTTGCATTATAGTTGCTTGGGTTATGTTAGACATTCTAAGATTATGAATTCTTTTAGAAGAAGGTACCACTTATAAAGGCATGCAACCACACTCAGAGAGGGAAAGATGAAGGTCACTGAGGTCAAGACATATATTTCATCTTTCATGGTATTGAATGAGATGAGAGAAAAATAGAACCATACAGGAGCAGGACATGAAGCAAAAGGAAAGTTTTCTGACCTTGAGAACTCCCTCCAAGCATCTTGTTTAATCTCTCCTAACTTGCCTCATAGGTCCTGCTGTTTATATTGTGCTCAAGATGTTCCTGGCAATGAGAGGTCTTAAGAGAGTAAACTTTCAGTGTTAGTAGATGTGTTTTTATGCTTGTCAGTAAATGGGGAATAAGGGAGTTTCTTCAAAATTCTGAGTCATATAAGATCTGCCTCTCCTGACCTTGAGACATGCTATGGCTCTGTCAGACAGATGAAGTTCTCCCAGCGCTTTCCCAGTCTTCACTCGTATTTGCGCCTTCCACAACTTTTACCCTAAGCCCTAAAAGCACATAATCTAGAAAAAAGGAAGCGAGGGAGGCAAGGAAAGAAAGATGGAAAAGGGGAGGGACTGAAGGAGACAGAAGGAAGAATCAATGATATTTGGAGGTCCTGCATTGGCAACTACTTTTAAGTAAATAAGTTTGTCTCTTCTCTTCTGAAGATGAACAGTAGGTGGATAAGAAGCAAGGCCTTTTTGATTCAGGACTTTAATTTTTGGAAAGGACCATCCAAAAAAATTATGTTCATTTGCAATTGCTAGAGTAGTGGAGACATCTATACAGGATTTTTGCATGATCTAATGGCACGACACTCAGTGTTTGACGCCATGGTTCCAGGAAAACCTCTAGAATGGCAGAAGTAGAAAAGAGAGTTCCTGCTACAACCAGAAAGCATTATCATTTTTTTTTTATAAATAAATTTTTATTTTAATGGGGTGACATCAATAAACCAAGGTACATATATTCAAAGAAAACATTTCCAGGTTATCTTGTCATTTAGTTCTCTTGCATACCCATTACCCAAAGAGAGATCGTCCTCTGTCACCCTCTATCCAGTTTTTTTATACCCCTCCCCCTCCCCCACTTCCTCCTTTGCTCCACCCACCCCCCATAATCACCACACTCCTGTCCATGTCTCTTAGTCTCGCTTTTATGTCCCACCAAAGTATGGAATCCTGCAGTTCCTGTTTTTTTCTGATTCGCTTATTTCTCTCTGCATAATGTTATCAAGATTCCACCATTCTGCTTTAAGTGATCTGATGTCATCATTTCTTCTAGCTGAATAGTATACCATGGTGTATATGTGCCCCATCTTCTTTATCCAGTCTTCTATTTTTTTTTACAGTGATTAAAAGTCTTTAAGCAAACTCTTGGCCAATACAGCAAGAATCCATAAAAGAGTAGTGTCCTTAACATGTTCACCAAGTCCAAGTTGGCCCCATCACCATGCCAAAACCCTAAAAAATGCAACCCAACCACAGTTCAGTCGGTTAGGAGCTGTCCCAAGGAGCAGGAGTCCAGAAAAAGTCCACATCCAGGAAAAGTCCGCATGGCACTGGAATTGTTGTCACCATTCTATACTTTGCAGCTCATGTCCAAGTCCCAGTGACCACTGCTTCTAGCTGGTAATGATTCAGGTAGACTGGAAAAGCCATTTGCAGCATGCGTGGATATGGAGCTTCTGTTCTCGTCTGCCTGGAGAGATGAGAACAGGTTGCTTTTCCCTGGAGTTCTGCGACTGTTGCATGGTAAAGAGAACCTTGGGATACACTAAGCTGGGTGACAAAGGTAGCTTCATAATAGAACCTGGCAAAAGGGGTAAAGAGAGCTCTAAATTAGGAGTAGGTCCCAGCCTGAAATATGAGTGGGGCATTGAGGTAGGAGGGATAAAGAAACACTATATATTAAGCAAAGCAGCAGAAAATAGGACTATCAACACCCACAACAGAGATCTTTGAGGGAAGAATAAAAAACCTGACTATTCAGGCAAAACATAGTTAAATGGCCCTTGTGCAAATGAGATCAGTTTACCTGCTTCTTGGAAGAAATACCCTAGGCTCATTCACAGTGTCGTAGATGGGGTCGACGGCCCTGGGCACCTTCAGCCTTCAGTGGCAAAACCCAGCTTTCTGGGCAAGGTTAGGTCATAAGTGGCTGGAGCAGGGCTGGAAGAGACTAAACACTCCCTTAGAGGAGCGAGGGGAAGCCTACCTTCCAGTGTCAACTGTTTCCTCACAGCAGAGGCATGTAAGCCTGACAGGCTTTAGCTCAATGACCTTCCTTTCCACTATTGAAGCAGGACCCAGATGGCATCCTATGAGACCCCTTTGGGGGTGTTGGAGCCTTTAAGGGTGTATCCTAAAAGCTGGTAGTTCCCCTGATCTCTATTGGGCTTTTTCTGCCTCTAGGTATCTTAAAAGCCATTCTCAGAAGATCTCGCTGAGGGGTTTGAGGATCCCCATCCGCCTATATAAATCTTTTCCATATATCTGGAGCTATTTGAAAAAAGACAAAACAGTGTTATTAGCTGAATCTAATAAAGAAAGTAGTAGTTTGCAGGCGAAAAAGATTTGGTGTCTCCTATTCATCAGCATTCAAAAGAAATGTAAATTTTTTTTAAGTAAAAAGCATGATATGGTAGACCCATAGGGGTTCCAGGATATGACTACCCCCTTTTAAATTTTTTTTTAATTTACTTTAAAATGTTTGCTGAGTACACTTTAATAATACCTTAACTTTAAAGATCGTAAGCATGACAAAATACAGTAAATGCTTTTGCTCCATATGCAGGAGCATTTTCAGTTTAGCCAGTTTAGGAACTCCAATAATAGAACAATGCATACAGACCATGAGCTATAACATGCTTAGCAGCCTCTCCTGTTCTGACAGAGGTTACTATAGATCCGGAATATTTATCCACTGTAATGTGGACATGCGACTGTTTGCCAAATGAAGGTATATGAGTTACATCCATCTGCCAAAGTTGTCCTGGTAGGGGACCTTGAGGGTTAACTCCAAATGAAGGGGCAGTATAGGACCCCTTGGACAGGATTTCCCAATCTGCCATGCTGCTTCCCAAGAAAGTTGAAACTGTTTACACCGGGCTGCAGCGTTCTGGTGATGAATAGTATAAGACTCACTTGCTCGGTCTGTCATGGTTGCTCCATATAATTTTCTTTTGGGTAGCTTGATCAACAAGGGCATTCCTAGGCCCTGGCCGGTTGGCTCAATGGTAGAGCATCGGCCTGGTGTGCAGGATTCCCAGGTTCGATTCCTGGCCAGAGCACACAGGAGAAGCGCCCATCTACTTCTCCACCCCTCCCCCTCTCCCTCCTCTTCGTCTCTCTCCTCCCTTCCCGCAGCCAAGGCTCCACCAGAGCAAAGCCACCCCGGGCAATAAGGATGGCCCCATGACCTCTACCTCAGTCACCAGAATGGCTCCAGTTGCAACAGAGCAACACCCCAGATGGACAGAGCATTCCCCCCTGGTAGGCATGCCAGGTGGATCCCGGTCAGGTGCATGCGGGAGTCTGTCTGACTGCCTCCCCATTTCCATCTTCAGAAAAATACAAAAAATAAATAAATAAGAGAAAAAATACAACAAAAAAAAGAAGAAAGAAAAGAGAAAAAAAAGGGGGGGGGGCATTCCCTTGTGTTAAAGCTCCAGGGAGCATGGAGTGAGCTTGAGTATGTCCTATGAAACATGGAGCTCTATGTTGACATATAAGTTATTGAAGAAGGAGGAACTGCTGAAATAGTTCATCAGCATTTGTCCCTAAGACAGCAGTCTTTATATTGGAAACACCATAAGTAAATATTTGCTGTCTGTCTATAGATTAAAGAAAGAATATGGCAAATGTTGAAAAGCCATGATCTTTGTGCCCTTCCCCTCCCCCAAACCCCTCCCTCTCCTCCCCCCACCCTGTATTCCCAACACTGTTGTCCATGTCTCTGAGTCTCATCTTTATGTCCCACCTATGTATGGAATCATATAGTTCTTAGTTTTTTCTGATTTACTTCTTTCGCTCAGTATAATGTTATCAAGGCTCATCCATGTTGTTGTAAAAGATCCTTTGTCATTATTTCTTATGGCTGAGTAGTATTCCATAGTATATATAGTATATATATATAGTATATATATGCTCGTCCTCTGATGGATACTTGGGCTGTTTCCAGATCTTTGCTATTGTGAACAATGCTGCCATAAACATGGGAGTGCATTTCTTCTTTTCAAACAGTGCTGTGGTGTTCTTGGGGTATATTCCTAACAGTGGTATAGCTGGGTCAAAAGGCAGTTCGATTTTTATTTCTTGAGGAATCTCCATACTGTTCTCCACAGTGGCTGCACCAGTCTGCATTCCCACCATCAAAGCAGGAGGGTTCCCTTTTCTCCACATCCTCACCAGCACTTATTCTGTGTTGTTTTATTGATGAGCACCATTCTGACTGGTGTGAGGTGATATCTCATTGTGGTTTTAATTTGCATTTCTCTAATCATTAGTGATGTTGAACATTTTTTCATATGCCTATTGGCCATCTGTGTGTCCTCTTTGGAGAAGTGTCTATTCATTTCTTTTGCCCATTTTTGGATTGGATTGTTTGTCTTCCTGGTATTGTTTTACAAGTTCTTTATAAATTTTGGTTATTAACCCCCTATCAGACGCAATGTTAAATATATTCTCCCATTGTGTAGTTTGTCTTTTTATTCTGTTCTCATTGTCTTTAGCTGTGCAGAAGCTTTTTAGTTTGATAAAGTCCCATTTGTTTATCCTGTCCTTTATTTCACTTGCCTGTAGAGGCAAATCAGCAAATATATTGCTGCGAGAGATGTCAGAGAGCTTACTGCCTATGTTTTCTTCTAAGATGCTTATGGTTTCACGGCTTACATTTAAATCTTTTATCCATTTTGATTTTATTTTTGTGAGTGATGTAAGTTGGTCTAGTTTCATTATTTTGTAGGTAGCTGTCCAATTTTCCCAACACCATTTGTTGAAGAGGCTATCTTTACTCCATTGTATTTTCTTACCTCCTTTTGTCAAATATCAGTTGTCCATAGAGCTGTGGGTTTATTTCTGAGTTCTCTGTTCTGTTCCATTTATCTATGTGCCTGTTCTATGCCAGTATCATGCTGTTTTGAGTACAATGGCCTTATAATATAACTTGATATCCGGAAGTGTGATCCCTCCTGCTTTATTCTTTTTTTTTTTCAAGATTGCTGAGGCTATTCGTGTTCTTTTTTGGTTCCATATAAATCTTTGGAATATGTGTTCTATATCTTTGAAGTAAGTCGTTGGTATTTTAATCGGTATTGCATTTAATTTATAAATTGCTTTCGGTAATATAGACACTTTAATGATGTTTATTCTTCCTAACCATGAGCACGGTATATGCCTCCACTTATTCGTATCTTCCCTGATTTCTCTTCTCAATGTTTTATAATTTTATGACTACAAGTCTTTAATCTTCTTGGTTATATTTATTCTTATGTACTTTATTTTTTTGGTTGCAATGGTAAAGGGGATAGATTCCTTGATTTCTCTTTCTGACAGTTCATTATTAGTGTATAAAAATGCCTCTGATTTCTGAGTATTGATTTTATATCCTGCCACCTTGCCGAATTCACTTATCCAGTCTAGTAGTTTTTTCTATATACAATATCATATCATCTGCAAATAATGATAGTTTTACTTCTTATTTTCTCATTTAGATGCCTTTTATTTCTTTTTCTTGTCTGACTGCTGTGACTAGGACTTCCAGAACTATGTTGAATAAGAGTGGTGAAAGAAGGCACCCCTGCCTTGTTCCTGATCTAAGGGGATTGCTTTTAATTTTTGCCCATTGAGTAGGATGTTGGCTGTGGGTTTGTCATAAATAGCCTTTATCATGTTGAGGTATGTTCACTGTATTCCCACTTTGCTGAGAGCTTTGATCATGAACGGGCACTGGATTTTATCAAATGCTTTTTCTGCATCTATTAAAATTATCATGTGGTTTTTCTCCTTTCTTTTGTTTATGTGATGAATCACATTGTTTGATTTGCAAATATTGTACCAGCCTTGCCTCCCAAGAATAAATCCCACTTGATCATGGTGTATGATTTTTTTTCATATATTGCTGGATCCGGTTTGCTAATATTTTGTTGAGGATTTTTGCATCTAAGTTCATCAGGGATATTGGCCTTTAATTTTCTTTCTTTGTCTTGTCTTTGCCTGGTTTGAAATCAGAATTATGCTCGCCTCATAAAAGGAGTTTGGAAGTCTTCCTTCCTCTTGAATTTTTTGAAATAGCTTGAGAAGGATAGGAATTCTACCAAATTCACTTGTGAAGCCATCTGGCCCAGGACTTTTATTTTTTGGGAGTTTTTTGATAGCTGTTTCAATCTCATTTGTTGTAATTGGTCTGTTTAGGTTTTCTGATTCTTCCAGATTGATTTTTGGAAGATTATATGATTCAAGGAATTTGTCCATTTCATCTAGGTTGTCTAGTTTTTTGGCGTACAGTTCTTCATAGTATTTTCTTACAATATTTTGTATTTCTGTTGTGTCAGTTGTTATTTCTCCACTCTCGTTTCTAATTTTATTTATTTGAGTCCTCTCTCTTGTTTACTTGGTGAGTCTCATTAAAGGTTCATCGATCTTGTTTACCTTTTTAAAGAACCACCTTCTGGTTTCATTGATCCTCTGTATTGTTTCTTTAGCCTCTATGTCATTTATTTCTGCTCTGATCTTTATTATTTCCTTCCTTCTACTAGCTCTGGGCTTTACTTGCTGTTCTTTTTCTAGTTCTTTTAGATGCAGGGTTAAGTTGTTTATTTGAGCTTTTCCTAGCTTCTTGAGGTATGCCTGTAATGCTATAAACTTCCCTCTCAGGACTGCTTTTGCTGTGTCCCATAAATTTTGAGTTGATGTATGCTCATTATCGTTTGTTTCTAGGAATTTTTTAATTTCTTCTTTGATCTCAATGTTAACCCATTCGTTATTTAATAATATGGTATTTAGTTTCCAAGTGTTTAAATGTTTTTCAATTTTTCTATTGTGGTTGATTTCTAGTTTAATGCCATTGTGATCAGAGAAAGTGCTTGATATGATTTCAATCTTCTTATATTTGTTGAGACTGCTTTTGTGCCCTAACATGTGGTCTATTCTAGGGAATGTGCCATGAGTGCTTGAAAAGAATGTATATTCTGCTGTTTTAGGGTGAAAGGTTCTGAAGATACCTATTAAATCAAGTTGATCTAATATGTTCTTTAAGTCTGCTATTTCTTTGTTAATTTTCTTTCTTGAGGATCTATCCAATGATGTTAATGGGGTATTGAAATCCCCTACTATTATCCCTTGTTCTTTCTCTTCTTCTTCAGGAACCCCTATGATGCGGATGTTATTTCTCTTCATGTTGTCACAGAGCTCTCTTAGAGTTTCCTCAGACTTTTTGAGTCTCTTTTTTTTTTTTCTTCTCTGCTTCCATGCCTTAATTTATCATGTCCTCTAACTCGCTGATTCAATCCTCTGCTTCATCCATCCTGCTTTTAATTCCTTCCATTGTATTCTTTATTTCAGATATTGTATTTGTCATGTCTGACTGATTCTTTTTTATTATTTCAATGTCCTTTTTTATATTTGTTATCTCTTTATTTAGGTTTTTGTAATGGCCATCTATGGTTGTTCTAATATCTTTGAGCATCCTAACAATCGTTATTTTAAACTCTGCATCTGGTAATTTGGTTATATCTGATTTGGTCCTTTTCTGGGGATTTCTCTTGGTTTATTTGTGTTGTATTTCTCCGCCTTCGCATTTTCTCTTCACGGGAGTGGCTGTGATCACACGCTCGGGTGCACAAGTGTTTGTGGCCTTGGCCTTTGCCCCACCCTTGTATGTGACGTTATGCTCAGTCCTGAGGGCACTGGCAAGCACCTTTGCTCAGCTGTGGGTCTCTGCCTGTTTCCAGGCTTTTGCCCTGTTCTTGTAGGAGGAGCCCCCTTGAGGAACGGCTCCTAGCCTTGGCTCTACCTCCGGGAAGGACTGCGTGCCCAAGCTCAGCTCAGTCGCGGAAGTTTGCCTCTTCTGGGCTTTTGGCTCCACTCCCGCGGGAGGAGCCAGCTACCAAGTCAGACCGCAAGCCTGGGTTGCACGGGTAGGGCAAGGCTGTGCTTCTCTGTCCTTGCTCAGGGGCTGGTCTCCAACCTTTCCGGGGTTCCTGCCCTTCTCCCGCAGGCTGGATTACAGGCTGCCGGCAGCTGAGCTTGACTGCTTTTGCACGCCCCCTTCTCCCCAGCTGGGCAAGATTGAGCTCACACCTGAGACCAGTGGTGGCCAGTCGGCTTCCGCCCCTGCCAGCAGAACTGCACTTTTGTCTCCCGCTGCCGCCCGCCCTCCAGCGAGCCCTCAGCCACGTAGGTGGGGGCATTGCAGCTCAGACCCTAAGACTCACTACTGTAGACCCAAAAGCTCCCTCCTTTTATGCGACTCTGCTCTGAGTGCCGTGGGGGAGCTTGTTTGGCTGGTGTCCTGCTTCACTTTGCTGGTACTGCTGTTTCCGGGGGAAATATTCACTTCAGCTTTGGGGAGTGACTCGTCCCAGGGGTTAGGGTGGCTATCTCCCAAAATGTTTTTTCCTATGCCTCCTAGATTACACTCTCTTCCTGTTACTCTGGTCCTCTCCTCTCTCCCTGTCCCCAGGAGCCCCGGGTGAGCGGTTGTGAGAGAGGTGTTCTGTGCAGTCCCTTTAAGAAGGATCCTGGGTCTGAGAAATCAGACTCTTTCTCACAAACAGTATCCTGACTTGTTTCCAGCTAAATACTGTCCTTATGCCTCTTCTGGGCTCTGGGGCTGCAGGCTGGGGCTTTGTTCCTGGGGCTCAGGACCCTTCTCCCCCTGCTAAACTCATTTCCTGCCACGTGAGTCTCTCTCTGCTGCCGTTCATTCAGGGAGCTGGGCAGCTCTCTCTGCATTTCTGCTTTTCCTACCAGTCTTGGTGTGGCTTCTTCAGTGTTCCTTGGTTGAAGAATCCTCTTAGTTTAGTCCAAAGTTGGTTTTTCCAGATGATAGTTCTTAAAATTAGTTTGTAATCCACTTTGGTTCTGGGAGGTAGATGTTGGTACGTCCGCCTACTCCAGTGCCATCTTCATCATTTTTTTCTATAAGGATTTATTACCCCGTGTATATAAATGGTTACAGAGGCAAAGCAATCCAACACCCCAGAGGTCCCGGGGGCCTTTGAAGGCCTGTGTCCACAGGGTCCTCTTCTGGAGACTGTAGGCCTGCTGAATAAGCACTCAAGAACTCAAGGGAATGTGACCTGTACCCAAATAATGACTGCCAAGCAGGGGTTTGCAATCCAAGAAGCAAGTTCTGAGTGTGTGAGTGGCTGCCATGATGCCAATGAGGCCCTGCCTGAGACCTGCAGAAAACCAGGGCAGGACCAGGAGTCATCTTGAGACTGGTCTGAAAGGTGCATGATGGACTTGCCCTTTCTAGAGAGAAAGTGTGTTATGACACTTTCCAAATGTGCAAAATAGGTGTTTTCCTGGAGCATCTGATCACAGCTTAGCAACAAGACAGAAAGACAAAATGGATGCTGAGTAGATGTAAACCCAGAAATATGACCCTCAGATCCAGCTGCCTGTGGCCATGAAAACCAATTATATGACATAGATACTGATGAGAAAGAAAGAGGTTTGTTTATTCAAGTGCCAGCCATCTGAGAAGATTGGGGGTACTCCTGTCTCCAAAACTCCATCTTCCTCTTCTGATGCAGGTGGGGGTTTTTATAAGGAGAGAAAAGGAAGGGAAAGAACAAAAATAGAACAAAGGAATTGAAGGGATGGGATTGAGAGTGCTTTGCTGAGGGGAGCTACATGCAAGCTAGCCCATTTCAGATAACAGATTGAAGGTCACATGTCTTCTGGTGCTAGGACATCTGAAAGTCAGAGCCCTTCCTGTTTGTTACAGGAACTGTAGCTAGCAAGTAACTTATAAATTAGGGTTTTTGTTTCATGTAACAAGTGTCCACAGATTTCCACAAGCCTTGAACAAGAAACAGAACTGTGAAAGTGAAGAGAAGGGGGGAGGATGTGAGGTATAGCTCCTGTTTATGCTTATTCTTTTTACTCAAATGTTAACCCTTCATGTGGGTCAACCAGAGGGGAACAAGCCTTTTAACTGTAATGAGAGTGAAAATACAGGATCGATTGTATACTTTTGATTTGTAACATAACTGTGATTACCAAACTAACAATACTGAATCATGATTATAAGAGCTTACTTTATTAGTACATTCTTTTTTTATTATTTATTTATTTATTTATTTATTTTGTATTTTTCCGAAGCTGGAAACGGGGAGAGACAGTCAGACAGACTCCCGCATGCACCCAACCGGGATCCACCTGGCACGTCCACCAGGGGGTGATGCTCTGCCCACCAGAGGGTGATGCTCTGCCCCTCCAGGGCATCGCTCTGTTGCGATCAGAGCCACTCTAGTGCCTGGAGCAGAGGCCAAGGAGCTATCCCCAGTGCCCGGGCCATCCTTGCTCCAATGGAGCCTTGCTGCGGGAGGGGAAGAGAGAGACAAAGAGGAAGGAGAGGGGGAGGAGTGGAGAAGCAGATGGGTGCTTCTCCTGTGTGCCCTGGCCGGGAATTGAACCTGGGACTTCTGCACGCCAAGCCGACGCTCTACCACTGAGCCAACCGGCCAGGGCCAGTACATTCTTATTTAGCTCTATTTTATGGCTAGTCAGACTAATATCAGTAAATCAGTAATATAGCATATTTATTCCTGGTTACAGATGCTAGGGTTCTCAGGTGGAACTGATGCAGAAAGTTTTGGTTACAAGGATTTGGACAGAAACAATGTGCCTGTCCTATGGTTTA
Organism: Saccopteryx bilineata; assembly: GCF_036850765.1. NCBI lineage: Eukaryota > Metazoa > Chordata > Mammalia > Chiroptera > Emballonuridae > Saccopteryx > Saccopteryx bilineata. The sequence goes on from NC_089492.1 coordinate 167,993,233, forward strand.
AGAGCCTGCATTGTACGGCTAGAGCTCCTCTGTTTGAATCCTACCCTTGCTACTTAGTAGCTGTGTGACTTTGGGTAAGTTACTTAAGTTTTCTGAGCTTCAGTTTTCTCAACTATAAAATACAGACAATAATAGTATGGACCTCACAGGGATATATAATTATATATATAATTATAATTAGGGTTATATATAATTATAATTCACATACAAATTAATACTTGTATCTTACTTAGGACAGGACCTTGCACTAGTGAGCTCCTAGTGAGTGATAAGTAAATGTTCATTGGCTGAAATCATATATCAGACCTGCAGTTCCAGGTGACATTACTGCCCAACCACCCTTCACAAGCCAAGTTGCATAAATAACCACCCTTTTATTATGCTCATACATTTTGTGGATCAAGATCCAGTGGGCATGACTTGACTTGGCTTCACAGTGTTGGGGTCTTCTGCGAGGAAGACTTGAAATGCTGGGCGGGACTCAGGTGGCTGGGTTTCTTCACTCACATGTAGGGGGCCAGGCAGGAATGGTTCAAAAGTCAGACTTGGCTGGGACTATCAGTCACAGAGCCTGCTCATGCCTTGGGCATGGCCCAGGTTACACATCCTGGTAACTGGGTTCTGAGAATGAGTGTTTCAAGAGCATGTGAAAACAGCCAGAAGGAAGCTGTGTAGCCATTTGTGATAGAGTCCCAGATATAACAGGCAGTCAGTCTCACTACATTGGTTAAAGCTGTTACCAGCCTGCCAAGATTCAAGGGGAGGTGGCATACACTCCATCTCTCTGTGGTTTTTGATGGGACAGGAAAGCTCAATAGTCCAATCTGCTTTGAAAGTCCCATGTACACTGCTCAACTGGGCAGGACTGCCAGCCCAGGGAACTTCCAGAGGACCAAACCCCACTGGGTGGGCCTGACTGAAAGGAGTCTGAGAATCAGTGCAACTTTTCCTAGGGACAGTGGTGCAGGATTTGAAGTTACTTGCAAGGCGCCAAAGCCAGGATCAGAAACTTGTTCTCCATCTTCTGCCTTCCAGCACCAGGGCTGATGTATCTTATTACCTGAATTCAGTGCTGAGTTGCTATTCTTAGCCCACTGAGGTTGCTTGTGATCCATGGTTTTAATTACAGGCAGTTAATTATTTCATTTTCAAAATCAGCAATAAGATTAAATGTGCTGTTGTTTTAAAAGCCAGGCTCCTGGTCTGAAAACTCATCAGTGAATCAGAGGATAAATGTTTCTATTGTGCTGGTTAAAAATAGAAACTATGGAAAAAGTGACAGAATGAGATGAATGCCATTAAAGTGTAATTACATTTACTGTAAATGCAAGTTTTGAGAAGAATCTATTTTAGGCCAAGAAGCTCTCCTGGTACCTGTGACACAGAAAACCCAAAACCTCAGCTGATGGCTGCTTTTATGTTTTAAATTTTATATTGTATATTGTTGCAAAGTGTTCTTAGTGTCCTTCTTACCAGGACTATTTGAAAGGATTATGTTACTCCAAAGGAAAATAAGAACCATATAGTTCACTTTGACTCCCAGAATGTAGCTTTTCCATTGTTCTTACAAGGCAGTATTTCTATATATCTATATGCTATATTTATTAATCTATAGACCTATGTGTTTCTATCTATCTGTAGACCTCCTGCCTTAGCAGTGAAGTGTAGCTTGACTGGACATATATATTTGAAAAGAGGAGCTTAATTTTTTAAATATAGATAGCTTGTGTTTTTCTGATTTTAAAATAAAACATTCTTGCCATATAAAATTTTTAAAATATGCAATGGAAGTAAACCATCCAAAATCTAGCCACTCACAGATAAAGCACTATAAATGTTTGATGAACATACTTTCAAATCATAATCTTTTTATGGATTTAATGACAGTTCTAAATTTTTTGTTGCTGTTGTTAAGTCTCAGGACATATTTTTTATGACAATATATAGTTTTATATTTATTATCATGTGTAATGAAAAACTGGCATTCTATAAGATCAGTATGCCATAATTTATTTAATAAATTTCCTTTATTCATTCATTTGTCAATGGATATAGGCATTATTTTCTCCTTTTGGCTATTGTGAATAATGCTGTTATGAACATGAGCACAGATATCTGTCTGAGTCCTTGCTTTTGGTTCTTTGGGGATACATCCTTAGAAGTGGGATTGCTGGATCATATGCTAGTTATGTATTCATTTTTTGCAAAAGTACCACACTATTATTTTCCATAGTGACTGTAGCATTTTTCATTCCTAACAGTGTACAAGAATTTTAGTTTTATCACATCTTCACCAACACTTGTTATTTCCAATTGTCTACATGGTTCTTTTAACTGAGCTGAGATTCACTACCCTTCAACATCTACCACTGTTCCCAATTGGGAGCTTTGTAACTATGTGGCTAATTCCAGTCTTCGCTCTGCTAGACAATACCCCAGCCTGACCTGTGGTGGTGCAGTGGATAAAGTGTCAACCAGGAACACTGAGGTTGCGGGTTCAAAATGCTGGCTTACCTGGGAGTTGATGATTTCTGCTCCTCCTCCTCAACAAATCAATAAAAAAGTCTTTTTAAAAAGTGCTCCACAAGATGGCGTCAGAGTAATGGCGCGGTAGGAAGCAATACTGATAAATCTCCCCAAAAACTCAACAAGATCTTCAACCAGAAACAGAAAAATCTATCCTTGGAGCCTCCAGATGTTCCACAATACACCCGAAGGTATGGTCGAGCAAAAAATTGGCTAAATATATAATCAAACCCAGAAGGAAATAGGGAGTAAGAAATGCTCTGCCTTCCTCACTAACCTAAATAGGGCTGATTTCACTGGGAACTGAGAATATAAAAACTAAGGCGGGCAAACGGGGTGAATAGATCCAGGCCGCGGCACAAATAGCCGAACCAGACTGTGGCACGGAGATCCAAGCCAAGAAAAAACTGTGCCTGCGGCAACCCGGGCAATACAAGCTAACACTCACGCCAAACCCAGATAAAGAAAGACAAGTGGGGCAGCCATTCACCCCGATCTCCTGGTAGGTGCGCGCAGATAGTGGGTGAGAGATTCCTCCAAAAGCCCCGAGAGTGGGCGCCGATGTTATCCGACAGAGAGGCAGAGTCAGAGGCCTTTGTGTGGGACAAAAGCAGAATCTTGGGACCCCCAGAGCCCTGAAAAAGCCACACACGGGGAGGGAGCAAGAGCCAATTCCAACACTGGATCTTTCCCGTGTGGGTGTGGGTTTCACTTGGAGTGTGAGACTGCCAGCCAGATATCCTGGTCGGCATGCACGGAGAGTGGGCAAGATTCCTCTGAGAGCCTCGGGAGTGGGTGCCCCTGTTACCCCACAGAGAGGCAGAGTCAGGGGCCTTTGTGTGGGCCGAAAGCAGAATCTCGGGCTGCACCAGCACCCTGAAAAAGCTGCGCACAGGGAGGGAGCGAGAGCTAATTCCAACAATGGAACTTTTCTGTGCGGGCAGGGGTTTCACTCAGAGTGTGAGACTGCCGGCCTGATATCCTGGTCTGCACAGGCAGATAGGGAGTGAGAGATTCCTCTGAGCACCCTGGGAGTGGGCGCCCGCCTGCTCACCCATGTTACCGGAGAGAGTGGCAGAGTCAGAGGCCTTTGTGTGGGCGGAAGCCCCACCTGATATGCTAGCAGCTCTGACTGAGCCTTACCCAGAGCCCAGTGCTGAGTGGGAATAGAGTGGGGAGTTGCCAGCTCTTTGAGCCTCTTACTATCCAGGCAGAGGCAGCAGAAACCCCATAGCTGGATTACCAGGCTACTAATTGAGGAAGGAAAGACTAGGAGAGAGGCTTTGGGAACACGGACTCTCTCACTGTCAGAGCCTACAAATGCTAATGAGCCTCAACTGCCAACGAGACTGAAGCCCAATACATGACATCACCATAGAGACTTATCAACTGCAAACCTCTACCTGAGCGTGCCACAGGGGCAGAACCCGGGGTACAGTCACTGACCAGGAAGAGGGAGAGAAAAGAAAAAGCAAGAAGATAACCTCTCAAAATCAAGAATAATTCACAGACTTTATAACCTATCCCATTTTATTATATTTGTTCATTTGTTTCTCTTATTTTCATGTCTTGACTTTATTTTTCCTCTTCCAAATTGGTCATTTAATTCTCTGCCGGTCTTATTCTCTCCTCTCCTTGAACTACACCACCCATAAGTGTTACATCTCCCATTATCTTTTCTTTCCTCTTCCTTTCTCCTATGAGGGTTGCACTCCAAAATCCTTAATTATCTCTCTTTCTCCTTTTTTTTATTCTTTTAGTGGTTCCTTTTTTTATTTTTTTCTCTCTTTCTTTTCTCCCTCTATATTAGTTTTATCCTTTCTCCTTTATGTTTCCTCTCATTCAATCCTCAATAACAAACAAATGATCTTATCTTGAACTCAAACTTATGTTTGTGGCATTTTGGGGGGGTTTTACTTCACCTTTTTAACTCACTAGCAGTGCTCCCAATTCTGGCTGTCCATTTTATTTAGTTCTTGTTCCACTAAATACAATAGTAATTTTTAAATTTTCCCACCCATTTTCCTGTTTTCCTCTTATTCCTCTCATCATATCTCTTAGTCAACCAACACCTAAAAGCAAATCATTTTATTCTTAACCCAAATTTTTTTCTTATTTGCATTTTGTGGATCCATACCCCCTTCTTTTGTGCCTTCATTACTTCTCCCCAACTCAGGTCCTCCATTAAAGGAATTCTTTATTCTATTTATTACAATATAATTCACAGTTCACCACAGGATTTTCTCAAGAAAGAGGGGAGAGGAGAGGAGAGGAAAAAAGGAAGGGGGGAATAATTTTCTTTTCTTTTCTTTTTTAATTTTTAATTTAAAAAAACTTTTCTATTTTTTCTTTTCATTTTTTTAAACTTTTTATTTTTTATTAAATCTCATTAATACCATCAACAATACCACCCTCAGATGCGATTAAGGAAGAGAAAATTGAATATCATGGATATAAAAGAGAGTGAACACAGATAGATGAGGAAGAATCAATGGAGAAAAAATTTAATATATTGGAAATCTTGGAGTTAAATGAGAGAGAATTTAAAATAGAAATTCTAAAAATACTCAGAGATAAACAAGAAAACACAGAAAGGCAATTTAGGGAGCTCAGAAAACAACTCAATGAACACAAAGAATATATTACCAAGGAAATTGAAACTATAAAAACAAATCAAACAAAGATGAAAAACTCAATTCACGAGCTGAAAAATGAGGTAACAAGCTTAGCTAATAGAACAGGCCATATAGAAGGTAGGATTAGTGACATAGAAGACAAGCAAATTGAGGCACAACAGAGAGAAGAAGAAAAAGACTCAAAAATTTAATAAAATGAGATAGCCCTACAGGAATTATCTGACTCCATCAAAAAGAATAACATAAGAATAATAGGTATATCAGAGGGAGAAGAGAGAGAAAATGGAATGGAGAACATACTCAAACAAATAATAGATGAGAACTTCCCAAGCCTGTGGAAAGAACTAAAGCCTCAAATTCAAGAAGCAAACAGTACACCGAGTTTTCTTAACCCCAACAAACCTACTCCAAGGTACATCATAATGAAATTGGCACAAACCAACAACAAAGAAAAAATTCTCAAGGCAGCCAGGGAAAAGAAGAATACAACATATAAAGGAAGGCTCATTAGATTATCATCAGATTTCTCAACAGAAACTCTGCAAGCTAGAAGAGAGTAGACCCCAATATTTAAAGTCCTGAAAAAGAGGAACTTTCAGCCATGAATACTATACCCATCAAAGCTATCCTTCAAATACAAAGGAGAAATAAAAACATTCACAGATACAGAGAAGTTGAGGGAATTTATCATCTGAAAACCCCCACTCCAGGAATTACTAAAGGGGGTTCTCTAATCAGATAGAAAGAACAAAAAAAAAGCCACAAGTAAAACTCCAAGAAGAATACAATAAAACCAAATTTAAACTGTGACAACCACAAAAAAAAGGTGGGGGGGGGGGGGAATGGAGATTAACAGTAGCAAAGGACAATGGAGTGCAAAAGTACTCACAAAATAGTGCACTACAACGAACAGGGTAGGAACCCTTTTCATTACTTAGTGGTAACCACCATTGAAAAAACCACCACAGAGGCACATGATTTAAAAAAGATAGCAACAGAGGAAAGATGTATGGAATACAACAAATAAAAACAAAAATAGAAAAACAAAAGAGGAGGATCAAACAAGACACAAAACTAACAGAAAGCAATATATAAAATGGCAATAGGAAACTCACAAGTGTCAATAATTACTCTAAATGTAAATGAATTAAACTCACCAATAAAAAGGCACAGAGTAGCAGAATGGATTAAAAAAGAAAATTCAACTGTATGCTGCCCACAAGAAACTCATCTAAGCAACAAGGATAAAAACAAATTCAAAGTGAAAGGCTGGAAAACAATACTCCAAGCAAATAACATACAAAAAAAAAGCAGGCACAGCAATACTCATATCTGATAATGCTGACTACAAGACAGCAAAAGTACTCAGAGACAAAAATGGCCATTTCATAATGGCTAAGGGGACACTGAATCAAGAAGACATAACAATTCTTAATATATATGCACCAAACCAAGGAGCACCAAAATATATAAGACAGCTACTTATTGACCTTAAAACAAAAACTGACAAAAATACAGTCATACTTGGAGACCTCAATACACTGCTGACGGCTCTAAATCAGTCATCCAAACAGAGAATCAACAAAGATATAGTGACCCTAAACAAAACACTAGAGCACCTGGATATGATAGCCATCTACAGGACATTTCATCCCAAAGTGACTGAGTATATATTTTTTTTCCAGTATACATAGACCATTCTCAAAAATTGACCATATGTTGGGCCACAAAAACAACATCAGCAAATTCAGAAAAATTGAAGTTGTACCAAGCATATTTTCTGATCATAAAGCCTTGAAACTAGAATTCAATTGCAAAAAACAGGAAAAAAATTCCACAAAAATGTGGAAACTAAACAACATACTTTAAAAAAATGAATGGGTCAAAGAAGAAATAAGTGCAGAGATCAAAAGATATATACATACAAAGGAAAATGACAATACGACATAGCAGAATCTCTTCGATGTAGCAAAAGCAGTGATAAGAGGGAAGTGCATATCACTTCAGGCCTATATGAACAAACAAGAGAGAGCACCAAGTGAACCACTGAACTTCACACCATAAGGAACTGGAAAAAGGAGAACAAAAACAACCCAAAACCAGCCGAAGAAAGGAGATAATAAAAATCAGAGCAGAAATAAATGAAATAGAGAACAGAAAAACTATAGAAAAAATTAAAAGAACAAGGAGATGGTACTTTGAAAAGATCAACAAAATTGACAAACCCTTGGCAAGACTTACCAAGGAAAAAAGAGAAAGAACTCATAAACAAAATCCAAAATGAAAGAGGAGAAATCACCACAGACACCGTAGATATACAAAGAATTATTGTAGAATACTATGAAAAACTTTATGCCACTAGTTCAACAACCTAGAAGAAATGGATAAATTCCTAGAACAATACAACCTTCCTAGACTGAGTCAAGAAGAAGCAGAAAGCCTAAGCAGACCTATCAGTAGAGAAGAAATAGAAAAAACCATTAAAAACCACTTCCAAAATAAAAGTCCAGCCCCAGATGGCTATACCAGTGAATTTTATCAAACACTCAAAGAAGACTTAGTTTCTATTCTACTGAAAGTTTTCCAAAAAATTGAAGAAGAAGCAATACTTCCAAACACATTTTATGAGGCCAACATAAACCTCATTCCAAAACCGGGCAAGGATGGCACAAAAAAAGAAAACTACAGACCAATATCTCTAATAAATACAAATGCTAAAATACTAAACAAAATACTAGCAAATAGAATACAACAACATATTAAAATATAATACATCATGATCAAGTGGGATTCATCCAGAATCTTAACGATGGTTCAACATATGTAAAACGTTTAATGTAATACACCACATCAACAAAACATAGAACAAAAACCACATGATCTTATCAATAGACGCAGAAAAGGCTTTCGATAAAATAAAACACAATTTTATGTTTAAAACTCTCAACAAAATGGGTATAGAAGAAAAATATCTCAACATGATAAAGGCCATATATGATAAACCATTAGCTAACATCATATTAAATGGTACAAAACTGAAGGCTTTCCCCCTTAAATCAGAAACAAGATAGGGTTGTCCACTCTCTCCACTCTTATTTAATGTGGTACTGGAGGTTCTAGCCAGAGCAATCAGACAAGACAAAAAAATAAAAGACATCCATATCGGAAAAGAAGAAGTAAAGGTATCACTTTTTGCAGATGATATGATCCTATACATCGAAAACCCCAAAGAAGCCACAAAAAGACTACTAGAAACAATAAGCCAATACAGTAAGGTCGCAGTATACAAAATTAACATACAGAAGTCTATATAGCCTTTCTATATGCCAACAATGAAACATTTGAGAACAAACTCAAAAAAATAATCCCCTTCACGATTGCAAAAAATAAAAAACAAAATACCCAGGAATAAACATAACAAAGAATGTAAAGGACTTATATAATGAAAACTACAAAGCATGGTTAAGGGAAATTGAAAAAGATATAATGAGATGGAAGAATATTCCTTGTTCTTGGTTAGGAAAAACAAATATAATCAAGATGGCCATATTACTCAAAGCAATATACAAATTTAATGCAATTCCCATCAAAATTCCAATGACATTTTTTAAAGAAATGGAACAAAAAATCATCAGATTTATATGGAACTATAAAAAACCCCTAATAGCCCAAGCAATCGTAAAGAAAAAGAATGAAGCTGGGGGCATTACAGTACCTGACTTCAAACTATATTATAGGGCCACAACAATCAAAACAGCATATTATTGGCAGAAAAATAGACATTCAGACCAATGGAACAGAATAGAAAGCCCAGAAATAAAACCACATATATATAATCAAATAATTTTTGATAAAGGGGCCAACAACACACAATGGAGAAAAGAAAGCCTCTTCAACAAATGGTGCTGGGAAAACTGGAAAGCCACATGCAAAAGAATGAAACTGGACTACAGTTTGTCCCCTTGTACTAAAATTAACTCAAAATGGATCAAAGATCTAAACATAAGACCTGAAACAATAAAGTTCATAGAAGAAGACATAGGTACTAAACTCATGGACCTGGGTTTTAAAGAGCATTTTATGAATTTGACTCCACAGGCAAGAGAAGTGAAGGCAAAGATTAATGAATGGGACTACATCAGACTAAGAAGTTTTTGCTTAGCAAGAGAAACTGATAACAAAATAAACAGAAAGCCAACTAAATGGGAAATAATATTTTCAAACAACAGCTCAGATAAGGACCTAATATCCAAAATATACAAAGAACTCATAAAACTCAATAACAAACAAACAAACAATCCAATAAAAAAATGGGAAGAGGACATGAACAGACACTTCTCCCAGGAAGAAATACAAATGGACAACAAATATAGGAAAAGATGCTCATCTTCTTCAGTTATTAGAGAAATGCAAATCAAAACTGCAATGAGATACCACCTCACACCTGTTAGATTAGATATTATTAACAAGACAGGTAATAGCAAATGTTGAAGAGGCTGTGGAGAAAAAGGAAACCTCATCCACTGTTGGTGGGAATGTAAAAGTAGTACAACCATTATGGAAGAAAGTATGGTAGTTCCTCAAAAAACTGAAACTAGAACTACCTTATGACCCAGCAATCCCTCTACTGGGTATATACCCCAAAAACTCAGAAACATTGATACGTAAAAACACATGCAGCCCCATGTTCATTGCAGCATTGTTCACAGTAGCCAGGACATGGAAACAACCAAAAAGCCCGTCAAACGACGACTGGATAAAGAAGATGTGGCGCATATACACTATGGAATACTACTCAACCATAAGAAATGATGACATCGGATCATTTACAGCAAAATGGTGGGATCTTGATAACATTATACAAAGTGAAATAAGTAAATCAGAATAAAACAGGAACTGCATTATTCCATATGTACGTGGGATATAAAAGCGAGACTAAGAGACATTGATAAGAGTGTGGTGGTTACAGGGGGTGGGGGGAGAGGGAGAGGGAAAGGTGGAGGGGGAGGGGTACAAAGAAAACTAAAGATAGAAGGTGAGAGAGGACAATCTGACTTTGGGTAATGGGTCTGCAACATAATTGAATGACAAGATAACCTGGACATGTTTTCTTTCAAAATATATACCCTGATTTATTGATGTCACCCCATTAAAAAAATAAAATTATAAAAAAAAAGTGCTCCAAATGGTCGGTGTCTTCTGGAAGGTCTTTCAGAACTGAGGAAAGATAGCCCAATGTAAACTTGTCCTCACAGAGTGATAGAGAACCACAACTTCCTTTCTCTTGTACTTTAGTTATATTTTCTTTAAAGTTACATGTATTTTGCCTACAACTGGCATGTACTGGCTCATAAAGTGCTGTCAATGAAGACATTTAGCACACTTAGCATTTTAAGGAGCCCTTTTATACCAGGCTATCTCCCAAGCCTCCTTATACAATTTGATTCTTTTTACTTTAAGTAATATTTGACACATCCAGAGTTCATATGTAACAAGTGTGACTTTCATGTATGCTATGAATGCTCATGAACTTGCCATCAATATAAAAACTAGAAAATTACGGACATGTTTGAAACTATCCTGTGCCACTCCCTCATGCCATCACCTTTACATACTCCCGCCACCCCACCCCCCCGTAACCACTCTCTGCATACTGTTTGTGTGTGTGTGTCTTTTAAGTTAGAGGAAGGGTGATATTGAGACTGACTTCCTTATGCGCCTCAACCAGGATCCACCTGATAATTCCTGCCTGGGGCCAATGTTCAAATCAACTGAGGTATCCTCAGTGTTTCGGGCTAATGCTCAGACCAATCGAGCCACTGGCTGCAGAAGGGGAAGAGTGAGAGAAAGGGGAAAGGGTGGGGAAGAGAAGCAAATGGTTGCTTCTCATGTGTGCCCTGACCTGTGATTGAACCCAAGATGTCTGCACTCAGGGTTGACACTTTATCCACTGAACAAACCAGTCAGGGCCTCTGCATATTGTTTTTTTGCTGTTGTTGTTTGGTTGGTTTTTTGTTGTTGTTGTTTTTACAGAGACAGAGAGAGAGTCAGAGAGAAGGACAGATAGGGGCAGACAGACAGGAACGAAGAGAGATGAGAAGCATCAATCAGTTTTTTGTTGCGACACCTTAGTTGTTCATTGATTGCTTTCTCATATGTGCCTTGACCATGGGCCTTTCAGCGACCTTGGGTCTAAGCTGGTGAGTCTTGCTCAAAGCAGATGAGCCTGCGCTCAAGCTGGCGACCTCAGGGTCTCGAACCTGGGTCTTCTGCAACCCAGTCCGATGCTCTAACCACTGCACCACAGCCTGGTCAGGCTGCATATTGTTTTGATCATATAAAAATAGCTTCGCCATAGATGTGTGCATAGCTAAACAATATATCATGCCATTTTACTTGGTAAGCTTTGTGAATATGTTGGCTTTTGCAATTTCTTTTCTCACTCAATATTGTTTCTAAGATTCAGCCATGTGGTTTAATCTGTGGCTCAATTTGCTCATTTTTTACTGTAGTGTACTATTCCTTTGTGTGTCTCTACCACATTTTGTTTATTTTTATCTTTTTTAATAGATGAGCACTTGGGTTACTTCTAGTTTGGGACCATTGCCAGCAGTGCTTCAGCTAGGTGTCCATTTAGTGCTTCTCATCTCCAAATCCATGTTTCTCTGCTTTGCTTTTTGATTCTAAAGCTGGATCCTATGGATATCTTTATCTTTCCTTATATTTGTCACTGGAAGGTTCTGGAAAGACACTGTAGAAGGAAAGAGCTTCTCTTCTTGGTTCTGGATGTTTCCTCACTCTGGATCTATGGCATGGCTGCTAGTGCTGTGTGTGACACGTCGGGGCACTCACCTTCCAAAAAGTTCTGCTAACACCCTAAGGGAGGCTTCTTGCTTTCCAGTCTTGGCTCTGGCTATAGAGCAAAGGTGGCCCAGAAAACCCAGGTATACTCTCTCTCCAAGGTCTGAATCACAGTCAAGTTTGCTCCTTCCTTGGAACTGTCCTTTAGCCCTGTAGTATTCTTTAGAGTTTATTTACCCCTTCTTAGCAATGAATCCCTTGTTACTAATTAATACATCTTTATGTTACATTTTCCCTGTTCAAATTACTGGTGTGATTTCTGTCTGCTGTCTGTACCCCCACCTGATACAATTCATATCTAGGTCCTTTAGTGCCCTGTTTGACCTGAGGGAGCTGGGCTGCAGCTGGAGGCAGCGAGTGCAGTGGTCCCAGTGTACACAGCGTCAGGTAGGTTCAACTGACTGCTTCTGTGTAATTAGAGCTAGTGGCTGGCTTTCAGCTCCAAGTTCCCCAAAGGTACATACTAACTGTTTCCTTTTAACCTCAGTTATTATTGCAAAAAACTAAATTATTCTTGTGATCATATTTTGAATTTCCAACTTTATAAGGTACCCTCATTGTAGCTAATACCTGAGATTCACAGCTCACTGAGTTTTGATCATGTAGCAATGGTATGATTCCCCACTAGAGCTTGAATTCTAAAAGCAGCCACAAACATGGCCTAGCCAAGCTCAGTTTCCATCCTCTTCTGAAAGATGTCTACTCAATTTCATTTTCTGCCAAGGTGAGGAGAGGACAAGATTCCCAAACAAACTTCTTTCATGAAAGCCAGAGAGAGAAATGTCCTCTTGCTTTGTTTGGAACATGTAGCATTGAGGTCACCAGCTGCTCTTGAAATCTCTCATCCAGAGTTTTTGTTCTTTGTCAGCTTCAGCACCTAGATATCTAATGTTACTCAACATTCCTTTAGAAATGATCTCCATTGCCCAGGCTCTGATATCTGACAGCCCTCAATCTGCATTCCACCTCTATCACTTATACCTGAACAAGGTGCTTTACTCTCTGAGCCCTCACAGCCTCAGAGTAGGGATAATAATAGAATGAACTTTCTAGATACTGTGAGCACACAAGGCAGTGAACAGAAAGTGTCTGGGGAGCGTGTGTTTGATAACACTGTTTGGACTCTGGGGAGAGATGTGTCAATGTTGAGTGCCCAGTGTCCAACACCAAAGAACAGAATTTGACTAGTTGGAAAATTCTGCCTGTAGGCATACTTCCATTAATAAATTCCTTTTACATACAATGTTCTATTAAAAAAAGAAAAGAAAGAAAGAAGAGCTTCTCAACTCAGGCTCATGTTCAGATTTGTTAAAAGTGGATAGTAAGTAAGGTCATGATGTGTTGTTCACTCTACTATTCCATAAGTTTGTAATGTTTTTTGATAGAATAAATATAATGCTATCTTCCTAAAACAAAAAAAAAATTAATCTGAAAATTTCTAGCCCTTTTCATTTTTTTCTTAAGCAAAATTATTTATTTATTTATTTATTTATTTATTTATTTATTTATATTTTTCTGAAGCTGGAAACGGGAGAGACAGTCAGACTCCTGCATGCGCCTGACCGGGATCCACCCGGCACGCCCACCAGGGGTGACGCTCTGCCCACCAGGGGGCGACGCTCTGCCCCAGGCCCACCAGGGGGCAACGCTCTGCCCCTTTAGGGCGTCGCTCCGCTGTGACCAGAGCCACTCTAGCGCCTGGGGCAGAGGCCAAGGAGCCATCCCCAGCGCCCGGGCCATCTTTGCTCCAATGGAGCCTTGGCTGCGGGAGGGGAAGAGAGAGACAGAGAGGAAGGAGAGGGGGTGGAGAAGCAAATGGGCGCTTCTCCTATGTGCCCTGGCCGGGAATCAAACCCACGTCCCCCGCACGCCAGGCCGACGCTCTACCGCTGAGCCAACCGGCCAGGGCCATTTATTTATTTATTTATTTATTTATTTATTTATTTTTGTATTCTTATGCAAAATTAAATGAAATGCTTTTGCCTTTTAAGAGCTGTGTACTAAAATGCTATATTGTATAGTTATTTCTAGAAATTTATTCTTCCACATATAGGTTAAGGAACCTCCAAAATTACATTCACAAAATAAAAATTTTTTAAATTTTTCTTAGGTGATGGCTATAGGGTAATTTTAACTTATTTTGAATTTTTCCATTTTTGAATAGGCTTCCAGAAATAAACTTAAATTTAGTAAACACGTAGAGATAAATAGAAATTAAAAGGTCTTCCTAGTGGAGGCCAAGAGAGCTGGGCAACTGATTTTGGGTGTCCATGGAGTCTGAGGACCTGTGTGAGATGAACACGGCCATGGGGTGCAAGTACGTTGGGGCACTGTTTTCTGGAGCCTGAGGATCACCCACCATGTGTCCAATGGATTAGCTCAGAACCGCATCCCAGGCACTAACTATCTGGCACCTGCCGACTGAGCTGCTCTACAGGGAAGCAACTGCACCCAGGAGTAGCTCTGCTTCTTTGGTCAGCTGGTCCTAATACAGTCATTCACCTAATTGAAGCAGGGTGCTCTGGGGAGCCTGGGAGATATTTTCATTCATTCTTTCTTGGCGGTTCTGGATTATACTGGTTATTCTTTTCCCTATTGGTCCACTAAATTCTGCCTTTCAAAGTTCACCTCTTTTATGCCAGTCTCTTAATTCCCATGCCTCTCTGGTTTAGGAATCTGACGAACTGGTTTGTGAATCTGCTTTCTGCCCCTTAACTTTTCAGAGTTTCCTTCTTCCCTGATGGAAAGCAAGAGTGGTGAGCCTGCCTGGGAGGGGGATGTCAGAGACGCACTAGCTGGCACGCTGTACAGGTGGCACCCATCGGGCCAGTTGAGAAGCTCAAGGGTAACAGCAGAACTCAACCCCACTCCTGTGCCCAGAAGGTGGAGAGAACTCAATCGCCAGTGCCCACAAACCAGACAGCCGGGACTCTAACTGCTTTTTGCATGGCTCATGTCTTCACCTGCCATTCAGGACTAAGTCTCTTTACCATGTCTCCCCAAAGGGATCACAAGTGCATGAATGCGGGGCACTCTGCCTATCCCCTCTCTGCTGTCTTTGAGCTTGGTAATATGATCTCACACATTAGATGGCAGCTGTCAAGCACCAGGTTTGTTTCTATTCCAGTCTCCTAAGTTCACAAATAAACAGCAACCCTCAGAGTCCTTATGGCTCGATTTGGAGCAAAGGCCACAATAAAACCCACTCAGGAGTCACAGACCTCCTTCATGCTGTTGGAGCAGAAAACAGCTGGCTGCAGTGGAGTGCCAGCATTGGCATCACTTGTCTAAAATGCTGACAGTTCTTCCAGCACCAGCAGCTCTGCCAATGCCTCTTTACCATGGCAACACTCAGTGGTCATGGCTGGCATGGGAAGACTTTGTCTTCCTGACTGCCACAACAACTTCTGAACCTTGTTGGCTCTGCATGTGGCAAGGCCCACCCACCTGTTTGTGCCACTTGCTCCCTGAGTAGTAAGACCCAGGCTGAGGAGCACAGGACTTGGGGCATTGCTTAGGTGACACAGGGGGGTAGAAGATGGCAACAGAGCAGGCAGACATTCCAACTGCCACCTCCCAGTACCAAATAGAATTACAACTTAACTTAAGAACAATCATCTTGAAAAACCAACTTTGGACTAAAGGAAGAGGATTCTATAAACAAGGATCACAGAAGAAGCCACACCAAGACTGGTAGGGAGGGCGGAGACAAGGAAAGGGCTGCCTCGTTTCCAGGAGTGAGGGGTGGCTGAGGGTCCAAAGGGACTCTCACTGCAGGGAGGGTTACCCTGAGAGGTGTGGGTGCTCAGCGCCAGGCCCGGAGCCCCAGCCTAGAGCCCCAGAACCTAGAAGAGGCACCCAGATAGCATTTGGTGGTGGAAAGAGCTGGGTTTCTGACTGCAAGAAAGATACTGAGCTTTCAGAGCCACAGACTCTGTTTTAAAGGTCCACGTAGAAATCTCACTCACAACCACTCATCCAGGGCTCCAGTGGAGGGAGAACTGAGAGGACTTGAGTAGCATGAGGAAAATGTCTGGGTGGAGACCCAGAGAGAGACAATGTGGGGGACAGCCACCAGAACTCCTATGCTGAGTCATTCTCCAATACTGCACTTGCCATCTTTCTTGGGCAGAGCGTCATCTCTGTGTGGCAGCAGCCTGGGGAGAAGCAACTGTTCTGCCCTCGGGATTTTCTCCTACCCTAGTCATGGTGACAGGTCAGTCTGAGAGGCCAGGAAGCAGGGGACAAGTCAATGGCTCAATTTTATGATGTAGAGACCAAAGTATTCCCCCACAAGTTCCTGATTCTAGGACTGCTGTTTCCACCTCAGATAGACTCAATGGAAACTGTCCAGACAGCAGGAAGACCACACCTCTGAGTCTCAGAGGCCACTATCACCAGACTCCCAGGTTACACCTTACTGAGGTCTCTAAAAAAAGTCTGGACAGACTGACACCTGGGGCCAAGGGGTAGAGACACACTGACCACCCTTCTTAATCCCTGAATTGCTGCAAGCGCTCGACTCTAGTGCAGGTTTTTTTTCAGCGGCTCAGCCAAACAACCAGCCAGCAGACAGGCTGCAGGAGGCAAGACTCAGGGAAACATGGCCTTAAAGCATAACTTTCCCCAGGCCCACTTTGGGTAAAAGCCAGCCTAGGAGTGCAGCTTGATATTTCCATGCATATTTGGGCCCAGCAGAGGCAGCCACAAACTCTGAATTTCTTGTAGCTCCAAGAGGTTGCTGAGGGCCAGTCACAAGCAGTGTCTCCCACTGGTCTGCACAAGGTTCCTGCCAGGGAGGCCCAGGACTGACACATCCAGGGACCAACTGCATAAAGCATTGGTTCAGGACCTAACAACTCTTGCTAAAGTGGTATCCTAAATAAAGGCTCTTCACACTTGGCCCAGCTAGGGTGAGTTCCACTCTCAGTGATCAGCACAGTGGCTCATGTCCATTGGATAAGGTGGAGCTTCACAGTCAGCTGGCCTAGGCACTGGATATCCTGCTCTGTGGGGCTAGATTCCACAAGGGGAAGGGAGAGGGGCTTGGAACATGGACATTAATGTGTGGGTCCCTGTGAGTCTATTGTTGGGTCTGGTTGAGGGGCTTAGCCACCTTTGGGAGGGGTCATAGTCAGCCCCAGGAGAAGACTCTCTCAGTCTTTGTCCCTGAAACCAGAGTCTCACCAGCTGAAAGAATTTCTGCAGAGGGGACTGTCAGCCAAACTCAGTCTGAACCTGCTGCTCACCTTGCTGAGGAGAAATAAAATTGGAGTATCTAGCATGGTTGAGTGATTAAGCTCTGAAATAGGGGTCACATTCCCCATACTGAGCTCCTGACCAAGAGACTCCTGACATAGAAGGTCCCACTAACATTGTATTCACAACCTCAGTTGTCCTAACCCACCAAGTATGCAACCTGTAGAGCAGTTGGTTGGGTGAGGCCAGTCTGAGTCCACACTGCAGTCTTACTATAGAAGAATCTATGGGAAGACCAGGCAGCTGCAAGAGGAGGAGGAGCAGCTGAAAAGTGGAGACAAATCTTACACAGCTTGGCACTTTTATGGAGCAGCTTTCATCTATAAGCAGGAGGAAGCTGATCCTTATGCATAGGTTGGCCACTCCCACACTACCCAGGCATAGAAAATGCAGCCACAAATAGCAAAAAGAGCAGTAGTTGCAGACTGGTAGCTCACAGGGGGTTACAAACAACAGCTGATGTTAACCAAAGAAGATCTAGAGCCAACACAACCAGTAATGGGTAGCAGACAGAACTAACCCTTGACTCAGCTACCTACACAAGCAGCACATGCAAAGGAGGAGTCTAGCAGGCACAAGACATAGTGGAGAATAAATGCACCCAACAGGAAAAACATTGCACAGTGTGTAATACACATGATCAAGGTTGACACTTAGAGCCAGCCAGTTTGAAAGAATAACTGCACCCACAAAAAGACCAACTGCATTTAATACTCACATAAATAAGAGGGAAAATGATACTCTCAAGAAACATTCCTAGAAGAAAAACAGGTGGCCTGGAAGTCAGTACCACCAAGCCCATCTTCCTCATAAAGACACCATAAAAATTTCAAAGTCAGGCAGCACTACTTAATGTACAGACAAAATGGGCAGGCAGAGAAATGTGACCCAAAATGAATGAAGAAGAGAAATCCCCAGAAAAATAACTGAATGAAATGGAAGTAACCAAACTAGAAAATGCAGAGTTTAAAATAATGATTTTTAGGATGCTCAAGGATCTTAGAGCAACAATGGATGGACATAAGGAGCACCTAAATAAAGAGATAATAAGCGTCAAAAAGGACATTGAAATCATAAAAAATAACCAGTCAGAAATGACAAATATAGTATCAGATATGAAGACTGCATAGCAAGCCATCAATAGCAGGTT